>NC_142063.1:104199131-104904131 GCF_059756535.1 Pantherophis guttatus
GTAGTTTTGAGATGTATTTGGCTGTGATGCTTTTTTTAAAAACAGATTTGCAATAGCCAAACAAAGCCAGTATTCCAGAAAGAAACAAAAAAGAAAAAAAAACACCCTAAGACTCTTATATCCTTGTGTGCAAAACAAAGCTGTAATAAAGTAGATTAGAACTTGCAAAATTTAGTAACATATAATCCATCTAACTACACTGTAGATAAGCAATTAAAATAACATAGTAATAGATCTTCTGTTTTAAAATTGACAACTTTAAAGATCATGAATGAGGATTCTAATCACAGCTCTTGCTGTTAGGAAATAGCCAACAGCTAATCAGAATGTGTATAATCTCAATGAAATAAAAATGGCAACATACATGCCTCAAATCTCTTATTTTAGGTCTATATCATATTTACAGCCACCACAAGAAACAGAAATATGTGTGTGAAGTTTAGGAGTGGAAGATACAATGGAAATGCACTAACAGTTACTACTTGTAATTATATAACCCCGTTTGCAGTGTTAAACGCATGCCCTTGACCTGGACAGCTTGAATAGACAGAGATGTATGAGGAATATTTTAGTTATCTAACAGATAAAGTAGCTTGGATTCCTTTGGAACTGAACTCTGATTAGGCAAGTCCTGTTGAGAAGGCTAAGTGTATGTTATTAGGGAGAGAAACTGAGCCCGAAGCTCTAATTTAGGGAGGTGGGGTGTCCCAGAGATTGACTCTCTTGCGTCTTTTGTTTAGCATTTACATGAGGCCACTAGGTAAGGTCATCCATTGGTTTTGGATCAGGTGTCACCAGCTAAACTTCTGGACCTCAGATCAATCAAATGATGCAGTTTGTCTTGACCAATACCCAAGGGCTATAAAGGTCTGGATGGGAAGTGAGAGTCAAGCTCATTTCTACAAGACAAAGAGATTCGCCAGTTGCGCCCCTATTTGGACCTAGATGCCCTACGCACCGTTACTCATGCGCTTGTCACCTCCCGTATTGACTACTGCAATGCCCTCTACGTGGGGCTGCCCTTGAAAACTACTCGGAGACTTCAGCTGGTGCAGAATGCGGCTGCGCGGGTTGTGATGGGAATATCCCGACACTCCCATGTTACACCTCTCCTACGCGATTTGCATTGGTTGCCGGTTGCCCTCCGAGTGAGATTCAAGGTGCTGGTGATTACCTATAAGGCCCTACATGGCTTAGGCCCGGGATATTTGGGGGACCATCTGCAGCCAGCAACAGCTTCCCATCGCCTGGTGCGTTCCCACAGAGAGGGTTTCCTCAGGGTGCCGTCAGCCAGACAGTGTCGGCTGGTGACCCCCCCCAGGGGGAGGGCTTTCTCTGTGGGCGCACCTACCCTTTGGAATCAACTGCCCCTGGAGCTCCGGGTGGCCCCTGACCTCCGCTCTTTCCGCCGCAACCTCAAAACGTGGCTGTTTCGTTTGGCCGGCCTGGACTGATGGGGTTTTAATTCTAATTTAATTTTAACTTGTTAGTCTTAATTGTACTTTTAACTGTTAAATTGTGAGATTTGGATTTAATTTTTTAACTTTTTATTAGATGTTTCTTAACTGTTGTGAGCCGCCCTGAGTCCGGCTGGAGATAGGGCGGCATATAAATCTCATTAATAAATAAATAATATTTGGATCACCCAAGACCAGAGATTTTCCTTTTTTTTTTTTTTTTTTGGTCCATGATGGAATATGACATCCTATTCAGGACTGGGATGCAATCTAGGAATTTTCCTAGATGATTCTTTTTATCATCTGCTGAAAAAGACCAAGACAGCCTTTGCACAGATCCATCTGGTGCACAAGTTGTGCCTGTTTGTGGATTAGGAAGTCCTTCAGATACTCATGCCCTGGTTACTTTATGTCTGTAATGTGGTCTACTGAGGCTGCCCTTGAAGACCACTCAGAAATTGCAGTGGGATGGCCAAGTTACACTGTTGCTTCAGAAAATGTGTCAGTTGGCTTCTGGGCAAATGTAAATAGCAATAGCACTTAGCACTTAAACTTATATACTGCTTCAGAGTGCTTTTCAGCCACCTCTAAGTGGTTTACAGAGTCAACATATTGCCCTGAACAATCTGGGTCCTCATTTTACTGGCCTTGGAAAGATGGAAGGCTGAGTCAACCTTGAGCCTGTCAGGATCAAACTCCTGGCAGTGGGCAGAGTTAGCCTGCAATACTGCATTCTAAATACTGTGCCACTACGGCTCTTAAAGATGCTGGTTGCCACCTATAAAGCTCTTCATGTCATAGAACCTCGCTATCTGAGGAATCATCTGTTTTTAAGTAGTTATTATATGATTTCCCTCAATACCAGAATTGGTAAAATAAGATGTAAAAGAAGACTATGTGATTGGAGAGAGTTGACGTGGTCCAAGTTCAAGTCCAAATAATGAGGGGTCCTTGGTGTTCCGTGAGCTTGTTTTCTTGGAGACATTTCTTTACCCAAACAAGGTAACATCATCAGTGCTAGTCCAAATAATGTCACATTATGGGAACCTAGAAGTGGGCTTTTCTGTCACAGTACCTTCTGTCTAGATAGAATTCCCCCCCCTCTATATATTTATATGGCCTAGATCCTGACATGATACTCTTTAAAAGGCTTTTAAAAACCCAAAGGGCTCCTCCCAAAGAGTCAGATGATGTACACAAATGATATGGGATGCTCTTTGTTGTTCAGAATTCTTTGTGAACAAAAGTAAAATTAGCTCAGACATAAGAACATGATTTGTCTTCATATCCCCTTAAATCATATCTGTGAAATTTAGGCTTAGACAATTATACATCTAAAATGGGAAAAAAATTCTAAATTCCTTACTTTGTACAGCATCTATTCCTCAACATATTGGTAAAAACTATACCTTGTATAGTTTATTAAGAAAACCATTTCCAAAATAAGTATGAATAATAATAGAAAATATTGGGGTGTTAGAATGTGCACAGCTTGATGTTCACAAATAATTGAATATAGATAGAATATCTATATTCTATCTATAGAATCTATAGAATATAGATTCTATTAATAGTGTTTAAAGAACCTCCTATCACTGGAAAGGGGAAAAAAATCAGTCATCCTTCCTTCTTCTATTTCTGCTTGGAACGTAACAAGAATTCAGCAAACAAAATTTATATGTCCCTTTCCATGAATGGGAAATCTGCTGGATCACTAACCCTTGAACATTTATTTTAAAATTTTATCAATTGTACTTTTCATTTTCAATTGTTTCTATTATTTACAAGCTGTTGCGAGAGGGTTTTTATCTTGAAAGTAGGGAGGAGGAAATAGAGAAAGACAATGCAGCCACATTAGGAGCAACATCCAAGTTAATATTCCAAGATTCAAAGGAGACTAATAAAATATAAAGCAATCCAACAAGATTAAGATCAATTGGGGTACTTAGCCTAGAGGGAAAATGGGTGTAAAATGGCTGTAAGTTTTAAGTTATTAACAGCATTAGGTATTCACTCCAAGTTAACAATGGTAATAGGGAAACAGATTTATACTAAATAAGAAGCCACAGCTGAGTAAATATTTACTAAACAGCAACTGAGTACTTAGAGCAAACCATCAAGAAAGGTCATATCTCTCTGATTCTTCAATAAATACTTTGACTGCTGTTTGCCAGATATACTTTAGAAATGCAACATTATGCTTACTAATAAAGGATTGCACAATGGGGGATGCTTCTTGTAGCCCGATAGTCACACATAAGTAAAGATAAAGGTTCCCCTCGCACATATGTGCTAGTTGTTCCCGACTCTAGGGGGCGGTGCTTATCTCCGTTTCTAAGCCAAAAAGCCAGTGCTGTCCGAAGACATCTCTGTTGTCATGTGGCCGGCATGACTAAATGCCAAAGGCGCACGGAACACTATTACCTTCCCACCAAAGGTGGTCCCTATTTTTCTACTTGCATTTTTCACGTGCTTTCAAATTGCTAGGTTGGCAGAACCTGGGACAAGTAATGGGAGCTCACCCCATTACGCGGCACTAGGGATTCAAATCGCTGAACTGTTGACCTTTCAATCAACAAGCTCAGCATTGTAGCCACTGAGCCACTGCGTCCCTAGTCACACATAACCCATAGTTATTTTTTTAAAAAGTGGAGGGAACTGGAGGCATTCTGCTCACATTTCTTCAAACACTGTCTGAAGTACGAGTATACTGGCCTTTAGGAACACAAGTGTGAGGTAACCCTCAGTAACATTTGAGATCAAAGGACAAATGCAGTTGCATCAATTAACTGCTCTGGAAACAAGCATAATAGAGGCAATGTTAGCAGTATATATTTTTAAAGAATATAGCCTGCCTTTAATTCTTTATTAAATTATAAATACTATTTTATTAAGTACCTTATGAATGACATGATAAAATCTCCAATGGAACATCCAACACTTTTCCTTCTATAGTACCGCCAATGTCCATGAGACTTAAGAGACAGTTCCAGAGTTCTCAAAAACAAAGCAGAAGTGGCAAAACAGTAGGAGATGAAACCTCAATTCAGATGTTGCTTCAACCATGGTTTGGGAATTAGGAATGTATGATGAGCCTATACATGCTTCGCTCCCTTATCTTCATCAATTATCTCCTTCATTCAGGAGTCCTTATGTAAACCCATAAGCTGCTAAACAAATTGATTTACAAGCCATAGTTTTACAAACTCTCTTCAGCTGTCTTGAGACTGGAACTAAAAAGTTTATCCAGTTTGGACTTCACAACAAACTACTGTAAAACACAATACAGAAATAGAGGGAAAGCAGGAGCAGCATTGTATGAACACATCAAAACGTTTTGCTTTTCCCCAAAGCTAAGTAAAAGAGTGAGATAGGTGGCTAGATAAGTGTGATAAACAAAATAAATAAAAGCAGCTTCTCTTAATTTCATACTCAGGTGTTGGCCATACCTATAGTTGAAGTTTATTTCAACTTTGCTGATGGGAAAATTTTTCAACTCACCTGAAAATAATAGATTAGTTGCAAGAATACAGGTGGGATGTCCAAATGCTCTGTAACATCTTATCTTTGTTATCAGATCACCAGCAGCTGCCATGAGACAGCTGACTTACTTTGCCTAAAAAGTGCTCAACTTTTAACTCTTGGTTTCTATAGCTACAAGAACCACATGCATTTAAACAATGCTGCATCCTTCATCTAATTTGTTTATTTATACCAGAGTTTAATACAAGATTAAAATGAAAAATAGGACAGCTTTCTGTATGATTGTACAATCAACATTCATACTATTTTTTTTCCCATAGCCTCCAAACAAGCTTTCTCACTCACTTCACAAAGTAGCCAATTTATTGTTCAGCTTCATAAATCTTGTTGCTTTCAGTGGCCATACACAGATAAGTCAATGAACACTGAGAAAGGAATATGAGAGATTTGCCTTATGATGATTGGGTTTGAGGACACTTTTAAGGGACTCTTCTGATTCCCTTACACTTTTGTTTGCCTGGAAGCCATAGAGCAGGGTGTCAAACTCACATCGTCACGGTGGTGTCATGTAACATATCGGGACTTTTTTCCCCTTCACTAAACCGGGTGTGGGCGTGGCCAGCACATGATGCATCCAGCCCATGGGCCTGGAGTTTGACAGCCCTGCCATAGAATATCTGGGGACATGTTCAAACAAGAATCATGATTAAGTTCTTAATCATAATTAACATGATTTGCAACAAAGGTTAACTTCCCTCCCTGCTCTCAGAATTTCATTTGTCCCCAGTATATTCACTTTTCAGCTACTGGTAAGGATAAAATTTCTCAGATTTTGTGATTCCTCCAACCGTAATTCCTAGGGACTACTGCTTGCTATGAGAGTTCTATAGGAAGAATAGAGGTAAATGTTTATCTAGATGTAAATCCCAACTGGCATAAAAGCACCAAGGAACAGGCTTGATTGAAATGTTATTGGCAAAGTCATTTGCAGCTGGAAATATAATTTATTTCTCCCTGCTTCTCTTCAATTTGTCAGCACTTTTTGGCAAGTGGTTGTTTTTAAGAATTTGCTAACTCATTGTGTCCAATACGAATCACAGATGCTCTGCACTTATGGACTTTATTTATGCAGACTTTATGGAAATGTAAGGAGACACGTGTGCTAATATTAATAGGATCATTTTCATAATTGTTTACTTTGGAGAACTGCAAAAATTATCTCACTGCATTGTCTTTCCCATGCGCTGCTTCTTTACATTTCAAGCTAATTTTAGGCTTTTTTTCCCCTCGCTTTTCAGAAGAGAGATTATTTTTTCCCATCCACAACTACTTTATGACAGTAGTTTTGCTTCTGTATGCTTTGCTTCTCATGGAATGACCTTAAATTTGCACAACTCATAAAAATGCTACGAGAAATGATCAGATCAGCCCAATGACCTTGCTTCTATCCTTGAACATGAGATTTATTTTTCTTATTCTGAGGAAACATTTAGCATGAAATGTTTTAAGTTTCACCAAAAGCGCCTCACTTCCATTTGACTCTATATGATTCTGCTGTTGGGACCTTCAGGAAACCCCATTCTTGTCTGAGAAGACAAAAATACATTCCAGAAAAAGGCAAAGGGAAACCATTTCCGAATTGTGGCCAAGAAACTAAATTTGAGGAGTCTTTAATGATATTATCATTTTTTCCTAAGAAATCTGAAGAAACTAAATCGTTTTTGTAAATGAGGCAGGAAACATTATGCCTTTTTGTACCCAATGCACAAAATCCTCATAAATATATCTTAATTAGATCTCCTCTGAATGCAATGTTTCCTGACACCTGTGTGCAACATTCATATATTCATATTTTTAAAGTATTTGGAAGCAGGGGTGAAATGGTACCGGTTTGGGGTGGTTCTCCCGAACCGGTAGTGAAAATGCTACTGGTTCACCTGAACCGGTAGTAAAAAAATTCTTTAAAAAGTAAAAAAAAAGTTCCAACGATTACACGGCACAGCTGATCGTCTGAACATTTTTTTTTACTTTTTTAAAGCATTTTTTACTACCCGTTCAGGCAATAGGTAGTAAAAAAATGCTTTAAAAAGTTTTTTTTTTTTAAAAAAAAAGGAGGTTACGATAATCAGCTGTGAAAATTAGCTGTGCCATGCGATCCTCGGAACTTTTCCTCGGAACTTTTTTGTTTACTTTTTAAAGCATTTTTTTACTACCTATTGGGGGTCTGTTTTTCCTCCCAGGAGGCTTCCCTGAGGCCTGCTAGGCCAAAAATGGGGATTGGGGGGTCCTTTTTTGCTCCTAGGAGGCTTCCCTGAGGCCTGCTAGGCCAAAAACAAGGGGGGGGGGGTGCTACGAAAGAAAGAAAGAAAGAAAGAAAGAAAGAAAGAAAGAAAGAAAGAAAGAAAGAAAGACAGAAAGAAAGAAGAGGGAGGGAAGGGAGAAAGAAAGAGAAAGAAAGAAAAAGGGAGGGAGGGAGGGAGGGGAAAAGGAGAAGAAGGAAAGACCACAAACCCGGCACTAGACGCAGCTTCAGAGGATACCTTGAAAGAACACAGCAATCCAGGGCTGGAAGGGACCAGGAGGTCATCTAATCCAACCCCCTACTCCAGCAGGACATTGTTAGTGAGTTTCTGTCTTTTGACCCCCCCAGTCACATGACCCCACCAAGCCACAGCCACAGAACTGGTAGGAAAAAATTTTAGATTTCACCACTGTTTGGAAGTGATGGAGGCCAAGAGAAATGGCAGTAACAGCAAGGGCAGTTATACTGTAGAAAATTCTCTTATTATGCAATCGATCACAAGGAATTGTGGAACTGAATGGACAAAAACAGTGAGGAAAATTTAAGAAATCATTACAAGAAGTTGAAAACAAATGTCTGGTAACATAACAGAAGAAAAGTCTGAACTGCTCAGTTGCACAATAAATCTTACATAGCCTTCTTTTAAAGTTTCACCCTTTTCAGATTTTACCATTATAAATACTATGTCAACATATTATCAAACACTACCTAAAAATAAGAAAGAATTCTAGATAAGGAGAAAGTGGGGAGAGATGCAGATGTTATTTTTTCTCCTCTCCCCTATTTTGGGAGGAAGAATAGAATGATTCGAGATTAAAGCAATTTTATCCATTTTGCTTTAGTCAATTCCATTGTTTTGGAATACGTTCAGGGACTCATTCCCTAGTTTTCAACATACTGCAAATCTCTTATGTATATTTATTCATAATTCTCTCTCCATCTGTTCAATGTCAATTGTAATAATAACTATAGCTTCATTTGCAGCTATCCCTTTTTTCTGTCCTTCAACTCTTTTCTGGTACCTGATCAGAATCCTTTTAAGTTGAGATCCTTATAATTCCCAGAATCCCAAATTTAAATTGAATTTTGACAGTCTGAGAAACAGAACTCTAAAACATTGTCACAGTTAGCCTGTGAGTGAAGCTAAAGGGTAATTAATGAACTGCAGCTGGTGCATGCATGAAGACTAATCTGAGCACCTTTCTCCACACTCTCCTTGTCTTCAAATTTAAGATTCTAGAAACAGATTAAGTATACCAAAAGTACATGAATGAACTCTAGCCAGTCTTTATGTAACTAATCATAAAAAATATTTAAGAAAGAAATTTCAAGTTCAGTTTTTTCAAGCATATTAAATGTATGATATATATGTACTCTGTCATCAAGTTGTTGATGACTCATAGACCACACAGATATTCTCCATGGTGAGCTGTCTCTACTTGGGCTTTCAGTTCTTCCAATGGAGCACCCATTGCCACTGTAGCTGAATGTGCATGTGTGTATATGTATGTTTATTTATACACACAAAAACACACAATAGATAAAATCTTGAGACAGATAATCTTGATTGACCCAGCTGTTTAGAAGTTGCTTATAAAGAATTCCCAGAGACTCCAAACCAGATGTCCAGCTCTTTTCACAAAACCCTGGGAATTCTATGAATCCCATTAGTTGTAAAAACTGATTAGGGAAAGCTGATCTACTGTGTTCAAGTGTTTATAATCTTGTACCAAGTTAAAACACTGGGTGCTTGATATGGGAAACAGGGCTGTTTGTGAAACCAGGCACTGTTGGTTTATAAACTACAAAATTATTCTATAAGGCTACATATCTCACAACAGTGACTCTGGTTGGTGTACAAGGATAAAACAAACCACAACACAAACTTATGGTTTACTTATTCAAAAGTGTTAATCACACTGGCACTAATGTAATATATGAACTCAGCTGTAATCTACTACCTCTTCTTAATTCCTCTCTCTTCCCAGAGTTTAATGAAGAGTACAGGGCATAGATTTAAGGAGCATCACAAAGTGACGCAGCTTGGAAACAGGGTAACTCTAGCATGAATAGGATAAAAGAAAACACACGAATTTGTTTTATTTAAGACTGTTTATGAGTTTCCAAATATGTCTATAAGAATTTCTATTAATAACTTTCAGCATTGTATATATATTTTACTCAGAAGTAAGTTCAACAGTGTTTATAGAGAAAATTCAAGAAACAGACATAAATATCTTGCTGTTTACTTTTAAATCCCTACTTGAGATGATGGCATGTAAAACATTTCTATACGGTTTCTCATTGAAATGGCTTAATTGGGACAATGTTTCAGAGGAGCATTTAGCATATACAAGATATCTTAGCCCTCTCCTTCCTCAACAAGTACTCAACATTGCTAGCATTTGAAAGCAATTAGATTTATAGACATTTTCACACTACATTCCCACATTTTTTTATATTTTTATCCAAGAGCAAGCCTCAAAATCTGAAGGTGAAAACTTAATTTCCTCCCCATATGAATTTTAAGTAATTTGTGAAGGCCTGAATTTCTTTTCTACTTGAAACCACGGAAACTTGGAGAAACTCAAGACCTTCTGAGATTCGGGGTGTGGTTGGTGCAACAACCAAGGAGGAAAGATGAGATCATGAAAGGCAGCCTAAAAAAATGCTGTAAGTCATCCATTTTAAACCAACATTCACATGAATATTCAGTTTGTTCTTTTATAGACACGAACGCTCTTATTCCCAATCACTTCAGTTCTCAGGCCGATATATATGCAATAATTTCCATAATTCATTAAATAGAAAGAAGCAAAATCAATGCTAGATTTTTTTTTCTCGGACATGTTACTTTGAAAAAATAAATAAACGAAATTCCCTTAAACATAGCCACTTAGGTAGTGTTCCAAAACCACCCCCCCCAAAAATCTACGGGATACAATCTCCCTAAAAAAAAAAAAAAAAGCTGTTTAACAAACAGGAAACTCATGCTTTCCACTAATTTATAGAACGGAGTTGGCAAAAACTCCAAGGGACAAGAAGTCTCTTGGGAGATCCAAATCTGCTCCACGCAACAAAGCTCTCGCAAGAGTCTCTTATTACCAATCTGCATTCGATTGGGAGTTAGCACGAAGAATAAACATGAAAGTTGGCCAAGTAGAAGTTTCAAGACGCTACAAGTACAGGGTTGCACGAAGCATCACATGGCATCAAAGCCAAATGTGGCTTCTCTACTTCGTATGGGTTTTTGTTTTTTTTAAAAAAAAAAACAGGTTAAAGGGGAGACGTCAGAAAGAAAAGCGGGTTGTTGTTTTTTTTGCGAATCGGTGCCCGTTCGGCTTTTCCTGCTCTTCCACCCCATTGCTTTCGGGCAAACCCGGATCCTGAGGCTCTGCTGTCTCCCTCCACGCGACGTCCCTTTTCGGTCGATGCAGCAGAGCGCTTTTGCGGGAGAAACGTGCCTTGCTGCCTGGATGTGGCGGCCATCCTTCCAACCCAGCGCCCGGGGGAAGAGGAGGGGAGGGCGTAAGGAAAACCGGGCGAAAAAGGCTCGCCCGGCCGGGCTTCCTCGTGCACCAGGGCAGGGCAGCAGGAGACGCCAGCCTGGGCTCCTCTCGGAGCCCGCTTCTTTGTTTTGGTGAGGATAAAAAGCAACCAGCTCAGACGACATTAATCACGGAGCGATTCCCCCACCCCCACCCCCCGTCGTCCCCAATCCTCCAACCCGGGACGGAGCAAGCGAAGGCCCGGGAAGACGCCACTCACCCAGAAGACAAAATTGAAGACAAACAGCAGGTATTTGATGCACTTGGTACAGCCTTCCACTCCCATCGCTGCGGCGAGGATTTGGCCTCTTGTTTTGGAAAGGAGGAGTTGCGCGTCTTGTAGCTGCGAGATCGGAGAGATATTTCTTTTTTTCTTCCCTTCAGGCACGCAGACAACCAAGCCGCCCCTTCTCTTTTCCCGTTATTTCCCCTCCCTTGCTAGGGGTTGCAGACACCCTCCCTCTCTTGTCCCTGGTCCCTTGCCAACTAACTCCTCCTACTGGCTGTAGAAAGGCGAAGGGCGGGAAAAAAACGCACTGCCTCCTAGAGGCCGTGGCTCCGGGTGCCACCGTCTCAACTGGGGTGAGTGGGTGGGTGGGTGGGGTGAAGTTTGAGGAGGGGGGGGGCTCAGTAAGAGGAGAGAAACCAGTCCGATGCGGCTTTGAGTGAAGTCAAACCGCACGGCTCGTTTTGTATTGAAATGGAACCCACAATGTATAACCAAGGAAAGCGTTCCCCTCACTTCCTCCAAAAGGAGGGAAGCAGACTTGCTATCTGGTTATTGGTGGTTTTTTTTAAAAAAATATCCTTGTAAAGGTTTTTCATTAATAAGGGATCTGCTGCCCGGCGTCCTGATGGTAGTATCAATGACGAAAAGGTTGCTAGAGGGGTGAACCAATCAAAAGGATTAATCGCTGATGCAATAAAATCATCTCTGATTGCTTCCAGTCTGTTATTTCACACAGAAAGCATCCTTTTCCATCCCGAAAAACAGAACCCTTTAGGATTCAAGCAACAAGTTTGTTTGGGCAGAAATGCACCAAATATTTTCTGAGCCAGAAAATATTTTCCTTTATATGTGTATATCTATCTAAGTCTCCCTCTCTCTCTCTCTCTCTCTCTCTCTCTCTCTCTCAATCAATCAATCTATCTATCTATCTATCTATCTATCTATACACACACACACACACAGTCACTATTGTAAATTAATATGCTCTAATACAAATAGAACTCTTCCTCCAGAAGAAAAACAAATGTTCCTAGACCAGTCTGCAAAGCTCCATTGCAAGATTGGGAACGCTTCCCCAGCACTGCAAGGGATGGCATATACAGCAATCTACAGCAAGTGTGCCAAAAAAAGAAAGAGGAGAATTAAGGAGCTCAAATAAAACATGTTGAAGGGGGCATATTACATTGATAAGTCTGCCATAAAATCAAAATGCCCCCCCCGATCCACCCCGTGGTTGGACCATGATTGAACAGAGTGAATATAGGCCAAGGGTAGGGCATCTTGTGGTCAAATTTCTTTCCCAAGAATTTCTGAGATTTCTCAATTGCAAAGAAGAGATCTGAGCAAGCAATTGCTTAATTTCAAATTCCCGTGTAAGCAGCAAAAACACAAGACCTGTGATGGCTTATGCTGAATTCAGACTACTTTTTGGGCTGGGCTTGGTTTTACCCCCTTCTTTCTACAGCATGCAAACAGCAACTTCCTTTTTTGTGCAGGCAATTGACCTTTTATGACTCCCTAACTATGTAGCGAAGGTGGTTTATAAAAGAAGTCCTGGCCTAAATTTATCTGTTTCTGAAATCTTTTAAAAGTGAACAGCCTAGGACAGTGATGGCTAACCTTTTTGCTGTCGCGTGCCAAAAGCGGGGGGAGAGTGGGGGGGATCGTGCGCATGTGTGCCCACACCCATAATTCAATGCCCACCCGTGTCCCGCCCTCCCGTGCACGTGCGTGTGCTCCCCCCACTTTTGGCACGGATGGCAAGGTGGGCCCATTTTTCACTCTCCCCAGCCTCCAGAGGCTTTCTAGGAGCCTGGGGAGGGCAAAAACGGTCTTCCTCAATCCCCCGGAGGCCCTCTGGAGGCTGGAAACAGCCCATTTCCCGACTTCCGGTGGGCCCGGAAGGCCCGAAAATTAGCTGGCCGGTGGGCACATGTGTGCTGGAGCTGAGCTAGGGCAACGCTCGTGTGCCCTCAGATATGGCTCCATGTGCCACCTGTGGCACCCGTGCCATAGGTTCGCCATCACAGGCCTAGAACTCATAAACACAGCCTGTCCTGAGCCTAGAGTTGACTGTTGCTGCAGTTGCTGCCATTTTGAGCTGGGAGGTGCTGAAAAATACAGAATAAATAAACCCTCTAAAATAGACTTTGCATGGTTTAAACAAAACAAACAAAAAAGTTCCAAATTCTCCTGATACTCAAAAGATCCCATCTTGAAAAATGGTGGCACTGACCATTTACTCACCCATTTTGTCCAATGTAATGTGTGTATATATGCATTAAATGTGACCTCCAACCATCACAACTTTGCCACTTTTGAAAAATTCTGAAATACCTTTGCCAGGAATGGGGAATAGAGAGGGAAGTATTGTCTTTATTAAAGAACAGAGGAAGAGAAAATAATGGATACCCTGGAATATGTGATTATTTTGTAAAGTTCTTGATGTGGGTGAAACTTCACTACTTCCAAATTCATGCCTCTGAACTTGCATAATTTAAAGCAAACTAGCACCTAGGTTAATGGGAAATGAATTGGGCTACTTCCAAAGCCCAGGATCTGGCTGTATAATTGATCAGGCTATTTGCAGAGCACTGTTGTTTTTGTTTTTGTTATTCTCTTATTTGTCTTCGGAAGGAGAAACAGATTGTCTCATTGTGTTCCGTGCCTGTTTTTTGCAGTTTGAAATGAGCACATGTGAAAATGATCCCAAGCTGGCTTGAAACTATCTAGTGAGAGCATTGGGATTCAAAATTCAGTGGTTTGGAAGTGTCTAATCTTAAATAAAAGTGAAAATAAGATCCTTTGCCTTTAATCTTGGATCTTGTTACGTCCGGACGGCAAGCACGAGCGGCCAAGAGAGCAGCCGATTGGTCTAAATGCCAGCAGGCAGCCGGCGGGAAATTGGCAGCTCCTGATTGGCCCAGCCTCTGACAGCTGAAGTATAAAAGAGCTGTCTGTGCCTCAAAACCTTGCTCGCTCTCCAAGGTAGTTAGCTAATCAGAGCAAGTCACTGTTAGCTGTTATTGTTAGTCAATATGTTGTGAAGTGTTTATCCTGCCTCGCCTCCCTTCTTTAGCCTTTGTTCCATGAACAGAACAACTGGCGACGAGGATGGGATTACTCTGAGGCGGCAGGTCGAGCGAAGCCACTACAAGAGCTGAAGCACTGAGCTAAGCCACAGCAACGAGACATCGCAAATTCTAAGGTCTGACGCTGTTCTTCAGGAAGATGTCCACCCTATCTGCATTCGCCCCTTTCAACCAGGCAGTGGAGACCTGGGATTCCTTCTTCGACCATTTTAACTGTTTCCTGGTCGCAAATGACTATAAAAGTCTGCCAGGGGATAGGAAGTTAGCTGTTTTCCTCAGTGTCTGTGGGCATGATATGTTCGAGACAGCTAGGGCACTATTAGCACCTCAGACAGTCCATAATGTGCCCTGGGAGACACTGCTAGCCATTTTAAAAGGCCACTATGCCCCTCTACCCTCAAGAGTTGCTAGACGTTTTGCATTTCGGCACCGTTTTCAGGCAGAAGGGGAAACTATTAATCAATACATGGCAGCCTTAAGGGCAGCCGCTTTGTATTGTGACTTTAGAGATTACTTAGAAGATATCCTTTTGGACCAGTTAATATGTGGGGTCAGGGATATCCACTTACAGCATTGCTTATTAGCTAGAACGGATATTACGTTGCAAACAGCTATAGATGAGGCTAGAGCCTCCGAATTATTAGTTAAATCAGCTACCGAGATAAGGCAGAACCTCAGCCCACAAGTTGCCCAGAAAACTACCATGGTTCACCATGAGGAAACTGAGGTCGAGTCTGACCAGCTGTCAGAGGGCGAGGAAGATGTAAGTCGCTTACAAACGACCCGAAAGAAAGGTGGGAATTCTGAGGGATTGAGGACTCAAGCCCCATGTGCAGGGTGTGGAGGGAATCATTCCCGTTCCTCATGCAGATTCAAAAACGCTGACTGCAGACGATGTGGTAAAAAAGGCCACCTTGCTAGGGTTTGTAAAGCTAGCCAACTGGCTAATAACAGTAATAATAATAATAATAATAATAATAATAATAATAATAATAATAATAATAATAATAATAATAATAATAATAATAATAATAACAACAGTCTTCCTAGACCTAGCCGAAATTACCAACCCCGAAACAGGCAGAGTAGGAGGGAAGAAGAATGTTTTAATATTTACAAGGGTGCCTGCCACCCTGAGACAGTTATAGGCCAGTCAAAATCAGACTTGAGGAAAAAAATTTTCCTCACAGTTCTTTTAGAGGGTAAACCTTGTAGAATGGAAGTGGACACTGGCTCTTCTGTTTCAATAATTTTGTGGAGCACACTTAAACGACTGGTGCCCTCGATGTCTAGGAAGCGTTTATCCTTTTGTACATTTAGGCTTCGTGACTACCAAGGTAATCACATTCCGGTTTTGGGATCCGGGAGATTTGGAATCAAGTACAAGGGTTTCAGTGGCCGCCTTAATTTAATTGTTGTTGATGGCACGCTTCCAAGTTTATTAGGATTAGAGTGGTTTGACGTTTTAGGGTTAGCTATTACAGGTATTCATGCAACTTCCTCTATTGCATTTTCTGATTTGTTCACGGAGTTCTCTGATGTATTTAGTGAGGGTCTTGGCAAATATACAGGTACCCCCATATCCTTTAATTTGGATCCCAAAATCGCCCCCATCTGCCTTAAGCCACGGAGAGTGCCTTTGGCACTCCGTGCTCAAGTCGATAAGGAGATTGATAGACTTATAGCGCAGGGAATATTAGAGCAGGTAAATCACGCTCGGTGGGAGACGCCTATCGTCACCCGAATAAAATCTGATGGTTCTGTCCGCATCTGCGCGGACTACAAGGTGACAATAAATAAGGCTTTACAGGCTCACCCCTACCCTGTTCCGGTGGTACATCACCTCCTCCATTCGTTGGGCCGTGGCTCAATTTTCGCTAAATTGGATATGGCGCAAGCCTATCAACAACTGGAAGTGGACGCAGCTACCGCAGAGGCCCAGATGATTGTCACTCACAGGGGTGCCTTCCGTTGTAGACGACTGCAATTTGGGGTCTGTGTCGCCCCAGGCATTTTTCAATGCCTCATGGAAAGGCTGCTGCACGGATTGCCAGGAGTAATTCCTTACTTTGACGACGTTTTCGTCTCTGCCATGTCAGAAGCTGACCTTGCCAGCCGTCTCCGTGCCGTGTTATCCCATTTCCGGCAAGCAGGACTCAAACTCAAGCCCAATAAATGCAAAATGGGAGTGCCTCAGGTAGAGTTCTTGAGCTACCTCGTTGATGCTGCCGGGTTGCATCCTACGCCTGCAAAGGTGCAAGCTATCCAGAGTGCCCCACCGCCTACCGGCAGAGCCGAATTACAAGCCTTCCTGGGGCTTTTAAACTTTTATAATATGTTCTTGCAGCACAAAGCAACTGTCGCAGAGCCTCTTCATTGCCTTCTTGATAAATCAACACCATGGACTTGGGGACGCAAGGAGGCCAACGCTTTCCGGGCTGTGAAACGACTCCTCACTTCGGATTCTGTATTGGTGCAGTATGACAGCGAACTCCCATTGACTCTGACTTGTGATGCATCACCTTACGGGGTGGGGGCCATTTTGAGCCATCAGCTACCTAATGGGACTGAAGCCCCCATCGCTTATTAGTCCAGAACTCTCTCTGCCGCTGAACGTAATCACGGGCACATTGACAAGGAGGCGTTGGCCATCGTGGCTGGCGTTAAACGTTTCCATGATTATTTATATGGCCGTTTTTTTCACATTTTCACAGATCACAAGCCATTGTTGGGAATTCTGGCCTGCGATCGTCAGTCTCCGCAGATCCTGTCCCCCCGGATGACCAGGTGGGTCGTATTCCTGGCGGCCTACAATTATAGCCTGGCCCACCACCCGGGTAAGGACTTGGGTAATGCTGACGCCCTCAGCAGATGCCCCCTTCCTGCTCCTGTCGACGACCCTGCTCCGGCCTCATCTATTCTACAGATTGATGACAAACAGAGTCCGGTGTCTGCCGCTGATGTCGCTTGGTACACCACCAAAGACAAAATCTTACGCCAAGTCCTGGACTGGGTGAGAAGGGGGTGGCCCCTAGGGCAAATCAACTCTGAGTTTCTCCCATACAAAACTCGGCAACATGAGCTTTCTACGTTGCGGGGCTGCCTGTTGTGGGGCACCAGGGTGGTTGTTCCTGTAGAGCTAAGGTGGCAAGTCCTGGCCACTTTGCATAATGGCCATCCGGGAGTGGCCCGAATGAAGGCTTTAGGCCGCAGTTACCTATGGTGGCCCAAGTTAGATGAAGCGATTGCGAACTGGGTCGCCGACTGCCAGCAGTGCCAGCATACTAGCTCAGCCCCTCCGAAGGCTCCAGTTAGGGAATGGGAGTTACCAAGGGCTCCCTGGTCCCGGGTCCACTTGGATTTTGCGGGCCCCTTCCAAGCCCATACCTTTATGATCATAGTTGACGCCTATTCTAAGTGGGTTGAGTTGGTGGCAATGGCCTCAACCACAGCGGAGGCAGTAGTCAGGGCACTCAGGAGGGTATTTGCTACCCATGGCCTACCAGATTTGATTGTAACGGACAATGGGCCTCAATTAATGTCAGCCACATTCCAAACTTATTTAGCAAGACATGGCATTAGGCATGTCACAGTAGCTCCGTTCTGGCCGGCTGGAAATGGCCTTGCTGAGAGGGCCGTGCGATCGGCCAAGGAGGCCCTAGCTAAATTGGGGCCTGGGGATTGGCATACTAAGTTAGCTACCTATTTGTTAGCGCAGCATGTGACCTCATGCCCGACGACAAACCGCAGCCCAGCTGAGTTGTTAATGGGCCGCCGGTGAGAACTGACTTGGACCGTTTACACCCTGACTATGTTCCTGAAAAGCCCCTGGATTCAAGTGGCGGAGCCCGTTCCTTCCAAGAGGGGAGTGGGTGTATGCCCAAAATTATGGGGGGGATCCCCGTTGGGTGCCGGGCCAGATTATTGAGGTTACGGGGCCACGGTCATAAGAGTTCAGCTAGGAGACGGCCTTACCTGGCAGAGGCACGTGGACCAGCTGCACCGCCGCCGGTTGCCCCCACAAGGGACGATCACGGACGAAGCCCTATCCGGGTTAGGCATACCGAGTTCTGCCAGAGCCTCATCTCCCGAAAGCAAGTCACCTCCTGAGGCTCAAACCGACAACGAGGGGTCCACAGACTTACCCGTTGTTACTGCACCCACGTTGCCGTTCGAAGCGCCATCCGAAGCTGAACTGCAGTCTCCAGGAGTTCCAGAGGCGCCAGGCATGGGTCCTCCTACCGCAGCCATCTCTGAGGGGCCACGCAGATCAGGGAAGACCAGAAGACGCCCGGCTTACCTCGCTGAGTACGTTTGTGCCATCCAGGAAGAAAGGGGTGTTACGTCCGGACGGCAAGCACGAGCGGCCAAGAGAGCAGCCGATTGGTCTAAACGCCAGCAGGCAGCCGGCGGGAAATTGGCAGCTCCTGATTGGCCCAGCCTCTGACAGCTGAAGTATAAAAGAGCTGTCTGTGCCTCAAAACCTTGCTCGCTCTCCAAGGTAGTTAGCTAATCAGAGCAAGTCACTGTTAGCTGTTATTGTTAGTCAATAAATATGTTGTGAAGTGTTTATCCTGCCTCGCCTCCCTTCTTTAGCCTTTGTTCCATGAACAGAACAGATCTGGATTACCTTGTAATTTCTGTGCCTCTATAATATGACCATGGGTATGGCCATGGTGGGCATGGCCTAGTCGGCCTCCTACAACATGGGGGGGGCGTTTTTGCCCTCCCGGGGCTCCGGAGGTTTTCCTCAAGCCTCAAGGAGGGCAAAAATGGCCTCCTCAGGCTCCAGAGGACCTCTGGAGGCCCATTTGGGCCTCCAGAACTTCCGGTAGGCCTGTTTTTTGCCCTCCCCAAGCCTCCCCGTGCACCTTGCACTTACCTACATCCAAAACAGGGTGCATGGGGACTCCTGGGAGGGGCAGGGTAGGCGGGGCCAACCAAGAATGGCATTTGGAGGTTCTCCAAACTGCACAGAATCTTAACTAGAGGTTCTCCTGAACCTCTGTGAACCCCCAGCAGCCCACCCCGATCCAAAGGTTGGAGAAAACTGGGCTAAGACAAGGGTAAGAATCATGTAGCTCTCTAGAGGCTTTTGGGCCCCAGCTTACATCAGTTCTAAGTGGTTCTGCTAGACTCGAGCTTCTGAAACTTAACAATAGCTAAAGGAATACTGATTCAATATTTTCTGGCTTGAATCATTTCAAATTATATGAACTGCTCTTTACTTACCAGATTTTTAGAAGGAAAAAAAGTAATTTTAGAGATTTGAAATCTCTTCCCTTCCCAATATTATGGGTACATTTGCTTACCTGAGTGGATCACTGTTAGGCTCCTCTACATTTTTTTCTTCCTGAATTAATTACATGTGTGAATCATGAAACAGGTTTCGTTTTATGATGACACAACTACATACAAGAATGAAGGTGTGAGACCAAAGTAAATTATTTTCACAAAATAATATTTTTGCTGGAAAAAAAATGAAACCACATTTTGATATTTTTGTCAATGGATTCCTGTTCACCTTTAATTTATTTTGTAGTGATAGTAACCCATGGCTTTTCAGTATAAAACATCAGGGTTGTAGGGTGAGAGGAAGGCTTAGATATGTGGAAAATCCTTGCACCTTTCTAAAGGAGCTCATACAAGGTCAGTCTCTTGTTGCAGGAAGTTGCAAGTAAGGAATTCATGATGAAGTGAAACAAAAACCTAGGGAATAACTAAACAAGACTTACTTATTTGGCTTGACAGATGACTACCTATGGAAAAAGTTCCTACTCAGAATTATAGTAGGGCGAATTATAGATCTTACACAGGGCATTTGGGAAAAGGCTGAACTAAGACATTCACTGAAAAGAGCATTATAGAGTTAACAGAATGTGTCATATGTTAATTATAGCTGGCAGCTCTTTAGAGTGGAAAAAATTATTCATGTCTGATTGACAAAACATTTCTGATGTGTGTTGTCTAGTCCACTGGGAACATTTATTTCCTTTTTGTGAAGTAAAAAGCGGACATAGAAGTTACATTTATTTGTCACACATAGTTCTGAATTTCTGAAGAATTTAGCCAATTTCCTACATACTTACTCATCTATTCTTTTAGATGAATACACTCAATGTTTATTCTTTGAGCTTATCCTTTCAAAATCAAGCAGTTTAAAATTTAATTGTTTTAATAGAATAGTCTTAAGTTTTCTCTCAAAATCTTTGGATTCTCTCAAATCTTAATTTTGGCAGGGATATGTTCTGTGACAAATAGGAGAAACACTGTTCTAGAATTTACTGTTTCTGTTGCCTTACTTTTTTTAAAACCAATTTAGGAATGTTTCCCATGTGTACAATATGGGTTTTGTCAGACTTTATAGTTAAGAAGGATGAGCCAGATTTTTTATTTGTTTTTTATTTATTTACATTATTAAATTTATAGGTCATCTGAATCCAGTATGACATGTTTTATATAGGAATGATGGAGAACAAAGAGGATGGTTATATTAGAAGGTTCCTTACTGTCACAATCAACATGGGGAACTTTCCCAAAAAATGAGAATACCTACAAATAACAGCAAAAAAGTACGGGATAAAAAAAAGAGCACATAAAAATTAAATAAATTTCACATGGCTTTCTGAATATTTGAATTTAATGTAATGTGCTTGCCATTCTCATGGATTAACAAAATATAGGCTAAGAAAAGGAACTTCCTTGAAAGACTTTATCCTACATTTAACATTGTGCTGTATCTTATTAGCAATTAATGAGATAAAAAAAAAAATTCTTCTTATACCTCTTGGTTGTTTGATCTCTAGGCAGCATTCAGTAACATTGACCAATGTATCCTGCTGGACTGCCTATAAGGTTTGGGAGTTAAGGAGCACTTTTTTATGGTGATTCTCTCCTTTTGTGGGTTGTTCCAATTAAAGGTAATGAGGAAAGAACCATCAGGGATCTGCTTCAGTATTGGATGGCAGGACTTGGCTCTCTTTTGTCTATATGAAGCCATTGGGAAAGGCCACCTGTCAATCTGAGAGGAATTATCGGTATGCTGATAATACTGTTATAGATTGTCACCCAGGACAGAAATGCTGTAGAAGCTCTCACCTTTTGCTAATGTTTGGAGGCTGGGAGAGACTAAATTGGACAAAACAAGCCTAAATTCAATCCAGAAAATTGGAGTTATTGGATGTCCCAAATGCAGCTCTTCCTGGACTGAGAGGCCATGGTGACAGTGATTAATGCTCTCATCCTCATGTACTTTAGACTAGAACAATGTGATCTGTGTCGGACTACTTTTGAAGATGTCTTAGATTTTGCATTTGGAACAAAATGTGAAAATCAGGTTGCAATGTACTATTAATTTTGCAATTGCAGCCTTTTGCCAATAGGCCTTAAGTCCAATTCAAATTTGGTTTAACCTATAAATTCCTTTAAATTTTGGCTGTTAGGCATCTTAGGGATTATCTCCCGCAAATTGATTCTGCTTGTCCATTGCAAGTGTTTAGGGAGAGGACACTCAGGAGCCTGACTTAATATAATAATAATAATCCTACCAACAATAATAACAAATGAAATTTGCTTGCAAGCAAGAACAGCAGGACCACAAAATAGACAAGGTAATAGAAAATGAAGAAGCTAAAGTGCTTTAGGGCTTTAGAATTCAAACAGATAAGCACCTGACACATGATATACAAATTTAATAACTACCAATAATCAAAACAAAAATGTCTGGATAGTGGACATTGCAATAGCTGGAGTTAGCAGAATAGAAGAGGAAGAACTGAAGATAATACAAAGATCTGCAATAGAAGTAGAAAGACTGTGGCAAAAGAAAGCAAAAGATAGATGTCTTGGGTGCAATCCTGAAATACGGTATTTGGAGCACCACTTGAACACCATTGGCATTTGCAAAATGTCCAGTTAGCTGCAAAAGGCAGCTTTATTTGGAACAACATATATCTTGTGACCATGGTTTTAACACTATCAAACAACAACTTCCGCCTATCTCGCCTTGCAGAGGACTTGATAGATGGATAAAGAACCAAATTCAGTGTAAACATCTGACCGACTGTGTGGCCAACCATAATAATTTTATTTTTAAATTAAATGTATTTTTAAATTTTATTTATTTAACCATGACCTGGATGACTGAGAATCTCCACAGGCTTTTAGCTATACAATTTGGGATGAACATCCTTTGAATAGTGTGGGAGTAGGAAGGGATTACCAGAGGAAAAAATTGCAGACTACAGGAACCAAGAGCACGACTCAGGTGACCCTGGGGACACTGATAAACTTCCAAGTGCTTCAAGGACCCTCTAAAAGGATGCAGATTACCAGATGTCTGCAAGGAATATAAATCCTTCCATTCCCCACCATCCTGTCAGAGCTGAAAAAGCTTCTTGGATGAGAAGCAAAACGTCTTCAAAGAAAAAAACAAAGTCCAATTGCCTCCTGAAAAAGTACCTTTGGGACAACCATGACCTGGTTGACTGAGAATCTCTACAGACTTTTAGCTATTAAAATTTAAGTGTAATTTTATCTCTACACGCACTCTCTAGCCCAAACCTTGGTGTGTGTGTGGGGGGGGGGAATTCAACATCTCAGCTTTGATAAAGACTCCAAATATTTTGCATAGTTACCCAGTTACCATGGTTTTTCTCATCCCAATGTTTGCTATACCTCTCAGTTTAAATAACTCCTGTAAAAAAAAAAATCAGCCTAGCTCCTCTATGCATATGATGAAGCGAATTGCTATTAATGAAAGTGCATACCTTTTAAAAACACGTGTTAACTGGAAACAGTGGTACCAGGCTTCTTTTGGTGTTTTGCTATCATAACATGGGTCTCCTCCAACTATTAGCTTTTGTGTAATTCTAAGAAATTCAGGTCTATTTTCAAGAACAGAAGGAGCAAATGCTAGATGGAGTTTCTCCTCATGATGCAGAACTAGACCAATCTTTTTTCCCCCTTGGTCTTGATTTAAGCCTGTAGTGTAATCAAACAGTTTGACATTTGAAAGATCAATTCTTTGGCCCCCAAACTACACAATCAAGCTCTAGATTACAAATGAACTCAATTTGTTATGATCGAAGGTTGGGGGGGGGGGGGGGGGCGAAGGCCCAAGCATTTAGTCTGAGATTACTTAGGACACAATCCTTAGGCCTCTCCATTGCATGCCAGCTGCATGTCAGCATGCAGTGCTGACAGGGATATTTTGGATTTCATCTCTGGGTTCTCATCTTGGAAAGAAGAATTTGGAACCTGATCCCCTTTCTCCTGTTCCCCACGGCCTCCACTGCTGGCTGCTTCTGTGTCTGAGGAGGAAAAAAGACAGATTCCAGATTTGTTTCTAGCTTTGCAAATTGTTTCCAGGCCTGAGTTTGGCTGTAGTTCTTGAAACTCTGCTTCAGTATAATAGGAGATTTCTGGCTGGATAGCTCAGGATTCATTTTAAAGCATTCCATTAACCTAGGAAGAACTCAGGCCAAGCAAATGTTTTATATTTCTCCAAGATGAAGGCAGACACTGTTTATGTTAACTGGTTCTAGTGCTCCTCCCCGCCAAACTTGTTCTAAATAAACAAGAGAAGTGAAGACACCCTCAGTTTGAGTTCAACTCCTGGTGACTGCACCAATATATCCATACATATTATTCTTGAATTCTTGACCACAATTCAGAAATGATTTAGTATTGCCATCTTCTGAGATTGTTTAGTTTTTTTTTTTTTTTTTTACTTCTCAGTATAGTTTACAATCCTGGTATTCCTGGGAGGCCCCTGCACATACCATATTAAACAGACTCAATACTGCCTAGCTCCTAAACCCAGACGAAGTTAGCCACAGGCTGCCAGTTGCTGAGACCAAATAACAAACAAACAGCCTGTTACAGCAATGAGCTAAATATACTTCAGAATCTGAATAGGACTCTGATTGACCATAACATATGGAATTGGTCACTGTTCTTATTTATTTTTGTTTTTCGGTCAGGAAAGTATTTTAAAAGAATTCATTGTTTGGCTCCAAACTTCATCTTGGTTTCACAAAGCATCTTCTTCCTGCATTGGAAAATGAGGACACAATATCTAAGGTAAATGGATTGCATTAGAGTAGAGTTGCTCGGAAGCCAGTTTGGCATTCAAAGGGATGAATTTCTATTTCACTTTATCCTGCTCTATATAAAATGAAAACACCAGAACCAAACTGTGAGATGCTATTCACATAATTAAGAATAGAATGTCCTTTTGAAAATATATAACGAATGTCGAAGGCCTTACTGAGATCAGAATATTAATTTGGTTAACCCCCACCCCATATTGGTTAGAGTTCTGATGTTTGCTGTTGACATAGGAAGAGAAACTTCCTTCCATAACAACAACTCTTGAGGTTTGCTGTTGACATAGGAAGAGAAACTTCCTTCCATAACAACAAGTGAGGGATCCATGGTGGTCTCTGGACTTGGTTGTTTTCTTGCAGACATTTCGTTACCCAATGAAACAAACAATGAATTGGATAATGAAACATCTGCAAGAAAACAATGAAGCTCAGAGACCACCAAGGCATCCCCATTTCAACCCTGAGCTACAAATATTCTCCTTTATTGATACCAACAAGTGCCATTTCTCCTGACCTGATTCTCTTCCTATATCCTGATTTGCATTGGATTCTACATACTTCTTATCTCTCTTTTAAAAATACAGTGAGCAATTATATGAATGACATGAATATTCAGCTCGAACAAAAATAGACAGTTAAAAACAACACCATCCATTTCTGGTTCAGAATAGGCTAATATAAGGGTAGGCAGTTAGACAACCTAGTGTTCATGAGGATGAGTTTGTGTCAAAGTACCAAAAGTGGCAGCTGTATTTTCCAACATGCAAATGCGCAAAACAATTCTCAGTTGCAAAACAATTCTTTCCAGTGTTGGGACAATCAACTTCACATCCTGTACTGCTGGAAATCAACTTGTATGCCAAAATCCTATTCTGAAATTGATGTCAAATGGGATTATGGTAGTGCTTCCTTTTGCCCATTTCTCTCAAGGATGAGGAGACTGTTCAGAATATATACAGTATATCCTGATTTTTCCAACAATTGGTGAATTACCCACCCTGAGCATTAGTGTGAGTGGTGCAGTCAGGAGAATTTGAAGGGATATAGGATCCCATTCGTTTTTTTTTTTCCTAATGCTCAATAATTTAATAGATATAGTAGGAGATGGGGTGGAAAGGGGGAAACCAAGGTCAGGATCTAGGAAAATATTTCCATCTGAACTAAATTGGGTTACTTGTCAGTTTAACACCGTTGTTTTTTTGTTTTTGTTTTTTTTGTCTTTTATGTCCCTGTCAGAACCACTCCTAGCTATCCATATGTCTTCTCAGTGTGAGAAGATTTACTCCCTAGTGCCCATTAAACAACCTGACAACTTTTATGGATGCTGTTGGCATCCATAAAGGAGGGGAAGCAAAGCCTTTTAATTTAATTTTCCTTGAAACAGGCAAAAGTTGTACATCCTGCAGCCTGCCTGTTGTGACTGCAGTGACAGCCAAGAGCCTTTTTCGAAGGTTTGTTTAACTCTTTCCTGGTTGTAACTCTGCATAGAAGAATAAGTGGCTGCAGCTATTGGGATGTAGCCAGTGAGTGGGGGAGGTGGATTTTGGGGAAATTCCCCTGAAATTCCTTGTATCTGAAGCATAGTGGACTGGAGGAGGGGAGAAATCACCAATAACCAGCTTTTGCCTTGGACTCTACTGCAGCAAAGAGGAAAAGGTCTGCTTTTAACAGAGGAGCAGACACAACCCATTGAAAACAATAGTAGTGAAAGACTGGAACCAGTTGTATAAAGTAAACACCTCTTAGACTGTTCCTTTTCACGACTCCTGGTCTTTTTCTTCCTGTGCAAAAATATGCGAAACACTGTTTTTATTTTGACCTTGCTTAAAAAGAAACTTTGTTCACTAAAGCTGTTTAGTGAACAAAAAGATGATTTCTGCTTGAATGCAATTGTTAATTTTCATTCCAGAGATAGAGATTGCTTTTATACAGAGTAGCAGAAAGGACATACACATAGCTTTTTTTTTTTGGCCTAATTTAGTTTTGAATTAATAATGTAACTCCCATCGCTTGTTTCATTCAGCTGCAAATCAAACTGCTCACTTGTTTTCATAACTTCAGCTATTTGTTATGTAATATCTTTTGATATATCATGAATATATGTATGAAGAGTGTCACTTGACATTAGTATCTATTCACTTTGCTTGCAAGATCATCCCCACAAGTCATGTCTACCTTGTCTCTATCTCCTGATTTCAGCAGGTCCTCATCAATAGCATATCATTTGTTTTGCTTTGCAGTCTGTCAAGCAACATGACAAAAACGAAGATTAGGTTACTGCACAGGATACAGTGTACAGCTTTATTGGCTGGAGTGTCCAATCTCTGTTGTTGAAACTGTTCTTCCCTTTCAAAGTTTCCCTATTCATTGCCAGCAAAAGTGCTTGTTTAATTTTAAGGTGCTCTTTAGCTTACTCCACTTTAGAAATTCATTAATTAGAACTTCAACACAGATCAAATACATGTGAGAAAAGTGAAACTTAACTCTATAAAAATCTTCTTTATACTCATGTAAGGATTTGCCTGTAGATGGGTTATGGGAAGAAGAGATATTTGCTTGTAAGTTTATAAGGGGTGAAGAGTTTTCAAATTTGTTTTTAACTTGTTAAGAAGTAAAAGTCATTTTTGGAAGTCATTACTTTCATTTTTATCTTTTTCTTTATCATACTTCTTTTTCTTTCCTTGCACTTTATTTTTTCATTCTATTCCCCCACCCTGAATTTAGTGTATTTGCTTTTACTATTAAATTCTTTAGTAGCAAATAAATCAAAATATTTAATGAATATTATGAAAAGTTCTACTATTTTTATTTATTTAGCATGACCAAAGTTGTCTCAGTACTAAATTCCAGCATGAAACTTGACTGAAAGTGGTTTAAATAATCCATATCCTCTAGAGTTTTCATCAGCTGCAGACCAAACTTTTCAGCAACCTATACTAGAAAAGGATTGGAATAATTGATAGTTATCAAAGGCCACTGGATCCAGAGATGGCCTCTTTAGGAGGCACCACTGCTTCTTTCAAGACTGTGGGCACCACCCAACCATCAATGAACCTGATGTTGTAGCACAGACTCAATCACAGCTCACCTTTTTGGCTACTTGACAGCATGACTCCTCAGGAGTCACTGGCTCAAACACATCCCGGATCACACCAGACCATGCCCCAAGCAACTCAGCCTACGCTGCCCAGTCAGAGTCCAAGGTGGAACAAATCTGACTGACTTTATCTGCCAGACAGACTGAATAATCATCACAATGGCCCAGCAGATTTTTTGGGGGGTAGGGTGGGGGCTCTCCTTACCCAATAGGGACTGGTTCACCCTAAATAGGAGTGCTGTAGGGAATGCAGTAAGGGTAAGGAAACATTTACAGTTTGCTGCCTTATTGCCATGAATTAATCTCTAATATGAGATCCAGTTTGGTGTAGTTTCTATGTGTAGGCTGAGCCTAAGGCATCAGGCAAGAAACTGGGAGACCATGAGTTCTAGTCCTGTTTTAGGTACAAAACCAGTCACTTTGTCTCAAGGAAGAAGACAATGGCAAACCTCCTCTGAAAAACCTTGACAAGAAAACTACAGGGATTGGTTCATGTCCAAAAAGTGGACGTGGTTGCAGGGGTGAAATCCAGCTGGTTCTGACAGGTTCTGGAGAACAGTTAGTGGAAATTTTGAGTAGTTCGGAGAACCGGCAAATGCCACCTCTGGCAGGCCCCAGAGTGGGGTGGGAATGGAGATTTTGCAGTATCCTTCCCCTGCCACGCCCACCAAGCCACGCCCACCAAACCACACCAGGCCCACCAAGTCACACCCACAGAACCGGAGGTAAATAAATTTGAATTTCACCACTGCGTGGTTGGCGGGATGGAAGTAAAAAAACAAAGCATCCCAATAGAGCAGGGGTCTCCAACCTTGGCAACTTTAAGACTTGTGGACTTCAACTCCCAGAGTTCCTCAGCCAGCAAAGCTGCTGGCTGAGGATCTCTGGGAATTGAAGTCCACAAGTCTTAAAGTTGCCAAGGTTGGAGATCCCTGCAATAGAGACTCTTCCCCGTGTCTAGTCAGACTCAGTGTGGCTGATACAGTCAGAGACCAAGAAATGGTTAGTATCGGAAGTATATAAAACAGATTAATCAAAGAGTGTGAATGTTGTTAAAAATGAAAGAGATGAAATCCTTGTCTCAATTGCCATGGTGACCCAAGGATTACTGTTGCACTCTTCTAATATATGGGTAGGGAGAATGCACACAAAAACTATAGGAGATTTCGTTTTTTAACTGTGGCTGTTAAGTGTGACAGAATTGTTGGTAGAATTTTGACTGAAATAATATGAAAAGGGACAATGAGCAACATTTGGGGAGTATCAGACAGAAGGTTTTCAAAACAGATTTTTGCTTTCCAGCAGATTAAGTGAGAAATATATAAAAGTTTATTATATAATAGGTTTAAAGAAGCGATTTAATAAAGTGAATAGATTTGAATTATATAGTATTTTTCAAGAGCATGAAATTGAAGTGTGATGAATTGATGAACTGATAAATGCTTCCATTATGTAGTGCTTGAATAACAAAACATAAATTGAATTATTTGAGATGGTCCAATATTGAGCAGACAATAAGTCAAGTACTGTGTGTTCTCCTTGATGATTTAATATATTTATGGATAAATTTATGTGGAATGCTTGTGGTAGCCACAGAGTAGTATTTGTGGGGATGTGAACATAGGTGTACTATAATATGCAGTTGATACTGTGTTGTTAGCTGAGAACTCAAATAATTTCCAGTGAAAATTCAATAAATTATATAATGCAATGTGAAATATGAATCTAAAAATTAAGATATCAAAGACCGCTAGGTAAATTTGGCAGAGAAAAGGGAGTGACAAGTGAAGAAAAACTAAAGCAAATAGATGAGTTTATTTATCTTAGTTGGGTTCTTGGCTGATTATGGAAACATTTTTAAAAGCCATATGTAGATTAAATACCATAATAGTTTTATGCAGGAGTTCTCAGTTTTTGTAATAGCAAGATATTCCAAAATGATAAATGAACTTGCATGCCCACAAATTGTTGATAAAATGAATGACATCATTTGGGTTAAGGATTTCAGGAAACCATCACACTACTTCCTCTAAGATGCAGAACTTTCATTGTACTTTCTTGATTTAGCTTAACATTACCAGTTGATCAGTCATTAATTTTACTAACACCTTCCTCTGAAATCTATAGGATGGAGATATACTGTTATATGCTACATCAGAAATCACTATTATCAATAATAGCTCTAACAATATTGGCTAGATCCAATATTTTAACTATCTCTCAAAACTCATGCTGGGCTTTGCTATGTAAGCAGGGGTGAAATTCAGCAGGTTCTGACAGTTTCTGGAGAACCGGTAGCGGAAATTTTGAGTAGTTCAGAGAACTGGCAAATACCACCTCTCGCTGGCCCAGAGTGGGGTGGGAATGGGGATTTTGCAGTATCCTTCCCCTGCCATGCCCACCAAGCCACATCACGCCCACCAAGCCACGCCCACAACTGATAGTAAAAAAAATTGAATTCCACCACTGTATGTAAGTCTGATATGTGCTTGCATTGGCAAGGCAGGAGTACATGTTGATGAGTGGTCCTAGGTGATCTCTGAGCTTGGTTGTTTTCTTGCAAATATTTCATTACCCTAACTAGGTAACATCATCACTAATGATGTTACCTAGTTTGAATAATGAAACATTTGCAAGAAAACAACCAAGCTCAGAGAGCACCACGGACCCCTTATTTCAACCCTGAGCTACAAATAATTCTCTTTTATTGGGACATTTTTATAATGCTCTCACTTTGCCTGGGCAAGTCTGATTAGCTTAAAAATTCTACGACTCCCCCTCCCCTTTTAAAACTGATGGACTCCTGGTATAATACTATGTGTGGTTTTTACTAGAATTGTAGGAATCTCCAAACTTTTGGGTACATTATTAGAAAACAGTTGGCTGCTTGGATTTTTTTTTCAGCATTTATTAATATGTTGACTTTTTCTAAGCATCTGTTGTGGCTCTGTTACCTGAGCCTGTGTCATCGGCAGGAGAGGACTCCGAGAGTGAAGGAGAGGAGTTGGCAAGGCCTCCCTCTCCAGGACCCTCCTCTCTGGCAATGCCTTCGGTGTCCACCGAAGGGCAAGAGATAGGGCCGGGGCCAAGCACGTCCACGCAGCCACAGGTGGACAGTGATGAGGGAAATGAGTCTTGGCTGGATCCTCAGCAGCGTCGCAGAGATAAGCGCGCGCAACAGAAGAAAAGGCGTGCCAGAGATTAAGCTGAGTCACTGGATCACACCCCACAGGGTATAAAAGGGGGTGAGGTGGCCATTCAGACTCTCTGATGGACAAAACTAACTACTATCAAGTCACATTGCAACTTTGGAAACAACATTATCGGCCTTGGATTTATTTTACGAACTGGACAATTCTTGACTGTGTGTATTTTGTTTTTGAGTAAAGTTCTTGGCAAGCAGCTACTGGGTTGCTGCCAAGCTTCTTATCAGAAGAATTGGTTGTCTGCCAGTTTATTTAACCCCCGGCTGTCTGTTTGTGTGCGTGTGTAAGACGGGGACAGAACAGCATCTGTATCATGAACTGATAGGGCTGAGCACTACTTTGGATGGGGAAAAGATACTTTTGCAGCACATGGAGAATTTCATGGCCCCTGTTGGCAGTCCCTTGAAGCAACTATATCTTCCTAGGATTGCATGAGTACCTTCTAGGGCTGCAGCATAGTTCTGGAAAAGATACATTTTTTTTTTAATTTGATTTATATGCCGCCCTTCTCCGGAGACTCAGGGCAGCTTACAATGCGTTAAGCAATAGCCTTCATACTTTTGTATATTTATACAAAGTCAGCTTATTGCCCCCACAAACTGGGTCCTCATTTAACCTACCTTAGAAAGGATGGAAGGCTGAGTCAACCTTGAGCCTGGTAAGATTCAAACCTGCAATAATTGCAGGCAGCTGTGTTAATAACAGGGTGCTTTAAACCACTGTACTACCAAGGCTCTACATTTGGTGAAGCAGTTGCTGATGGATGCTCTGTGAGTGCCCATGCATCACCAAAGTACTTTCTTCTCTGTGAATCTAAAGAGACACAGCACTACCGTATCAATTGACCAAGTTACAAATGACAAGTGTAATATTTTTCATGACACCTATTAAAGAAAACTTCATAGAAAAATTATGGAGTGTGCGGAAATGGATAAGCTTACGAAGGAGATACAAGAAAAAGAGGAAACAGAATATTACCTAGTCTGGGAGAGATGGTATAAATGGTTGGAGGAAAAGGGAAAAAAGGACAAGGAAAGACCAAATAACAGTTGAATTAGGTGGAGAAATATAGGAACAAATGGGAAGAAATAAAAATTGTGGAAAGGAAATTGTGTACACGTTTATGTCAAATGTAAATAAAACAATTATAATAATATAATACATTATAATGGTATATATATGATATATTAGAAATATATGTATAAAAGATATACTAAAATAAGAGAGAGAAAATGTATAAGTATGGATTACCGACGCGAAACTGTTGAAAAGAAGAAATTGTTAATATCTCTTTTTGTTTTTATCTAACAAGTTTTCACTTCCTATAGAAAGTTAAGAATTTAAGTTATTGTACTGAAACTGCTCATTCAATACTTGTCTTGGAAGAAAAGACTGTGATTGTTTTTCATTGCCTTCACTAAACACAGAGCAAAGCTGAATGCATGGGAAGTCACACTCGATTCCATAAATTTCTTTTAACAGTCCATCTTAAATAACTATGAACTTTAGTTGATTGGAATGAAATCCAGTGATGAGGAAACAAACCAAAACTCAATTTCTGTCATAGAAGCAAGACTGATGTTTACATTAGAAAGATATTGTAAGTTATCTCCAGAGGTTTATTTAAATCAAGAAATTATATAAAAGTGTCAGTAGCAGGGGTGAAATCCAGCAGGTTCTAACAGGTTCTGGAGAACCAGTAGCGTAAATTTTGAGTAGTTCAGAGAACCAACAAATACCATCTCTGGCTGGCCCCAGAGTGGGGTGGGAATGGAGATTTTGCAATATCCTTCCCCTGCCACGCCCACCAGAACCGGTAGAGAAAAATTTTGAATTTCACCCCTGGTTAGTAAGGTTTAAATTCAGGTATTGCAGCAGAACTGACTATGCTGAAAATCGAATGGACAAAAAATAAATAAATAAAAACAGAGCATTTTCTCTCATTCATTCGGCAGAATTTTGAGAGATGTTTGCTAGTTAATGAGTTCAGAGTAGTTCTGTTTTGACTTGCTATTTTGGGGGCCCCAAATGATGGCTTTCAGTTGCCGAGTATGCTTGTGGTTGAACAATCCTTGCTGCTGGGTTTATGTCATGCCTTTGTGTTTACAGTCAATACTGTGTGCTTCTGAGGTCCTGGCTGAGCACCATTTTAAGAAGTCTATCAACAAATAGTGCAGGCTTCTTACTTCCCTATTTGCTCAGCTATATTTGGAACAGGTCATTTGTGGGGAGAAAACAAGTGACAAGGAGAATAAGCTTCACACATTGTTCACTCACATCTATGGAAAGTCGTCCTTCTGGGCAGGTCAGAAGCCAGTTTCAGATAGCTTTGCCAGGACATATTTGCCCTTCCGATCCAAATTGTTCTTACAATGGATAGAGTACCAAAGGAACGAAGTTAATACCATCCCATAAATCTAGACAAAATAAATAAATGAAAAGGAAACAAACATTTGAAAATATATAGGTTAAATAGAACATTTCTGCACCGCTCTTCCAAGCTATGAGAACAGCAGCAACAAAATGCAATTACAACAAAACCAACTAGGTTTTGAACTAGGAATAGAGTACTTTTTTAGAGCGAGGTCCAGGGGTAAAATTTAGCCGGTTCTATCTGGCTTGGGCGAACTGGTAGCGGTGGCTGCAGGAGGCTCCACCCGGATGTCATGATGCTATTTTTTTGCGACATTTTAAGCCTCTGCACATGCGCAGAAGGCTTTGTGCATGTGCGGACGATGCCGCGAGCTAAACAAGTGCACGGGCAGCATACACACATTTGCGAACCGGTAGGGAAAGTAAGTGAATTTCACCCCTGCTGAGGTTCATATTTTCTCATGGATAATTTGTTGGAGGATGCATATCAAAGCCTCAAGCGGGTATCACCCACCACATCCATACCACAAACAACATCTATTCATGCATCCTTCTCCATGCACAGTGCATTTTATTTCCTTTTCTTCCTCAATATATAAAAATGCTCAATGTAAGGCCGAACAAAATGGATTGGGCTTGAAATGACTGAGAAAACAAAAGTCTTTCAGAAAAATAAACGAAAAGATAATTTTCACTTCTTCCAGGACAAGTCTCTGTAGTCCTGGAATGCATGACCAAAAAATTCTTCTCATCTAAGCAATTGGTGAACCAACTACTGCTATTCAAACCAGCTTCAAATTGGCCGAGAGAATAACACCTGCTGACTAGATCTCAGCTGGAGAGGCCATTCCAGTGGGTAGTCGTTATGAATAGAAAAAAAATGATGATCAATAAGTTGACATTGCATACCATTAGCAGAAAGGAGTGACTTGCAAAGCCTTATTATGCCCTCAATAATTCCACGAAAGATGGAAAGATTAATGCAAGGATGGAGGCAAATGTTCTTTCCAAAGTAGAGGATCAATACTTTATGTTCTTAAAACATAATTAGGAAATGTTGTAATCTTTCATCTTAATTCTTACACTGCTATCCCTTCTTTCTCCTCAAAGCAATTTCCCAGAAATCCATTTCTTTTATACCCTAATGCAGCTACCAGCAATTAAAGAAACCAATAATAAAATGCAATAAAAGTCTAAAAGAGAAGGGAGCAACAAAACAGGACAAAGCAGATGCAGATGATGCAATTATGTGTGTATGTGCACTTTCTGTCATTATATTAATCCTAAATTAGCCACAAAATAGAATATGTGACACAAAGACTTTAATCATGATTTGGAAGGGGAAAAAAAAGCAAGGCACCAAGTACAATGGAGTTTATCTTAAGAAACTGCAGCGGGAAACAGTTTTACCTGACCTCGGTGCCAAAATTCAAGTAGATTTTTTTAAAAAAATGCTCATTAATTCATTTCTAATTATATAATTACAAGGCCTGATCTTCTCTTGACATTCAAGCTGGGAAAGAAATATCTATATCAGACTGAAAATTAGAAAGGAACTAGACCCCAATATATTAGGGAGAGATATGATATAGTGTATGCATACAATATTGTCATATAAGATTTGCAGTCTAATCCAATACAAATCTAATTCAGATCCCACTGAATTTACTGAAGTTTCATTTTGCACACAGGTGCATGGAGTGCAATGCTTCTCAGCTGATTGATTAAATTAATCCATTAGAAGAACTTCTTGATCATTTAATATGCCATATTTAGTTACTGGACAGCCTAATGTTGATTTTAGTTCATTAACTTAAAAGAAACTATTGATAATTAGAGAAAAGGTGTTTGCACACCCTTACATGTGCAGAAAATAATGCAAGTTTTAAAATGTTGATTCATACTTGTATATATAAAAAATAAACAAATATTATTTTATAAAAGAAAAATGTTTACCTCTATGCAAATTTATGCAGGTCTGATTATGCAGATTTGTATTTATAAATGCAGTGGAGTAAAAAATGGACCATTAGAAAACAAAGAGTTATATTTCTCTGTGAAAAAAATTAAAATCATCTAAAATCATGGCTGAATGATACTTTTATTAGTAACTTAGTTACTATAAGCTAATACTATGGAGTTCTAATTGATCATTAATTGGCTGGGTTCACACTTCTCATTAAGCGATAAACTTTGGTTCACAAGGCAGACTTCTGGGTTAAATTTAGTGCTAAGCCAAAATTAAATAAATCACATTTTGGTTTAAAATGATGATGTAGATCTTAATATGAAGCCTCTGAAAGATCAGAGAGCACCAATGTGGAAACACTTCTGCTAAATCTAGGATAGGGATTCACTGATAGGGTTCAGAGAAGGTTAATCTAGAAATGTTTTAAGATAGACTGTATTTACTAGTATAATTTCTTCAGAATAATATAGCTGGAATTTCTTCTTTTCAGAAAGAAAAACTGTAATGGCTAATAACCATGACAACCAAAATTATTTCTCCTTACTTTCTGGTTGGATAAGTAGAACCTTCATCGCATGACTCTAACGCTAGGAGGAAGATGACTTTCTGGTTTGGATAAGAAGAGCAAAGACTAGTTGAAGAACAAGCACATATTTGTAACTCAGGACTGAAATGAGAGGTCCTTGGCATTCTCTGAGCTTGCTTGTTTTCTTGCAGATGTTTCATTATCCTAACTAAGTACCTAGTTAGGGTAATGAAATGTCTGCAGGAAAAACAAGCAAGGTCAGAGAGTGCCAAGAACAGCCACATTCCCGCACCAGAAATTATGTTGGATTGGACTAATCCAAGAACAATTCAGAGCATATTGAGTCATTTATGGGGCTCTGGATTTGACCCTCAATGAGGATTTATTTATTTGATTGGTGTGCTGTCCATCTTATCCAGAGGTAATCTTGGCATCTTACATGGCCATAGAGAACAAATCTGAGTTCCAAACAAATAATTTAGCTCTCCCAGTTCTTTTGGTTTAACCAAAACTTAAATTTGACTCAGCAAAATGCAACTTTATGCAGAACTTTAGTTGCAATGCTGCCTCAATTGGAGGCACACAGAGAGAGAAAGAGACAGAGAGAGGGAGGGGGGAGGGCAGGAGAGGGAGATACTGGAACACAAAGAGTTACCATGAAGAAAATTGTGATGGTCATCAGTATAGAGACAATGTCCATATGTTTTTTCAGGAAGTGTTTGATTTCTTGGAGACAATCCTGCAGTTTGAAAAAAATAGACTTAATATTCACTCACATAAGAGTAAACTCTTATTGAAACACATTGGAATTTACAGTTCTATCAGCCTTCATTGATAGGTTTCAACTCTACGTTATATTCCCTATTTATATTCTTAGTCACATTCTTGTTAATTAGGATTCAAGTTATTTCCCCCCACTAAGCTTTATTGCTACTCTGTGGAGTGGAAAGAAAGATATTTTTGTCTGGATAGTGAGGTTGTTTGAAGGTAGGCTTTTCACTCCATTTCATGCACTATGATGCTCATTTCAATTCTGATCTATGCTGAAATTAAGGTAGAATTTAGATTTTATTGTAAGCTTAACATTTAGCATGACGTGTTGCCTGTGTTACAAATTGGAAATTATTTTCTTAAGTGGAACTCCACTTAAAATTAAATTGAAAGATTTAGGAAAGGAAGTTAATAAAAGAATTGCCAGGCCCAGAGATTTGGCTACTTGACAACCTATCAAATAAAATAAATTTAAAAAAGAATTAGGGAGCAGCAGAGATAACAGATTAGCAGACTCTAACCAAAAACTTTTTTATTTATTTTTTTGAAAACAAACATTTGGAAGAGGCTATCACTGAGGTCTGTAATGTTCATATTATTATATCTGTATTGTTGGCTACACTTGCATTTTAAATTCCACAATTTAGAATACAAATGATCTTCAGAATAAAAATGAAGTTTCACTTAATTTAGGTGAAAGATGCTGTGCAGTTATAAGTATTTTTGCATTATCTCAAATGCCTTCCTGTACTAGAAAGGCCTGTAAGGTAATCCAGAATTAATCATGATGCCATCTTATTATAGTTTGGGTTTTCTGTCTCTGTTCCATGCAAGGAAGCTAACAACCAAATAAAGCCAGGTTATATAGTTTGCTTTGCTGAACACCTTAACAGGAAGATGGTAAAACAGGGAGTGCAATATAATGACTTTTGCAATGGCTAATCATTAAGTATGATACTGTATCTCATTCTGGCTTACAGGATAATATTATTAGTCTTATTATTAAATTTGCTGCCCAATCTCATGGTGATTCTGAGAGGCTCAGACACATCATAACCTGGAGCTAAGAGTGTACAATGTACATCTCTTTTTCATGAACAAATGTTTCATTTTGGGGCTACAATTATCCATAAGTAGAAAGCAGATATAACAAGAAATGGTAGCATGTTCAGATCCAGCAATAGGAGAAACCAAAACAAAAGGCAGGCATCTAGTTTCAGGGAGTGAAACTTCTAGCATATTCTTCCCACAAATCTCTTTCTCTTCAGGAGAGAAGAACAAATAAATGTTCCTTCAAAAAGCTTTTTCAGTACAATCTCTCTCTGGCTCAACCACTGAGTTTTATGGAGAATCCAGATGCCCTCATAATTCATTCGTAATGGCCCTGTGTTTTCTCACTGCTGCATCTTTTTAATTAACTGCTGCAAGAGCAGATCACTTACTTTGGATTGCAGAGTCATTTTGTGTTTTGCAAAGCAAGTTCTTTCTTCTCTCCCAGGGCTTCTCTAAGCTCACAAAACAGGAAGAGATTCTACAGAGTACAATGTCCTTATTCTCTGACTAAATAGTAAGGTCTGGAAGTAAGACAGCAAATTACTGGGATTTGATTGAATTTTATTCACATTTTAAATAAAATGTCAGTGTGAACACTGGAACAGACTACTTTTGTTTTAATCGAGACAAAACTGACATACTTTACATTTCGTTCATTTCAGCTGTTCCTTTCCAGTAGGATTAATAAAGCTACCAAGGTTTGTTTGTTTCTTAAATTCCCATAAGCTTTCTCAAAAGACAGTAAAACAAGTTGATAATTCAGCCTCTAGCAATGATAATGTATAATCAACTTTCCTACCATGGTACCATGAAAGCAATAATTTTAAGTCCTGTACTCTAGGGCTGCAAGATGATTTGCACACCCAAGCATTATGTGCTTCAAAAGGGCATGAATGCCAGTTTTTCTATAGTGCTCTTCACAGGTCTACTATATTTTTTGGAACTATGCTTCACCCTACAGAGAAAGCTCAATGCCACGATGAAAGTGACAATCTTTATCACTGTATTCTAACCTCATGAGAGCTGCTCAGAAGCCTGCTTAATAGCAGAACATGGGACAAAGATTGGGGTGGGGGGAATTCATACTGTAGGGAAAGGATCCCTGGGTGCCTGAAGAGAAAGTAATGGCCTTACAGTCCAATGTTCTATTACCTCTTCTTTTATTTCCAGAATTTCTGATGTACACATTTCATCTTCTATGCTGTTTCTTTCTCCAAAGGGTGACTTCTTCCCACAACATAGAAACTAAAATAGAATTTTAAATGTATTATTATTTATTTAGACATAGACTATGTAGATTGGAGTTATTACAAGCTTTTGAGAAGGAATCTGCCCACTTTTGATTTTTCTTTTTTTTTATTATTCTTTTACTTGATACTCTTTGGTTATTCTGATTTGTTCCTTCTTGTGGTTGGTAAAACCTTGGTTCCAGTTGGTTACCCGTGAGATTATTTATTTATTTAATTTGTATGATTGCCCACTTGTCATACAATTCTGGACTGCTAATATCAAATTAAAACCTCAAATTCACACAATATTAATAAAAATACACTGAACCCAAGGCAATTCATATATCCACACATGTAAACTTCTCAAATGGATTCACTTTATTTCTGGGTCCCATCAGATGACATTGTTTAATTGAAGAGATCTGCAGCACTTAACCTTATAATATCTTGTGGAAGAAGAAAAATTCTGCAAATAACCTGGCCGTGTGGCATGAAAGGCTTTGAAGGTGAAATCAGTACCTTGATTATGTGAAAATATAAATATCTAAATAGACATCTTAGGCTGATATTTGGCCTTAACATGCTATGCAAATATTGTTAGTTGCAGGACAGCAGGACATAGAAAGTGTTTACAAAAGCTCTCCCTCATTTCTCCACAAAAAGGCAACATGCTTTATCTCCAGACACACACACACACAGAGGCCTGGTAAGACTTCTGATCTCTCTTAGGCATAGAAACAGATTAACTGTATTTAGGTCATTATGATTATTTAATGCAACCTTTTAATTTTTAATTTATTTAATTCAATAAAGCTTTTTTCACTTTTCACCGAAGAGGAGAACGAGATTTATCTTATTTTTAGTTCAGGGCTGCATTTCTTACAGACTTTAGTAGGACTCTGAGTAGACACGTGTGATAGTTTTCTATGATTGCCTTTCATTAATTAGCCCAGTGATCTGATAATTGCTTTTAGATTGTTCCCAGATTTCACAGAGATTAAAAGCAGCAGAGAAGGGCCTTCATAAAACTATATTTTCTGGTTCCCGGCAAGTTTGGAAACAAACTCCATTTATATTTTGTAAGTTCCTTAACTATATAAAAAAAATCTGTTTTCACTGTTTCAGAAATGTGTTGCCAAAGCTCATGAGAGAATCTGGGATTTGCAGCTATTTCTGAATACAACGATAACCATGTGATTATAAACATAAAATACAGCTATGAATTTTGAGTTCTAAAAAAAGTGAATTTTGTACAGAAGGGAGGCAAGAACTGTTAAGTATAAGAAACATATTTCTTATGGTCCTTATTAGATATTTTTTAAAAACAATCTGACAGGAAAATATTTCATTTAGTCATCTTTTGTAGAGGACTTGTATATATCTCTCCTCCCACAAATGTTTTCTTTATCTTGCAGTATTTTTCATCTATTCAGAATACTGTTATTTTTCATGCCTCATTCATTAGCTACCCTCTCATTCAGAATTACTACGCTGAGTTGCAGATGTCATTCAGTTACAGCATGTTACATCTTCCTTCCACTTTGTTTTGTTAGTTAGCTTCTATTGTAGATTCCTTAGTAGGGCAAACATTTTCCTCATTTAGAAATATGCTGCACATCAGGGGTGAAATGCTACCGGTTCGGACCGGTTCAGCTGAACTGGTAGCGATGGCGGCAGGTGGTTCAGAGAACTGGTAGCGACAGCAGTGTGAGGCTCCGCCCACCCACCTGGTCGTCGTTACTTCCTGGTTTTAACCAGGAAGTAACCTGTTTTTTACCCTCTGTGCATGCGCAGAGGGTCCATGCAGCGCATGCACTTCCGAACTGGTGGGAAGGTAAGTAGATTTCACCCCTGCTGCACATGTAACAGTATGGGAAAAGTAGGAATTAGTGTGTTAATGACTAAGCAAAATAATTCTTTTCTCAAGGCTCAAAGAGGTGAAAGCAATTCCAAATGAAGCACCAGAGAAAGGCCAACATAAATTTGAATTAATTGTGTAGGAAACAAAATATAGTTATCTCTTCAGTTCAATGAAATTATTGATGTTTGCTATACCCATTATTGTTCCAGCTGCTAATCTATTTTCCCCAGCAAGCCATTGAGAAGAACTAAAAGACTTGCCACTGTTACAAAAAGTGGCATGTTTATGCCAAAGCTGATCACTTTGAAATAGAGATTTGCCTGTGCCAGAATTCTTCTTTTGTGACAAGGATGGTGTTGTATTCTCCCAAGCTTCTGGACTATTTTCTTTTTAAACATGACACTATATTTTATATTTATTTGTATGGTTTTTCTTTTCCTTTTTCCCATTCTCTGAAATAAAGAGAAATAACTCCAAGGAATTAATATTTTCAAGACTCTTCAAGTCTCTTACAGAAAGCAATCCAACTTTCTCCATTTAAATCAGTGGCAGAAATGTATTTATCTTGCATCAGATTATTCCCAAAACATGATTAGTTTCGTATTATTCAAAATGTGAAATAAATTCCGCTGAAATAAAACATTGGATATGGCCATTGGAACTGGTTTTGTTCAAAATGTCTCAACCAGAGGTTTTCTTTATTGAACTGCCACTGATAAATTGTCCATTGGCTACCCCAACTGGCAGGTCTGGGATGAAAGAGAAAGAGTAAAAAGTGAACTAAGCTGGGGCAAAGCTAACCTATTCCAAAACCACCAGCAACTTACCATCTTGTGAATGGAATATAGCTCCTGTCTTCTGGTGCTGGAAATGTTATTTCTCACATCTTCATAAACAACATCATATACGTCAATCATGGCGTTTTCCACCTACACAGATGACATTAGCATCACAATTTGTGAATGTCAATAATTTGGCAAAATAAATGTTGTTGGTATGCATTTGCATGTTTTTGTGCATGGGGACTGGATACACCATACTCGAATCCAAGGAAATTCACCCATCTCTCCTTATATTTGTAGCACCTTCCTTTTTTCATCTCCCTTAGATAAGGTAAGATAAGATAAGATAAGATAATTTTATTTCTATACAGCCCCTCTTCCAAAGGACTCGGGGCGGGGCACAGCCAAGTAAAAACACAATACAAACATCATAATTAAATTTAAAAATTATTAAAATTTTTACATTTGCAGCTGAAATTCATTAAAAACCCAAAAATTTAAAAACTCCAAATTTAAAACTCCATTACACAGATAGCCCTGCCTGTCAGAAGAGCAGGGTCTTGAGGGCACAGCGAAAAACTTGGAGGCCAGAGATTGTGCATATTTCCGGGGGCAGTTCGTTCCAAAGGGCAGGGGCTCCCACAGAGAAGGCTCTTTCCCTGGGTGTCGCCAGCTGACATAATTTGGCCAATGGTACCCTGAGGGGTCCCTCTCTGTGGGAGCGAACGGGTCAGTGGGAGGCTATTAGGTTGCCACCTGCCCCTGCTCCCCTTGAATTTAAGAGCAGCAAATCCAACCCTATCCTTGATCTTTCCAGGGTTTGTCTTCTTGTACTTCCTCTTAGCCACCAAGCATTGCTGCTGTTGGCTTTGTCTTTTTCCTGTTCTTCCTACTCTGAAATACATTGCAACTTTTTCCATTGAGAAATATCCATTTCAAATTCTACATAAATATGAAAGTGGTGGTTCTGTGCCACATACAGTTTGCACACCGGATGTTTGCACAGCCATACTTGCATCCCAACGTAGTTTATTTCTCAGTTTTAGGCAACTATACCTTGTTTGTTTTCTCAAACTTAATGAATATGGGATTCAGTGGACAATTATATAACTAGCAATTCTGACAGCTTGATGAAATTTTGCGGGGGAGGGGTATTATTTATGATCGCCCACACAGGGCTTATTTTCAAGATTATTGCCTTTTAAATATAGAAAGGCAATTAATAAAAAAAAAAGCACATGCACACTTTGCTAAAATAGCCTGGGATATGGAAAGTTTAGAATATTTTATGAGCTCGATGTTAGTTAGGGTTGGCTGATCGGTTGAACATTATTCAATAAAAAGTGCATTAAAACTGAGGAAAGGTCCAATAAAGGACTAATCAAAGGTCATTAAAATAAATGTATCTTTATTGACTTCAGTGAGATTTAATTTTTTTTGTTTTAAAGCAAATCCATTTTGTGGAGCTGTGCATGACATCACTCCAAAAAGAGTTTAAAAATATAGGGGAGGCTACTTTTTTACTGTATATATTTACTATATGTACTGTATACAAACCAATAGCAATAAACGAATTCTTTTTCTTGCACAGAACTGAACAACTAAAATATATGGATAAAACACTGTGTAAGATTCTATTGCCTAGTTTATCAGTTCATATCCCTGCATTATCCTCTCTCTCTATTTGCAGGAATTGTAAAGTGTCCCTATAAAAGGGCTTGCGAAGTACCTTTTAAAATGAATATCTAAATGTTGTGCAAATTTGTTCAATAGTTTGGTTTGTAAGTTGTTTTCTGCCGATTTTAAAATTATATTTAATTATGTGTGGTATATACCACTTTTCATTCAAAAAAGTAACGAAGTGGTTTACCTAAAAATATTTTCAGGTTCAATAAAATGTAACAGTATAGTGGAAACAATTAAAATGTAACTGAATAATTACTGGAGCGGCTAACCAAAGCTCAGATAGGAAATAAAAAACAAGCTGTTTTTTAAATTGTGGAAGTAAACTGATTATCGTGAAATCAAGTTTAACGTCTACATTTAAACTGACAACAACCTCCCCCTCCACCCACAACAACATTATAACTCAATATGCAACAAATGTTAGTAGCAAATTGTGTAACTTTTGTGGGAATGATCTGGGTGCTGAATATAAACATTCATTCATTCATCATCTGTCTGTCTGTCTGTCTGTCTGTCTGTCTGTCTTTCTTTCTTTCTTTCTTTCTTTCTTTCTTTCTTTATTTATTTATTTATTTATTTATTTATTTATTTATTTATTGGTTTGATTTATATGCCACCCTTTTCCGGAGACTCAGGGTGGCTTCAGTGCATTAAGCAATAGCCTTCATACTTTTGTGTATACCTGCTTAGTAGGGCTTTCGGAGGCCCCCAAGCGGTGTTCTTTTTTATACAAAGTCAGCTTATTGCCCCCACAATCCGGGTCCTCATTTTACCCACCTTAGAAAGGATGGAAGGCTGAGTCAACCTTGAGCCTGGTGAGATTTGAACTTGCAGTAATTGCAAGCAGCTGGTGTTACTTTACACTGCTTTAGTCTGCTGTGCCACCAAGACTCTTTACAGCTATATTTACAGCTATAAATGCAAAAAGGACAACAAAACCCAAACCAGAAAAACCTGGCACCACAACCACCCTTCCTTGATGAACCCACAGCATTCTTATCCTGCTGTGACCTCATACTATCCCAGTATTTGCGGGAACAGTGGGTTTTAAGTGCTCTCCAGAAGCATAAAAGGTTGGGGGACTTACCAGATATTAAGGGAGAATGTGATCCATGAGGCAAGGACTGCAACAGGAAAGGAACATTTCCAAGGACTCCTGTGGTAGCAATGTTTAAGGGAAGAGACCTGGAGCATGTCTACCCTATCTTCTTTAGTGGAATGGGCAGATACCCTCAGAGAGATAATTTGGTCCTGTGCCATTGAGTACTTTAAAGGAGATAAACCTTGAATCATACCCCAAAAGAAGCTTTTACACCCTGTTGCAGCTCATGCAACAGGGTGCAAAAAAGGGGAACCTAGGAATGTCCAACATGAAACATTCTGGACCCGTGTAACTTTGAGTGGCTTCAAAGGCAACCCCAATTACAATGCATTGCAGTAATCCAAATGGTTTCCCAGTCCAGAAAAGGACACAATTGGGATGAATTAAGGAGTTCTTTAGTTCAGGTCTACCAGTTCATATATTTTGGCCCTCCAAAAGGACCTGAAGACTTGGTTCTGCCAATTGGCTTAGGGTCTCAATGGGGCCGCATCATTCTCATGATTAATGGATTAGATAAGACCCTCCCTCCTTCCCATGTGCATCTTGTTCCCATTCTTACAATCTTCGTCAATTTTAAATTAATTTAATGTTATTATTTAATGTTTTTTAATGGTTTCTAATGATTGTAAGCTGCCTAGCATCACTTCCGGGCGACATGGGCAGTATAAAGTACAAGTTGAATAAATAAATGTATTCTTGAATGTTAATTTATAGTAAACACTTGTTGGAGGACATTCAGATTTCTTTGAAAAACAAAGTAAATCCTGAAATTGTTTTGTTCTGTTCTGTTTTAGCTGAATATAATTTCAAAACTACTGTCTTCCAAATTATACTTTGTGTGGCATAACGGAAGTACTTAATTTCTAAGGTAGCTAAATGAGAAGTACACAAATCAGTGTCCCTTGACTACAAGGATGAGAAGTGAAAGACAGAAAGTTCTCTTTCAATTGCTTTCAATTACATGTGCGATTTTGGTACATTATTTATTATGTAGTCTGCATTATTTATATTTCTTTGATTTCTCCTGAAGTAACATCCCAAAGGCGGAAGGGAGTCAATGGTGCATTGAGCAAAACTCTGGATGAAAAAGGTTTGTGCAGTAATAAATGTGCTAAAATGGCAAACGTTTCTTTGTTTCGTTGCAGCAAATTAATACCACATTTATTCTGGAAATTCTTTTAGAATACTTTTATCCTTAAGGATGTTATATGACAGTTTCATAGATGGTTTAAAAGTTAAGTGTTCATAATTAATTTAAAATAAAGTTTTCCCTTTAGGCGCAATTTCCTGGATCAACACTCAGTAGAATGCCTCTTGATTTTATGAAAATACGCATGGGATTGCTTGGAAACTGAAATTTTGGTTCCATTAAAGTAATTAATTAGTTTTCAGAAAATGTATTTGTCAGAATTTTAAAAGAAAAAAAAATAGTACACAAAATTACCCTCTCACATATTCTGTATGAATACTGTACCCTTTCCTTATTCTTTTCTGCAGTTCTATTAAATGTATACTGTATACACAGTAATTTTAAAAGCTTCATCTATTGTTATATTTACAGAACTATTCCCTTGCTACTGATTTTCATTCCATGGACCAAAACTGGATTCTGAATTCAATGGGGTATCATGATGATATCCCTTCCTTAGTAAAGGAACACAGATGAAGAAGATAGGGAATTGGTTCACATTGAATCAGACCATTCATTTCTCTAGTGCTGCATTGGCAGCATTGACTAGCAATCATTCTCCAATCTTTCAGCAGAGGTTTATCCGGTTCTAGTTGACAAAGTCAAAGACTGCACCTTGGCTCTTCTGCATGAAATTGCAAGATCAGTGTTTTTCAACTTTAAGATATGTGGACTTCAACTCCCAGAATTCAGCAGCCAGTATTGATGTCCTCAAACCTTAAAGTTGCTAAACAATAGCACTTAGACTTATATATCGCTTCACAGTGCTTTACAACCCTCTCTAAGTGGTTTACAGAGTCAGCATATTTCCCCCAACAATCTGGGTCCTGATGGGAAGGATGGAAGGCTGTGTCAACCTTGAGTCTGGTGAAAATCGAACTGCCAAACTGCAGCCAGCAGTCAGCAGAAGTAGCCTGCCAGTACTGCATTCTAACCACTGTGCCACCACAGCTCTTAAGCAGTGGTGGGATGCTACCGGTAGCAGTGGTGGGAGGCTCTGCCCATCCGCCCGGACACTTCTGTGCATGCACAGAAGCTTCACACGTGCGCACAAGCGCGCATCCGTCCATGAGCAAACTAATAGCGACAGGTTTTGAAACCTGTCCCTGCTCTTAAGGTTAAGAAACACTGTGCTAGGCCATACAGCTATATACAGCCAGTCTTCGACTTACAACAGCTCACTTAATGACCATTTGAAGTGACAACAGCACTGAAAAAAGTGACTTATAACCATTTTTTACAGGTATGACTGTTGCAGCATCCCCATGATCATGTGATTTACCTTTGGATGCTTGACAACTGACTCACATTTATGACAGTTGCAGTGTCATAAATGTGAACACCTTTTGCAACCTTCTGACAAGCAAAGTCAATGAGGAAACCCAGATCCACTTCACAAGTGTGAAGTGATTTAACAACCGCAGTGATTCACTTAACAATTGTGGCAAGAAAAGTTGTAAAATGGGGCAAAACACACTTTTTCCATTTCCCCCCCTCATTTTATTTGATTTATATACCGCCTACTCCCGAAGAACTCAGGGTGGTGAACAGCCACAAGATAAAACACATAAATACAAAATTTAAAAGCAATGTAAAGCCGAATTAAATAATTTGGCCCAAGACAGATTTAAAACACCCCAATAATTTAAAACAGATTAAAATTTACATTTTAAAAAGGAAAAAAAGGGAAAAGATTAGGCCAGGCCAGCCTGATGGAATAAAAAGGTCTTAAGAGCGCGGTGGAAGGTGCGCAGATCCGAGATCCTCCGTATCTCCGGGGGGAGCTCATTCCAGATAGTAGGTGCCCCCAAAGAGAAGGCTCTCCCTCTGGGGGCCGCCAGTCGACATTGTTTGGCCGACGGCACTTAACAAATGTCTCACTTAGCAACAGTAAATTTGCTCAGTTGTGGTCATAAGTTAAGGACTACTTGTAGTCTACAGCTTAATTCATCAGGGCTGCTTAAGTTAACATAATGTTTGTAATGTTTTTTTCTTTGGCCAACTGGGATGTTGGTTTTTTTTGTTAATAATGTTTTTGTTATCACCAGTAAGTTCTGTTTGAGAATGAAAGATGCTACATAATGTAATCTATTCCACTCTACAATGTATTGAAATCAAGGCGCCACAACTTTGGATGCTCAAGGACCGGTGGCAAACCTTGCACTGTGCATAAAGGGCCATATTCTATCAATTGGTGGAGCTAACATCTATTTTCTCCCAGACAATTAATATTTTTTAAAAAAATCAGTTTTAAAGCCTTTCTGACTTTGAAGGCTGGATGTTGGGGGAAGCATGGGATGCAATATTTTTTTGTATCTCTTATGTAGGTAATGACAAGAGGCGCTTTTATATTAAGAGTACACATAATTAAAACCTCAGCTAAGAGTTCCAAAAGAACACCACACATTAACATCTATGAAAGATGGTTATTAGCTAGAATGGCAGATTGCCTCTTTCCTTGGCTTTAAAAGAGCAATGCCATGTGTTTTTAAAATACAGCAACTCATGTGTTTTCAGTCTGGACTGTCATTGGAATCAAATCCAATTGTTTCACAGTGCAAGTCTTCCAGTAGTCGTACAACAAATGAGCAATGGCAGACAATCCTCAAAAGCATATATCAAGTCAGATTTCTCCAACCTGGTGTCAGTCAGACACAGCAAACTAAAATCCTATTCTGGGGGCCTTTTAATATAGTAAACTGGATGGGTTTATATCAGCTCTGCTCTCTCATCAAAATACTGCATGCCAAGGCAGCTCACAAAATATTCTTTTGTCATCAATACTATGCTGATGAATGAAAAGAACAACCTCTGAAGAATCTCATGCCACATGGCTCACTTCCCTAAGCAAAGTAATCTAAACTAACTGCAGGCTCTTATACCATATACACATTTGCATTTCACAGCCATAATTTCTAGTTTGGATAGTAGGGAAAGCTGTGTATCTCAACCTTGGCCAGGTATGGCTGGCTGGGGAATTCTGGGAGTTGAAGACCACACAATTTCAAGCGGTCAAGGTTGAGAAACGCTGGTCTAAAGGATTGGGTGCTGGAGTGAAAGATCCAGACTGAGATTTTCTTTCCTTTACAGCTATAGCGAGACTTTTCTCAAGAATCGTTGAATTTGTATGTAGCTATCCCTTTGATAATTTTTTCAGTTGTTAAGGGATAGCTTCTTCATTAGATCAGTTTGCTTACTGGATCTAATGTCCCAGGGTCATATGATCCCCTTTTGCAACCTTCTGACAAGCAGTCAACGAGGGACCCAGATTCACTTAACAACCGTGTTACTCAACAACTGCAGTGATTCAGTTAACAACCGTGGCAAGAAAAGTTGTAAAAGGGGGGAAAACTTACTTTAAAAATGTCTCGCTTAGCAACAAAAATTTGGGACCCAATTGTGGTCATATCTCAAGGCCTACTTGTAGTTTCTGTCCTTTCTGGCTTTGCTCCAAATCTTTCCAATTCTAGAACTCTTTCCATGTAGAAACACTTTCACAGAAGTATGATTTCTCACTCCCTAAATCTTAGAAACATTTTTGAGCTATCATGAAAGTATCCTTATCACTCCTGGCCTCACAATTCAGAGAACCTTTCCTGAGGTGACCAGCACTCCCTCAACTAGCCAAACCAGGAACAGCATAAAAAACCTGAGGAGAATTGCTGTATAACTGCCCTTTCTCTTCATTCCTATGATTTATATTCTGCCTTTTCACATAACAATCCTACTGAAGCCATGCACAATTCAGAAAATTAGCCTTACAATTATCCTTATAAGCTCCAGTGAAATATTCCTATGGGATAATACCATGCAGCAGATCTCAGAAGCATGTTTATTTGAGAATTATCGAATTTGTAGACTTTGCTGCAGAGACTTGGAAACGAACAAAAAGGGCTTGAAGACACTTGAGAGGTTTGAAATGTTTTATGGCTCTAAGTTTACATGAATGAAACTCTTGTAATTAGTATATCTGAAAGTGCGGAACAATTTTGGCAGTTGATGTGTGGTGCAATATTTAACTATTTATCTTTTCGTTTTGTTCACTTACCACAGTACTGTTGGTGACAGTCCAATATGTGGCTATTCCCGAAGCACAGAAAACCATAGTAAAACAGAAGAAACACTACAATAAAAAAAGGACATCAAAATAATTCCTTAGTAAGCGCTGCCATTGCTACTTCAAGTACCTTATCTAGTGCATATATACTTTTAATATACAAATTTTAAGAAATAGAAAGGTTGTTCTTCACAGCCATAACAGAACAAAAATACTTACTGATAAAAGACAGTATTTCTTCTATTTCCTTCAATTAATTTCAAACCTAGCATATTTAATTGATTTAAATTGAAAGACACGGAGACATAATTTTTCCTCTAAGAGCAAATGGATTTGCCTGCCTGCCTGTGAGTGAGTGGGTGTATTTTGAGAGCAAGTATTGTTTTGTCTTGAGGTTTCCCTTGTTCTTTTGTTAGGTTGGGCTTGGGCCAAAAGAGAGTGATTAGCTCAGTCACCCAAAAAACCTCCATGGCTGGAGAGGAACTTGAATCTGGATCTTCTTTGGTGTCAGAAAGTCAAAACTTTGCACCGGTCTTCAGTTTTTTTTCTTTTCTCTATTTTTTATACATTAAAGCAAACAGAAATCTGATAACATAAAAGGAATGTGAGCAACACATGATTAGGACATATATTACTTTTTAAATTTTTTTTCTTAGATGTTCATGTATCTGAACAAAAACGACAAAAATGACAGTAAAAGTGACACTGAATGCAAGTTTTAATCAGCTAATGCTTTTAGTTAAATGAAGTGCAGCGGTTATAGCTTTCGGCCCCACAAATCATTTCTAGCCATGTTCTTCCGAGGTGCTTTCCTATATATTTCTTCCTCAGAACAATCTTCATTTTTTATTTCAGTGTTTTTGTGCAGGACTCCATTTCAGTGGGTTAGGTCATGATTTTCTGAATAAAAGAAAGCAGTCACTTTAGTTTCTTGTGATGTACTTGGTTAGTATAATAGATTGGCAAAATAAAAATGAACAAAATTGTGGAATCGATTGAAAGAAAAGCAGGGCAGTTTATTGAATAAATATGAAATTATTATCTCTGTGTAGGAAACCCAACAGAGCAAAATCCTGCAGACTGCCAAGCTCTTAAAAATCCTTTTCAGAACTTGGCCAGTTTGTTCAGACCAGATTTTGTTTATACGATCATGTCCATGCATGCAAAAAAGGAAATGCTTATTTAAAAAAATGTCTGATTTAAATTTCCATGATAACCAGCTGGAGTCATGAATTGTGAGATCACAGAGATGAAGCAATCTACTATTCAACAAACTTACGTGCGTTACATTGCCAGAATACATTTCAAAATCCCTTTTTCAGCAATATCTTTGTTAAAGCAATGTAAGCATCACAAAAACAAAAATGGAAACTTTTTGCAATTTGTAGTTCTCTTATTTAAACTATAAAATCAGATGATGATCTGGAAATCTGACTTGGAATTTTTCTGAATAAATACTCATTACATCCTTGGGTGGACATATTGCAGGTACCTCCCCTTTAAGAGATTTGGGGCTATGTGAGAAATGAGCCTTTTTTCTCCCCTGATATCCTTTGGACAATCTCTTATCAAAAATCCAGAAAACACTTTTTCTCCTGAACTTCAGGAAGACTTTGATAATAGGGCTACTCAGAAATACAAACAGTTGCTGACTTCTAGTCATTGGATGCCTATTTCAGTGGTGGGTTCCTCCCAGTTCTGTCCTGTTCGGCCGAGCCGGTAGCAGTGATGATATGACGTCACCGAACCAGTTCTCCCACCCCCGCCCCCCCACCCCCGCACTCCCCCACCCCCCCACGTTATTCTTACCTTTTATTTGGTCCCACCCCCAATCTATTGCTGCCTCCTGAGTCCCAGCTGATGACTAGAGGGAAAAAAACTGTTTAAACTCTTGCCGCGGGGCTTCAAAGGGCCGTCCTACAGCTGATCAGTCTTAAAAGCAAACAAATGAGTTGGGTCGTAAGTGCGAGGACTTGGTCGTGAGTGCGAGGACCTTCCAGAAATGACTCTGACCAGCTAGCCACGCCCACCTAGTCACATGACCTCCAAGCCACACCCACAAAATAAGCCATGCCCACAGAACCGGTAGTAAAAAAATTTAGAACCCACCCCTGGCCTATTTATATTAATTTTATTAAAGGTAAATGTTCCCCTCGTACATATGAACTAGTCGTTCCTGACTCTAGGGGGTGGTGCTCATCTCCATTTCAAAGCCGAAGAGCCAGCGCTGTCCGAAGACGTCTCCGTGATCATGTGGCTGGCATGACTAAATGCCAAAGGTGCACAGAATACTGTTACCTTCCCACCAAAAGTGGTCCCTATTTTTCTACTTGCATTTTTTATGTGCTTTCGAACTGCTAGGTTGGCAGAAGCTGGAACAAGTAATGGGAGCTTACCCCGTTACGCAGCACCAAGGATTCGAACCGCTGAACTGCAAACCTTTCGATCAACAATCTCAGTGTCTTAGCCACTGAGCCACCATGTCCCTTTTATTAATTTTATTACTGATGTGTAAATCTATTGGGCTTGATTAATTACGCAGGATCCAATCTGGGTTGATCATTGGGACCAGAGGTTTGACCCTCCAAGCTTTCAGACTTGTGCTGGAGCCCATCCTCAGGGAACTTCTCTTTTAACTGAATGTGACAAAGCATGAGTCTGAAAATTTGGAGGACTAAATCTCTGGTCCTGGTGACCAACCCAGATTGGATCCTGGGATATGTATATTTGCCTTTATTCATTGATTAATTATGTTGATTTATTTGAATTGTAGTGACATATTTTGATTTTTATTGTGGATTGCCATGAGTCTTTTGGAAGCACATTGACATAAAGTTAGTAAGTAAATACATCAATTCATCAGTCCCGGACGTGATTTATTAATCTTAAATATATACACAGTCTGCCTGACATGGCCTCAAACCATCTTGACGCATGTCTAACTCATTAGAGTTCATGAGCTGTGCCCCCAACCTCTGCCAGTTTTAACTGTATTTTGTTTGGAAGGATGTTCTGCTTTCATTGTATTATTGCACAAAAGCATTGATAGCTATATTTATTAAACAAATTTATACAGCCACCCGCTCAGTTTTTGTACCACCCACTTTCAACTGGACTGAGCCAAACTGAGTCATCTTCAAAACTCAGAAATGAGTTTCCAAACCAAATATTATCATGCTGATCACTACTCTACTGACATAAAACTGTTGATGTTGCTAGGAAAGCTATTGGTTCCAGGTACTGTATATGCATATTAATCTCACCTGAATCATATAAAGTAATACATTCAGTATATGGATCTTTTGCAGGTGATTAGTTTTTCTTTGCAACATAAAGCAAACACTTTCAGCATGCATACTAAGTCAGCTAAACCAAGATGTTTACCTTTTCTTTTGCAAGAAGCTTTTACTTTTCATAATTACTGGTCCTCAGACTTGTTACAAAATCACCACTAATTAATCCCTTGACAGGAAAAAATAAGTCCCAAGCACAGTTTGATTCTACCTATACTGCAGCTCATTAGGCCAGTATGTTGTTCTTTACTTTTTTATAATAACTGGAATATATGTAATATTGTTCCATTCACTTCCTTGAAATAAATTAGCCCACTGATTCCTGTATAAAGCTGACATATAAAAAGTGGCATTAAGATAAGTTGTCATTGCCTACTTTGTGAGACTAAGAAGTACATTTATTTGCAACTCAGTCTTTATTACATGAGCTTTAATGTTTCCTTTTGAATTACGTAGGTAGCCATTTTTCAAAAACGGATACACAAGAACTATAATATACAGTCCAATATCTAAGATGACTTGCAGAAAAATAAATATCAATGCATGATAGGAATGCCTCAATCCAACCAGAACTTGTTGCTGTTGCTATGGAAGGATTTAATATTGGTATAAGTAAAGAATCATAGGATTGGAAAAGGCCATTTCGGTCATCAAGTTGAACCATCTGCTCAATGCAGGAATCCACATTAAAACATTTCATAAAAATTATTGTTTAGCTGTTGCTTAAATGTAGAAATTCAATCAGTTTCTCCTGAATTGGAAAATCAGGCTCTACACTTCTTAAGAGTAGTCAGACAGTAACAGAGAGGGCACAGAAGGATTGGAAGCAAAAGATGGGAGAAATCTCTTCTATTTTTTAAAAAAATTAGAAATTATTATTATTTAAAGGACAAAATAGAATACATTGCAAATCCATACGATTCAATCGTTTCCCAAACGACAGCTTTCACAGAGCAGCTGTTATTTTGATGTACTTTCAAATACAAGACAATCTTGCCCCGTCTGTAACCTCCTGATAAGGTCCCCGCAGAGTTAGACTTGTGCGGAATAGTTCAGAAGTACTAATAGTCTTAATTAAAAATAGTCTTAAAAATAGTAGTATCATGTTTCCCCGAAAATAAGACCCTGTCTTATATTTTTTTGAACCCTGAAATAAGCGCTTAGACTTATTTTCAGGGAGGTCTTATTATTTTGGGGCACGTGGAACAAGATGGGGCTCCTCTTGCCGTCTTACCTGATTTCCAGCTCTGTGCTTAAATATTTTTGGGGAGGGCTTATTTTCAGGGGGAAGCTTATTTTAGCGCATGCGCTCAAAAGCCCAATTGGGCTTATTATCAAGGGGTGTCTTATTTGGGGAAAACAGGGTAATTAGCTGTTTCTTGGCAACAGGCCTTCCATAAATCCAAGATCATAATAGTGAATTCTGATTCTTTGGCTTTGTAACAAAGCAAGGGAATGATGCCTTCTTTGGTTATGCTAAACATATTCATAATAGATGCTTTTTAGAATGAAGCTGTTAGGAGGAACTGGAAGTGCTCTACCAAACCTTAAGGATTCTAACATGAATTGCTAGAGGAAGTTTGCCAATGTGTTTCCTCTAGATTTAGGAAATGGTTAATTCCTAGCAACCTAAGAATGAATGTGTCAGTACTGTACACTGCATATACCTTCTGGCTGGTAGGATGCAGGCAAGCATATATATCAACTTGCAAAATCAGAGATCCTAACTTGCACAGAATAAAGTAGTCAAGTTTGGGGTACATTTGGGTTTTGGTTGTGCTGATGGCATACCGGACAAAATGTGCCAAACCAAACTGGATGTGGCATGGTTATGACTTGGACAAGTAACCCCATCCTCTCTCACACACACATACTAAAAATAAAACAAAAATAAATAATCAATAGCAGCATGAATTCCTTCATTATTACATACCTCTGAATTTGTGAGCAAATCTAATGCAGTATATGGGGAGGGGGAAATCTTCCCTCAATTTATTCATTATTTATTTATTGGTTTGATTTATATGCCGCCCTTTTCCGGAGACTCAGGGCGGCTTACAATGCATTAAGCAATAGCCTTCATATTTTTGTATATACCTTCTTAATAGGGCTTTCGCCCCCCCCAAGCGGTGTTCTTTTTTATACAAAGTCAGCTTATTGCCCCCACAAACCAGGTCCTCTTTTTACCTACCTCGAAAGGATGGAAGGCTGAGTCAACCTTGAGCCTGGTGAGATTTGAACTTGCAGTAATTGCAGGCAGCTGATGTTACTTAACAGTGCTTTATTCTGCTGCGCTGCCAAGGCTCAATATAGATAATCCTCTCAAAAGGATTGTTTCACCTTGTAATTTGGTGTGACCCAGAACCATATATCAATGTCATGGCAAGTCTAGACAATAAGACTAGTAACAACAGGGAATGAGATGTTTGGGATGACAGAGATACTGAAAATTATTGAGGTATACTAAATCTTCTCTGGCCTGTTGCACATGCTTGCGTGAATTATTTATAGAGTATTGAAATAATAGGGCAGAGCTTCGATTTATGTGCTTTGCAAGAAGGGCATCCATGTGCCAATAGCATGGCCTAATTGATCTTGAACATAAAGCTGCTATCAGGTTAGCATTGTGTGAAAATGTATAGCAAGCATTTCTCGTGTTATCTAACGTCACTGGTAACACATCTATCAGACACATTGCTTGTGATAATGCTATATTTATAAAGGGCATTGATCTTTCCCCGTCTACACACACACACAAACACAGCCAGCCGAGGGTTAAGAAAGTACTTGGCACGCACACAGGTCGTTATCTCAAACTTGGCAACAATATAAGCACCGTCTGCCAAGAGCTTTACTGCAACAGATAACATAAAATTACATACGCATTGCAAATAGTCCAGCAAAACAATATCCCTTCGGCAGCTTCAGACGTTGTTCAAGTGACTAGCCAGAGTTAGTTTTTGTTCGTCACAGAGTTTTACCAGCCACCACCCTCTCTTATATAGTCTCTGGGGTGTGGTCCAGTGACTCAGTTCTAATCCCTAGCACGCCTCCTTAACTGCTGCAACCGTTTATCACGCCTTCGTTGGCGTGCATCCGGGAACGACAGCTCTCCTTCCTCGCTCTCATCCAAGACACCTGGCTCCTGGCTAATCTCCTCTCCCTCGGCCGGCACCTGAGACAGTGCCAGAGGGGAGGGGTCTGGAGAGGGAGGCCTGGCTGACTCCTCTCCCTCATGTTCGGAGCCTTCTTCCTCCGATGAGATAGGCTCAGAGGGCGGGGCCACAACAGGCATGATTAGTTTAGAGTGTAATGGAAATAATAATAATATGTATGTGGATTTGATTAGAGAAACTGAAGAATTTGCTTCAGGAAATCCAGGCAAATTCTAAAACCAATTCTGAAACAGAATAGGAGATTATTTATTTAACTTGAATGAATGAGCCGTGGTGACGCAGTGGTTAGAATGCAGTTCTACAGGCTAACTCACTGCTCACTCCAGGAATTCAATTCTGACTGGCTCAACCCCTCCATCCTTCCAAGGTCGGTAAAATGAGGACTCAGATTGTTGGGGGCAATATACTGACTCTGTAAACCAATTAGGGAGGGCTGTAAAGCACTATGAAGTGGTAAATAAGTCTAATTGAGCCGAGGTGGCGCAGTGGTTAGGGTGCAGTACTGCAGCTACTTCAGCTGACTGCTAGTTCAGCAGATCAGCGGATCAAATCTCACCGGCTCAAGGTTGACTCAGCCTTCCATCCTTCCGAGGTGGGTAAAATGAGGACCCAGATTGTTAGGGGGCAATATGCTATTTAGTATACTGTCTTTGGTATAAGCCGCCCAGAGTCCTCAGAGAGTGGGCGGCATAGAAATATGACTAATAAAATAAAAATAAAATAAATAAGTGCTATTGCTATTTATTGAAGAACCATCTTTACATTGAACCAAGTCTCAGAAATATAATTTATTGCCTTATAGAAATATAATTTATCATTACATACTGTAAAACATTATTGTAAGCAAAGCATAAGCTAAGAGGAAGCCATTTTTAGTATCCAGTTTGTAAATTTCTAATAACATACGAAGTTAGATAAGATTTTGTTTTAGGTAATATAGATTTGGAACAGTGAGGGGAAAAAATCCTTCCCATGTTAATTTGGTTATGTCTTTCAGTTGCATGACATTGATTTTAACATATATTTTCATGTACATTATTTTCTATGCAATAGAGATTGTACAAGATATCACACACAGGCACTTTCCAACATATCTTGATATCTATAATAATTTCCAGAAAGTATCCCAAGATGGAATCACTTAGGATCTTCCTTGAAAGTTATTCCCACTTTAAATACAGGTATATTTCAAAAATAGTTTTTAGAAAAATCTAACTGACGTTTATATTATTCAACAACAGAGCCTACTTACAGCTGCCATAGCACCTTCCAGTTCTTTTATTGTGGCAACAATGCTCATCAAAGCAGCCATAGCCAGAATGATGCTCAGACACATCCCAATGTAGGAAACTGAAATGAAGTTAATACAGAAAAAGGTATACAAAACTCTGTATATTAAGGTCTCTTCTGATAACTATCCTGCAGCATCAGAGTAAGTAAAATAAAAATATATGGACATGCCCATGTTCTTTTTTTCTTGGCAAGAATATTGTTAAGATCCTCTGACTGGGACTTGGTCACTGATCTCCGCTTGACTCCTTAGCTGGACTTGGTAAAAGACTCATAGATATGGATTGGCCAGATTAGAATCTTTATGGTAGCCAAGAATTAAGACATATCCAAGAGGTGATTGGCTGTCAGTAGTAAAAGGATGTAAATGACTTTCATAATCTTGGGGATGAAATTATTGCCTTCTTCCTTTCTGAGTTCATGGGTTTTTAAGTGGCATTTGGGAGCCTTGACACTGAATGATGATATTATGTCTTTGTAACAGCTATATCGCTGATCTGGGTCCTACTTCAAGTGTGAAGAAATAGAGGAGATTTGCCACTGTTTTTTTCTTTTACTTTCCAGTCTAATCTACAGACCTACAACTTCCTGATACCAGTGTCTCCCATTCTAGAACTAAGCAAATCTGACATAACTGTGTTTTTGAGATCAACCAAGTTCAGCCAGATATTCATATTTGTTTAAATGTCTTTGTAATAACCAATGCTAATTTGCAGCTAGCAACCTTTGTATCTTGGTTTCACACATTAATTCCCAAGATAACTGAGTTGAATTCTACTAGTAAATAGAAGTATTATATGGATACATCTTGCTTTTCTTTCCAAGCTAGCCACTCAGTGGCTCTCATAATAAAGTTCCAGCATGTGAGAAATAAGGCTACTGATGAAATTTTTTAAGATTGATTTTCTAGTGTTGTGGGAAATTGGTGTTATGCAATCCGTTCTTTAACAGAGGAGAACCCTGAACACTAAACATCCATCAAGATACATGGAACACTTGATCTTCATTTTGGAAATTGGGATTTTCTCCATTCTCTCTGCAGGTGGACGATTGAGTTCTCAGGTCTACATTCTATTTTGTTTTATTTTCTGTGCTTAGTGCCCTTGTTACTATAATTAGGAGGTTGGACTGGATGGGGAAAAGGGCCCTCTTGACTCAATATGATTCTGTAGACTGATGATGATGATGATGATGATGATGATGATGATGATGATGATCCATTCAGCCCTATCTGACTCTTGGCGATTCTATGGGCCAGGTTTCTCTGTGTCTTCTGATCTTGCACTACTTCTTTGCGTTGTTCTATGCTCTGGCTAAATCATTACAAATTCCTATTGATCTTTTAATTATTTAAATTCAGTTTTAAAATTCAGTTACATACAAGTATTCTATCTTGAAAATTATCTCTTCTTAGAGCTGTCATGTATTTTAGGAATTCTCACCATATGTATTTACTGAATTCATATCTTACTTTTCCTCTTGAGGCAGTATATGAGAAAATCAACTTAATTTTATAATCTATAATAACTTCTCTATAAGCTAAGTTTGGATTGAGAGAGTATAGTGAACCGAGAGAAACTCTGTGTGTTTTGAAGTTGAGGGAGTATTTGGAATATGGGCCTCCCCAGTCAAAGTTAACATCTTAACTAACTCCACCAATTAAATTTATCATTTGTTCATCAATCAAGAAATTTATTAGCTGATCAATATAAGATTAAACCAATTGAAGCCAGAACCTAATTGAAATAAATTATATATATATATTCCATATAAGGAATGTAAATCATAGAAATTTAGATCATGATCAATCTTTAAAACAAACAAATGCCAAATAGAACAAAACTCCTATCTCATCAGTGAAATAAAGTACTTTTAATTTTGTACTCCAGTATTAGAGACTGAATCTTGAATATCCCAATACTTACCAATAGTATGGAAATTTCTGTAATAGGAGTTTGTCTCTGAAGAGGCAGAATTTATAACAATGAAGTGTTTCCCACTGTGGGTGATAATGGCCAGTACGCCAACTGATACTCCAAGTAGCTAAGAAGAGAAAAGAGGCATGTTTATAAAGTTGGAATGAGGACTAGAAAAAGCCAAGCTCAAGTTAATATTTATCATGACATACTTAATTAAATAATGAAAAACATGGATATAACTGTTTGGGTTTTATTACCTATATAGGCTGGTGGGAAGAGGCAAGTAAGACTAAGTTGGGATCAGCATATCAAAGGTACAGAATTACAGATAACCACCATAGAGCAGCAAAGAGATACAGAAAGTTCATTGCTGCCATCTAGTGGTCATTTGCAAGTTTGTAGTCCTGAGCTATAGAATTCTAGAGAATTTTAGCAATTCTTCCCCTATTGATCCCAATCAAAAACAAAACAAAACAAAACAAAACAAAACAAAACAAAACAAAACAAAACAAAACAAAACAAAACAAAACAAAACAAAACAAAACAAAACAAAACATAAAAAGTGCCAGTTCGGCATTGGCTCATCAATTCTCAAGCAAAATACAGCCTCCTTACTTATACGTAGTTAATTCAGAATATGAGTTTGGCTACTTGCCTCTTTCTTAATCTGTCACAATGGAACTGGGCAGAAAAAGTTATTCACTGTGATTCACAAGTATTTCCACCCTCCGCTTAAAAGATAATAAGGATGAGCAAAATTTATCTCTGTCCCTAACAAAGTAGTCGAACAAGATGGGGGGGGGAAAATCAACAAACAATTCAGAAAAGATAACACAATCCTTTGCCCAGCTCAATAAACTACAGGTAGTCTTCAATTAACAGTGGCAATTGGGTTCAGATCTGCCATTGCTAACCAACATGATCATAATGCACGGCCTCACACTTAGCACTCTGGAACTCCTGATTGCAGTGGTTAAGCAAATCATGACAGGTTGTTAAACAGGACCTCACATTATCATCATTTGTGACCTCCTGCAGCTCCCCTATTGACTTTTGACCAGCAAAAAAAAAGTTGCAAATGGCAGCCACATGATTGTAGGATGCTGCAAAGTCATAATTGCAAGCTGGGCGCCAAGTACTTGGATCATGAACATATGGCCTGGGGACACGGCAATAGCCAAACTCCAAGGACCAGTCATATCACTTGTTCAGCATCGTCCCAAGTTTGAATGGTTACTAAATCAATGATTGTTAACTGAGGCTACCTGTAAGCACATTGGTACCTGAGCTGAACTGATTAAGTGTGATTTGGTTCCAGGTGTTTAGATTCTGCTACTATTTTTTGATTCCAATAAAATAGATAATTCTATCTGTTGGCTTGCAGGAGTGCTGCTGCTGCTTCTGAAATATTCTGATGAGAAGGGAATAAACAGGACATGCTTACTTTTATTTCATGAGATATTCAGGATTATGGACTGGGAGAAATTTGCCTCGGGGAATATTTGAGGGGGAGTTTTTTAATAGGGCTGTAAAGAACTTTCCAATTTGCTTCCAAGACTGAATCCAGAAGTTTCCAACTTTTTTTTTGCACTTCACAGTATGGGAAGGAATATATAGAAAAGCAAGATTATCACAAGGAGATGAAGTCTTTAGAGAAAGAAGTTACTAAGACTAGCTATTTCAAGGGGCAAATTTCCAGGACAAAAAGCTAGTCCCTTCACTGAGTCTTTCAGTTCTGGCATGTAGACACCCTTGGAAACAAAGCATTGAGCTTTGTCCACCTTTTATTCTCATTTTCTAAGAATGCCTGTGAGAACTCAATGTCACTCACGTCAAGGGGTCCCTCGCCTGGCCCCTCCTCTCCCAGCCATTCCTTGTCACACACAGCCTCAGCGTATCTATAGTTCTGTAAAAATGTTGTTCACATTTTTTCAACTTTATTATCTACATACTATAGATGTACTTTCATGGACCACTGAAAGGAGGAAATGGCTCACATGCTTTGCCCAAGAGTGTGATAGGCAACATGTTTTTAAGGGGCTGCCAGAAAGAATGTATAGGCAACGTATTTTCCAAAGCACCAGAAGGCAAAACAAGAAGCAATGGATGGAAACTGAACAAAAAGAGAAGTTAAGTTTTCTCCTAAAACTAAGGAGAAACTCCCTGACAGTGAGAACCAATATAGGTGCAGAAATATTTCAGTCATAATTTCATATATAAAATAGCCATTCATGCATATTGTTCAAAACAGTAATTAATATTAGGGCTGATGTTTGACAGCAAGCGTAAAAGTCAAAGATCACAAGAGTGCTTCTTTCTCTGTATGTATACAAAACATCATATACCAGGAATAGCATATTAAGATGGACTTATGCAACCTGATGTACAAAATAAACACACACATATTTATGCCCTGGACTATAGACATTGAATGCATGTAAATCCCTGAAAAATATGTGGTAGCCCTGGGCAAAAGAAAGGCAGTAAAATCATTCTAGGTGTAGGGACAGTGTAAAATATTAACACATGATAATAATGGAACAATTAAAAATAATAGCACAGAGTTTTTTTTCTCTCTCTCTCTCCCTTCCTTCCTTCCTCTTTCTTTCTCTCTTTCTCTCTCTTTCTCTGTCTTTTTGGGGGGAGGGTGTTTGTGGCTATGACAACTACTTTCAAAATTGTTACTGGATATTTCCTTTTACATGAAACTGCTAAAAGGCTTTTGCAGTCATATAATGGAACAAAACATTTTTAATGGTAAAAGTAAACTGATATATGAAGCTACTTCTAAATAACTGTGTAGGAGAGGAATAAAACTTTTTCTGAAAATTACTTGGCGCAATTACACAAAATTAGAGCTGTAATGTGTGGTAATATTATTTATAATAGAATTTTGGTGGAGGAAATAGAGTAGCAAAGAGATTGACACATTGAGAACTACATGAAAGGAACACAAAAGTGCTAAAGTCACTGTATATGAGTTGGGTAGCTATATAAATTTGTTTAATAAATACAATGGGAAAGGTCTTTGGGGATTCCAGAATTTACATGGCACTAATTGGATTTTTGAACTCCCTTTTATTGTGAGACATAATGGACTAGTTTTACACTGTAACTAAATTACACAAGAGAATGTAGTATATATATCAAAAATAATTCAAAAACAATTTAATCTGATACATTGGGTTAAGTGATGTAGGGCTTGATCTAATTTCAGGCAAGTTCAAGCCTCTGTTAAGAGATACCTGCATTCTCTCTCTCCCTTCCTTTTTCTTTTTCTTTCTTTTTCTTTCTCTTTCTTTGTCTCTTTCTTTCTTCTATCTTTCTCATTCTTTCTTTCTCCCTCCCTCCCTTTCTCCTTTCTCCCTTTCTGTGAAGAACCCCAGAAGGCCTTTGGTAGGAGGAAGAAAAGCCAGACGTTTTGAAACTCAGAACATGCCCATTGATCATCTGGCATTCTTAGAGCTCCACTATTGATTAGCTTAGCCTGAGCAAGGATAGCTAGCAGCCAATTACAATAAGCTCTCAACTCAAGCTCAGTGCATATGGGGATCCCCAAACAGTGAGGATGAAGTGTGAGTAAAAGGGTTTACCCTTCCCTCCCTCCCTCCCTCCCCCCCTCTCTTTCTTTATCCCTCGCTTTCTCCCTTCCTGTAAGGAACCTCAGAAGGCCTTTGGTAGGAGGAAGAAAAGCCAGACGTTTTGAAACTCAGAACATGCCCATTGATCATCTGGCATTCTTAGAGCTTCACTATTGATTAGCTTAGCCTGAGCAAGGATAGCTAGCAGCCACTTAACAATAAGCTCTCAACTCAAGCTCAGTGCACATGGAGATCCCCAAACAGTGAGGAAAAACGTTTTGTAGCTTAGCCTGAGCAAAGATAGCTAGTGTAGGGCTTACAATAAGCTCTCAACTCAAGCTCAGTGTACCTGGGGATCTCCCTAAACAGTGAGGATTTCTTTGTTTCTTTCTCCCTTGAAGTCCCCCCCCCGCAGCCATTTTTGCTTCCAGGGGGCTGCAGGGAGTCTTGCTAGGCACCCTCCCCATGCCCCATTTTGGCCTTAGCAAGCCTCCCTGCAGCCCCTGGGAGCCAAAACGGGGCGCGGGGGGGGGAACTCCTGTAAGGGGTGGGGAAGGTAAGGTCATGAGCCCGGTAGTGGTGGCGCAGCATGCTCGGGGGGGGGGTAGTGCGACTTATATTTAGGCAGGAGGCGGCAGCTCAGTTGGGGCACAGGGCAGGCGCCACGTGGGAAGGCAGCTTAGGCAGGCAAGCCGCCCAGGTGATGAGGAGGAAAAGGAAGTGCCTGGGTGGGGTGGGGACTGGTTCGGGGGCGTGGCCAGCCAGCAATTAATACCGGTTCTGTGACCCTCGCCAATTTATCACTACCAGTCCTCCCGAACCAGTGCGAACCAGTAGCAACCCACCACTGTATAGCGGGCTCCAAGCTGGGGATCTCATCAAGTCTGTCACATGCATTACAGACCAGGGCTGCAGCTTGGCTTGGACTTGTGAGCTTCATCCAACCAGGGCTGCAGAGAAAAATATTGCTGAAGAAATACTCTCAACGAATCCTTATGGGAGGGGTAAGAAGTGCTTAGAATGTTGTCAATTGCTCCATTCTAAGGCTCCCTCTGTTCTGGTCACATGATCAAGAGGGAACACACACACACACACACACATAACAGCTGCAACACAAGTGGAGGGCCCAAAGACACATGCACACCTCACATGCACACCTCTAGATTAGGAAGAAAGAGCACACACTCATACACAAATGCCACAGGTTACTTCTTTACATAGCATAGATAGCTTCTTTGGCCGCTGATGAAAAAGGGCTTGGAAGGAATTTCAGAAGCTACCATTTGCTTCCCCTGTTTAAATTATTTTAAAAGTCATCCAAAGCTGCATCTCCCAAGATTTACATTACTGAGCAAAATTGTTTTAAAATCTGGTGCTACATCACTTTCCATTTTTAAAAAGCCTTTAAATTCGTGTTTCTCACACATAATAATAATATAATGCTTTCTGGGCAAAGAAGCGTGTGCTTATCTGCCTCTGCACAAAGGCTGCAACGTTAAGATCTTTCTAACTTTCAAGACTACATTTCTAACTGCAACTGACAAAGGGAAACCACAAGCCACTGGTTAAAACAATGTAGTGCTGTGCAGTCCTGATAAGACCTTCAGCATTGTAGAATCCTTCAGTTTAAGTTCAGACTCCCTAAAACTATTCGGCACCATTAAGAACTCTCATAATTAAATTACCCCCTTATTAAAATTTCAGCAGTCAACGTGGTACAGCGTACATTTGCTACGTTTCCCGTTTTATTACCATAATGAAGAGGCTGGTCACCAGCAGCTGGCATTTCGTAGCTCGGACCCAGGATCTCTTTCCCATGCCTTCCATTTCTTATCACTAACTATTAGAGAAGTTGCTAAAGGGACTGCCAGAAAAAGTTGCATCATTGCATCTTGGGAAATGTAGTCATAATGACGAACTGTATTTGTGGTTTTGTGTGTGTGTGTGTGTTTCGTTTTGGTACACTTTCATGTGACTGTTTTATTTTGATAGCCTAGAAAAAAAAGTTCCCAGTGGCACACCCATCCTCAATTATCGTGTGCATATCGTTCATTTCACCATAGAAGTGACTGGGATATCCAGAGGCAAGCTAAACGATCCTGAGCTGTTGGATAGTTTTTGAAAGGTCAGATGTGACCAGAATGAACATTCAATTTTAGACTGACCATATATATAATATATATATATTACCCCAAAGCTGGTCAGTCCCAAGATCATTTAAGAAAAGTATGTATCATAGATAGAAAAATATTTGTGTTGGCAAATAAACTTCAATAATAAGTCAATACTTTCTTACCCAAACAGAGGAAAAGAATGACCTTGGTTGAGCAAAACAAAACAAAACAAAACAAAACAAATAAACTAACAAAAAACAGTGGGAGCAGAAGCAACTTCCGACTTCCTGCCAGCTTTGCCTGTATCAGAAGTTAGAAATCACAATCACGCAGCCATGGGGAAGCTGGTTTGAACATTGTGGAAACTTTAATTCCACAGGAGTAATGGACTTTTTTAAACACATTCTTTAAGTTAGCGCATTTTAGGTACCTTGATTCAAAAATTATTGCAGTATTTTGCACCATTTGGGCTAATTTGAAAGTACAACAGACAGACACATTGAGAGTTTCAGTAGCATAGATATCTGATCAATGCATAAATGCTCTATAGGCATTGGCTGAATAACAATTATTTGGACAATTGGCGTGGTCTGTAAGCATATTTTACATGTTTTTTATGTAAAGAACAGCATATATTCATACTGTGCCTATATCAAGCAGTGTCTATCTGGTTCTCTAATATATTAACATCCACCTTCAGATGTTAATGGAGCTGAATGTTTATAGTGATTACTGATATTCATCAACATCGGATTTCTTTTGACCAGAGGTTTGCAGTTTTTCTGTGGTTTATAACTGTTATTCAGATTAGTCATTTTAATCATTTTGTGGATGTTTTAAATAGTTTTCTCCATCCCACATTATGTAAGTTTTTATTAGTGTGGTGAGTTGTGAGTGCAATAAAAGAATAAATTAGTGAATAAATATTTGTCATTTGAAAAGTATTTAGAAAAGCACGAGGCATTTGCAGCTTTCATCAAACATACAGCACAGATGCATTTTTTGTTGTTGTCACAATGCATGAAATTTGGGGCTTGTTCACTTCTTTGTCTAGGTGGTTGACAGAGAATAATGTGATACCTTCCAAGGCGCCAGCTTGGAAGAAGAGGAAGAGCCAGCTCCAAGGACTTTGGATGGAGGTGAGGAAGAGCACCGAGAAACTGCTGAAGACTCTGAGCCAGGAGTAGAGGGGCCGAATACAGAGGAGAGATCGCTGGAGGGGCGACCAAAGGGGCAACCGGATGAAGGGCCAGCTGAAGCAGGAACATGAGATGGGCAGCTGCAGCTGGAGACCCCTGAGGCCCCACTGGAAGTACCGGGGTATAGGGAGGTGAACAGCTGCAGCTGGCCAATGCAGATGAGGAGGAATTGCCTTGTTCCCTTGATTCATGAGCATGCAAGGAGGAAGGAGGCAGGCTCAGCAGAGGGGCTGGCCTCGTTCCTCCTGATGAGCTACACTGGCTAGCCACGATTTAACACAGTACCTGGAGCAGAGTGACACTGCGAACAACCTGCCTGTTTTGTGTGTGTATTTGTTCAGCTTTCGTGAATGCATGCCTTGATTCTGGAACTGGATTGGCGCTTTGCTCTTTTGGACTTTAGATTTGGCTTTTTGGAACCTTGTCCCTGGATTTTGGCTTAGTGATTTTTGTTTGGACTGTGGACTTATTGATGGATCTGAAATTTGGTGGGGAGAGCCTGACAGACTTGTGCTGCGCTCTGGGGAAAGTTGAACTCATTTTGCACTGGTTCATGTGTGTGTGTGGGGGTGTGTGACTCCAGGGGAACATTAATTGGAGATGGCAAAGCACCAGTAAAGACTGCAATTTTTGAGGGTGTGAGGATGTGTGGAGAGGGACAGGACAAATCAACAGCAATTGTATTTTACCAGAGATTTAAAAGTGAAGAAAAGAGCCTATTTTTAATGTTTAAGCATGCCCTTTTTTTCACAATTCTTCTGATCTAGTGTTAAAAGGCAGGAAAGAAATTAACAGAGAGGGAAATCTGACAGGGATGTCACATAAATTCACAGTAAGTCAACCAATACATCTACAGCTGAAGAACTTATTATGAATGAAATAATAATAGTTATAATAATAATAATAATTTTAATTATTTTTTTAAATTATTTTATTTTATTGATTAATAAAAAATTAATAAAAAATAAAAAAATTATAAATTATAAATTGTAAAAAATAAACAAAAATTAATAAACAACAACAACAAAACAACAACAACAACAACAACAACAACAACAATAATAATAATAATAATAATAATAATAATAATAATAATAATAATTCAAATACAGATGGATCATCATTTGGAACATAATACGCCAGATATCACAGTTGTTGAGGGCCGAAGCCTACAGTTTATTGATATCACTGTACCAGGAGATGTCAGAGTCGAAGAAAAAGAACAGGAAAAAAATCACGAAATATCACGAAATATCACGACCTGGCCACCGAAACTACACGGCTATGGATGAAACATGTAACAGTGATACCCACTGACATTGGGGCACTTGGTACCATGTCCAAGAATTTTATAAAACACATTGAGAAATTGCAGCTTCCTGCAATAACACCAGTGGAACTGCAAAAAACTGCGCTACTCGGAACATCATATATTTTAAGAAGATACTTGGTTGATACCTAGGACGCTGGCAGCAGCCCGAATCAACCATTAGCACCAGTCAATGGTATTTGTGATGCATTTTTAAATGTTCAGTTGACTGAGTTTCATGTTTAATGAATAAAAGAGATAATAAACAACAACAATAATAATAGTTGTTGTGGGTGCATGGTGTGGTGCTTAAATATAAAATATGGCTGTGTCACTAATCTGCATAAAAGGTCCATTCAGAGCCTGCATGTTTCTAACATGAACAGACAGACTGGATGGGGACAGACATATCAGAGTTGTGGTATCAGTATCATAGTAGATAAAGTACAAATACACTCCTCCCTGCCATATGCACATCCTTTAGTAAGATTGCCTTCACTTGAGATGTATCTATTTGTAGTAATCCACTGTGAGGTCACTAGAGAATGAGTGGTTGTCTGAAGAACCTCTCAAATGTTGGAATGAGCACGACTGATGCACAAGATGAATCTTGGCCATAGCTGTCACCAATACAAGAAGGAATCCTTCCCTGCCCTGTCATTGACCCATTCTTTTCCTTAATCCTGGGAGAGAGATTGCTTAAAGAAGCTATCTCTTCCTGAGTGGCCTTCCACGGTGTGCTGCTTGCTTAACAAGCACAAACCACAAACTAACAAGTTCCTTGCTCTGACCTTAATAAGTTAATTGGTTACTGCTTTCACCTCCAAAGCAGCTTGCGCCCCACATGCTGCTGCCTGTTACTGTACTAACAAGCTCTCTGCTTAACCCTAATAAGTTAATTGATTACTGCTTTCATCTGTGGTGTGGCTTGTGCCTTGCCACAATTGGTTAGCAAAGGAATCAGACTGCACTATTGTGTTCCTTCCAACCGCGTTCCTTCTAACGTCCAGAAACATGACTGATGATAAGGTGTCTTGTTGAGAAAATCAAAGCAGAATCAGGATGGATACATAACTCCCATTTCAGCTCTATTAAAGATCATAAAGAAGTACACTGTTGTCTCTGCTGTGCCCTGATCTGAAAACTGACTAAAATAAATCCAGATAATCCATTCCTCAGAATTATTTAGAGCTGTAACCTGACCACCTTCTCAATAGCCTTTCCTAAAAAAGGAGAGTTGGACCCTGGGAAAGAAATTGTCCATAATTGTTGGGTCTAGTGATGGTTTGTTAAAGAAGGATGCACCACTTCCTCATTATGCCTGATACAGTGGTGAAATGCAAAATTTGTTACTACTGGTTCTGTGGGCGTGGCTTGGTGGGAGGGGTAATGTGACTGCGTGGGCGTTGCCAACTTTTTTTAAAATTATTTTTTAAAGCATTTTTTCTACAACCTTTTTGGCCGAAAAGGTTGCAGAAAAAAATGCTTTTAAAAGCCTCTGACGATCAGAGGTAGTGATGGCGGCGGGTGATTCGCCCACCTGCCTGGTCATCGTTACTTCCTGGTTTTAACCAGGAAGTAACTTGTTTTTTATCCTCTGTGCATGTGCAGAGTTGTGCACTTCCGAACCTGTAGGGAAAGTAAATAGATTTCACCCCTGCCAGGAAGGACATGAATCCAACAGTGACTGGGGTTCATTTTTGCAGTCTGAATTTGCTTGTTCAATTTATCAGGGTCATAGCCTCACTGTGATGTCCACTATCCAGACTTTTTCGTCTTTCTTATCAACAATAGTTCAGTCTGGAGTGGCAGGTGCTTATCTGTTTGAATTCAAAAGTCCCAGAGCACTTCAGCATCATATTCTATTACTGTGTCTGTTTTATGGTCCCATCAATTCTTGTTTGCAAGCAAGTGGTATTTCTTACAGATATTCTAATGCATCATTGGTGCTACTTTATTGTGCCTGAATACAATAAGCCGGTTTAGGTTTCCTTCCTATGTCAACTGAACCTACAAAAGAACATTAAAGGAAATGGGACAGAAATTAGAATGAAAATTGGTGGGAGAAGCATTAAATGAATATGATAATTCCTGGAAATGAGGAAGATTTAAGGAATCACATGTTGAAAGTAAAAGAAGCTACTTTGCAGAAAGAGAGACAAAATTAGATAGATAGATAGATAGATAGATAGATAGATAGATAGATAGATAGATAGATAGATGTAAGTAGATAGATAGATACTGGTAGGTAGGTAGGTAGGCAGGCAGGCATGATAGGTAGATTTCCTTTAAGTTAATAGCAATAGGCAATGCCAATCCAATGCAAATAGATGTAAAAGAGGGTGAAGTAATAATGAACTAATATCTATTTAGGCATAAAAGTTGACAGTATTAAGGGCTATAACAATGAAGTAAAGAGTTATTTGGAAGAAATTAGAGAGGGAGGGAGAGAGGGAAAAGAAGGGAAGGAGGGAGGGAGGAAGGGAAGGAAGGAGGGAGGAAGGAAAGAAAGAAGGTGCATTGCATGGTATAAACTGAAAACTGACTGAATCATTAACACAGCCCCCAATATGAAAAACTGGCTCCACAATTTACACTGTTGCATTCCCTACCTTTGACAATTATATTTGAATGTAAATCTAGAAAATCAAATCTCTGTATGAAATGAATTTGCCACCTTCTCACCAAAATACCAATTACAAAATTTTACTCCTTAACCTCTTAGATTTTCTTAGTGAACCAGCCCAGTATTAACATTAATATTAAATGTTACTAAATTACTGTTACTGAGTGAATATAAATCGATTAATCTGTTTTTCTTTCCAGTAATCAAACAAAGGAAATTTCAGAATATTTCCACTAGAGGTCCTCAGAGATCTAAAAGAAGCAAATAATTTTTTAGAATGGATGCAGAAGGTCTTTGATACTCAGTTCAACTCTGTGTAAAATAGTAAATTGTGAAACATGTCTTGTTTGTGGTACATGTATACATAAAAAGGATTGCCATGACAATATGCTGCAGGGGTTTTAGAAGTTCCAAAACATTCTGATAGAGACGGAAAACCCTCCTATACTGTATCTAGACCATGTAATACTCCCCTATTTACTATTCCATCCTATGCTATCTGAACATTTAAAAAATATTATCAAGAAATGTGCATTTTGATTATGTTTTAAATATGTTCTCCCAATATAAATATTTTCTCTTAGCTATAGCTTCTGTGTTGCCCATCCAGATGGAGAGAAAGAAAAAGAGGATGAATGAAAAAAAGAGAAAGAAGCTAATGCTTTAAGAATTTTTTTAAAAAAATGGGGCACTTTATTTTCCTTTATTATTCTTTTTCCTTTAGGCTTCTGACAGATGGATGTAGAAAATGAGATGATAGCCCGGTGACCTCACTAGAGAGAGTGAAGCAGAAGCTTGCTTTTTAAACAGTTATTTTTAACATTCAAACATGCCAGGTTTATTTTGTTTCTTCTACACACACCTCCCCCATCATCCCATGTCACTTCTGCCAAAAAATTTCAGCAGCATAATCTTGTTGGTTTTTCAGATCAAAAGAATGGGTCATTCTGTCTATCAATGGGTCATGCGTTGCCTACTTCTGGTTTAAACCCAAACTCAAAGCAAACCACTTTTGCTTTGAGAGATGCCAATCAACCCAGACTCCTAAAATATTATGTAACCCGAAAAGATATCTAAATTAGAGTCTCTATTTGTGACTTCTATTAGAAAAAAATGAAGGATAATTTCTAGCATTCTCTTGGTCTGTGCTCCTGAGCCTATTATGATCCTATACCTAAAGACATGTCCAGTATCAAGCTGGGTGGGAAGCTAGTACCTTGGAGTAAATAACCTTTTTAAGACAATAAAGAAGGCACAGCTGCAGAACTTTGAGAACAAACCTTGGGGGCATGAAATGGGAGGTTTCTTGGGGTGAGAAGATCAAGTATTATCATAACCTACAAGAGACCTTGCCTCCTGGCTGTGTTCACTTATCCTCTTCTTTTCTTTTGTGCTATAAAGAAGGGGAGCCAAAATCTTAGAAACAGATAGGCTGTTGCCTGAAGTAGCTCAATAGGGATTTTTCCTCCTCCACAAACATTGCCAGCATCTCTTTTTCCAACAATGGCCATAACATATGTCAATTATAACTGGGAAGAACCTGCTTTTTGAGTAAGAGCCTAGACCGCACAAGAATTCCCAAATTGTATACCAGTTCATTTTTGGACAAGGATGTGGGAAGAACAAAACCATCAAAGGCTAAAATTGATATTGTCACAGAGTCAGTTGACATTTGAACTATCAGTCATTCTGTCTTGCTGAGGTTGAATGTCATGTTATTTCTTCCTTTCTAGATCTTTACAACCTCCAGATACCAGGTCAAGGATTCAAGTGCATCTCCTGACTGGTCTAGGTGAAATACTTATATAATTAGAAACCATCAGCTTCTTGTTGTTAAATAAGATAGGGTAGAGGGTTGAGACGGTGGGGGGGGGATACCTTAGACTGGGGTAGTCTAAGTGTCCTCCTTTCCCATTCACTTGGGAGAATCGTCCACTCAGAAAAGTCTGTAACTACAATAAAATGGCAACTTCCACCATACACCAAATCCTTGCAAATTATCTAAAGAGCTATCATGGTCAATGGTGCCAAAACCATCTGAGCAGGTTCAGTACAAGAGCCTTGGTAGTACAGTGGTCTAAAGCACCCTGTTATTAAGACCAGCTGCCTGCAATTACTGCAGGTTCGAATCTCACCAGGCTCAAGGTTGACTCAGCCTTCCATCCTTTCTAAGGTAGGTAAATTGAGGACCCAGTTTGGGGGCAATAAGCTGACTTTGTATAAATATACAAAAAGGATGAAGGCTATTGCTTAGCGCATTGTAGGCCGCCCTGAGTCTCCGGAGAAGGGCGGCATATAAATAAATAAAATTAAAAAAAAAAAAGTAGAATCATGATCCCTCTTTCTAGGCTTAGCTTGAGCTGATCAACATCTGAAGTCTTGCTGAAATTTGACTGAAAAGTTTCCAAGATGCTTCTTTAGGAATTCTTGCTAGCTGATATTTTATTGCATCAAACTAACTAGCAAAACCCCTATATCCTTACAACAGTCTAAGCAACATGAGGTAACATTAAATTTAAAAGAAAAAAGAGAGAAAAAAACTGGAAAGTTACACCAAACAACTTTAACATATTCAATCAAAGTTCTTTTCTTTATTATTCTGTCAAAACTGAAGGGAAGAGGGGCTAATATCCTCTTAACTCCCCTTAGAAATTAATTTGCCTCCCCCCCTTATTCTGGCTTTCAGAAAACTCCTGAAAATTTAGATAGTCTAGAAGATCTATGATGAGTTGTATGATACCGAGTTTGATGATGGATATTATGTTTTGATTTTAAGAATTTCAGAATGTTATATATTTTTGTTTTTACCATTGACTTTTTATTTTTGCTTATAATTTCTGTGAACTGCTAAGATTTGTGCTACTGTAGCAAGGTTAAATACCTAATTATTGACAAACAAATTGTGTGTATTCCATTTTAAAGTGTTTTTAGAAATTAACTGCTTATATGCCATCGACTCACTTTTGACTCCTGGTGACTATAGATAGATAGATTTTTTCATGATGATCTGTCCCTAAGGTAGTCTTTCAGAAAAGGCTTTTATAATACTTAGTTTTAAAGTAGGTCCTTTTGAGGTATTGGGATTGACCAAATTTTCTATATCAGAATAGGAGTAAATAGGATTTATGCTTTCCATTGTACCTAGAAATCAAGATCACTTTCTATAACAGGGGTGTTAAACTCAAGGCATCCGGATCCGGATCCGGTGCGCGGGGTGCTTAGAACTGGCCCGCAGTGCCTCTGCCAGTGAATGTGGAGCTCAGGAGGTTGCAGGAAACCATCGCAACTTAAAATGGAGCTTGGGAGGGCCATGGGTGGCAGAGGGCTTCAGGAGGTTGTTGCAGCTGAAAACGGAGCTCGGGAGATCATTTTCTCTGGCAGAGCGCTCGGGCCACCACAGGTGCCCCTGATGCAAGTGACGTCGAGCTGGCCATGCCCACCCTGGCCACACCCACTCCAGCCCTCTGAGATCAAACACAACCCTAATGTGGCCTTCAATGAAATCAAGTTTGACACCCGTTCTATAAAGATGTAGGCCTTTCTGGGGGAAAAAAGCACACTCCATGTCTCTTAATTCTTCCCTGCCAGAAAATGTTCTATTTCTTTTTATCAAAGTTATACCTGATATGATACTCATCTTTGTACTAAAGTCTTGGCCTTTAATTTTTGAAGAAAACCATAGCTGAGTAAAGATTTTGTTCTGGAGAACATGTCCTCTTCTATTTGAGGGCAGCTTGCATTTCTTGTGGCAACATTACTAAGGGCTTGAATCTTTGGGGAATTCTTCTGGGATTGAGATGGAACGAAAAGAAAAATAATTTCATGCCAGACATTCATTGTAGACAGCCAAGGAAGTCAAGGGTTGAAAAAAACCTCCTCTTTTCCTGCAGAAACCAGTCTCAGAACAGAGCAGAACATTGCAGGGGGTGTTGCTCTGGCTCCTTGGCATTGAGTCTTTCACCTACTGGCTATAATATGGTTATATGCGCTTTAGAGTTTGCCTGCTAAAAAGAATAAAAGTGATTCACTATAAATCATCAAGTTCCTTTTTCCTCCGCAGAACACACACCAACTAAATTAATTAGCCTAAGCTCCCCTTCACAATCACAATTACCCGAGAACAAAAAGCCCCTACAACTCAAGCCTGCATTCTCTGGTGCCTCACAAGGATGCATTGTGAAAGCTGATTAACATGCATTAGCAGCTTCGCACAATCAAAGCTAAAATAAACTTTTAAACCCAGGCCCAGTTCTTTCTGCAAGAAGGGAAGAAGCGGAAGGGGTTGTGGAGGAAGGGAGGAAGAAAGACTGTTAGAGGTTGCCAGGATTAACATTCATGATGGGACTCCGCCGTGAATGGAAGCAAAGTTTGACTGTGGCTTGCTTAAAAGCGAGCAAGCTAAGAGACGTATCCCTCTACACACATACAGACACATCTCTCACAAAGCAGGGAGGGAGGCAAAGAGGTGAGGTAGTATAAAGCTTTTCAGAATGTATCCAGACAGTTTCAAAATAGTTTGAAGGGACTGAATGGGATGCCAAGGAGAATGGCTTGAAAAATCTTTTGAAAATGTTGCCCACAAAGTCTTCAGTTTTCTTCCCCCCCCCACTTCTTCTATTATTTAAAAAAAAAATTCCACAGATATATATCTGGTAGTGGAAAAAAAAGACGCTAAAGAAAATTCAAGCAATTAAACTTAAGAAATAATAACATACATCATCGGCATTACAAAGGTAGAATTGCTGAAGGGATTTTGTAAAAAAAAAAAAATGGATTTGAAGTGGAAATGTAAGAAATAAATTTAAATTCATTTTTAAAAAACGAATGCTTCTTTACCTCTGCATGATGTATCTCTGACATATAAATCCAATGACTCACTCAGTCCATATTGGGATTTATAGTTTCCTTATTCCACAGCATGCTAATAATACATTTAAATTCTTAATTAAAACAATTCATTTCTCTTGCAAAATAAGGAGTGCAGAAGGAGCCAAAACCTCCTTCCCTCTCCCAAATTTCCATTTGGAACTTACAAAAAACGAAGACAGATTTATTAGCATTCATTTCTACTTATGCTCATGAATAATTAAAAAGAGAGCTTAGAAAACAAAGAAAATGTAGAGACATTTTAAATGGAAATGTAATGGAATCTGTTTTTTAAATATATATATATGTTGAATTCACTTTTTATTTAACTTTTTATTTTATTTTTAGTTATATAACATTTATTATCAATGTTCAGTAGCTTTGGGTTCAAATCTTAACACTGTTAGATTATTTCACATGATGTTTTGAAGCCAAAATGGAAGTGAAGGAAAGAAAATAATATGGGCTGTCCTGAACAACTTGGAGAAAAACTGGCATTTAGAAATGAATGAATGAATGAATGAATGAGAGAGGGGGGGGGAGGGAGGAGTGGGGGGGAAACCTTTCACTCTGCATTGTCTAATGATGTTCTGAATATATGAACTCTCAAACTAGTACCCCGGCCTATTCTATAGAAATGTTCCTTGCATACTGTTACATTCTGTACTTTACAAAATTTAGTGCCTATAATCCCATATAATTATGATCTGAACTTGATATGTAGAATCATATCGAAGAATAATAATGAAAAACTAAAATGTATCCTAGGATATAGGACTCCTCTGTAAGAAACTGGAGGGGTGGGATGTATGGCTGCCACTGCTTGCCAAATGCCAGTCACACTTTCCTCTGTGACATTTGTACAGGAATAAAACACATTTAATTGCTTATAAATTCAGGTGGGGACTATGACATTCTAATCTGCTTCTGCTCCGCTTCCCTTTCTTCTTCCAGAATTGACCAATAAGTGTACAATAGGCAGAAATTTAGCAGCAGGTTTGTTTGTTTTTTTGTCAATTAGCATTGCTTAAAGATGAATTTGATGAATTTCAATCTGTTGTGTAACTATGGCTGGCACAGAGCCTGTATCTGTAAAGGAAGGACAGCACAACGTTGTTGTTAATGCAAACAAAACAATGACTATTTATTTATATCTTTTATTGGCTCTTAGAACTCTTATTATTTCTCATCTCCTAGCAGTAAAAATAAATGAGTTTCAAGTGAAATAAACTGTTGTTCTGTTGAGGGTGGTACTCTCCAAGGTGCAGTCTACTTGGGGGTGGGCCCCATTGGTGAAGTGAGGCTGAAACAAATAAGAGTCCACATCCTAAATTTTCTTTCAATACACCCTCCATTTCTATCCTTTTATTTTCTCTTACTTTTTCCTCTCCTTTTTTGCCCCTCCCTTCCTTTATAAAGCTGGTTGAATGGCTGTATAGAAGTTGAACACTGGGTTGTAAAAAAATAGAGGAAAAGCTGCATCTAAGATTTATAATTCTTTGACTGGAAGCTGAAGAAGTTAGAAAAAATTCAGAAACTATTTAATTCTGGTATTCTATTATTCTTTAGCAAAAGTTATATAGTTCTATTAACAAATAAGTGATAGGCTCATCATTGGCATTTTAAAGCATCACATCATAAATAAACAAAGCTCCAAGACCACAAAACCTTTCCTTTTTTCCTTTCTGTAGCGAGCATCTCTATAATGCTTTCAGTTTATCTAGGTATTTTCCATTGATGATACTGACTGATGTTGAAAAAGAGTACCTGTTCAGAAAATACTATATGGTTACTTCAAATTTGAGACTGATAACTGCTTACTGTCCAAGTTGTGGCAGGCTGTCTAGTAGCTATGGGCAATGTTGCACTGGTACTCTGTCACCCTAATCATCAATTTGCTTTTGGATCGAAGTGCTTTTTATCACCAATATACAGTAGCTATACACGACTCAACTGCCAGGTACTTACCAGACACAATAGTTTCTCTTGGCAAGCTTTGACTGTTCTGAATGAGAGGGGTTCTGAAGGTCTCCTGCCCATGGGAGTTAAGTGATCAGGACCCAAGGATATTCATCTGAGGCTGCCCTGATCAGTGGTGGGATTCAAATAATTTAACAACCGGTTCTCTGCCCTAATGACCGGCTGGGTGGGGGTGGCCATGGTGGGAGTGGCCAGGGGGTGTGACAGGCAGAATCAGCCTCCTGCACCCAGAGGTACAAAAACAGGCCGCAGGGGGGACACTGCCTCCCCGCACTTTGTTTTCAAAAACAGGTCATGGGGGCCCCGCACAATACCCCCATGCCCTGTTTTGGGCCTAGTAGGCCACCCTGCAGCCCCTTGGGAGCAAAAACAGGCCACAGGGGGCCACACTGCAGCTCCGTGCCCCATTTTGGGTCTAGTAGGCCTCCCTGTAGCCCCCTGGGAGCAAAAATGGACCACCAGGGGGCCGCACTACACCCTCCGCACCCCACTTTGGGCCTAGTAGGCTTCCTTACACTTACCTGGAAGCAAAAACGGGGCACGTAGGGACTTCGGGGAGGGGCGGGGCCAGCCAGCAATTTAACAACCGGTTCAGCTGAAGTGGTGCAAATCGGTTGAATCCCGCCACTGGCCCTGATATTCTGGAACAACTGTTTCTTACTGTACAACAACTTGTATGAGTTTTCTTTAACCTGTTTATTTCACAGAGCATTTAGGTGCTCATGATCACAGAACTACTTTTAATTTGATGTTTAAAATGGGATATTGTTTTTAATTTTTAAGAACTGTATTTCTGTAAACCACCTTAGTTTACAGTTGGCTGCAGTAGGTGGCATGCAAGCTTTTATTTAGATTAATACATGTCTATACAGATAGTCCTCAACCTACAATTGTTCATTTAGTGACAGTTCAAAGTTATAACAACATTGAAAAAAGTCTAGGACCATTTTTCACACTTATGACTGTTGCAGCATCCCCATGGTCTTGTGATCAAAATTCATATACTTGGCAACTGACTCATATTTATGACGGTTGCAGTGTCCCGGAGTCACATGATCACCTTTTGAGACCTTCTGACAAGCAAAATCAATGGGGAAGCCAGATTCACTTAACAACCGTGTTACTAACTTAACAACTGCAGTGATTCACTTAACAACTGTGACAAGAAATGTTATAAAATGGGGCAAAACTCACTTAACAAATGTTTCCCTTAGCAACAAAAAAATGGAGCTCAATTGTGGTCGTAGGTTGAGGACTACCTATAAAGGCCACAATGCTGCCCCAAAACCTGCAACTTCTTCCTTGGCTTCTCCCACATCAATTACACTCCAAAGGAAGACAATAGTGGAGCTCCTTCTGTGGGACTTGCTCTCAAGAAGTGAGAGCAGCAATGGTGGGTTTCACAAATTTTTACTACCGGTTCTGTGGGTGTGGCTTGGTGGGCGTGGCAGGGGAAGGAAACTGTAAAATCTCCATTTCCACCCCACTCCAGGGGAAGGTTACTGCAAAATCCCCATTTCCTCCCGATCAGCTGGGACTCCGGAGGCAGAGAATAGATGGGGGCGGGGCCAGTCAGAGGTGGTATTTACCGGTTCTCCGAACTACTCAAAATTTCCACTACCGTTTCTCCAGACCTGGTCAGAACCTGCTGAAACCCACCTCTGGAGAGCAGCCATAGAGAATGCAAAGGGATTTAAAGGCCTGGAATATGGAAACAACTACAGTACTCTCATTCAACCTGCAGGAATAAATTCAAAAATATCAACTAAAAGTCCTTAAAAAACAACATGGTAAAACCATTTAAGGATGACATAGAAAAACTTACTGTATGTCTCTACTGGTATGTGGATGAGGGGGAAATCAGGTGATTGGAAAATTGAGTTTGGCACAGTATCAGTTCCAATCCAGATTAAACAAGTGAAGCTACAGACAAAACTCTGGAGGTATTTTTTTCCCCTTTCTTCCTTTAGCCTGATCTCGAACATTTATTTAAACTCTACAACACAAAGCAGTCTATTTTGGCAACAAATGGTATTTAAACATTCTTTTGATTATTCCTTTAAAACTGTAACTCGGCCCTAAGTTGATGAAAGAGCTGAGTATGCAATTAAATAAATGTTGCACGGAGGGTTTGTTATTGTATAAACAAATCTAGACCATTGCAGTAAGTAACACTGAGAATTTACAATGTTTGCAAAGAACAAGTAGACAAGGTTCTACTGTGTTTTCTCTTGTAAAGAGAAAACGAACCCAAGAGAACAGGCGACTCCTCTTTTTCATTTAAAACAGAAGAGAAGGTGGGGTGGGATATACTTGAGAGGGATGCTGATACAACCAACATTATTTTTAACATTATATCCACTTTTGTTTCTTTTCCTATACAGGTAGTCCTTGACTTACAAACACAATTGATGCCAAAATTTATGTTAAAATTTATGAGATGGCTGTTAAATGCATTTTTGCCCCACTTTCTTGCCACAGTTGTTAAGTTAGTGACATGGTTGTTAAGTGAATCTGGGTTGCCTATTGACTTTGCTGGTCAGAAGGTCTCAAAAGGTGATCACATGGCTCTCAGAAACCGCAACCATCATAAACGTGAGCCAGCTGCCAAGAGTCTGAATTTTGATCATATGACCAGAGGAATGCTGCAATGGTCGTAAGTATGAAAAATGGTCATAAGACACTTTTTTCCAGTGCTGTTGTAACTTTTAAAACATTCACTAAATGAACTGTTGTAAGTTGAGGACTACCTGTATAATAATGATGTTATATAGGAAATATGTGTCACAATTCTTTCTTCTCTTCCTTCCTCTGTCTCTCTCTCTCTCCCCCAAACTTCCTTTGACAAAACCTTTCTCAAAAAACCAGGTATTTTTGAGTTGTAAATGGATCCAATCATGAACGTATGATTTCTTGAAAATAATATTAAATGTAAGGTCAATCTGCAAAGTCATGTCTAGTTTGTTTCAATGGCAGAGTCCAAGCATATCCATTGCATTATTTATTGAATTATATTCTCAATTTACATCCATCTTCTGGTTCAAAAGAAGACTCACGCCAATCGGAGTTGACAATGTAATATAAATGAACAAGGCAATATGAAAACATTAGAAGGGAAGGGCACTATATTATGCTCATCTATCCAAAAATTAAACCCTCTAAATGTAATGTAAATATTGTTTAAATAATACTCCCCCCCCCATTTTTTGATAGGGTTTATTGGTCGGAAGTGACGGTGTTAGTTTGTAAAGGTCACACTGACCTTTAACCTCTACTTCATACTTTCTGTACTCTTGTTCTGATCATTTTGTCCTGAGCTGCCGGTCTACCTGCCCCCTTAAGAGACCTGAATTGCTGAACCTGGACTTGTTTTAACCTTCATTACATAAGTGGATCAATGCAATGCTTGCCTTTTTTAAAAAAAGAAAATGTTTAAAACTTTAAAAATCAAAAACAGTTCTAAAAGGGTTTTTTACATTTTTTAAAATGGTTTTTGTTTTTTAAAAGTGTGAAATTGATAAGATTTCTGCCAATTTCCCCTTCCGGACCAAGTGGATAGAATTTTTTTTAGAAAGTTTCATTGGTAGACATGAAACTAGACCTCCCTCCCTTCCTTCTTGTGAAATTGACAGGACTCCTACCTCTTTCTCTCTCTAACCAAATGACAGGAGAATGCTCAAATAATTCTTTTCCTTTTCCTCTGGTCTATGCTAGACAAAAAGAGGGAATCATCAATAAAAATAATAGAAAATGTCTGTCAATGGAAACCCCATTTCCTCAACCTGCCCATTGAAAGGAAAGTGACTGGTTCTTCTTTTTGGGGGGGCACAAATGGCATACGAAAGAGAAAAAAGAGCATTCACCAACTGGAGACTTTGATTAGCACACCTCAGACAGAACACCAAATCATTACTGGGGTTAAACTGGAGGAAGGGGCTGAGACTTGCAACTAATTTATGTTGTGTAGGGTGAAAGTGCTAAAGGCTGCAGTGGCCTTATATCTCAGCGTATCCATATGCATTCTTCCTGCATGCATATGGTCCTTCCCAATTCCTCTCAATTCCTGGCAAATAGATGGGGAAGAAATGGAGGTAGTGACAGATTTCATTTTCCTGGGCTCCAAAATCACCGCAGATGGGGACTACAGCCAAGAAATTAAAAGATGCTTGTTCCTGGGGAGGAAAACTATGGCAAATCTAGATAGCTTACTAAAAAGCAGAGACATTACCCTGCCAACAAAGGTGTGTATAGTCAAGGCTATGGTGTTCCCAGTTGCAATGTATGGCTGTGAAAGTTGGACTATAAGAAAGGCTGAGTGCCAAAAAATTGAGGCCTTTGAACTATGGTGCTGGAGAAGACTCCTGCGAATCCCTTGGACTGCAAGGCGATCGAACTAGTCAGTCCTAGAGGAGATCAACCCTCAACTCACTGGAGAAGAGCCTAATGATGAGAAAGATTGAGGGCAAAAGAAGAAAGGGACGACAGAGAACGAGGTGGCTGAATGGAGTCACTGAAGCAGTAGGTGTGAGTTTAAATGGCCTCCAGAGGATGATAGAGAACAGGAAAGCCTGGAGGAACGTTGTCCATGGGGTCGCAATGGGTCGGACATGACTTTGCAACTAACAACAACAAAAGAGAGAAGGGAACTCAGGTTGCAAATCTGCAGTCTGGACAGATCAGATGGCAGATGAAGTGGTCCGATTCAGAAAATGCATGTATCCTGTCAATATTGTGGTGCAGAGATGGATGTGGTAGCAGGTGCAAAATAATTTTTATGTCCCCAGATAACTTCTTCCCTCATTTGCTTGAGTTTGAAAGTTCACTAGTTTTTATCCTCTCTAATAACCTCCTTACCTTTCTTGGAATGTATATACTACCCAGAAATATGAAACTTTTTCTTATGAATATACGTTTTCAAGTTCAGTCATTTAAAGTGGATTTGGGGAAATCTTGAGTCAAGTTCATACAAACATGAAAAGGACTAGGGTGCTAAAACTCAGGATTGTCACCTGCCTCACTCCACCACCACGTATTTACCTGTATTTACCTATCAAAGATGTTTTAATTTATATTCCCAAACTGAGCAGGAGGTTGGCTTCCATTGCCTAAATTCCCTTTCCAAGGCTATGGGTTTGAGTCTGTAGCTCTCTCTGGTATCCTTACAGTTTTTGTGCATTCAGCTGAACATATCATAGCAGTCAGTGTTGGCAGGGGGGCAGAGGTCGACCCCGAGGCCCCTTGTATGTGGGGTGCCACAAGGGTCGGTCCTCTCGCCCCTTCTGTTCAACATTTATGTGAAGCCGCTGGGTGAGATCATCCGTGGTTTCGGGGTGGAGTACCACCAGTACGCTGTTGACACCTAGCTGTACATCTCCACCCCGGACCACCCCAATGATGCCCTTGAAGTGATGTCCCGGTGCCTGGAGGCTGTACGGATCTGGATGGGGAGGAACAGACTCAGGCTCAACCCATCCAAGACCGAGTGGCTGTGGTTTCCGACATCCCGATATAGTCAAACAATGTCGACTGGCGGTCCCCAGGGGGAGAGCCTTCTCTGTGGGGGCACCCGCCACCCAGAATGAGCTCCCCCCGGAGATACGGAGGATCCCGGACCTGTGTGCTTTTCGCCGTGCCATCAAAACATTTCTTTTCCATCAGGCCGGCCTGGCCTAACCTCTCTTTTAAACTTTTTAAAAATTTTAAAATTCTTCAATTTTAAATTTGTCTTATGAATTTGGGGTGTTTTAAATTTCGTTTCCCGGGCCAATTATTTAATTGTATTTTAATGCTTTTTTAACACTTGTATTATGTGTATTTTATTTGGCTGTTCACCGCCCTGAGTCCTTCGGGAGTAGGGTGGTATACAAATTCAATAAATAATAATAATAATAATATCAAATTATATCTGAAGAATTTGGGCATCTAGAAGAGCCAGCCTCCCAGGTGCAAGAAAAGAGTTCCTCCCCCACCTCCCCATATATTCTCTAGCCACTGCACTGAATATATGACTGTTTGGAACAGGGACAGTATATGTAATCTTAGCTCCTGCCCACTTGAATAATGGCAGCTACTTCACATGCATTGGGAGCCCTGGGTTTCTAATCACTCAAGGTGGACAATGGGCTTGAAATTATTCAGCCTTTTCAAACTAAGGCAGCTCTCCAAAACAGCAGACAGGATCATTCTACGCTTCTCTCTTTAAAAAATGCAACCCGAAGAGCCTAATTTCAGGAGTACAGGGAAGAACGTTTAAAGTTCTTGTGGCAAAAAAGCCACGATCGGGACAAAAGCAGAGGTTGCTTTGCTTCCCAGCACACAACTTTTCAGGTGCTAGAATGCAAGCAAGAAGCACGCCCAGACCCCGACCAGGTTGCATTGGGATGCAAATGAGCTGGAGCGCGTGCTCCTCGCAAGGAAGAGGGATTGTTTATGGAACCTCCGCCAGAGCCACGCGCCGGGCGTACGAAGTTGCCAAGCGAGCTTCCCATTGGGTGGGAGGCGGCCGGGGAGCCAAGCGGGCGGCGGGGATTGTGTGTGTGTGTGGCGCACGGCGCGTCGCGTGCTGCTCCCGGGGGCCCGCGAGCGGCGGCAGCAGCAGCGCGTGTTGATAAGGGGCCGAGCAGCGAGGACCTCGCAGTAGAGGCGTCTTGACAGAGCGCAAAGGAGCAAGCCTGCAAGAAAGGAAGAAAGAAAGGAACCCGCGTTCCTCCCAAGCGCAGCTAGGAGTCCCTTGCACAGGTTGCGCACCCAACTTTGACATCTTAAGAAGCGGAGTGCCCATTTTTCAATCGTGGTTTTTTTTTTGTTTTTTTTTTGGTACGGCCACTGATTTTGGGCAACGAACTCGGGACTTTTCGCAAACTGCATCTACCCGAAAACCAACACCGGGGTAAATGCCCCACGATGAACAGCGGGGCTCTAGGAACAACCATGCAACCAACAGCCCACGCGGTTTGCAAAAGTTACTCGCTCCACGGTTACAATAGCAGCGGCGGCTCTTTGGGGATCAAGATGCAAGCGGGACAGAGCTCTTCGTCCGGGATGCCTCAACCGTGGGGTGTCGCCACGGGCTGTCCCGGCCAGGTTCAGCCGTCCAACTCGGCCACGCGCTGCAAAGGCTCCAAGCGGCGCTCGAGTTCGCCGGAGCTGCTGCGCTGCAAGAGGCGCTTAGCCTTCCCGGGTTTGACAGCGCAGCAAGGCGGCGGCGCGGCGGCTGTGGCTCGGCGCAACGAGCGGGAGAGGAACCGCGTCAAGCTGGTGAACCTGGGCTTCCAGACCTTGCGCCAGCACGTGCCCAACGGCGCCGCCGCCAAGAAGATGAGCAAAGTGGAGACCCTCCGCTCCGCCGTGGAATACATCCGAGCCTTGCAGCAGTTGTTGGACGAGCACGACGCCGTCAGCGCCGCCTTCCAGGACGGTCTCCTGCCGGCCGGCCGTGACGCTGCCACCGCTACTTGCGCCGGCAGCGGCAGCAGCTCGTATTCCTCCGCCTCGCCCTCTTTTGACGGCGGCGAGGGCAGTTCTGTGCCGGGTTCCCCGCACTCGGCTTATTCGTCGGACGAGAGCGGCTACGAGGGGGCGCTCAGCCCGGAGGAACAGGAGCTGCTCGATTTCACCAGTTGGTTCGGGAGCTGCTGAGCTGGAACGGTAAGACGCCGGCCAGCTGGTTTCTGATGAAGCGCGCTAGGATTGCGCCTTTTTTTTCTTTTTTGACCTTCCCAGAATCATCTTCCAGCATTGCATTTTCACATATCCCACTGCAAAACTTTTTTTGGGGGGGTGGCAGAGTATATGGAATATGGGGATTCCATACTCGCACGTAATGCATTTTGGTTGATTAGAAGAAAAAAAAAGAACATAGGTGATTTAAACCTCCTTTGGGCTGGGTTTTTCGGATGGCGTTGAACGCGCGACTGGCTCACCACCCCCACCAGCAGATGCAATTGAAAGGGAGAGTGGCCGATTGAAAACCACAAACGCTGGTGACAATTCTCCTATCCTAGGGATAGGATCCGGCTAGTCCCAGACAAGGGTGCTAACATGTCTCTTGGAGGCTGCAATTACTTGGCTCTCCTGCAAGCACCTCTCGTCCCCAACTTTGCAAAACGAAAGTCCTTTCGAATGCAAAAAGGTTACTGGGTCAGCGGGCTTAAGAGTGAACAGGAGAGAGCTAACGACTTCGGTTACGTTGGAGTGTCCTTCTGTTTCTGAGGGTTGAAGGGGAGGCCCCAATGCCTAAGTAAGTGGCTTTGACGTTGTTACCTAATTGATGGCATGACTTTAGTTCTTGGTGATCTCAAGTAAGATATTGCGCAGTGTGAAATAGTTTTGCATTCGGAATTTCCAGTTGCAAAGTTTTTTATCCACCGATGTTTCCTGGTGGAAAAAACAACATGGATAAGAATCAGTACTTAATATTTACAAACCAACCCTTTCATAGAACGTAGAGTAAGGAATTACGCAATCAAGTAGGCAAGGCCCATGCGGTTCTTTGGAATTTTGTTCATTTGGTTGCAACGTACGCAAAAGGAAATTTTCATCCAAATGCTATTGTTTCCCACCCAGCCCCCTTTCTTCTGAAAGAAAGCAGAAGGAAGGTAGATTTATAGACCTGCTCTCCCTATAGAAATGGATGGGGTAGATATTAAAACAACATATGGACAAAACAGTACTTGGAATGTGTCGGCATGCAAGACAATACATTTCTTTAGCAGAGTTTGTTATTTGGGCGCAATGCCCCCATTAGTCTGGCTTTGGGATCAGGGAGGAAGCCTTGGGAAGCTCTTTGGATCTTTTCTGTCAGTCACATGCTCCTAATGGCTTTTCTGTTTTCTTTTATAGCAAGACTGAAAGCAACACTGTAGAACCTCAGTACCTCATTGTCCCAGGCTCCGATGCAGCAGAAGAGGACCAGGAATGTCCTATTTTAACATGCACCTAACACTCTTCAAGCCTCATTGCAAAGGATGTTGGACAGTCAGATCTTTCTAACTACATTCTCTGGGTGTTTGTTTATGAAACAAAAGACTGGTGGTTTTGATTCTTTTTTTAAAAAGTGCAATTATGTAAATACGTTTTAGGGGCCATAGTTTTTATCTGCTGTTGTACAGCAGTTTGTGGTACCCTCTGACTCTTGAACAACCAATGAAAAGGCTTCTTCTCTGAATCTAGTGGCAGCTGGAGATGTCTGTCAACTTTATAAGGGCAGGGGTGAAATAATTAAAACTTGATGCTTCCTTTTTCTGAATGGGAAGGGGACTATTTGAACGTCAGAAGTAGACTTTTATTTGTGTAACTTGAGCTGCCTATGAGAACAAATATGAAGACTTATTTTTGTGCAAGTCTCCTTAATGCAAGAGGAAAGATTTATAGAAAATTGCTTATTAACCCTCTCAGCTAGAAAGTTTGACAACTTACCCAACCTAGACAAATTTCTTAACCTTTTGTACTAAGGAAGCATAGAGCTGTTGATCTTAAATGTGTTGAGGATGTTGTTCACTTGTTTATTTTGGGTCTGGTGTGAAGGTTCATTTATCTAAAAAACAAACTGAAGTTTTATTTTTAATGTATTGAAGGTATTTTTGTATGCACTTGCTAGATTTATTGACTTGCGTATATGCAGTTTTTAAAGAGTATCATATTTTATGTAAATCAACTTTATAAATAAAATCTATTTATAATAGCCTGTTTCCATAAATGTCATCTTTTGTTTTCAGGGTTTGTGAAAAAGGCAAGGCCATAGAGAAATACTTTCTACATTTCAGTTAATATAATTGCGGAATAGGTAACTAGACGGTTTATATTATGCATTTTCAGTGCTGACAAGGCAAACTATTACTTCACATACAGAAGGGACAAAATAAAACTTAACGATAGCGGATAGCTTTTTCACAATCTAGGATTTCGGTATCTACCCTCATGTTATCAATGGAATGGATTCCTTCATTTCTCAACACATTATTTAAACTACTAGTAGTAGTGATATTACACTAAATCATAATCTGTTTAGTTTGCGTTTAAGGGTTACATGTGGATCAGGCTCCTGCACTTTGTGAATCATGATTTATGGCTTAGGATAGGTCAGTGATGGCTAACCTTTTCTGGACTGAGTGCCCAAAACATGTGCATGTGTGTGCGAATACGCGTTGCGTGCCCGAACCCCCAAAATGCAATTTGCATGCAGCCCCTGTGCATGCGCCCCGATCTATGCATGTGCACTTGACCCCCCGCCCGTGCCCCCTTGCATGTGCGTATGGCCCTGTGCATGCACCCTGCTCCTGTGCATGGGTGCGCAGGCCCCATGCATGCGCCCCATCCACACATGCCCTGCCCCCCATGCATGCACACGTGGCCCCCCTGCATGTACCCTGCCTCCTGCGCATGCACAGCAGAGACCCGAAGACCAGTTGGTTGGCAGGAGGCCTGTGTGCAGGAGGCGTACTGGGGCAACAGCTCGTGTGCCATCAGAGAGGGCGCTGTATGCCACCTCTGGCACGTGTGCCATAGGTTCGCCATCACAGAGATAGGTGAACCAGGACATTATGCATTGCCTTGAAAACCTGACTAAAGTCATATCCATTGAGTTATCAAAAGGAATCCAAGAATAGACACATGTAAAAGTTGCTGGCTGGCTGATTCAGACCAGACACACACTCAGCCCAACTCACCTGACAGGGTTTTTGTTGTGGGAAAATCGGAAGAAGTACAGTACTAGGTATGTTCATCCCCGTGAGTTATTTATAGAAATAATAAAAGGGATTAAAAATTAAAATAAATAACAAGGCCATTGGGTTAACCAAAAATAACTTGGGATTTAAAATGGGATCAACATTTGGTACAACAGAATCTATTTTGTAACTAAATGAGATAATCTTTCTTCATTTTGAATTAAACCACAGGGACCAGCCAAAGTAATAGTTGTGGTTTTGGATGGCAATAGTAAGACTGGTGTGGTCACTTCGTGTTGTCTTACATGCTATTTTGCTGTTGTGGTATGCTCAGGTTAAGTTCTATTAAAATTGGTTAACGATGGATGTCAGAATTTGCTTCATTCATAAAGAGGAAAGCATAAAGGACTGACCAATATCTGTTCCATGTATATCCTTAGGTTAGTTAGAACTATTTCAAAGATATGCCTGGATTCCCAGTGTGGCAAGTATCTTCTTTTGCGCTCCTTTTGAGTATTTCAAAATTCCTTCTCAGTTTATAAAATTTCTCTTAAAGAAAAGAAATCCTGCTGGGAAAAGAGAGTTTGCTAAATCATTTCAACAGATAATTTGTTGTTTGGAAATGCAGGTATCCCCCCCAGGGTAGGAGGAAACTAACAGCACCATTGTGATAAAGCTGCTGTCTATGCTTTGTGATATTGTAATTTATGAAAGGGGTGGAGTTTGTATCATGACAGTATGATGCTGACTTAGTTGTTTTGGTGAAATTCTTTGACTCTGCAAATGCCTCTGTTTAGAAACAAAAATCTGAGTCTTGTGTGCAGAATGAGAAAGTAGCATAGATTTTTGCTTTTTCAAAAAAAATAATAAAAAAAATCAGTGCTCCCCTTTCTAGCCACCAACTTTTTACTAATTTAAATTTTGTAAATTAGAATAGTTTTGGATATGTCCCATGGGCTTAAGGATACTCAGTAAGGTATTAGTGAATCTTCCTATGTAGCTGGGCTTCACTTTAATTTAAACACAGATGGTTCAGGTTCACAAAAATAATAGTGGTGTATTATGATGTGAAGAGTACAGAACGCTTTTTTTTTTTAAAAAAAAAACCCTAATATTTGTTGTTGTTAGTTGCGAAGTCATGTCCGATCCATCGTGACCCCATGGACAACATTCCTCCAGGCCTTCCTGTTCTCTACCATCCTCTAGAGTCCATTTAAGCTCACGCCTATTGCTTCAGTGACTCCATCCAGCCACCTCATTCTCTGTCGTCCCCTTCTTCTTTTGCCCTCAGTCTTTCCCAGCATTAGGCTTTTCTCCAGTAAGTCCTTCCTTCTCATTAGGTGGCCAAAGTATTTGAGTTTCATCTTCAGGATCTGGCCTTCTAAAGAGCACTCTAAACTAATATACTGTCTAAAACTAATACACTGTATGCTGAACATGTATAGTTCAAATTGTAATGCTGGGAGGTTTGGCTTTCTTAGTGTGTAATGTGTGTGAATCCAACCTACGTGTCTTGAGTCTTGAATGAAAACATTTATTTGGTTCATTTGTCCAAAAAGCGTTTTTAAAAAAATACTTGTGAAATATGTGTACTTTACTTTACAGAAGACAGACATTGATCAGTTTTGCTGATGGGAACAGAAAAAAGCTGTTAATTCATTATTCCATGGGTCAAGTATAGAATAAAAAGGAATAATAATAATAAAAAAAAAACCAAGAGAGAAAGAGGCAATGGGGTTTCTCTCTCTTCAACATATAGTGTTGGAAGCTTTGGAAATCAGAACCAACCTTTTACCCATATTAACAAGAGACAAGCCTGTGACATCCCTCTTCAAATGGAATTTATCTAAGAATGTATGGATTAATGGTATGCCTCTTCTTCAAGTGTCTCTTATTTGCACCACATGGTGCAATTCATGGACTAGTTTTACTTGTGCTAAGTCGTGGTTTAGCTGATTTAAAATTAAACTTCAGTGTAAAATTTTGTCAAATAAATTGGATTCACATGAAACATGACTCTTATCAGTCATAACACACTGACTAAAGCTCAGTCAACCAAACAAATTACAGTATATTCAATGGAAAGTGTGAACCCACTCATTAGAGAGTGGACAATGTGCAGACCTAAAGGAGGAGGAGATAGCTTTGAGCGGTGCCAGTAAAATTACTAATACCCTGCTCAGGAAGTTGTCTTACAACACAGCCTTTGCTGAAAGCAAACAGCAACAACTCATTAATACTGCTGTTACTTTTACTGACTTTTATTATAACTGACAAGGAGAAAAAAAATTTGCAGAGAAAATGCCTTTAGCCAACAGAAAGGGGATTATAGGATGAAGAAAAGTTTTTATATATTGTCATTTTCTTGAGCCTCCCTGTCCCTGGGGAAAAGTAGAGGCGTAGTTCTTTTCTTAATTCCATGTTGTTGTTGTTGTTCGTCCATTGTTGTCGATGAAGACCTTGACACCATGTGTTTTTTTAAATCACGTTAAGACTAGATATGGTATATCCAAGGATGACTGATCAGGACAATTCGGGCATAAAATGTTCCCGCTCATGTTAGACATGTGTAGGCACTGCAATTGTTACGCTAGTGACTCTGGTCTTATGCAGCTCAAGCTTACGTTGCGTTTTAGCAGTGTGCCTTGCTTCATAAGCTTGACAGCCCTTGTAGATGAAGCCATGCAATGTAGGGCAGTTTTGTGCCAGAATTTCCCAGGTGGTCATGTCTACAGTATATCAAGTGACTTCAGGAAGACCTTTCTTGTGTCTTTGAAATGTTTCTTCAGCTCTTCATGAGAGTGACTTCCAGTAGAGTTCCACTCCAAAAGAGATGCTTGGATATCCATTCTAGTTAAAACTTCAGTGTCTGGTACTTTCACTTGCCATCTGATGGCAAAGTCAAGTCATGTGGAAGAATTCAGAGAAGAACTGAAAGTACAAGAGCTTGTTGGCTTTCAGTTTTGTCCCTGAGCTGATTCCCTGATGTTCCCACACAGTGAAGGGTAATCTCCTGATTGTCTTTGCTATTTGCAGTTAACGTCTGCAACAATAGTTACAAGCTCAGGAGAGGGCACTGCCAAGGTAATTAAATTGGTCCATTGGCTGTAGTTAATGCTCTTTGTGATTTTAGGTTCTGTGTACAGTGCACGAAGAGCAAGCTGGTGCATGACTTCAATCTTTTGGATGTTATAGTAAGTTGTCACAAGCTGTGGAGAATTTATTCATACTGCTTTGCCTCTCTGGCTCTGAGCAAGCATTCAAGCCACAGTCTTCAGCAAAGAGGCCATCTCTCAGAACAGTCTCCTTCACTTTGACAGCTTGAAATCTCCTCAAGTTGAAGAGTTTCTCATGCATTCCTGTACATGAGGCTGATTCCAGCATCACTATCAGGAAGGGCATTATTCAATATGGCAGTAAACATTGTGCTGAACAATGCGGGTGCAAGCACCCAACCCTGTTTGACGCCATTAATGAATGCAAAGTACTTAGACGATTCTCTCTTATCCAGCACCCATAAAACCATCTGAATGAATGGCAGCTGTGCAAAGGAGAGCAGGGAGATTCTTCAGTAGTTGTCCCATACTTGTTAATTGCCCTTCCTTTAGTAGAAGTATATGCATCTTTTAAGTTCCTGAGGAATGAATCCTTGCTTCCAGAAAGATTGGAGCAATTTGGTCACTTACTCTATTAGTACAGGACCACTATTTATGTAGATCTCAAGTATGGCATCTGCCCTGGAACTTTGCCACTGAATAGCGGCAGAGCTTCAGAGCAGATGCCACACCTGCAGAGATCTACAAAGCCAGTGGTCTGTAACTTCAGCTACTACAAGCTACTATCTATCCAAGGCTGCTGATGTTGACCTGGGGAATCCTCTATTACCCCATCATTAATAGCAGGTAGTTGGTTGAGGATGCTTTTAAGTGTTTAGTCCATTTCTGTAGAATCTCAGACTTCTCTGTAATGAGAATTGTAACTTCTGTACTCAGGAGGGGGGAACTCTGAAAAGCTAAGATCCAAGTGTTAAGGGGATTCCCAGAACCGCTTTAAGTCATTACTATCTGTGTATCCCTGTATTTTGTCTGCTTTGGCACTCAGCCAGGCATCTTGCATTTTACAGGGTTTATTCTAATCTAGACTGTCCTGCAGGCACTGGTAAAGGCATTTTTCTTGGCAACTGGTGCAAAGTTATTCTGATAGACATGATGAAAGTGGTGCTTTTCAACAAGAAGAGCCACCATCTCCTCATTGTCATCAAACTTACCATGCTGCTAATTGCTTAACGCATTGTAAGCCGCCCTGAGTCTCCGGAGAAGGGCGGCATATAAAAATAAAAAATAAATAAATAAAATAAATAAATGGGTAGAAGGACTTAGCAGTGCAGATGAATGGACAGCATTCCTGAAGTGTGTCCAGTGTGCCTCAGCACTTCCAACAAGGTATAGGTCACCAAGCTTGGTTTCAAAGTCTTCAGCCAGTGCTGAAGTTATGCTAGTCTGCCACACTCATTCTTCCTATGGCCTTGCTTCATTGTAGTTGCCTCTTGGATGTAACACAGAGTTTCCCTTTGGAGACAATGTGAGCCTGTGATCTGTTCAACGGTCAACAACACACTTGGTCTTGGTCACTTTGACATCCTGCATGTCTTCTGTCCTGCCAGTGACATAGTCAATAAGATGCTTAAAGCAGAGGTGCAAGAGCCTTGGTAGAACAGTGGTTTAATGCACCCTGTTATTAACACAGCTGCCTGCAATTTCTGCAGGTTCAAATCTTACCAGGCTCAAGGTTGACTCAGCCTTCTATCCTTTCTAAGGTAGGTTAAATGAGGACCCAGTTTGTGGGGGCAATAAGCTGACTTTGTATAAATATACAAAAGTATGAAGGCTATTGCTTAACACTTTGTAAGCCACCCTGAGTCTCCGGAGAAGGGCAGCATATAAATCAAATTTAAAAAAAAAATATATAGGAAGTCTTATTAAAGATAGGCAGACAGTAAGTTGTGTGGGTGATGAGGAGGCAGTATACTGCACAGTAAGAGTAGGCTGTTACTGTTACACTCTCCCATCCATGTCTCCCAATGATTCCCTGCCTGGCTGCAGACTCACACCCTACTCTTGCATTAAAATTGATGAGCATGATCAGCTTGTTAGTAGAGCATCTAGTTCTTCATAAAATTTGTTTTTCATCTTGTCCGGGTTGGTCATTATAGGAGTGTAAGTGCTGATCAGGATAGTTTGATTTCTGTTGTGGAAGTGAAAAATGTAGCTTTCCAGAAGAGGACACTTGTCAACTAGCTTTATATTATTGGAATGAAAACAACCTGGGTATGTCACTGAAGACCCAATAATGGGTCTTAATTCAAAGAAAACATATTTGAGATGTAGGTTCCAGAAGTGCAAGTTGGATTAAATGAAACAGTTATTTAGACGGAACATTTTAAAAATATATTTAGGCCAGAGGTTGTCAGGTTCGGCTTCCCAGGTCAAGGTCAAATGTGAGTCAGAACCCAAATTACAAAGTTGGGGTTTCAAAGGAGCATCATCCAAATCCATAGAATTCCAATTTCTGGGTTGGTCCTAGTGACTATGATCAGAGCACCTCTCTCTCATCTGGTTGCAGGTGTATTGTTCTATTGACTTTACGTCTCCTGGATATTGAATTCATATCTCCATATTTCCAGCAATTAACTGGCTATCCTCTTACAGAAGAATCAATGTCACATATATGAATGGCTATCTTTTCACAATTTGAATCACTATGTAGCTGAAATATGCCAGAAATACAAAAAAGGCACAGAGTGTATTCCATTGGAGGCAGTTTGCTTATGAAACAAGCTTCTGCTTTCTCAAACAGTAATTCTCACCTTGGTATTTTCTCCATCTGGCTGAGATATAAATCATATGTGTACATCCATACATGGGCCAAATTTCTACAAAAACTCAGTATAGGGCATGGAAAAAATGCTTATTAAAAATGCTCAATAAAAACCAACAACAACAAACTAGCACAAGGGGCATCACATAGAGGCAGTTTGTTCTAGTGTTTAAGGCACCAGGCTAGAAACCAGGAGACTGTGAATTCTAGTCCCATCTTAGGTATGAAAGTTGGCTAGGTGATTTTGGGTCAGTCACTATCTCAGCCCAACCCGCCAGAAAGGGTTGCTGTGAGATAAATAGGAGGATAACATATGCTTGCTGCCTTGAGTTATAAAAATAGCAAGGATAGATGGTAGGTAGGTAGGTAGGTAGGTAGGTAGGTAGATAGATAGATAGATAGATAGATAGATAGATAGATAGATAGATAGATAGATAGTGTTGGGGGAAATATCCATCTGGTTTAGTTCCAAGTGGGGAGAAAGACACTGGAAACATGATTGGAAAGATGGTTTATTGATGAACAGGACCACATGGGTTTGAGGTCCTGGGCAGCTGACCACATGGAATGGAGAGTGAGGGTTATTTATACCCTCTCCTGGGCCTTGCCCTTGAGCTTCCTGTTCCTGTGAAAGAAATGTACTCTATTGGTGTAGTCAGACTCCCATTGGGCCATGCAGGGGTTATAGCTGACCCTACAGGTTCTCTGATTCAAGCTTGGTTGAAGCTTGCTGGGTGATGTAATGAAGACACTTGTGTTCTGAAAGGACGTTGGGCAATTCCCACTGTTTCTTAATGGCTTTGCCCTGGATTGGATCTTGAGTGAGGGCTAATCCCATCAACCTGAGGCTGAAGGTCTTTTGTTTTGTAGATAGGCTGGCCGTCCTTCTCAAACGGCACCAAATATCTGCTGGGGACAGGGAGCTGAAGCTCTGAGTTTCTGTCTCCCTTAAGATTTCTATTTCTCTTTTAGGGGAAATATAGTATTCTGCCTTTTTAATATTTCCTAAAATATTTCATTCTCCTAGGAGAGGGGTGGGTGCTAACTTTCTACAATAGATGATAGGTAGATAGATAGATAGATAGATAGATAGATAGATAGATAGATAGATAGATAGATAGATAGATGGATGGATGGATGGATGGATGGATGGATGGATAGAACAGGCAGACAGACAATTCTCTGTGATGAGAATTATTTCAGATGATCTGAACCCTTCTTTACAGATATGCTCCCAAATAAAATGAGAGTTCTTTTGCTATAGATGTCTCACTTCCCATTTATCTTACCGTACCATCACTTTCCATCTCCTCTTTTCTTGTCCTATACAACTATGGACACCCTCCCTCCCTTCCTGAAAAAAAAAAACTAACAAGGGAACAAAAGCAAAATGAAGGGCAGGAAAATATCCTTTCGGGACAGAGGAAGGGCCTAAAATTGTTCAGAGCAACTTCTGGAACAATAGAAATGCTTCAGCATGTCTATTCTGCCTGGCTGTATCCATCTAAATAAAAGGAAGGTTCTGCCTGGTGTCCCAGCTGGGAGACTTTTTCTTTTCTTTTTGTTGTTGTTGTTGTTGGTCCCTCCTCCCTGTTTGCCCCACCTCCCCTCCCCTCTGGCTCTCCTTCTCTAAAACCATCAAAGTGGTTCTTTTGCACTCCTCCCCTCCCTCTCTGGAGTGGCTCAATGCAGCCTTTTGTGAAGGCCGTTTGCACCTCATTATGCCCATTGTGCTCCTCCATTATCTTGACCTACTCCTTGTAAATGAAGTCTGTAGAGTGAAGAATGGGAATGGGTAAAGAGCTGTGAAAGGGAGAGGAGAGGCTATTGAAATGGGGAGGAGGGATCTTTTCTCCCCCTTTCACCTGTCCCTTGGTGAATTTGAACTGCAACAGGGCGATAGTTGCATAGAATAAGCCACAGTCATTGGAGGACATAATATATAGGGTGCTCATTTGCAAATCAGCTTGCGCTCAGCAAAGACGTTCTTCTGCATTTATTTCCAACCAGTTCTCATTCAACTGGATGAAAGAAAATTTGCTTTCAGAGGCAAAGAGAAATCTTCATGGGCTAAATAAGATGTTCCTGTATATATGTACATTGTTCGGCTCATATTTTTCATTGCACAATCATCTCTCTAGTCAAAGCTTCTTGCTAAGGGATAATTTGAGTGGGCCACTATTTCATGTGAAAAGAAAGAAGTTGGCACTAGGCGGGTGTAGTCCTAGTTATCCTATGCAAGCATCTAACTGAAATATTAGGTCAGATTTGCAGCCTATAATAGATGATTTTTAGTATGACGATTGCAATTGGTATGAGGATTTGATAATGCAAACTGAACAACTCCTGTTCCCCAATAATCTATTTGATAACGTATTCTTTAATGTTTTCTACAATTTGAACCATATCTTTATTCATGATTGCATAATCCCATAATTTTTGCTCATAGTTTTAGGGGTTTTTAAAGACTTGGTTGAATGCTGAAATTGTGAAACACTTTTGGGAAGGCTGCAAAGTGGAAGAGGCAGCACTGAGCTAGATGGGATAGCGTTTTTCAGATTTTATTTCATTGCTTTAGAAAGGGTTGTTTGCCTTGCAAATACACTGTTATAATTAAAATAAAAATGGCTTGAAAGTCCTATCTGTCAGACAGTGCTCAATAATTTCTTGATATGAGTGGACGTGCTGAATCATGCTATCACACTATCAAGAGTGAGCTGGGGAACAATGTACAAACTTTTGTCATATGTGGATGCTGATTAGACACACAGTTAACCTGGAACACAGGTTAATCCCTTTGCTGGGTTTGAATAATACATAGAGCCATAAATTAACCAAACAGACTAGGCTTGTGTAATATGAAGAGCCCTAGAATCAAACCAGGGTTAAAACTAACAAACTTAGTATGTTTGCTTATGTGGCTGCTGGGTCTTTAATTGACTTGGTTGAGCATGATGGGTGAACACAACTACAGTAATAAGAATTCACAAATCAGCAGTTTCATAATTTGTTGAATTTAGGACTGCAAAATTCCCCTTTTACAGTTCTAGTTATACAATAACTGGTTTTATTTATAGTTTGCCTTTTGAAATCCATTCATTTGCATGTCAATGCTGATTGTTATCTTTCGAGGACACAATCAAAGCAATTTCTGTACAATAATGGAACAGTCAAGGCATGCATCTAATACACAAAAAATTCTAAGTAATACCAGATCATTTCATTAATGTTTACATGGTAATAAAAATATGAGATAGTGCTACCTTAGAACTCCTTTGTAGAGATTTGCAGAAGTATTATTGTTAAGAACAAAACAAACAACAATGAAGGACCTCTTTGAACTTGTCCTCCTGATCTGAAACTTAAGAAGATAACTAGAAACATAGATCAGACAGACTTTGTTTCATTAATTTTTACATGCTTTCTCAGTAAATTTTACTAATGCTCTGTCATCAGTAATGAAACTTTACATTAAATCCATAATATTTCATAAATAAATATCTTGTACTATATGTGTAAAATAAAAGCCCACAAACCTGTGCTTTTAAGAGAGAAAGAACTTCCTGAACTGTGGCTTTTATTTTACCAGTGGAGGTGTATTTAGACATTTTTTTATTCCAGCTTTACTATTTTTAGAAATACTCAAAATGACAAACATTCCCAATACTCTTTCTTCCTGTTTTCCCAGCAACAATTTTGTGAGGTGAGTTAGGCTGAGAGAGGTTACTGGCCCAAAGTCATTCAGCCAGCTTTCATGACTAAGATAAGGCTAGAACCAGGGGTAAAATTCAGCAGGTTCTGACAGGTTCTGGAGAACTGGTAGCGGAAATTTTGAGTTGTTCGGAGAACCGGCAAATACCACCTTTGGCTGGCCCCAGAGTGGGGAGGGAATGGAGATTTTGCAGTATCCTTCCCCTGCCACGTCCACCAAGCCACACCCACAGAACCGGTAGGGAAAATTTTTGAATTTCACCCCTGGCTAGAATTCACAGTCTCCTAGTTTTTAGCTTGGGGCTTTCACTACTAGACCAAGCTGGATCTTTATTATATACAGTATTTTATACAATATATTATTTTATACAAGTATTTTGCCCATTTCTCTTCTCCTTGTATATCCTGGCCCTATTGTTGCTATTCTAGACAATCTTCTAGTCTGTGAATCAGATTTTTGAACAGTCTGTTTTTCATGAAGCCGAGAGGAAAATCACTCCTTCCCCAGCCCCTACAGCCTGGCTAGATCAATGTATGTCTGTGCATACACACTGACATCTTTAAAGAAGAACAACAGTTTGATCAAATATAACAAGTTAAATATACTCTTACTCTATAACTGAACCCTATGGTTATATTTGCAAGATATTATGCTTATCTCTAGTTTACCGAATTATTGTTTACTTTTCTGAACCATACACCTGGACCAGAAACTGGACTCAGTTCACACAGCATACTAGGCTAAATATACCTAGCTGTTTGGGTATGATTCACTGGGATTTGGCAGTGAGCACAGCCTATAAATCATTTCAAAAAGGCAAAAGCAGTTTGTGATGATTTAGGTATAGAATTAATCTGCAAATGAGTTAAAGAACAACCTTGTATTGTTGCACTTTGGGTATAAATTAACAGTTTTATGAAATATCCCAACTTTAAAAAGCAATATATTCATGTTCATGAGTGGTTGTCATCTATTAGTACTATTGAGATGGAAATGACAGTTGAAGCCATTTAGTCAAGCCCCTTTCTCAGTGGAGGAATACCAATTAAAGCATCCTAGATAGACAGCTGCCTAGTTTCTGCTTGAATACATCCAATGAAAGGAAACCCACCAACTCTCTTGAGTTATGGGTTCCATTGTCCACCAGCTTTTACTATTGGAAAGTTTCTCTTTTCCAACCGTCCAACATTCTATGGAGTCTGGAGTGATAGAGACCAGATCTTGCCCTTCTGGTCATTCAGGTACTAGATAGAAAAAGTATTGTCAATTTTCCCTTCCTTCTGATGTATTTTCCTAAAGTACCAAATAAGCTACCTAAATGAAATGAAGATAAGACAGAAACCCAATTTAACTTTTGATAATTATTACATTATTTTTAAGCTGCTTAGAGATTGATGGCTTTATGATCTGTTCTAGAACAGTCCAACCTGAATAATCTGTAAATTCTCCTGATTCTCTGACAGAATTTGCTGCCCTCTGGTCATTTGACCATTTATTACTTCTCCAAATTTTCTCAGCAGTACTACACATTCAGCTAGACCAGAGGTGTCAAACTCAATTTCATTGAGGGCTGCATCAGGGTTGTGTTTGACCTTGGGGGGATGGGTGGGCATGGCTGGGGTGGGCGTGGCCAGCTCAATGTCACTTCTGTCAGGGGCACCTGTGGTGGCCCGGGCAGGGCTGGGGGGATCCTCCTGCAGCCCTCTGCCAGCGAAAACGGAGCTTGGGAGGGCCACATATGGCCCTCCCAGGCTCCCTTTTCTGCTGCAACAGCCTCCTGCCCTCTGCCAGCAAAAATGGAGCTCTGGAGCTCTGTTTTCACTGGCAGAGGCACTACAGGCTTGTCCTTCACTGTTACCAGGGTAACCCGTGGGTCAGATCTAAGCACCCTGTGGGCCGAATCCAACCCATGGGCCTTGAGTTTGACACTCCTGAGCTAGACTATCAGCAGGTTCCTTCAGTTCCCTAAGTTGCAGTTCCAATGGATCTGGAGATTTAAACTCATTCAAGATAAATAGGCATCCCTTGATCATATTTCTGTCAATCTCAAACATCATCCTATTCTTTACAGCTGCCTGGTTAGTTTCATGCATAGAAGATTGCCCCAAAATAATTGAATACCATGATTTAATAATTTAATAATAATTTAACAAAGTTGGAAGGGACCTTGGAGTTCTTCTAGTCCAACCCCCTGCTTAGGCAGGAAAGTCTACACCACTTCAGACAAATGGTTTTCTAATCTCTTCTTAAAAAATGATTTTTATTTTATTATCTGGTAATATTCCAGATAATAAATATAATTCCAATTCCATGAGCAGTTGATACACTGATTTTTTTTCTTCCTTTTACTTTCATATAAGTACATATAAGAAATAAAATTTATCCAGATATATTCATATGGTCTGATAGTTTTCTGCCGAACTGATATTATTCTGAATTCCTTCATAGCTTTACCCAGGAACTAATATTTTACTATCACTGTTGCTGCTTATGTAATGTTGTAATCTCATTTTCAGTTGTGTAAAAGGCAATATTTAGATTTTAAGTCCCATGTGTTGGAGAAAATGTAGATAAACAGATTTGTATTAGTCTATATGCAGTATGTGGTAGTCCTGTAAAATGTTTTTGGACTGAAATTTTATTACCGTAGATCCTAAAATGGCTTTGCCAAATTCTTTGATAATCAAAGCAGCACTTTTAAATTTAACAAATTGGTTGCACTCAGACAGGTAGGAACAAGATCCTGGAAATCAGGAAAAGATTTGAATATTTCCATACAGTGGGAAATATGTTGCAAATTTTCTCAAATGGAAAAATTGATCTTCTTCCCCAAAAAAGATTAGGATGATAAAGATCACAATATTATTATAACACAGAAGATTGTTTTTTTAAACTCCATCTGATTTAATATATTATGTTCAAAAAAGGTACATGTCTACTATCTACTTACTGGTTCCTAGATAATCTAAGTAGATAAAGTTACAGATAGTCCTCTGTTAATAATGGTAATTGGGACCAGAATTTCTGTCATTAAGTGATGGGAACAGAATTGGCTGTTAAGGACCTTTCAGCGCCTTTCAGAGGAAAGTATATGCCATATGTGTCTTTGGGGGAGGGATGCTATTCCAGAGGGTGGGACAGAGAAGGCACACTTCCTTGGTTCCATATGATGACCATGTTTCATTGAGGGGACCTGGAGTGCACACAGTCTTCTTGAACATACCAGCTGGACAAAAGAATGATTGGAAATAGTCCTGCAGATAACCAGGCCCTATGTCATAAAGAGCTTTATAGGAAATGACCAACACCTTGAATTGCTTGTATACCAGAAGCTTGTATACCAGTAAATGACACAGAGGTATAATGACAAATGCCTGTTATTGCTTACACCACTCCATTTCTGTAGCTTCCAGATGGTCTTCAAGGGCAGCCCCATGTTAAAAACAAACCAACTGTACTTCTAATTTGGAAGAGAATACACATAGGCAAAACCATGTTTCCTGTTATAAATATTTGATTGCTGAATTTTCCTGGTGCAATCATAGGAGACTTAAGGTTTTGTACATAAAATGTACCAAACTTCATTACCCACTTCAGAAATCAGGTATAAATAAGAGTATCTCATGGTCATGCATCCAGTTTACTCCTCTCATTTTCTTGAATTTTGATTTTAGAGTTGCTTCTCTGAAAAAGTAGAATATCTGTCATTAGCACATTTGGAAACGTTGAATGTTCCACAGAAAGCTAACCTGGGTGTTTACTACTTTGTCTTTATATAAATAAAATTCAAAACAAGTTTATTTAGTAATGAGAAATCATCAAGCATTGTCTCTTGCTTCTTTGTTTCCCTATAGCAAAGCACTATATTGAGTAAAGTGTTTCACTTGAATTATTATGTACAAATGAAAAGAACAACTGCTTTGAGATCCTTTAAATAGGAGGCCAGGTTCAAACATTTTAAGCAAACTATAATACTAATTGTATATGTTTGTAACTTCCCTTTCCTTCGTTCCTTCGTTCCTTCGTTCCTTCGTTCCTTCGTTCCTTCGTTCCTTCGTTCCTTCCTTCCTCCCTTCCTCCCTTCCTCCCTCCCTCCCTCCTTCTCTCTCTCTCTCTCTCTCTCTTTCCCTTCTCTTTCTCCCTCCCTCCCTCCCTCCCTCCCTCCCTCCCTCCCTCCCTCCCTTCCTTTCTTTCCTGACACAAATTCATGTTGTTGCTGTAGAATATCTAGTTCTTCACAGTACAATAGACCAGAAAAGTAGTCTGCCCAAGTATCTCAGCTTCACCAGCAGTAAGCAGGTGTCCAAATCACGTGTCTCCCCATCACCTATCACTTGAAGTCTTCACTGATTGGGTCTTGGCTCGCGTCTGGATATCATTGCCCTTCTTTCTTTATCCTTATACAAGCTCCCACCCCAGTGGTTCAACATTATCCTTTGCTCTGTGGTCAATGATTAATGGCAATCATCAATCTGCCATTCCTGCAATGAATGCAGCAGTTGGTTTGCGATTAACCTTTAAAAACCCATGTTTCTCCCCCTTTAAGCTTCATGCTAAGATTATCACATGAAATAAAACAAGTCCCATTCCAAGTCTTTAGAGAACAGGTTTCTTCTTTTCATATTGAAATAGAGGGGTATCAAAAGCTTCTTTGAAGTGTGTTGCAGGATCTCTCCCTCTCTCAGAAGAAAAAAACCTATAACCAGCATAGCAACTTGGAGTAAAAGGAAACTGTTCCCTTACTGAATATGTTAACCTTCTAAAGGTTGCCAAGCCCTAGAACAGGACACTTTTTCCTGAAGCTCACTAGTGACTTTCAGGGGAAAACAATTTTTCTTCAATAATACTGGTGCAACAATGTTAGGATCCCCAAACCGTATCTTTGTGATATGTGGGCCTGCATGTCAAAGCCTACTGCATGCTTATTTCATCTCTGAGTCAACTCTCTTTAATTAGATTGGCTCACTCAGCCTCCGTTCACCAAACTGAGCCTCACAGTTCAAGGGGAAAGCTGCTTTGCATATGTTCCATTGCTCAACTCTTTAAAATGTGAACAAGGATTATGCCATTCTGTAGCATGTTGTATGTGCTGCCTTGTATAAATAAAGTGAATGAGGATGTAAAGGAATGTTATGAGGGGAAAAAACCACTGTGCAATGGTACTTATTACAGGGAACATAGTCCCTTCTGATTTCTTCCTAGGGCATTGCCTCAACATCGAGGCATAATCCTGCACAACTGGACCAAGTATAGTAAACAACAGGGATTTATTTTGGTGAGAGATTTTCAGGAAGACTCAGGAATCAGAACTTAAACCAACCTTCCTTCCTTCCTTCCTTCCTTCCTTCCTTCCTTCCTTCCTTCCTTCCTTCCTTCCTTCCTTCCTTCCTTCCTTCCTTCCTTCCTTCCTGGACACCTCTTAGCAGCTACAAATTTATCATTGGTTCTCTCACTTAGGCCTTAATCAAATTAAAAGTTATGGGACAAAAGAAAGATCCTATTATTATAGAATGATATTAAGAAGGACAATACAGGAGCAATTGAAGGAAAATGAAGAATAAGATCCCAATTCCCATAATGAGAAGGTAAGGATTTTTCATTGCTTTGACAACATACTTCAATTCAATACAGAGAGGCATTTTGCATCAGAGATGCTTAAGTTCAAGATATAAAGCTGCCCTGCCTTGTGAAAGTGTCTGGGAAGAGATGCCTCAAGATATGGCCCTGATTAATGTTTTTAAATAATTTGCTCTCTGCAGTATAAGTTCATGATACTTGGAGGTCTGTTCTTGGGGGTTGATATAAGTATGACAGTGAAATGCCATACATTTAAACTCTGTTTCATGGTAGACCTCAGAGGCATTGGGGCAATATCTTTGATTGTTCAACCCAATCACTTTTTATTTTGTGCATCCTCCTCCTCCTCCTCCTTTCCTCACATTATCTCTTTAGGTGCTAAAACAAAACAAGTGAAGCATCTTTCAAACTTTGCTGTAATGGGACATAGATGTGCATTTTTATAACTTTTACTACATTCAGTGTTCAGTCTTGCTCCTCCTCTCAGCCTTTCAGTTGGCCTATAATCAAACAAATATTTTGACTCACAATGAAACAAAGTTTATGGACTTGCGTTACGTGCCGGTGAACCGCCTGAACACTTTAAAGCTTGTACCTCCACTGATAAGCATGCAAATGATTAAACAAAATCCAATTAATATTCAAATAAGTTCAGTGCTCCATCCCAATACCTGCCGAGTTTCATTTCTGTAGTAGCCTTTTATCAATCTCAAATATTTGTCTCTTATTTGCATGTCCTTTGTGCACTGTTGGTCTTAAAAGCACACTGTATCTAAGTACTCTTTAGATAGGTCTGGGTTGAGAGGCACACATCACTTGCTATCAGTTTAGTATTTAGAACTTAGTGCCATACAGGTGGTCACCAATGGTGATATAACTAGTATATAACAGTTTCCATATTCTAAAAAGTAAATTATGTGACAGATGAAAGTGGTATCCGATCTCTCAGATCTTATCTATTCACTAAATATTCTTATTCCTAATACTATGCCAAATGTTATGTTGGCATGAAGAAGTTGTTGTAGTGCACACAATACACAGTTGTGAATATGGTTTGAATGATTAAACAGCGTTCTCCATAGAGTAGTGATATTCCATTCTGTCCTGAGCAAATATTTCCTATTAAATCAGCTGGATCTGTTTCTGAAATTATCCTCATGGAGGCAGTTGGTCTTCCTAGTAAATGTTTGTAGCTTTGAAGACCAAGTAGGGTTTAAAAACATATATTACTTCATTTAAAAATTGAGACAAAGAAGAGTCATGTAAAACTTGGTACCTCCCATTGGAAATGCAAAAGAAATTCACTCTAATCTTAATAATAATGCTGATTATGGAAATATATTGATATGATCCACCCAAACCAGCCTTTACAGAAGCATGAAAGGAGAGGCCTGTCATATTTCTCATTCTCCAGCAGGTAAAAGGTAAATCCTCTTTCAAGTTGAACTTGACTTCTAATGATACAAAAAAAAAAAAAAGCTTTTATCCATCCAATATATGTTCTTTCTGACAACCTACATTTAGAGAAACTGCATTTAAAGAATTCCACTTGTAAGAAGGACATATTGTTGACATTTGTCTCAAAAGACAGTCCATTGGAAAAACTGTTGTAGATCCCCAAATGCTAAGAAAAAATGCATAGAACGGTTCAAGTTAGAAGTGGCAAAAGCCTGTGATTATTTCAAAGCATTAAAATCATATGAAAAATACTGATGGAATAAATAAATAAATACTGTATTTTGAAAATCTCCAACATTAGTACACCCTGTAAACATATTCCTATGGGTATTTTAGTGTTCTCCACAAATGCTGTGTATAATGTATTTATGGAGGTTGCAGAGATGATTTTTACCATTTCATGTGGGATAGTATTTAGCCACTGGAAAAACCAGGAAACTGGGAGGCTCAAAACCAGTCACTTAGCTTCTGGCATCATATTTATCTACAAGAGTCGTAAATCTCTAATGGCAGCCATTGTATCAGTGTTTTCACTATATGCTTTTCAAATCAAAAAATGTGCTCCCGGTTTACAAACATTGCCTGGGTACATAAAATAATGCTTGTATAGTTTTTCCATCATTTGGAAAAGAGTAAGCTATATTTGGCCAAAAACATTCAGGAACAGAGATATTTTGGAAGTCAAGGTTCACATTTTCTTGTGGGTTGTATGCCAAATGCTTGATGCCAGTTTTTGTTGAGCCAAAGCTAACCCCCTCTCTCTTTGGGACATTCCCTTTCCTGCCTTCCTCTGCACTGATAAACTGCATTTGTTTTTACAACCCACCTGTTACCCATCCTGCTGACCTAACCCAAGGCAAGTGGCACTCAATGTCATGGATAAAAATGGGGGTGTTCTGCCTACTTAGGCCTTGAGGATTTAGAAATAAGTAGAATAAGAAATAACATGGCCATTTGTTGAGGGATCCAGATAATTTGTCTAGTACAGGGGTGTCAAACTCAAGGCCCGGGGGCCAGATCCAGCCCATGGGGTGCTTAGATCTGGCCTGCAGGGCCACCCTGGAAACAGTGAGGGACCGGCCTGTGGTGCCTCCGCCGGTGAAAACGGGCTCCTGAGCTCCGTTTCAAGCTTTGACGGCTTCCTGCAACCCTCTGCCAGCAAAAATAGAGCTCGGCACACGGCCCTCCCGAGCTTCATTTTCACTGGCAGAGAGTTGCAGGAGGCTGTCGCAGCCAGAAACAGAGCTCGGGAGTCTTTTTTCTCTGGCAGAGTGTTCGGACTACCACAGGCGCCCCTGATATGAGTGACATCAAGCAGGCCATGCCCACTCTGACCACACACATACATGCACCGAGGTAAAAAACACAACGCTGATGCGGCCCTCAATGAAATTGAGTTTGACATCCCTAGTCTAGTAAGTCAAAATGCAAATTCAGTAACTGTAGCAACTTGTGCATTTGTATAATTACCATTAATTTTTATTCCAGTATTATATGGGTGATGACCCTTGTCTTCGCTGTTTACAAGGCAAAACATTCCAGCAGATAAAAAAAGTGAGAAAGTACAACAAGAAAGGGGGGGGGGAGTAGGAAGAGCAGCATTTTTTGTGATCTAGGATATGATATTTGTTTTTATGAATGGTGACAGAATAAAGTCAAATTACACTAAAGTCAAATTATTTGGGGGCAGAAAGGAAACTGAACTGATGGTACCAGCTACTTTTCTCTTCCATATGGTGGAAAGCAAGCAAGCAAGAAAGATGAAGAAAGGGAGGGAGAGAGAGAGAAAGAAAAGAAAGAATGAAAGAGAGGGAGGGAGGGAGGGAAGAGAGAGAGAGAGAAAGGAAGGAAGAAGGAAGGAAGGAAAGGTATAGAAAGAAAGAAAGAAAAAATGAAAGAAAAAGAAAAAAAGAAAAAAGATGGAAAGGGAGGAGGTAGAGAAATTAGGAAAGGAATGGAAGAAGAGAAAAGAGAGAAAGAGAGAGAGAGAGAATGAAAGAAAAAAGATGGAAAGAGAGGGAGGCAGAGGAGGAAGAAAAAGAAAGAAAGAAAGAAAGATGTAAACTAGTCTACACAGAGGTGGAAACCCCCTCTTTCCACAACATAGTTTTGTTTTCAGCAATTGCCTGAGGTTACCGTTTGCCATCTTTTGATGGCAAAGCATTTGATATGTTCAGGTATTGCCATCATCTCAACTTAGAGATTTGATGTTTGGAGAGGTCAGAAGGAACCTTGCATAACTCAAGATAGTTTTCGCATTGCTCACCCAGCTTCAGTTAAGCTCAAAAGCTTTCATCTTTTGCCCTCAATAAACTCAGTGGCTCTTTTTTTCTTTCTAAAACAGCCTGTGGACTATAATTATATATTTACACCAACTACAACACCCCTTTGAGCACAATACTTTCAGGAGTCAGGTCAATGAGTCTGCCTCAAGTCACTCTGGTCTGTCTGGCATAAGGAAGATAAAACTCTTGGAAGTGATTGTGCAGCAAAATTAGGAAACTCATTTGTGGTATTTAAAGCTACTTATATGAGGTTTTGGATCTGTCATGAAATTTCTGTCAGTACTTAGCCTTCTTTTCTTCCTCCTCTATCTTCCTTTTGCACAGAGAAAAGAATCTGATGTCAGTTTAAAGATTAAAGCATATAAGACAGTTTCACACACGCCAAACCACAATGGCTAGGAGCACACATTTCATGAAACCAAAACCAACTGAACTCAAATAAATTATGGTTCAGCATAATGAACTGTGACATAGCGTTTTGTTAGCCGTTGTAGGTCAAAGTCCAGGCTATCTAGTACATCATTTTAAAGCCCAAAAAAGAGTGTTTTCTGAGGCATACATTTTGCGTGGAAGAACACAGGGAAGAGAGTGCCTAGCCTTTACCTCGTCTCTGTCATTCCTCTTCTCCATCCCAAATCTCCATCTTCATTCTTCTTCCTCTCACAGAATGGAACTGGTTTGATACAAGCATCTTTCTTTCAATAGGATGAAAATCAGTTAAGGATGGGGAATGAAGGGAGTACAGGTAGTTCTCGACTTACAACAGTTAGCTTAGTGACCGTTTGAAGTTACAATGGCACGAAAAACGTGACTTTTGAATGTTTTTTGCACTTATGACCATTGCAGCATACCCAAGATCATGTGAACATAGGATGCCTGGCAATTGGCTCATATTTATGACGATTGCATTGACCCAAGGTCATGTTATCCCCTTTTGTGACCTTTTGACAAGCAAAGTCAAATAAGGTAGCTAGATTCACTTAAGAACCATGTTCCTGACTTAACAGCTGCAGTGATTCACTTAACAACTGTAGTGAGAAAGGTTGTAAAATGGGGCAAAATTCACTTAGCAAACATTTTAGACACGTTGATTCGAACACTGTTGTTTTATGATGCACCCTTTTGCCCAACTGAAGGTAACAGTACCAAACAGACATGAATTTTAGTAGTACACAGATCAGTGATGGCTGTCAGATCTGCCATCATACCACTTCAGCCTTGCTTCGCTTTGATGGCATTCTGCCATGAAAAGAGGGGAGGGGAAAGGGGGGAATATAGGGAGGGGGGAATGTCAGCAGTGGTGGGATTCAAGTAATTTAACAACCGGTTCTCTGCCCTAAAGATTTCTTTGCCAAACTGCTCAGAAAGTTAACAACTGGTTCTCCCGAAGTGGTGCGAACTGGCTGAATCCCACCACTGAATGACAGGAACCAGAAGTGTCAACCAGAGACTGGTTGAAAGATCCAAGGACACCAGCATGGGAACGGAATGCAAGCACTCACCAAAGAGGCACCAACCTTTAGAACTCTTATCAAAACACTTAGTTTGGATATCATTGGACATGGACAAGATGACCAAGGGGGGAGGGCCTGGGAGAAGGGAAAATCACTGAGTTTACACTGGAATATTCAGATCTGGTTTTGCTTACATTGCAACCTCTTGGTTTTAGTAAACGTAGACCTTTTCACTACAAATGGAGTCAGGGGTCTTTCTTTCCTAAATGCTCAAGCTGGGACACTGGGAGATAAGTGCACTTGGATCACAATGGAAAAAAACCAAACAGTTCTGCTAGAAAAAGGAAAAAGAAGACACTAACAGAATCATTAGGCTCTTACACAATATTATGCGGACTCTTAGCAAAACCAGGTTTCTTTTCTTTGAATTGATGAGAAATAGTAAAATCCTCAAATATGGCTTGTGTTTTGAGGCATCAATGCACTTTTTAAAAGGCAAGATATGGAAATAGTTTGCCATTACTTTCTTCCAAGATGTTTTTTTTTTTTAAATTCCTGGTCAGGCCTACAACCCTGATACTTGTATTTCTTTTTCCTTAAAGAAAAAAAAACCACGGCTTGGGAGGGGTGACTTGCCCTAAAGAAAAGATTAAGCACCAGCAGCCTCACCCAACTACAATTCCTCTACTGAAATCTGCCCCATTGGCGTCTATTTGTCAGCTTTAAGAAGTTACATTTTGGAGAAAAGATTGGTATGATCATACAGTTTATTATAAGTCCTCTGGTGAGGCAAGGAAGACTCACACAACTCAAAAATACCTGCACAGAAACTTTCAAATTAACTGAAGGGGGTTGGGGTTCTGTTGGATACAGTGAAAAGTGAGACAAAAATCTGACTTGAAATCTTCCTTTATAAGTTAATATCCTTGCTTTTTCAGTGCAACAGGTGTGGGGATTTCATTGGGCAAATACTAAAACAGAATTATGGGTATGGCAACTTGCCGGTTCTATTTCTTTACATAAAGCACTGTAAGATATTGAATTAATCCAGGCTCCAGTATCTATTCCCCAAAGTTCTTTATACATTCAGAATTTATCTTTTTTGGGGGGGGCTTTTGCACCTAAATTATAATTCTTTCGCTCTTAGTTGAGTTTGTGCACAATTTTGTCAAGGTCCAACAGACACTAAATTGGAGTATAAACAATTAGACTATAGGTAGAAATGAATGAGATGCTGGTTTCCTGAAATGGGATATGAGTTTTGATAGGTACCATTCTGATAAGGATCAGCTAGAGTCTGTGCTTTCTTATTCAAGCATGTGTTTCCCTTGAAATCTTGAGCAAAACTGATACAGAATGAAAGACATGAAGAAGAGCTGTCCTGAATCAGATTTGTAAGTAATGTAAGTGATGCCATTCTGCTTACCACAGTGACCAGTCTGATATCTCTGGAAAGCCTACTGATGGGGCAAAAAAGGCAGTAACTGTCTCACCTAGTTGTTCATCCAGGGTTCAGAAGGTTCCCTAGAACATGGAGCTGGTACCTCTCTTTGCAGTTAGTGCATTCCACTATATTCTGATAAATTATTCAGTATAAAAAGGTTCTCCTCGCACATATGTGTTAGTCGTTCCCGACTCTAGGGGGCGGTGCTCATCTCCGTTTCAAAGCCGAAGAGCCAGCGCTGCCCAAAGACATCTCCGTGGTCATGTGGCTGGCATGACTAAACGCCAAAGGTGCACGGAACGCTGTTACCTTCCCATCAAAGATGGTCCCTATTTTTCTACTTGCATTTTTTATGTGCTTTCAAACGGCTAGATTGGCAGAAGCTGGGACAAGCAACGGGAGCTCACCCCATTACGTGACACTAGGGATTCAAACCGCTGAACTGCCGACCTTTCGATTGACAAGCTCAACGTCTTAGCCACTGAGCCACTGCATCCCTGTTGTTATTCAGTATAACAGTTGCCAAAAATCAGAGAGCAGTTTTTGAATGACTCTGAATCAGGAGTAAGTCAGTGAAAATTTGTTTAATAGATAGTCACCTTTGCTGACTTTGGCCCAGGGTAGCAGGGTAGCAGAATAGGTTACCTTGTCCATCTTCCTGAGTCTGGAGCAACCACAGCCCATGCATGGCTTTTAATGGGTCTGTGTCCACTTGGAGACAGTATGAAGTGGGGTAACTTAGGATTCTGTCCTGGACCCAGTACTTTTTCTTTTAATAAATAACTTAGGTGAGTGAATAGAAGAGATGCTCATAAAATCTGCAGGTGACACAAAACTTTGGGGAGGGATAGATCAGGAATGCCCCAAAAGAAAGATACAGGATTGAAAAGGATCTTGATATTCTTGAATATTGGTTCCATTTCTAAAAAAATATTGCTTAATGGTGAGAAATGCAAGAACCTACACTTAGGTAGGAAAATCCATGTGTACGGGTACAAGAGAGGTAGTACCTGGCTTAGCAGTAGTACTTGTAAGAACAATCTTAGTAGACCTTGAGCCAGCAATTTGCCACAGCAATTTTAAGCTGCATCAACAGTGATACAGAGTCAGGGTCGTGGAAAATGATAGTGCCTCTGCAAAACTGGAAAAAGTGCAAAGAAGAATGACAAGGATGGTAAGGGCCTTGGAAGATAAATCCCATTAAGAGTGATTATAAGAACTTGGCATGTTTAGTCTAAAGAAGAGAAGGCTAAGGGGATGCGTAATAGCAGTCTTCCAATATGTGAAGGGATGTCACAGAACAGAGGGTGTAGATTTATTTTCTGAAACCCCGGAGGGCTAAGACAATGGGTGGAAACTTAATTAAGAGAGATTCAAACTTGAAATAAGGAGGAATTTCCTGACTGAGAAAACTATTAAGCAGTGAATGTCAGGTTTCGAGGTCGTCTCACCTTCAAGCTGCATTTACTCTAGTGCTGACAGTGAAACAGCCTGGCTCCTGAAGTCACAAGCATTCCATCACTGGTGGAACGTTTTCAAGAAATGATCGGGCAGTCATCTGTCTGTAAAATTCCTACCCTGGCCAAGGATTTGGCTAGAGATCCCCCAGGGTTTCTTCCAATCCAATGATTCTATGATTCTACTTTATTTTTATGATCAAGTGAAATATTTCAGGTACTGAGATATTTGAAGTTAACCTCCTGTAACCATTGTAAGTAATAGCCATTGAATACATATTTTCATCTAAAGCAATTAAATGCAATAGTTGTCACTGCATCTTCTGCAGATTACACACACAGTATGAAGTAGCATATTCCTTTGCTTGTCCTAAATCTCCTGCCAATCATTGGTTGACCCCAGCTTCTAGTGTTATGTAAGAGATGAAAAGTCTACTTTTTCCTTATGGTATGCACTCTAGGAAGTCTTGCTAATACACTCCTTTTCTTCTAAAGCTAATGCCCAGCACAATATTTCTAATAGGAAAGCGTTTCAACCATTTGAATATTTTGTTTGCCACTTTCTGAAACTCCTACAATGAGATCTGTTGCTATAGGCAGCAACAATGAAAAAGGAAGCGGATCCTAAGTGCAGTAAGGGCATATTGATATCTAGTAGTTAGACCTCTCAGATCATGCCATTTTTATATGTTTAATATGCCATAAGTTCCCACTGGTGTTTTCAAGTGCAAATATGGATCATCCAGAAGTTTTTCATTGCAACTTTATTCATCTCCAACCATTGGCTCTGCTTGGCAAGTAGATGGAATCCAAAAACAGTGGGAACATTGCAGATTCACAAATAAGGGCTTATGAAATATCTCCTCTCATTCCTTCTGGTCTGCCTGGTATCATGTGCTTCCTCTAATTTGGACTAAAGAAATTAGTCAGTGAAGTCTTCTTCAAATTTAGCTCAATTCATGTGACTTATGAGCATATCCATGCAACTCCCTTGCCTTTGCTTTCTTCCAGGAAGGTCTTCTGACTTTTCAATCCAGCCTATAGATCTAGAGTTCTCTGGTGGCCATCTATCAACCTAGAAGCCTAAGTCCATTCATTCATTCATTCATTCATTCATTCATTCATTCATTCATTCATTCATTTATTTATTTATTTATTTATTTATTTATTTATTTATTTATTTATTGGTTTGATTTATATGCTGCCCTTTCTCCGAAGACTCAGGGCGGCTTACAATGCGTTAAGCAATAGCCTTCATACTTTTATATATACCTGCTTAGTAGGGCTTGCGGGCCCCCCTAAGTGGTGTTCTTTTTTATACAAAGTGAGCTTATTGCCCCCACAATCTGGGTCCTCATTTTACCTACCTCGAAAGGATGGAAGGCTGAGTCAACCTTGAGCCTGGTGAGATTTGAACTTGCAGTAATTGCAGGCAGCTGGTGCTACGTAACAGCACTTTAGTCTGCTGCGCCACCAAGACATTTGGTTTCCATGCCCCAACAAGTTCACTTGGAGAGACAAAGCTTACACACACAGATTGAATGGGGAACATGGGTTTTATAATCCAACACATGTGAAGGATGTTAAGGTTAGGAAAAAAAGGGAATCAGAAAAAAAAGAGAGAAAGAGCTGAGTTGAAGGCCCAGAACAATTTTCAGCAGTTAGACATACTAATATTATGCTGAAACAAAGCTTCTTTATCTCTAGTTTTGATCAAGGAGGATTTATGAGTGATACTAAGTCAAATTTGATCTTGATTTTAGAATTCCAGCTGTTTCTTCTTTAAGACGTCTCTTTGAAATGGTCTGTTCGGGTCCTTTGCTTCTTGTAGAATGCGGGGTTGAACATTGCATAAAGCGCCCTTGAGGAGAGAGATAGCAATAAATGTGACAGCAATAAATTCATTGTAACGCCATAGGGGAATATTATGCTGGGAGGATCCAAAAAATTTTAAAGTTACCTGGCTGGCTTCAAATGACATAGTGGCTCAGGTCCCTTCATGAATCAAATAGTTTTATTCATTTGCCTTAGCATAAGCCTGCTACTTTAGGGTGGATGGGACTTGGCATGGAAAAAAAAAATATTGCAGCTATACCAGATAGTGATCTGAGCTTTGTGTACCCAACGAACATATACAGTATCATCAAGAATCTTGTGAAGATTATAAGTGCATTTCTTTAAAATATAGAGGTTGCACCTCCCCAAAAAAAGAACACCCATATTTCCATGCAAACAGCTTAGACAAAAAAAATATATTTTTGATTTCTCTCTATCTGTTAAATGAAGTCAAGGACTGAGCCTTTATACATTCAATAAATGTGCCAGGAAGGAGTTGTTAACCAGAAAGAAAGTTTATGAAGAAATAGGTAAAACTGAACTTTGTTCATCTGCCTAACATTATGTTCCTCCTTTGAAAAGGAGATCAACAACCAGTGAATGGAGCTATGTGGCTAACATGCAGCTAAAGAGCCTACAACATTCAGAAAAGATTCAGAGATATACAGTAGCAAGGAAAGGGCAGCTGGAAGAATCAGATCTTTGGAGATCCCAGCAATAATCACTGGATCTTCTCTGAGGCAAAAAATGTTAATTGATCATTTGCGAGATTCTCCTTAAATGTGCATTTTAAAAAACTAAAATATAAATGCCTGCTTCAAGAGGAATTACATTGTTTATTCATTCTCAATATGCCAGGGTGGTGCAGTGGTTAGAATGCAGTACTTCAGGCTAACTCTGCTCACAGCCACCAGTTCAAACCTGACTGGCTCAAGGGTGACTCAGTCTTCCATCCTTTCAAGGTTGGTAAAATGAGGACCCAGATTGTTGGAGGCAATAGGCTGACTGTAAACTGCTTAGAGAGGACTATAAAGCACCAGTATACAAGTCTAACTGCTATTGCTAATATCCATAAAGGAAGAAAATTTCGAAGTGACAATCTCAGCATGGCCGTGGCTTGGAAGAATGCAATCTGAGTTGTGTTGGGCAAAAAAGTTATATCTTGATCAGCTAGTATTTCTTTTCCATTTTGGTCAAATGGTATGGATATTTTAAAGAAGAAAAAAAGACTAAAGGTTTAACAGAAAATTAGAGGGACAAGGAAAACAGGTCAGCTGACTTTAAGTATAAGTTGCTTCTGATTAAATAGATCATACTGGACTGAATGAATACAATTTATTATTAATTAAAGGCCACTGAATTTCACAAACACAATGTGAAAGTGTCAGAGCAAGGGAGGCCCTATTATTTTCTCTCTCTTGTTCCACCCTGACCAATTGCCCTTGCATTAGATCATTCTACATGCTGCTCAGCATCTTTTCGCCTTCTGAATCTTTCTGCCATGCCAAATATGACCTCATAAGAGAGGGACAATGTTGAAAGCTAACACCTTAAGAGATAACCTACATAGACAGAGGTTACTATTGACATCCACAATAGGACACCTTTGAAAGTATGAGGTTCTCTTGATTCCATGGCTGGGATGGATCAGGCATTTCTTTGTCTGGCATGTCTGGTAAGCTGATCCATTGTGAGATGCATCTGCATACCTGAAACAAGTTGATATCACCGTCAATGAAGCCGTATGCTTAGTGACAGGTTGTCTCAAATCTACACCAATTGAGAAAATATATCCTCTTGCTGGCATTGCCCACTAAGATCAGGAGAGAAGTAGCAGCAGATGCCAAGAGAACCAATTAAAAAAAAAAAAGATTTTCGACATCCTTTGAAAGGACATATGCCCCAAGACAACTGACTCAGATTTAGAAACTGCTTCATGGCAAGAACAAACATTCTTGAGATATACAAGAACAAAATCAAATTAAAAGATGGACGAAGAAGACCATCAAGCAAGGAATAACATTAATGGAAGATATGGCTGAAGGATCTGACCTCCTTTACACTTCTTGGAAGACCCTGAATAGGTTGAGAATTGAAGTGTCTAAATGTAAAATAATATGCTCAAATGGATGCTCTTAGTGGATAACAACATGCTTTGTGAATGTGGAGAGACACAGAGCCTGGGCCATCTGCTGGTATGTTGGCTACTACCAGAAACATGTACCAATAATGACTTATTTTTGGCCAATGACAAAGCCAAGAAAGTGGCTTCATTCTGGCAATTTAAAGTTTGATCTAGTCATGGAAGAAGGAGGAGGAGGAGGAGGAGGAGGAGGAGGAGGAGGAGCCAAACATTGGGTTTGGCTTGGGTATTGCTACACATTTGATGTCACTTGACTTCTGAAGTCACTTTGAGGATGCCTGATAACAAGAGGGCATCACAACATGCCATGCCTGTATCTCCATGAATGCTATTTCTTACTTTTTTTTTAACATAGTTCTATGCCAGTGATGGCTAATCTTTTTGCTATCGTGTGCCAAAAGCGGGGAGAGCATGGGGGGGGGGTCACACGCATGCGTGCCCACACCCATAATTCTATGCTCCTCCCCATGCATGTGCGAGCGACCCTCCCCCCCGCATTCCCCTTGTTTTTGGGACATGATGGCACGGTGGGCTGGGTAGGCCTGTTTTTCATCCTCCCCAGGCTCCAGAGGCTTTCTAGGAGCCTGTGGAGAGTGAAAACGGCCTTCCACACCCCCCTGGAGGCCCTCCGGAGGCCGGAAACAGTCTGTTTCCCGACTTCTGATGGGCCCAGAAGGCCTGAAAATCAGCTGGCCGGTGCGCACATGTGCACCGGAGCTGAGCTCGCGTGCCCACCGATATGGTTCCCTGTGCCACCTGTGGCACACATGCATAGGTTCGCTATCATGGTTCTATGCTGTCTTCCTCTGTGACATACCAAGTGGTTTAATGTTACTTTCCCATCTCTGTTTCTCAGAAATGGGTGTCCTTAGCAGGAAATTAAACTGTTAAGATGCCTGATTGAAACTGTGTCCCCTTTATACACATTCCCATACTGCATATCCCATAATTCCTGTTCAGCAAGACCTGCACTAAAGTTATGGCTGTTATAGTGAGTCAGGTCTATCACTCTAGAGCTGAAAAAAAAAATCTGCAAAGTGGCAAGTGTTTCGTACATGGTGAGGGTTTGATGGGGACTTAGGAGTGGCCAAGGGGAACTAAATGGGACCAAGGTGACTGTACTCACCCACAGTAAACTTTGAGACTCTATGAGCCAAACCGCTTATGAAACGTTAATGAAATAATTTAGGCAGCTCAATGGCAGTAGCTATCTCACTTTGGCTGATTTCAAAAATCTAAACAAAATTGGATCTGGTTAGTGTTTGAATAGGAAGCCATCAGGCAACCTGAGGGCTTCAGGCTGGAATGGAAAATTAAAAGAAAAATCCAGAAGAAGACAGGGGCAGCAAACCAATTTCACACTACTGCCCTGAAAATACCGGGATGAACGAAAAAGGTCATTTGAAGTTGATGTCCAGACTTTACCTTTAGATACCCCCCTTTGTTTAATTACTCAAAAGTATGTTTATTTCTCGATTAAGTCAACTAACTTCCAGCATGTCTCTCCAATCATTTGAGGATCCTTGGTTCCTGCCATAAGCAGGACTCTTAACAGTTCTTCGGAAGTCACATCTTCAGGCACTGAGCCACAGCAGGTGCTTCTTCAAGCTTCATGTGATCCCCTTTCATCTCCTACACAGGTTGATTTGGAAGATGAATAAAGACTGAGACTCACAAATTTGGTTCAAGAGTTAATAATATTCTCTGGGTGGAGTCTGAGATTTGTTTTCCAGCCCCCTATATAGCAGGTTTCTATAGTGCACAAAGAATGCGCAAGAAACTCCACCTTACATATTGTTTGCTCCAAAGGCTATGCTCAGTGTTAGCACTTCTCATTGACTGAGATCCTGAGGCTAGCCTTGGTATCATTTGTATCACCTGCAATTATGTAAATATACTTTCAGAAGTTTGAGTTTTGCTGGAAACCTGAGTAGAAGCCAGGCATCATTGGCTACTCTTTTCTTCCTTTCCTATGCAGTTCCCAAAAATGGACGCAAAGAACGAGGAGATTTATAGCCACACCATTGGGAAAGAGGGGTAGAGAAAGACAGACAGAACTGCATGATAAAACCAGATCCTTGTAATCATAGTTGCACAAGAACTGTTGGGGAGAGAAACCTCAAAAGATTACTCCTTGCCTCCAATTTCCTCTTGGCTTTCATGCTTAATTCTAAAGCTTGGCTGATTGGCTGGCTTGTTCAAGAATGCCACCATAACTCCGCAGCTCAGACATGTGGGTGATGGGTTGGTGGGGGAAGAACAGACAATCTGTCTGAATCTCTTAGTGCATGTTCTCTCCTTGTATCAGGTTGAACCTGTTCGGCATGGGCAGGTGGAGGCAGTGCAGAATCTAAATTTCTTTTTCTGCTCCATTTATTTCTGAACATGTTACCTTCTCTCTCCCCCCCTCTCTCCCTCCCTCCCTCCCTCTCTCTCTCTTTTTCTCCCACCTCATTCTTTTCTCTTGCCCTCAGGCTTCAAGCTTTCAAGGCATAAGGCAGGGCATTGCTTATACACCTGAAACAGGTTATGACAAGCCTGGCAGCTTTTCCCATAGAAGGATTATTGCGACGTAACTTACAAAGTGTTTTGGAAAGCTGCCTCCCACCTCCCTTGAAAAGCTCAGCTAGTATTGTCCTAAAACTTCTATTGTTTCCTTACAGGTTTTTGGCCTTTAATTGTGTGTATGTGTGTTGATCTACAATTTCTCTGAATATTCAGCTCACAATGGTGCAAAAAGAGAGGGTATTATCTAACAGTATAATCCTGCCCACGTCTGCTCAGAAATAAATCCCAGCAAGTTCAGTGGTAAGTAGATTTAGCATTGCATCCCAAGGCTTTGTTCTGAAAAGGAAAACGATCAGAAAGTAAGGAACAGACTGAGTAAAATCAATGGTCAGTTCTGATTTGCCCTTACCCTGTTGGATCAAGGTAAGATGTTCTTCTTAATCCACTGGCCAGTTCCACTATGGAACACCCTAATGGGGGCCCCAAGCCAGTCAGCAGAGCCAGCTTTTGAGACCTTTTCAGAAGATGGTGGAGACATATCTCACTTTCAGTAGCCCAATATTCCATAGATGGGAGTCATGGCAGAAAAGGCTCTTCTCCTACACCTCACCACCTAAAATTCCTTTATTGATAGGATCCACAGCATGCCTCTTCTGCTGAAGGGAGTGAGGTGGGCTAATTCCACTGGGATGAGAAGGTTCTTCAGATAGCCTGGTCCCATGCCATAAAGGGCTTTAAATGTAATAACCAACACCTTAAATTGAACCCAGAAGCAAACAGGTAATCAGATCAGCTTACATAACAGTGGTTTATGTGCCATTTCCCCTCCCCTCCTTAGAGTCCCCTTGAACTGTCTGTGCAAGCTGTAGCTTCCAAATACTCTTCAAGGATCATCCCATGTAGAGGGTATTGCAATATTCCAACCTCAAGATGACTAGGACAGGAGTGACTTGGGTAATGGGTAAAGTTGTCAATCATTTTGCTTTTTTCAATTATTTAGTTTCTAGTTATTCTAAATTCTCCTTTAACTCTTAACAATAACAATAATCTCTCTCTTTCCCTCTCTCCCTCTCTCTCTCTCTCTCTCTTTCACACACACACACACACACCTCCAACCATATATGACATTTAAAGCAGGTTTTTCTGATCTCTGAGTGGAGGTTAATAAATAAATAAACAAACAAACAAACAAACAAATAAACAAACAAATAAATAATCTGCTTCACATACAGAAACATTCTGAGTCATTTCTTTACTTCAGGCTAAGTCACCTAGGCAAAGACATTACTTCTAATGTGTCTATTATTTCTGTAATAATTTGTAGTACATGTGACACCATAAGAACCCAAAACATTTCTAAATGATGAATCAGGACTTCATGAACAGAGGGCTGGAATGTAAATCATTATTTTCAATTAACTTTGGCTTGGGCCTGTAATGAAGATTGCAATCAACCACCTCATCCCGAGCATACAATTTATTACTTATTTCAAATTACTTCTTATTAGTGTTTAAATACTACTCTGGAATTCTACTCTGGAATGCTGCAAATGTAGTCCCACCCATTTCCAAATAAGGAACATGCAAAGGAAAACAAATGCAAGAGTACAAAATGGATTCTGGGAAAATAAAGGTTCCAAGAGTTTTGTTATGTCATTAACATTTGTAAGTACAGTACATGACTCAAGATATTAACTTATCCACCTTACAATATTTGGCTGTATGGGCAAAGTATATACAGGTAGCCCTTGACTCACAATCACAATTAAGCCCAAAATTTCCATTGCTAAGCAAGTGATAAGTAATTAAGTAAATAAGTAAGACGTGGTGGCTCAGTGGCTAAGACACTGAGCTTGTCGATCGAAAGGTCGGCAGTTCAGTGGTTCGAATCCCTAGTGCCGTGTAACGGGGTGAGTTCCTGTTACTTGTCCCAGCTTCTGCCAACCTAGCAGTTTGAAAACATGTAAAAAATGCAAGTAGAAAAATAGGGACCACTTTGGTGGGAAGGTAACAGCGCTCTGTGTGCCTTCAGCATTTAGTCATGCCGGCCACATGACCATGGAGACGTCTTCGGACAGCGCTGGCTCTTTGGCTTTGAAATGGAGATGAGCCCCTAGAGTCAGGAACGACTAGTACATATGTGTGAGGGGAACCTTTACCTTTAAGCAAGATAGTTGAATATTTGCATTATTTTATGACCTTTCTTGCCACTGTTGATAAGTGAATCAGTGCAATTCTTAAGTTAGTAACAAGGTTGTTAAGTGAACCTGGCTTCCTCGTTGACTTGCCTGTCAGAAGGTTGCAAAATGTCATCACATTACCCCAGGACACTACAACCAGTGGTGGGTTGCCTCCGGTTCGGACCGGTTCTATAGAACCGGTAGTAAAATTGGAGGGAGGCTCCGCCCACCGACCCTGACATCATCAGAACACTTCTGCGCATGCGCAGAAAAGTGCACGTGTGTGGCCCCGTTGTGAACCTGTAGTAAAGGTAAGTAGAACCCACCCCTGACTACAACCATCTTAAATAAGAACCAGTTGCCAAGCATTCAAATGTTGATCACATGATTCTGCAATGGTTGTAAGTGTGAAAAGTAATCGTAAATCACTTTTTTCTGTGCCGTTGTAACTTTAATGGTCACTAAATGAATGATTGTAAGTTAAGGACTACCCATAATGCCTCCAAATGGGTTTTCCTACCTTGAAATGTAAACAAAGTCAACTTCTTCCTTCTTATTATATTGAATATGGTAATAGAGTAATCCAATTACTACAGTTCCCAAAACTTTTTCTGAGGAATATGTCCTGAATACATAATACATAAATAGATGTCCAGGGAATGACACATACGTACCAGATATCTTGAGATACTGCTAATTTGCTTATAACAATATCCCAAAGAAAGGTTCCTGAGATGTGTAGCTTCCAGGGGATCAAATATTGCAATGTCATCCCAACAAGGTTAACCAGAATAAGAAACTATAGCCATATATTGTAGGTCATAACTATTTTTATTGTAATAGTTGTTACAATTCAGAACCTTGCAAGTCTGAGTGTACTTCGCCTATCCGTTCCTTTATTGTACTGTGAATTTGGGAGGGGCTTTTTGAGATGTTTTCTCAAGTTATTTTCTTGGCCCAGTCTCAAGCCCTGTTTATCTGATTGCTGCCTTGGTAGAAGCTCTTCCTCTTGTCCTTCAAAGACATTCCCTCAGCCCTCTAAATCCTATTAAGCCTTGAGTGCCTTCCTTTGCAACATTCAATTGGAATGGAATGGAATGGAATAGAATTAGAATGGAATGGAATGGAATGGAATAGAATTAGAATAGAATAGAATAGAATAGAATAGAATAGAATAGAATGGAATGGAATGGAATGGAATGGAATGGAATGGAGTGGAGTGGAGTGGAGTGGAGTGGAGTGGAGTGGAGTGGAGTGGAATGGAATGGAATGGAATTAGAATAGAATAGAATAGAATAGAATAGAATAGAATAGAATAGAATGGAATGGAATGGAATGGAATGGAATGGAATGGAACGGAACGGAACGGAACGGAACGGAACAGAATTAGAATGGAATGGAATGGAATGGAATGGAATGGAATAGAATAGAATAGAGTAGAGTAGAGTAGAGTAGAGTAGAGTAGAGTAGAGTAGAGTAGAGTAGAGTAGAGTAGAGTAGAGTAGAGTAGAATAGAATAGAATAGAATAGAACAGAATACTTTATTTGGCCACATGTGATAAGACACACAAGGAATTTACAGTATCTTTGGTGCATAATCTCCCAGTGTACATGCAAAACAACAGATAAAACTAATGGCCCTGTTATGCTCCTACTGAGGGCAAGTTCAAGGCTTCATTTTCACTCTTGTTCTTCCCCTTTCTTTTTGCTGGTTTTTCTAGAGGTGGAGTTCTTGCCTTACAATCAGGAGACTGTGAGTTTGATCCTAGTTAGAGGCAGATGTAGGGTCTCCTACTTAGGCAGGGGCTGGACTTGATGACCTGCAAGGTCCCTTCCAACTCTGTTAATCTGTTAATCCTCCTCTTGACCACTTTATCATCTTCAAGGTGCAGACTCAACTGGGTGATGTCATTTGTGATCCTGTGCAAAACTGCCCAAGTGGACAAGATTTTTCTCTCCGTCATGCAAAGCAGTTCCCTGTCCCTCCAATAGATCAGCATAAGGGAAGTGCATCTTTGTCTCTTCTCTCTTTCAGGTTACATCTATGCACCTCTGTAAAAGTACAAACTCCCATAACAAGGAGCACATGGCAAAAAATATTATCTTGCCCCCCCCCGCTCCCGTGTGAGGTTGGTCCCTACCAGGGATAGGCTCTACTTACCTTTACTACTGGTTTGCAGTGGGATTGCGCGCACGCACGAGCAAAACAAGCGCGCACGCCTTGCTTCTGTGCATGTGCAGAAGCTTCTGCGAATGCGCAGATCACCAATGATGATATCCAAGATGGTGGGTGGGGCCTCCCGCCGGTTTTACTACCGGTTCTTGTGAACCGGTCTGAACCGGGGACAACCCACCACTGGCCCCTACCCTCCTGACCTTGAGTAAGAACCTAAAAATCTGGCTATGCCAGTTAGCTTGGGGCCCTAATGGGGGAGTATCACAGTGGAGGTGATTGATCGACGAACAACTGATCCCACCTCCTGCCCACACACTGCCCCCACCTCCCCATCTGTAATTGGATTATAGCAGGTGTCATTAATGCAGTTAATGCATTAAGTTTTTAATGCATCTAAATATTAATATGTTTTGACAAAGCTGAGGAAAGAACATCTCTTAGACTCACTGCCGGTTATACTAATAGATAGATGAGAAATCTTAGATTATGGGACGGTGAAGGAACAAGGCCATCCACAAGCCCAGGGCCATTAGTATTGCTGAAACTCCTCTTTGCTACAGTTTCAGGCTGAGCAGTATAGTTTTGCCCTTGGGCAATTAGCTGACACTGCAGGCTCTGGCCCTGGCTGCGACAACACCTTAGTACAGAGCTGGGAGGGAAGCCACTCCTCAGCTGCCACCCCAGGCATGGAGCCTTGCTTCTCACTCTCAGGGGGATGCTCAGCTGTGATGGGGAAAGTGCCGCTGACCTTGGGCTTGCCTCCTCTTCAGCTTGCCTTTTGGCTTGCTCTGCCTGGAGCTGCAAGTTTGAGGACTTAGGTAGCCTGTTCTTATGTCAGCTTAATGGGAGGACAAGAATATCTAAAATGGTTGAATCATGGCAACTGGACCAAAGTTTATTTAAACTGAGACATTTCGTCACTCATCCAAATAACCTCTTCAGTCAAAATGAAAATTTGGATATGCAGAGAGTTGTTGGGAAAAAAAACAACTCTTCTTGACTGAAGAAGTTACTTGGATGATTAATGAAACATCTCAGTTTTAACCAATTTTGGTCCAGTTGCCAAGATTTAACCATTTTAGATACTTTTGGCCTGAACCTTCGTTTACATAGGAGGACAAGAAGTTGCTGCTCCATTTCTTGTGTCACTTTGTTGCTGTGTGGGAGAGAGGTGCAGAACATACAAACTGTGCTGGAGGTTAGCGAGTCATGAGTTTGAGACAGAAGGATCCAGCTTAGTGTAAGACACTTTCATCATTTTGATTTGTTGCCATAATTTCTATTGCCAGGTTTTCAGAATATACCGCAAGTCTTCAGGTAACAGCATAGCTGGTGGTGGGTTTCTACCAGTTCGCCCCGGTTCAGGCAAACCGGTAGTGGCAGCAACAGGAGGCTCCGCCTGTTCTGTCCCCGTCTCACACACGCACACAAACAGACAGCCAGGGTTAAATAAACTGGCAGACAACCAATTCTTCCGATAAGACGCTTGGCAGCAACCCAGTAGCTGCTTGCCAAGAACTTTTACTCAATAAACAAAATACACACAGTCAAGAATTGTCCATTTCATAAAATAAATCCAAGGCCAATAATGTTGTTTCCAAAGATGCAATGTGACTCGATAGTAGTTAGTTTTGTCCGTCACAGAGTCTGAATGGCCACCTCACCCCCTTTTATACCCTGTGGGGTGCGGTCCAGTGACTCAGCCTAATTTCTGGCACGCCTTTTCTTCTGTTGCATGTGCTTATCTCTGTGACGCTGCCGAGGATCCAGCCAAGACTCATTACCCTCATCACTGTCCACCTGTGGCTACGTGGACATGCTTGGCCCCGGCCCTATCTCTTGCCCTTCGGCGGACACCGAAGGCATTGCCAGAGAGGAGGGTCCTGGAGAGGGAGGCCTTGCCAACTCCTCTCCTTCACTCTCGGAGTCCTCTCCTGCCGATGACACAGGCTCAGGTAACTGAGCCACAACACCGCCCATCCACCCAGACGTCATCACAGATGCTCTGTGCATATGCAAAAGGTTCTGCACATGCACAGAAGCGCCGCGTGTGAACAAAGCGAGCACACACATGCGCACGCTCCAGTTCTGAACCAGTACTGAAGACAAGTGGAACCCACTACTGAGCATAGCCCTATATATGTTGCAAATAAGATTTTAAGGGCCCATTTCTCTTAACTGCTTTCTAAATGCCAGTGGTACTCTTTTATTCTTGAAGGCACATGATCAACCACATTTTAAAGGAGGGTGATGGCTATGTATCCTAAATTCTGACCAACAACGCTATTAACATGACTTGAAATATGGCCTTGGGTTTGAACAAACATGTACATGCAGAAATAGGTCCATCACAAAACCAGAGATCACACACATGCAACTAATGCAACAACTATTTTCCATTATATGAATCAGCACTTCCTTAACAAGCTAAACCCCTCCTGTGCTATTTACTTTAGCATTCTGAAGTTTGAATATCAACATTCCATATCTAGTTTTCCAAGACCATAGAGATAAGCTGGTTAAATTTCCCCCTTTTACTGTTTACTCTCAAAACTGTCTCTGAGAAAGGAACATGTAAGGTTGCTAGAAAGAAACAATTGACTCACAAACATGAGGTAATTTAAAATCTGTCATATACAATAGGTATTGGTAAATTTGGTATAAAGATTTGGTATAAAGCAGGGCACGCTTGATTGGTCTATACCCTCTGGAATAGTCTAGTAATGTCTATTTACGAAGGAAGTAAAATGAGAAAGGAAGACTGAAACAGAAAGATACAGGGAGGGCTGCAGAATGACATGAGCATGAAGATGAAGAATTAAGGATGATTGTTGCATTCAGGCTGCTTCTCGAATGGAAATGATGGGTTCAGGGGCATTCAGCTGACACAGCCCATGGAAAATAGGGTAGCCAGCTTTTTCAGAGAAAAAAGACAAATGGGTGGGGGTAGCTCCCAGATATTTACTGGGAAAATCCCCATTCAACACTATAAAGTTCACTGTTCCTGCAGTTGCTCAGTCCGCAGGATCCAAGGAGGAGGAGGAGGAGGAGGAGGAGGAGGAGGAGGAGGAGGAGGAGGAGGAGGAGGAGGAAGCCTGGTGTTCAGACACCAGCTCACTTTGCAGCCTGCACAAGTTGGGCATGTCATGAAAAGCCCTTGGGGTACTAAAACCGGTTCAAAGAATGTTAATAAGATTGGAGGTGGGGAAAGAAAGAATTTCAACACAAGTGATTTCTGAGCAGCAATTTGTAAATAAAACAAAACTCATAAAGAGAAAAGGAAAGTGTGGGTCAAGATGTGGGTCATCATGCATTGCAAAAACAATACTTCCATCTGGATGTTTTAACAGAGGGCAAAGGAAAATGTACTGTATTGGCTGGTATGCACTTCACTTGATTGGATTTCATCTGGTAAATGCCTAAAAATTTTGAGTAGGAAACCTTTACATCCATACCAGTGGTGGGTTGCTCCTGGTTCAGTCCGGTTCTTGTGAACTGGTAGTAATGGCAGCAGGAGGCTCCACCCACCTGCCCCAATGTCATCACTGACAATCTGCGCATGTGCAGAAGCGCACGTGTGAGCGAGTGAAGGAAGCGTGCACGCGCTCTCCCATTGTGAACCGGTAGTAAAGTGGAACCCACCCCTGATCCACACTGAGCAGAAAACTGATCCAGGTTGAGGATAGACAAACTTTCAAGGCTATTGGAAATGTTGAGAACACATTGAAGGGAGGACATGAGGAGAGCTCAGAAAACAGGAAGAAGGGCCAATTGCAAATCAGACATTTATCAGAAGGCAAACAGGAGAAGTTGCTCCTCCAGCCTGTTGCCCCCAGGATGCACTCTACCACTCCAGCTTATCTTTTTTTGTGGGCAGAGGAGACACTTCAAATCGAAGCTCTGGGCTACAGTCATGTATTACTTTTGTTTTGTAAGATTGCCTAGGGAATTTTAGGAGATCCAGAAGAAAGACAAGAAAAGATGAAGATGGTGCATGATACTTTATGTTGCAAGCTTCCTATTTATGGTTTCATAGACATACAATCTAAGGACATCTAATATGAACGCTCACTGACTGTCCTCCATGGAGGGTGTGGATAGTTACAAAACACACACTAACAGAAGTCAAAGTGATAGGCTTAATCCCTCTGCCATTTTCTCTACACAACTGCTCCTATCCACAATATTTTCTAACTACTGCACCTCAACTTTCCTTGGCTTTTTGGAGTTTTTTGTTTTGTTTTGTTTTGGTAGTTATACAGATGGCGAAAGTATTCCATTGCTGCATCTGTGCTAATTTTTTTCACACTGTTTTTCAATGACTGGATTTTGATTTCTGATTTTCCATAAAGCTTCAGATCATCCTTATAAAGCCAAAGCAAGTTTTGTTAGTATTTTTTTGCTGTTTGATAGCCAAGATTGATTTTCTTCAAATTCACTGCAAGATCATGGCAAAGACAACTAATAAGGGTGATAATGAATCAACCTGGAAGATGCCTCTCCTAATGTTGACAAGCCCATATTTTCCATTGCCAATCACCAATTCTGTCTTTCATTGCTTCATTACTTTTCCTATAAACATTTAAATGTTTTTATTAACATCATTTCCCAAACATTTGATGATCCAGCTATGCAATAATGATCAAACACCTTTTTATAATCAATCCAGACCAGAGGTGGGTTTCAGCAAGTTCCGACCAATTCTGGAGAACCGGTAGTAGAAATTTTGAGTAGTTGGGAGAACCGGTAGTAAAAATTCTGACTGGCCCCACCCCCATCTATTCTCTGCCTCCCAAGTCCCAGTTGATTGGGAGGAAATGGGGATTTTGCAGTAACCTTCCCCTGGAGTGGGGTGGGAATGGAGATTTTACAGTATCCTTCCCCTGCCATGCCCACCATGCCACGCCCACCAAGCCACACTCACAGAACTGGTAGTAAAAATTTTGAAACCCACCACTGATCCAGACTATATGTATTTTCAGTTTTTACAATTTTTCAGAATCATTTTATCAATCAGAAGTTGATCTTTTGTACCTTAGCTTTTCCTTTTATTTATCTTTTGTTCTACTGGGAGAATGTTATTCTAAATGATCTTGGATATTGTTCACTATTATGCCTGTGAGTAATTTAAATGTTGTAGGCAAGCATGTTATTGACCTATAGTTTCGTGATATTGTCTCTTCGGTTTTTCAATCAAAGACGTTTTATCAATTATTAACCAGATATGTAGGTTTCATTTATGCAATATTTCATTCAACTGTTTAGCTATAATTGGGTGAAAGCTTGTCAGATATTTGAGCCAAAAGTCATGCAACTGATTATTTCCAGATCTCTTGTTTGTAACATTTCCACTTGATTTTTAAACATTTCTGCTGTTGTTATTAGTTCTTCCATTTGATTTTTGCTAAATTCATCTTCAAATTCTTTTATCCACCCAGCATTTTTATTATAGTCTTTTTGCATTTCCCTTAGATCTTTCCAAACTGGATTGTTTCCTTTTTCATTTCCATTTTCAAAATTTTGATTGCCATTTATACTTTGGTAGAGTCACCTCTGAGCTGGTTGAAGTAGCTGATTTTGCTTAAATTGATTCTTTAGCAGTTTTGACTTTTATACATTTGTACACATTCCTACACATAGAGTTCTTCTCAAAGAGTTAGGATGTTGTAATGTATTGGCATAGTGTATGTGCAATTCCAAGCAATGTGATTTTTTGTAATTGACAGATGGAAATTATGCCAATGCACAGATTTTCTATTTGCCATCACAGCCTTTTTGGTATTATTATTATTATCTTTTTTATTCATTATCTCTTTTATTTAACTCAGTCAACTGGACATTTAAAAATGTGTCACAAATACAATTGACTGGTGTTAATGGTTGATACGGGTTGCTGCCAGCATCCTAGGTATCAACCAAGTACCTTCTTAAGATGTATGATCAGTGGTGGGTTGCCCCCAGTTCGGACCGGTTTGCAAGAATCGGTAGTAAAATCAGCGGGAAGACCCGCCCCCCGCCCCCGATGTCATCATCGGCAAACTGCACATGCGCAGAAGCAAGGCATGTGCGCGAGCAGAGCTTGCGCATACGCACAATCCCATTGCGAACCGGTAGTAAAGTAAAACCCACCCTGTGTACAATGTTCCAAGTAGTGCGGTTTTTTGCAGTTCCACTGGTGTTATTGCAGGAAGCTGCAATTTGTTGATGTATCTTATAAAATTCTTGGACATGGTACCAAGCGCCCCAATGACAATGGTTATCACTGTTATATGTTTCATCCATAATCGCGTAGTTTCAATGGCCAGGTAATGATATTTCGTGATTTTTTCTAGTTCTTTTTCTTCGACTCTGGCATCTCCTGGTACTGCGATGTCAATAAATTGTATGTTTCAGTTATCGACAACTGTGATATCTGGCGTGGTGTGTTCCAAATGATGATTCGTTTGTATTCGAAAGTCCCACAAGATCTTCACCTTCCCATTTTCTGTAACTTTTTCCACTTTATGTTCCCGTGACTTTTTGGATACAGGTAAGTCGTATTTTTTACATAATGACCAGTGGATTAATTTAGCAACTCAGTCGTGTCTAGCTTTGTAATCAGTTTGTGCAATTTTGCTGCATTCACATATTAAATGTGAAACAGTTTCGACTTTGTTGTTGCACAGTTGGCAGTTTGGATTGTTGGTGGATTTTTGTATCTTGTACTTGTTCTTGAGCAGTGAGTATTAAACCGTCCATTTCTTTCTTGATGGTTCCCATCTTAAGCCATGCCCATGTAAAGTTGTCATCACATGTTCCTTCAATGTTTTTCAAGTGCTGTCCATGCAAAGCTTTGGTTTTCCATCTATTTAATCTGTCATCCAGCTGTTTTTCCTTATATTCTGCCTTTGTTTCTGTTGTTTTTATAATGTTCTCCGTTTTCACAGCCTGCAGCAATTTTTCTGTACTTTGGTTCACATAATCATTCAAACATTGTTTTTCTTCTTCTATAGTTTGATGGATTTGCAATAGTCCTCTGCCCCCTATTTTTCTTGGCAGGTACAACCTGTCGATGTCACTTCGTGGATGTAAAGTGTGGTACATATTCAAAAGTTTGCGCGTTTTCCGGTCCAGGTTTTCCAGTTCAGCCAAAGTCCAGTTGATGATTCCAGCTGAGTAGCGTATCACTGGAACTGCCCATGTATTAATGGCTTTAATTATGTTTCCAGCATTCAGCTTTGATTTTAATATTTTGCGGACCCTCCTGATGTATTCCTTTTGCGTTGACTCTTTGACTTTTCCATTCAGGATGTTATCTGCTTCCAATATGCTTAGATATTTGTAATCATTATCCTTTGTGAATGCTTTCACTATGTTTCCATTTCTCAGTTCTATTCCTTCTATTTTTTCCATTTTTCCTTGCTGCATGGATAATATAGCACATTTTCAAGTTGTTGTTGCTGTTGTTATTATTATTACAATATTCCATGTTTTTATATGTGACTCAAGGTGGCAAACGTACCTAATCCTTCTCCCATTTTTCCCCAAAACAACCCTGTGAGTCGGAATGGGCTGAGAGTGAGTGACTGACCCAACATCCCCCATCCAGGCTCCATGTCTAGGATAGTACACACAGCCTCCTGCATTCTAGCCCACCACCTTCATTGCTATACCAGACTGCTTAAATAATTATTAATCATGGATAAAACTTCCCATTTTCTATTTATACATTCCTCTTCCCCACCCCTTACTTGTATTCATCAGATCTTCCTGCTGCAGTGTTTTCAGTTTTGTGCCCTACAGATATGGAATGGCATTCATCTCCATGCACTCTCCAGAATTTCCACGCTAAGGAGATGAATGTCTGCAATTGGCATATTTCCAGTATAGCGCAACACTACAATGCTAATTTCTTTCACTCTGCTGCCTTTTGAGGAGGCATGTTTTGATATTATGGTTAAGATGCGCTAGAAATGGGGAGACCCAGGCTCGAGTCTACTATCCTGAGCTTAATGGATGATTTTGAGCCAACTGCTATTTCTCCACGCAGCCCACTTCACAGGGAAAAATGAAGCAAAGGACTGTGATGCATACATTTGGAATTCTTGAATAAAAAGCCTGATATCAATTTGAATGAACAAAATTACATTGTGGAAAGAAAAAAAAATCATGCAAGAAACAGAGGAAATGCAGTAATTCGTGCGACTCAGCTGGGATTGTCAGGGGCTTTTAAAAGCATTTTTTTCTACAACCTCAGCCAAAGAGGTTGTAGAAAAAATGGTTTTAAAAGCAAAAAAAAAAAAAAAAAGTTGGCCACACCCACCCAGTCACATTACCTCCACCAAGCCATGCCCACAGAACCAGTAGTAACAAATTTTACATTTCACCACTGCCCTGGGATATGTCAACTGTCATAAATATGAACCAGTTGCCAAGCCAAGCATGATCACGAGGTTGCAGCAACAGCCGTAAATGTGAAAAACAACCACAAGTCACTTTTTTCAGTGCCATTGTAGCTTCGAACGGTCACTAAACGAATCATTGTAAATTGAGAACTATAGCTGTATATGTCCTCAAAATTCATGCAATCCGCTGTCCTGCTAGTTTTGGAAACAGCCTGGAGAGTAAATCATGGAAAGATCTGTGGTGTGCTAACCAGTGGCAGACTTCATCTCTTCCTGCCAGCAGACTTGGTTATGACCCTGATATTTTCTATATCTATCTATCATCTATCTATCTATCTATCTATCTATCTATCTATCTATCTATCTATCTATCTATCTATCTATCTATCTATCTATTTGATTAATATGCCGCCCTTCTCCGGAGACTCAATAGCCTTCATTCTTTTGTATATTTTTATACAAAGTCATCTTATTGCCCCCACAAACTGGGTCCTCAATTTACCTACCTTAGAAAGGATGGAAGGCTGAGTCGACCTTGAGCCTGGCAAGATTCGAACTTACTTTAATTGCAGACAACTGGTGTTAAATTACAGTGCTTAGTCTGCACAGCTATCTAGGCTCCTAGATATATATTTTAGATATATATCTAAATATTTTATATTTTCTATAAAATATATATTTTCTATATCTATATCTATATCTATATCTATATCTATCTATCTATCTATCTATCTATCTATCTATCTATCTATCTATCTATCTATCTATCTATCTATCTATACCTATACCTATACCTATACCTATACCTATACCTATACTTATACCTATACCTATACCTATACCTATACCTATACCTATACCTAGGCATCTTCAATGCCTAGAATTCTCCAACAAGCATGGCTGTTGTTGGGAATTGTGGGTGTTGAAGTCCAGACTTCTGCAAAAGGGTGCCCAGGTTAGGAAAGCTGACTCAGCATGTTGCTGACTTTAGCATGTTGCTAAAGAAGGCAGACTGATTGCTTCATTATTAGTGGGTAGGTAGCCCAGTTTCCCATTGAACTGCCAGGACTACCAATTAGGGAGGGAAACAGGGAGAAAACAGGGCTGACTGACAGCCTTAGCATCACTTTTCTGACATTTTCCTTCTCTCAAATTACACGGTATCTCTGTGGCTTTAATTACTTTAATTTAAACAGGAACTATGTAAGCCCATTCTGCCATTTGCAGAGCCCGTCTTATTTGGCTTACTTCATTTCTAGGTTGGCATGAATTCTTGGTTAATTGGGTACCTTTAGCCAAGCACTAAAAAGTTGCTTCACGACAAGGAAGGACAAAAGGCACAGGCTGAGTTTTCCTGCAGGGAACAGGGCTGTAAGCCAGGGGCAGCTGCACCCAGTAGCAAAGCTCAGCTTTAGCACACTAGAAGCTTTGTCTCTTGCTCTCGAGACCTCTACAGATCCTGCCTAAACATTTCTGTATTTTTCCTTGGCAGCCAGAAGGACAAGAATCTTGTCTCCCTTTTTGTTGTCGTTGTTTTTTGATTGGTTGCGTTACAAAGAAATGAAAAATCCAATTTGCAGGAAACCAATTTTTGCATCCGATTCTGTCCTGGGCAAGATGTAAGCAGATGTCCCAAATATCCAAGCTTCGGTGCATTATCATAAAATTGCATAAACAAGCTGCTCGTTTTGCAGTCCAGCCGTCTGAGGCTTCATCCTGTGTGGGGTGCCCCCCATCCCCTCTCGCACTCTCCCCAGTTTAACTATTAACAGGCTGGCTAGCCGGGTGGAGACAATGGTCTGTTTGTTTAGTGCTCAGGACGAGAATGGAGTTCCTATCAGGGGTTCTGGCAAATTTATCAAAGCTCAGTGATTAGCTCTATTAGAGAAGGGATTTGTGTAAACAAAAAGACAGGTGCAAAGAGACTATTCCAGCTGGCAAGAGCTTCATAAGAGTTTTCAGCCTTTCAGCGGTAATAAAATAAAACTTCTTCCAGGAAACAGATTCAAACTGCAGAGAGAGCGTGTATATCTTTAACTCATTAGCTCTGACCTTCCTATTGTTTGGCCACTTTGTGCTTCCCTTTCCCCTTTCAGCTATCTTCAGTTTAAAGGAATTTTGCTTTTTCCATCAACCTCTCCCTCCAAATCCCTCTGTGTTCCTCATAAAGCAGCAGCTGCCCCAGGATCTCCAAAATCAGAGCTCCTGTCCATTCCTCACTGGGGGAGATTTTTCTCCATGCTAATTATCAAAGGCCCCATCCTTTTTCTTGTCTGAGACCCCTTTGATCAGGATCTGATGGTGGCCCCCATTTTGAAAAGCATACAGCAGATTTCCCCATGGAGGGAAAGGCCACTTGTGAAAGAAGCAAAAGCAGTGATAAATAAAATGAGATCAATATGAAACACAAGAAATCACTGGAGTTCCAGTTGATTTAAAACCTACACTAATTATTTCATTTAGCCAAATGTTCATTCTGCTGATTTTCATTTGGAAGATAAAAGCACCCCATTTTGAAGACTAGCACCTTAAGTGGAAAAAGGAGGGAGGAAGTGTCATTTCACCTTGTTTTTGTTAATCAGGTTCCTTGGTGCATCATGCAGTACAGTTTGCGTACGATTCTCTGCTGTTTTCCAAATGGTTTGTTTTGCGTACTTGTTTTTGCTTTTATAAAAGTGCAAAAGCAATTATAAACAGTTGAAATCAATCACTTGTTCCATAAGACACAAAATATCTTCCTTCCTTCCTTCCTCCCTCCCTCCCTCCTTCCTTCCTTCCTTCTTTCTCTCCCTCCCTCCCTCCCTCCCTCCCTCCCTTCCATCTTTCTTTGCAGGAGGCTTAGGTTAATTCCAAACACCACTTATGCATAAAGTGTACTATAAGGAAATGCAGCTTTGGAATTTTTACAGAACAGGACCAGTGAGTTATCTGCTACAGCATCTAGAAAATGTAAAGGGTCTTCTTGCTCAAGCAAGTGCATGGCATAATAAAGAGGCTGTGAGTCTTACAACTATTTGTATTGGATAAACATAGAGGAACATGATGAAAAATCTTATTGTGCCAAGCTTGGCTCCTCTGTTGGCGTTACCTCTTCATGCCAGCAGTTTAAGTGGAAGCACTACTTTCCAAAATTGTTTGTCTTTCTAATTAAAAGGTAAAGATTGCATTTCAAGGGGCAAATTATCTTTCGTTCCAGCCTGTGTTTAACAAGTTGAGCCTGTGCAGTCAAAGGTATCAGTCTTATCAATGGCGCTTAGCCCATAAAGAGGGAAGCTTGGATTGTACATCTGCAGCCTTCCGCACATTAGTGATTTGTTTGTTTTGAGTGCCTATTATTTATTTATTTCCAATGGCAGAATGCAATTAGTAGAAAGGTGGGTTGAGTGATTCTGGTTTGGTACAATATATTGTGGTTATATTGTGGTTGTTTGGTACAATATAATGAAACTGTGGTTCATTGTGGTGAATGAACCACAGTTTATACTAGTGGTGGGTTTCACTTACCTTTGCTACTGGTTTGCTCGGTTCTGCGCATGTGCAGAAGCTTCTGCGCATCTGCAGAGCATATTTGATGACGTCCAGGCAGGTGGGCGGAGCCTTCCGCCACCGCTACTACCGGTTCACCTGAACCGGGGTGAACCAGTAGCAACCCACCACTGGTTTATACTATACTGTGCAGTGGTGGGTTTCAAAATTTTTTACTACCGGTTCTGTGGGTGTGGCTTGATGGGCGTGGCTTGGTGGGTATGGCAGGGGAAGGATACTGCAAAACCCCATTTCCTCCCAATCAGCTGGGACTTGGGACGCAGAGAATAGATGGGGGCGGGGCCAGTCAGAATTTTTACTACCGGTTCTCTGAACTACTCAAACTTTTCGCAACCAGTTCTCCAGAACTGGTCAGAACCTGCTGAAACCCACTCTGATACTGTGACATATTCAGAGAACCATGTTTTGAATGCAGATATTCCATATTTGATCTATAGAGGTTCTAGTTTCAAAACAGGATCACCTGTAATGGGAAAGACATCCCCTCCCGCCCCATCATTATAATCAGTATTACAGCAATAAGTATCTGGAGCTAAAAGGTTTAAAGGCAGCATATTTGCTTAAACAGCTGCTAGATGATTAGATTGAAACAATCTTCTGATAGTAAAAATATTTCTGGTCCTGAACTGGCTCCATTCACCCCAAATGGCCTTTGAGCTAAGACAGGTCTTTGGGATCGGATATGTTTCAGTGCAAATCTCAACTCTTGTCTCTTTGATTGTCCCTTGACTCAGCCCCGGGTATCAAGTTAACAAATAAAACATGATGTTTTCTAAAGGGAGATGATTGTAAGACGAGAAAGTATTCTAAAAAAAAAAAAGTCCTTCCAAATCACAAAGAATGTAATACTTGATCTAATCCAGCTGGCAAAATATCAGTAGAATAATTAGAATTTGGCTTCTGGAGAGAACCAGTTTTTTGCTTATTCCCTTTTATTTGTTTGTTTATTGATTTATTGATTGATTGATTTATGCTGTTAGCATTTGCGTGTTACCTGGCTGCTGACTGGAATCTCAAAAGTTTGTTGTTCAGCTAGGCAATTAAAGATGCTGGCTGCAAGTTTGCTCAGTTCATATCCAGACTAGTCTTCTTGCATGGTTGTTTTTTTTAATATAGTTCTCTCTCTGATTCATAAGAGAGTCATTCTTCTTGGGGTGTGTGTATGTCTATGTACCCACACATATATTTCAGACTATACAAATAGAGATCCTTAGTAGCGAATGAATTTTATTGGTTGAAAGCTGTATGATTCAGAATGAACGAGATTTCTATTCCGTTTGTCAATAAAACAGTTTTTTATCTTCGGGGCTATAAAAATGTACAAACGTTTATTTCCTTTCTTATTTTTTTTTTTAAAGAAAACTGGGGGAAGAAAACATGTGTGTGCTCCTCCTGCAGTTTGCAACATAGAGGTTTATGACATGCTGCCATTGTTTATCTTAATCGACAGTTATGGCTTAATGATAGGTGCCTGTACACTCAAAGGTACTGAAAGTTCTGGATAAGTTACTTGCAGATAAATCACTTGAAATTCTGCCCATACAGTATAGCTGTGTGCAGACATATATGATATAAGGCCTGCTACACCAAATAGGGAAAAAAAGCCACCATTATTTGCTAGTGGGTCAGAGTTCCTTCTGATGTACCTCTAGCTGTCCTTCATTCCAAGGATGAAAACTGCTTTATACTTTCCAGCCCAACCTCACAAGTATTATATATGTACGTAGTCAGATTACTACTGAAATTCAGCAGGGGTTGGAGCAGGCTCTGTGAGTCAGAAGAAAGGAGATTGGGTGCTACTCTTTCTTTTTCTTTGCCCTTCATTTGTGGGATTGCAGGATTTATCTACTTAGCTTAGTACAGGGGTCTGCAACCTTAAACACTCAAAAGAACCATTTCCCATAGAAAAGAAAACACCAGGAGCCACAAAACCCTTCCCGTGCCTGACTATTCCTTGAGCGGCCACAAAACTAGCATATGTAGTTGAATTAAACGTTCTGTTTTCTGCTGAAACTTTTCTTTTCTTGGATTTATCCATGGTTGGCCTACTGGGGGTTGAAAAGCTCAATAAATCACGTGATGGCAGGTGTCGCACATTTATTTATTTATTTATTTATTTATTTATTGGTTCGATTTATATGCCGCCCTTCTCCGGAGACTCAGGGCAGCTTACAATGTGTTAAGCAATAGCTTTCATACTTTTGTATATACTTGGTTAGTAGGGCTTTGGCTCCCCCCCCCAGCGGTGTTCTTTTTTATACAAAGTCAGCTTATTGCCGCCACAAACCGGGTCCTCATTTTACCTACCTCGAAAGGATGGAAGGCTGAGTCAACTTTGAGGTTGTGATTGCCGGTTATGATGCATATTTTGAAGCAGCTGTAGCAGAGGGGTGAAAGAGCCACATGCAGCTCCAGAGCAGCAGGTTGCTGACCCCTGGCTTAGTATTACCGTAGTGGCTATGTTAGTGGTTCTCCACTGAGCTGTTCTCCAGCTCCTGTTCATCACCTGGTTCTTCTGGCTGGAGGTGCCAGGAACGGAGTCTGGGATCTTTGACTTGTCAGATGTTGCTCTTCTTGGAGCATATGCAATTTTGATCAGGATGTGTCTACGTGTATTTGGAGAAATTTCAGTTCTGCTTTTCCTCGATTGTGCCATAGCACAGATTGCTGTGCCCTCTTTCATAAAACACATCTGCAGACATATATAATCACTCTCCTTAATCCTAAACCAAGTTATTCATTACAATCATTACTTTTTGCAGCTGTCCAGATAGTATTTCTCTACAAAATAGTTTGATTAATCCCTTAGGAAATGCTACATACTGGGCTGTTTTCTTCAATCATTTTCGTTTCCTTAATATAATTAGAATATGCCTTCCAATTCTATGATTTATATATTTTTCTTTTCCATTCTATTCTAAGGTGTTGGATTTCAAAGCATTTGAAAACAATGCAACAAAAATAAAGCATGCACTAATGTTCTTACTTAATTCTGCAGTTTAATAAATAAAATTCTCTATCTTTTTAATGTTATGTTCACCTGTTGCTTGAAAATAGATTATATTATCCAAAGGCCATTCTTATGAAATCCCAAAGAACCAAGTTTCTAACTCATGCAGAGACTAGGTCATTTACAGCTTTATTAATGAAAAAGAAATACTTATGAATTTGTCATGAATGTTGGGGAAAATCTTGGGTCATTCACTCTCTCTCTCTCTCCATCCACCTCACCTCGCAGGGCTGCTGTTCTGGGGAAAGTAGGAGAAGGAAGGTGCATACAGTCTCTTGAATTATTTGTAGAAATAAAAAAGTGGGATACAAATAAATAATAAAATAAATGAATTAATAAAAAAAATCATTGCAAACATTAAGAAAATGGTTCAACTTTTCAGAATAGGTCTTTCATCATTTAGAAGGTCATATTATGACTGCTCCCACAGTGAACTTCAGTTATGATTCTACAAAAGGTACTTCATCCCAATCTCATGCACATTTTTTATTACCAGTAAAATAATATGTAGCAAGGATATTCTGCTGGGTTGTGTTTAATAAATTAGAAATGTTTGCCTGAGATATTGTGAAAATGCCTGAATTGATGACCAACTTTATAGTCAGGCAACCAGTACAGATAGATTGCCTGCAAATGATAACAAAACAGATGTGAAAACAGCTTTGTTTTGAATTGCTCAAGGCAAACTCTGAACATAATGGGGATTCCTACATCATAGGAGAGAAAAGCCTAGACAGCCAATTTCAAGAAGCATGCCATGACTATCAGTTCCTAAGCATCAATTTGAATGAATTGTATGATAGATCTTGCAGTATTTTGCCCTTGGGACCAGTTTAGTATCTTACAATTTTGGAAGAGATTTGTTGGAATTGGTTAGAATAGAAATAGAGTTCAGTCGAAACTGAATGTGCACATCCATATATTTTCACTGGTCTGTGTGTCTCTGCATGTGTGTCATTCAAAACCATGTTTGACTAAACACCATACAATCCAAGAAGATAGAGTGTATTCCCATATAGCTGAGATTAGGATTGCAAATATAGAGAATAACACACATTGTTTTACACCAGTCCAAAGAAGATTTTGGGAAATAAGGCCAGGATTGCCTAAGCATACATTGAATGTAAGAGGTCAGGACCTTGGACAGATCTTAGATCCCTACAGTAAATTGAAGTTCAAGGCCAATACGCTTCAGGGCCATGGACAGCAATCTTGAAAACAAGAGTAAGTGGCACCAGCACTAGCTTGTTACAATTAGTAAAGTTTATAGCTACACTTTAATTTATTGATATCTGGTAGGCAATTATTTTTTAATGCATCATTAGCAGCTTCTAGGGTGAAGATTTAGGGCTCTGACCATTCAGTCCAAGGATATTCCATATCTCAATTCCCAAGTGAATAATCAAATCTTTCCAAACAGTAGAGAGATGAACCATCATTCCATATCTAAATATTCATTGCCAGCCTTCAAAAACTGGGGACTAGGACATGAACTGAATGCCAGGAAATGTTCCATTTCCACTTCTGTGCCATTACTCTTTGATAAGCCAACATCAGAGGACGCATGATCCAGACAATGGCATTAAGTTGAGAAAATTAATTTCAGAGCATCCATTATCTGCAGATTGGTTTTTATTTGAATTCTGCTTTTAAACCCAATTTAAATCTTAAAAAGCACAACAAAGAATGTTCTTTCTGCGCCAACTCAGAAAGCTCAAACTGTCCAAGGAGCTGCTGATCCAGTTCTACAGAGGAATTATTGAGCCTGTTATCTGCACCTCTATAACTGTCTGGTTTGGCTCTGCAACCCAACAAGACAGACACAGACTTCAGAGGATAATTAGAACTGCAGAAAAAACAATTGCTACCAACCTGCCTTCCATTGAGGACCTGTATACTGCATGAGTCAAAAAATGAAAAAATATGTGAAAATATTTACAGACCCCTCGCATCCTGGACATAAACTGTTTCAACTCCTACCCTCAAAACGATGCTATAGAGCACTGCACACCCGAACAACTAGACACAAGAACAGTTTTTTCCTGAATGCCATCACTCTGCTAAACAAATAATTCCCTCAACACTGTCAAACTATTTACTAAGCCTGTACTACTATTAATCTTCTCATCGTTCCCACCACCCATCTCCTTCCACTTATGATTGTATGACTGTAACCTTGTTGCTGGTATCCTTACGATTTATATTGATATTGTTTCCTGATTGCTTATTTGTACCCTATGACTATCATTAAGTGTTGTACCTTATGATTCTTGACAAATGTATCTTTTCTTTTTATGTACACAGAGGGCATATGCACCAATCCAATTTCCTTGTGTGTCCAATCACACTTGGCCCATAAAAAATTCTATTCTATTCAATTCTATTCAATTCCAGGAACCAAAGTATAGACGTGGCTTTGAATGGGCAGATTCCATATCGGGCAAGATCAAGAAGTAGGGAACCACTGCAGGCAAATCCCTCAGAAAATTAATGCAGCCGCCCTTCTTCTTGCCACTATGCCTCGAAGGGTTAAATATTTCACAATGGCTTATAAGAACTAAAGTGGTGTCATCGGTGTGTGTGCTTTTACATTGCTTTCTTTTCTTCTTCTTCTTCTTTTTTTAAAACGAAGCCTCCAGCTATGTATCCAAACACTTAGTATAATGGAAACGCCCAATTGCAAGCAGGTTCTTTTATCCAGCTTGCTGGAGGGCACACTCTGTGTGCTGGAATGTAGGTGTGGGCCCACGTGGAGGTCAGTAACCTTGCATTCCAAGGACTTCGGTAAATACCTGAAGCAAAAAAAAAAAAAAAAAATCTGCCAAAAGAAGAGATCGTTCCTCAGAGTAGGAGGTGCTCCGAAAATAGATGGGCTTCACTGATTGAGAAAGAGGGCAATGATGACAGGGAACAAATCTGCTAATCTATTGTGAATCTCATTCAAACAAGTTGTATCATTGTGATCATAATTTGTCTGGACTTATGTCTGATTGAAAGCTCTGCTGCCTTGGTAGAGCTTGCTGTTGTTCATAAGAGTCGCAAAATATGAGTGTCCCAAAAGATTCCTAAACAAATGCTTGCATGAGGTTGACAACCTGAGTTGACAACCAAGTGAGCGTATTCTTACAAGGTCATCTTAAAACTAAGATTGTGACATTGTGCGCGCATGCCTCAACGTGAATTACTGGGCGTAGTAGTAATAGCATTGTCTTTAGGGTGACTTAAGCACACAAGAGATTAGATCATATAAGCCTGATCCAGAGGTGGGTTTCAGCAGGTTCTGACCAGTTCTGGAGAACCGGTAGCAGAAATTTTGAGTAGTTCAGAGAACCGGTAGTAAAAATTTTGACTGGCCCCGCCCCCATCTATTCTCTGCCTCCCGAGTCCCAGCTGATCAGGAGGAAATGGGGATTTTGCAGTAACCTTCCCCTGCCATGCCCACCAAGCCACGCCCACCAAACCATGCCATGCCCACCAAGCCACACCCACAGAACCGGTAGTAAAAGATTTTGAATCCCACCACTGGGTATATTACATTAAGGTTGCGATCTGCAGGCTGTTTTTTATTTCTGAGTTTCTGCTTCTTCTTTAATTCCGCTTCTTCTTTAATTCTGCTTCTTCTTTAATTCTGCTTCTTCTTAATTCATTAAGACTGTATTACTATTATTATTCTCTTCCTTAGTAGTATCTGTCTCTTTCCACTTATTACTATAACCATGTTTCTTGAATCTTTCAATTTATATTGTTTTTATTTGTTTCCTAGTACGATTTGATAGCTTATTAGTAACCTTGACTATCACTAAGTGTTGTATCTTTTTATTCTTGATGAATGTATTTTATTCTCCTTATGTACACTGAGAGCATATGCACCAAAGACAAATACCTTGTGTGTCCAATCACACTTGGCCAATAAAAATTCTATTCTATTCTATTCTATTCTATTCTATTCTATTCTATTCTATTCTATTCTATTCTATTCTATTCTATTCTATTCTATTCTATTCTATCCCTGTCCCTGTCCCTGTCCCTGTCCCTGTCCCTGTCCTGTCCTGTCCTTATTCTATTCTATTCTATTCTATTCTATTCTATTCTATTCTATTCTATTCTATTCTATTCTATTCTATTCTATTCTATTCTATTCTATTCCCAACTTACAACCACAATAGAGCCCAAAATTTAGGTTGCTAAGTGAGAAATGTGAATTTTGCCCCATTTTACAACTTTTCTTGCCACATTTGTTAAGTGAATCACTGTGGTTATTAAATTAGAAACACAGTTGGTTATTAACTGAATCTGGTTTCCCCATTGACTTTGCCTGTCAGAAGGTTGCAAAAGGCAATCACATGAACTCAGGTCACTGCAATCATCATAAATGTGAGCCCGTTGTCAAGCATCCAAATGTAAATCCCATGACCAATGGTCATAAGTGTGAAAAATGGTCATAAGTCACTTTTTTCAGTGCCATCGTAAATTTGAATGTTCGCTAAGCGAACTGTTGTAAGTTGAGGACTACCTGTAATTGCTTATACAAGGATAAGTCTGGAAATTAGTTATAGGGATGTTAATTTCCTGACAGAGAAGGAAACAAATGCAAGTTCAACTTTTACAAAGCAATGAGAAGAATGTCGACATGGCCATTTGAAAGACAAGAGCTCTCAGCATACTGGCTCTTTTCACCTGTAAGCAAGCCTTGCAATTTTCTTTGGCTCCTTGCCGCAGTAATCTTATTTTGTTCCAGAAACAAAACAAAGCACACATTAGATGTTTGGATGGCTTCCAGGAATGGGAATAAATTTCCAAGAACTGCAGTGGGATCGGAGCCCAATTACTTACAGTATATGCTTCCTTTAGTTATGCTCCCATGGAGCTGCAGATACATACACATATTTACCTAATTCCCAAGTCATTGTCCAACTGCTAACACATTGAAGATACCTGAAAATTAGACAGCTGAGCCAACTCCAGGGGGAAAAAATGATCCAGTCCAGTGGTGGGTTTCAAATTTTTTTACTACCGGTTCTGTGGGCGTGGCTTGGTGGGCGTGGCGTGGCTTGGTGGGCGTGGCAGGAGAAGGACACTGTAAAATCTCCATTCCCTCCCCAATCCAGGGGAAGGTTACTGCAAAATCCCCATTTCCTCTCAATCAGCTGGGACTTGAAAGACAGAGAATAGATGCGGGTGGGGCCAGTCAGAATTTTTACTACCGGTTCTCCGAACTACTCAAAATTTCCGCTACCAGTTCTCCAGAACTGGTCAGAACCTGCTGAAACCCACCTCTGATTCAGTCCAATCCTAACACCTACTCTTCTGAAAGTTCTGTGGGTTAAAACATACTTTGGGCATCTTTCTAAAGCTCTATGCTTTAATTTACCTTTCGGCAACTACTTCCTTCAAAAAAAACCCCATGACTTTCACATTTTTCATTTAGCTTAATTCTTTAAGTACTCTGGAACATCTCTTCCAGAACAGATTTCTGATTTTTTTTTTGCTTTACCTGGAATTCACCCCTTTTAAACTACTAGGTCCGTGATGGTGAACCTATGGCATGCATGCCACAGGTGGCATGCAGTACCCACTCTGTGAGCACCCAAGCCATCGCCCCAGTTCAGCTCCGCCGTGCATGCACGCATGCCTCCTGCTGGCCACCTGGTTGTCGTGTCTCTGCCGTGCATGCGTGGGGGCGGGGTGCATGCGTGGGGGCCCATATGTGCATGTGCGGGGGAAAGCTGTATGCAGAGGGCCATGCGTGCATGCATGGGGGCAGGGCGCATGCGCAGGGGCCATGTGTGCATTGCATTTTGGGGGTTCAGGTGTGCGTGCTTTGGGCACTCGGTCCGGAAAAGGTCAGCCATCACTGTACTAGTTTATTTCACGTGCTTGTTCAGAAGCCTCATTTTCAAACTACTTTCAAGTTTGCCTAACTTTCTTTCCTTCCTTTTCTGTAATGGAAGAAGAACTTCCAATTGGCTTATCCCCCAACCTTTTTTTCTCTGGTTATTTTTAGTCCCTGAAGTTCTCCATTTCTTTTCCTGAACCATGTTTTTACCAACTTATCTAAAGGAAAACTATTTGCCTTGCAGATCAAGAGAGAACATTTTGCCATCTAATGAAGCGCTTGCTGTATGCAAACCCTGATTCCTTAAACAGTGTGATGGAACGGGTAAGGTCCCTGCTTCAGAGGTGGGTTCTACTTACCTTTACTACCGGTTCGCAACGGGGCTGCATGCACACTCTTCTGCACATGCGTAGAAGTGTCCTGATGACGTCGGGGTCGGTGGGCAGAGCCTCCCGCCAGTTTTACTATCGGTTCTATAGAATTGGTCCGAACCGGGGGCAACCCACCATTGCCCAGCTTCCAATGTCGGTGCCTTGCAAGAGCTATGCTAAAGATGGCTTGCTGTTTCAGGAACTAGCTAAGGCTCAATGCCATCTAGAACGAGATGGCATCTTTCAAGTAAAATAAGATATGTCTGGATTTAGATAGTGTAAGGCTTCCCAGGAGAAGTCTTGTGAAATGCATAAGGAAAGGAGGGATAAGCTATTTTGCAGAATATGAACAAGGGAGGCCCATTTTAGCCATCATGTCAACATATGAATTGCTATGTCTACACACTGATGATACCTCACCATGACCTGAGAGATGACCTCTATCAGTATAGAGATGACCTCTGTCAGACCTCACCAGGTCAGATAGAGTCAGCATACCCAGGGCCCTTCTCTTAAATATGATGGCACAGAAGTTAGAATGCAGTACTGCAGGGCTAGCTCTGCCCACAGCCTGGTGTTCAACCCTGACAGGCTCAAGGTTGATTCAACTTTCCATCCTTCCAAGGTTGATAAAATGAGGGCCCAGATTGTTGGGGGCAATATGCTGACCTTTGTAAATTGTCCAGAGAGTGCTGTAAAGCACTGTGGAGCAATAAATAAATCTAAATGCTATTGCTATTGCTAAATATTGTCATTTAGTAGCCCTAAGAAACATTTAATTGTTGTGAACTGCTCAAAATTGTGCTCTGAGACAGCCTTACAAATCTTTTAAACAAGAAAACAAACAAATCTTACAGGAGCCCATACCAAGAAAATAAAGAAATTTGGAGAAAAAATTGGAAATTTTACCCCTATATACACAGTGTGTATATATATATGTAACAATAGACAAGGGAATAATGGTAGCACAATTGCTGTCATCAACATTACATGCGTATACAAAGGGATGGGACTTTGATTGGACTGCCACAAGGTGCCATCTTGCCTTTTCTTGAGGACCCTTTTGTAGTTGACACCTTGGACTCCAAATTCTTCTCAATAGATATATATTTAGGGCTTCTAGAATAATAAATTCCATTCACAGGACATGTTTTCATCAAAAAACTTGATCTATACTGTATATCACATGATTCTTTCCCAGGCTATCCTAAATTTCTCTTTATCGTTGTCAGCTACTGAACTTTACTTTTAAGATGTTGAATTGATGCCTTTTCAGAACATATTACCAGCTTTTAAATTGAAATGATGTAAAATAACCATAAAAACTAGGGGTATCCATTGGTTTTGCTTCACTCGTATATCTAAAGTTCAGGAGAACTTCATACAATTCTCAGTCTTCTGATTGATCTGAAGTTGTCCCTCTAAATACTTATTTAAGCTTGCTATATTTGGGCATGTTAATTTGATGGTCTCATTAAATGTCATCCAAGAAAAATATTGAAGTATCTCAAACAATAATCACACAATATTGCTCATGTAGCCAAAATCTTGCTTACTAAGACAAATACAGAGAAAAAAAATGAGAGAGATGCTGATACCTTTTCACTAGTTTATGATAAATAAGAGCTTTTGAGTTTCACAGAGCTCTAATGCTAGGAAATGAAGAACTTAAAAGCTGCCTCACTATCATTACCCATTTGTCCAAGTCAACAAATTCACTGCCTCTCATTATCCCATGCCTGTATGATTGTTTTCTCTGAGTCACTACTGTGCTGAACCAACATCCTTGTGCCTTTAGAGGTTCTGCCATGGGCATTTTTCATATACATTCAGAGCTGTAGACAAATAGGCATTTCAATTAGTTTCACTTCACAGTTTCAGTTGGAAGGATTATTCCCTTTCGTGCATGTCCTGAATTGCTTTCTGCACAACAGCTAAAAACCTACTTGGATGAACTGACACATATGCTCTCACATATTTATTATGTAGAAACCATAAAAATCAGAGCCAGGGAAATCTGATTTAGAATATCCTTCACTTATTCACTTAAAAGAAAACCAAAAAACCCACAAAGTTCTTAGACAGTATGCCAATTGTGAGTTCAGTCTTTGGTCTATATCAGCAGTCACCAACTGGTGGTCCATGGACCACTGGTGGTCCGCAAGAAAATTTTGGTGGTCCGCAGAAAAATTATTTTCATTTTTTATATTGCACTAAATCAGGGGTCCTCAAATTACGGCCCCTGGGCAGGATACGTGCAATGAACATTTGTGTTGCTGCAGAGTCTCCCCATTCAGAGTCTTTTTGTGCGAGTTGGAGGGGGGCAGAAATTCTGACTTGGGGTCTGCTTCAGCCTCCTGGTGCAGGGCTTTGGGTGAAGCCTTGCACCGGAGGGAAGTGCCACTGGTGGCGAAGAGCTGGAGGGCCTTGTTCCATTGGGACTGCACCATGGCCTTGAACTGGCTGACCATCTCAGCCCGCTGAGCCTCCAGGTGCTGGTACCTGGCCTTGCACTCCTGCAGGTCTTCCCTCTGCTTGGAAAGCCTATGCTTGTAGTCCTCAGTGAGGTGCTTCTGCTGAGCCTCCTTCAGATCCAATTTGAACTGAGCCAGCTGTTTTGCCAATTCTTTCTCATGGTGGCTGTTTAGCTCCAACAACTGCTTCCTGTTGGGGCCCTAAAGAGCTGGACGGGCAGGCGAGGAGTGGCTGGGAGGGGTGAGCAGAGGCTGGTGAGGTGCCCCTCGTTGAGTTGGCCATGCCCACTCAGTCCCATGACCCAGCCGGTCATTAGGCAGATCATATTAGTGGTCCAAGGGATTTAAAATTATGAATTTAGTGGTCCCTGAGGTCCGAAAGGTTGGTGACCTCTGGTCTATATGGGTAGTGATATTTTTGCTCACGAACAGTTGTAGGAGTTGGGATAGACTTTATGAAGTATGTTTTAGCAAAGCCACCATTTACATGCCAATATGTTGTCTATATTGTACGAGTTGCAACAGTGTGTTTTTGGATCTAATCCAGCCCTGTATAATCCCAAGGATTTTAGTGTAACGCCTTTCAGCTGAACTGAATGGCATCAAGTTTCAGGAGGCTCCCTTAGAACCTGTCTACTTTCCTACAGACCCTCAAATGATTCCAGTTTAGCAACATGGCTTATATTAGGTGAGCTCACCTGTCATCCATGTAGTTCAGAGTGGTCTATTATCCTAAGTGATAGCAATAGCACTTAGACTTATATACTGCTTCACGGTGCTTTATAATTCTCTCTAAATGGTTTACAGAGTCAGGATATTGAAAACCCCCCACAACAATCTGGGTCCTCATTTTACCAACCTCGGAAGGATGGAAGGCTGAGTCAACCTTGAGCTGGTGAGAATCGAACTGCCAAACTGCTGGCCGCCGGCAGTCAGCAGAAGTAGCTTGCAATACTGCATTCAAACCATCTCGCCACCACGGCTCTTAAATAGAGTTTAGAACCACTTGTAACTCTCTAAACCACAACTTCTGCCATGCTCATCTAGTGGTAAGAGATAGTTGGTAAAAGCCCATGTGTCTCCAAATCTCTGTTTTAGGACCGTTGCCTTGTGCTCCTTTTGTGTGATAGCACAGGTTGAAACTGTGACTTTTATTTCATTGTTTTGTGTTTCAATTTTGGATGAGATGAAGTGGTATAGAAAATAGTTCCTGTGGTGTTATTTCAATTACCAATTCTGTGCTATGATTTTAAAACTATGAAATTTACTAAAATGTAAGTTTAAAATACTTATATCTTTCTTTGGCTTTGCAACCCAACAAGACAGACACAGACTTCAGAGAATAATTAGAACTGCAGAAAAAACAATTGCTACCACCTGCCTTCCATTGAGGACCTGTATACTGCACGAGTCAAAAAGAGGGCTGTGAAAATATTTACAGACCCCTCGCATCCTGGACATAAACTGTTTCAACTCCTACCCTCAAAACGACACTATAGAGCACTGCACACCAGAACAACGAGACACAAGAACAGTTTTTTCCCGAATGCCATCACTCTGCTAAACAAATAATTCCCTCAACACTGTCAAACTACTTCCTAAGTCTACACTACTATTAATCTTCTCATCGTTCCCACCACCCATCTCCTTCCACTTATGACTTATGACTGTAACCTTGTTGCTGGTATCCTTACGATTTATATTGATATTGTTTCCTGATTGCTTATTTGTAACCTATGACTATCATTAAGTGTTGTACCTTATGATTCTTGATGAACGTATCTTTTCTTTTATCTACACTGAAAGCATATGCACCAAAGACAAATTCCTTGTGTGTCCAATCACACTTGGCCAATAAAAATTCTATTCTATTCTATTCTATTCTATTCTATTCTATTCTATTCTATTCTATTCTATTCTATTCTATTCTATTCTATTCTATTCTATTCTATTCTATTCTATTCGGCTTTTGATTACAATATCAAATGAAGACGTCTAATAACATAATTGCAATAAATAAATCAATGAATCAATATGTATGTGTGTGTGTGTGTGTTGGGTGGCTCCAGAATATCATTTCAAACTTTTATTCTTTATGCTTAGTCCTAAACTGTGGAAAAGACACTCTAGGATTCTTTTGAAAAGACACACATACATTTCAATGTATTTCCTCAATCCAAACCCAATATGTGGAACAATGGAGTGACATGTGGTTGCCTTACAGCTTGTGTTTGTATTAAGGATTAGTTTATGTTAAGGATTGATTGAAATCATTTATGCAGAGAACTTCATGTATATACATGATTAATACACTAAGGAAGGATCACTGTTTGTCTTATATTTAGAAATGCCTACTTAGTATGTAAAAGTTATTTCACAGGTTGTTGTTTCAATCTCCTCACATGGCTGGCTAAGACTCCTGTCTGAAATTGCATGCATTGAGAGATCTGATTCAGAGTAAGGTAACCGTATGTTTCAAGTGGGATTGTCTAGGATGGTTCTCTTTCTCTGAAGAATTGTTACTCCAGAATTTAATTTGCATAAAGCTTAAGCACACACCCAAGACTTAGCTCAGTCTAAACCCTTCTCATCTTTGTGCCAGAGGAAGTAACAGTAACAAAGTTGGAAGGGACCTTGGAGGTCATCTAGTCCAACCCCTGCTCACACAGAAAACCTATACTAGGGACCTTTCTGATCGACAAGCTCAGCATCTTAGCCACTGAGCCACTTAGGGAGCTGCCAACTACTCCTTTCTTCTTCCCCCTCTTCCTTCCTTGTCTCCACATTACCCTGTAGGAAGTTAGCACCCACCCCTTTCCTAGAAGAATGAAACATTTTAGGAAATATTAAAAAGGCAGAATATTATGTTTCCCTGGATGAGAAATAGAGAAGCATGTTTTAAAGACGAAGCAGCTCCCATCTTCCTGTTCCCACCTTTTGTCAATGGGCCAGAGGCAGAAACTCAATCTTTGTTAATGGACCATCATCTGCAACACAATAGGACCCATCTAGCAACAGAAATTCACCACATGGCACTTGGGAAGATTACATCAGCCAGCAAGGTTAGCTAAGACCTCCACCCCCTGGGATTCTGACAACCAATCAGGATACTCTTTCTGGGCCCCAGGAAGTTCAAAGCCAGAGAGAGCATAAAACCCGGGGACTCGCTATATATCACCCCTTTTCTGTTCAGAAACTCAAACCATGTGATCCTGTCCACCATTAAACCATCTTTCCAAGCAGTCTCCATGTTTCCAGTGTCTTTTTCCCCATTTGGAGCTGAACTCAGAAGGATATTTCTCCCTACAACCCATACCCATCTCTTGAATGGTTTGGCTTACTGACAGATTGTACCAACATCTCATTTGACCTGATGACCAACTTTCCCCAACACTTCCCAGAATGCAAATAGAAAGGGACAGTTTTTTGGCGCCAGATTAAGACATGGTTGGAGGAGATACTAGACCAAAACATAGATCTGAAATCAGAATTATTCCTATTAGGAATCACAAAAGAGAAATATAGCAAAGCATTGATATACTTAATGCTGCATGTTCTAACAGCAGCAAGGTTGGTTTGTGCGCAATACTGGAAAAAGGAAGAACCCCCTCCCCCAGAAGAAGAAATAATAAAGAATATCTTCACATATGCAGAAATGGACTAGAACTCAAAAACAAGGATGAGACAGAATACTATAAAATCTGGAACAAAGTGTACCAATGGTTGGAAAGGAGAAAAGGAGTTGGAACAAAAAAGATTTAAGGTTTGTAGAATTGATACTGGAAAATATTTAGACAAATATATAAATGAGGACAAGGGTTATGTATATAAGAACAAAGTAGCAATGTATGTTAAATAGTAATTATATTTGTTGTTACGTTAAAAATATGTGTGGGTATGTCAAGACCAGGATGGTCACACTGTGTCCAATGTTTTTAATGTTTATTTAATAAAAATCTTTTTTAAAAAAAGAAAGAAATTCTTTTCTTTCTGAATAAATTCTTCTCTCTCTCTGCTGGATAATTACTGCTCACTTTTATGTATGAGGGTATTTGTGTTGTCCTGATATATTTACGGAAGCAATATACCATGCAAGAGAGAAACTGATTTAGGAAATACACCAGAGTAACAATTAGCTAGAAATGACTACTTACGTTTTTAAGAGGACCTTCTGATTTGTCCTACTCTTTTATGTTACATCATTATGCTGAATTAAAAGTCTAGTTTTGATTAAAGGACTTTGTTTGCACGTGGAGTCACCATGGGATGGCTGCATGGATCTAAGTTATCTGAAAGGATTCAGGCCTGCCTCTCTCACCCCTCTCCTCATAAACCAGCATGTTTTTAAATGATCAGAAGAAAGTGTCATGTCAAACTCATGAAACAATGGGGAAAAGTGTGCCTTCCATATACCCTACATTGGAAAGAAGGTGAGAGCATGATACTTTGTACCATTACAAATATATTGACTCCAAACTCATGTGGGGTTTGTGGTTTCTTACTTGCTTTTTCCATGAAATCTGTCAGTAAGTTTATGAATTATGCTTTCATAAATTTTATAAATTTTTGTATAGTCACTTCTGTCCCTCTTGGTGACATTGTCTAAAGGACCAAAGGAATTTGACTGATTTGAAACTTGGATTAAGGTTTCTGCTAGGTGGATGGTTTTGGACAAGTGATCTCTTTGAAGACCTCATTCCTTTTATGTAAAATGACTACTGTGGACTTGATGCTCAGTGCTACGAAGACTCAAATGCTTGTTGCACATATCAGATAAATGGTTGGTAATACAAGTCATTTTCTCTCAGTGTAATTCAAAGCATAATACATTCAGAAAACATTGCAAAATGAGTCACTTCATCATTGAGAATGCTTGGAGCCAAGTTCTGGAACATTCCAGGCCAATCTAGCATTTCAGAACGTAAAAACTGGATCTGGAGGTAGTTCCACATTGCCAGTGGTGCATTCTTAATTCCCCCCACTCCCTGGTACACACACGTATGTGTGTGTATATATATATATATATACACATACATATATACACACACACACATATCCAATCATGCACGCTTCAGCCTTTTGTTACTTCCTTCAGAAAGTGGTGGAACAGGATTGCTCAATTAACATATATGTATTTTGGCAAAAGGCCAGATCCAACTGATGGCTGCACCCAACCTTTCTTTGCTCATACCCTGATTATGCTCCCCCTCCCCTTCTTCTTTGACATAGCATTCCTTCTCTCCTTCCAAACTAATTTTCACCAGTCACTGCTCTGATGCTCTCCTGCTCTGACATGCTTGGGAGTTTCAATACAATTCTTATAGCAGGTTGTGTCATGTCCTCTCATGCTAGCTGCTTTTCTCAGGCTTGGTGGACGTGTCCAAATACTTTGCCTGGAGCAAGGCTCTCCACTCACTCTTAGTCATTTACGGCGTCTCTCTTTCTTGCCAAGCAGGGAAATCTATAGTCTGGGAGGAGCTGCCACTGGAACTTTCTGATGGAGACCTGCTGATATCAATGGCCAGCATGCTGCAGCTTGAAATACAGACCCATGATTTGTTTGCTCCAGGATATAGTGTTCTATTTCTGGAAGATCCGATCAATGAGTTTCCCCTGCAATGCAGCAAAAGTATGGTTAACCAATATTTCCTTGTCTTTGTTTATGATAGCAATATTAATTTTTGGGTCCCTTGTATCTTTTACTTTACCAGCATTTTACTTTTGACATGTCTGAGTCCGTTGTTTGCACCATGACTCAGTGGTTCTTTTTTAGAGTCCTCTTTCAGTCTGATTTTAAATAGCATTGCAGTCTCAAAACTTGAGATGGCCAGCAGGGCAGATCCATTTCTTAAGGTAACGGTATCTGTTTCTTTCCCATCTTCCCCAGATGACCTTTTTCCATTTTCATCAAAGCACAATATATTTTGTATTTCAAAAAGTTATTCCACATTCCCTATTCTTTAGGGTCACTTTAATTTTAAATGTAGCATTAATTTGAAACTGCACGTAATATATCTAATGTAGCCTTGACTCAGGCTAAAGTCAGAATCTGATGAATTGGTGGCAGATTTATATTCACTGAGATTGGCCAATGGCTTTAAGTCACTTGTCCTGATTCAAAAAAACTTCTGGGGATTTTTGGTTCTGATGAATCATTGCTGAACTTCAAGTGGCAATACTATTGTAGCCTGATGAAAAACAAAATAGTAAAATAAAATGGCACATTTTCATGAAATGCTTTAGGGCAGGATCGTCCAATTTTTTGAGTTGCCCAGGCCACATTGAATGAGTGACGGGAATTATATTGGGCTGCATATAAAATAACTAATTTAGTTAATGTATATAAAATAACAAACTTCCTTTAATTTTTTATTACGGTATCTTGTGGAGCTGCATTACTAGCTGTCCATGGCTGCCTGCGGCATGCAGGCCATGAGTTGGACATGCCTGCTTTAAGGAGAAAGAAAATGTCTATGAGGTTCTACATGGACATATCTATCCTCAAATCAAAGTTACAATCAGGCCTCCATTGGTTACTTTGAATTTTGCATAGGGTGGGGCCTCAGATATTGATTGGGCAGCTTAGGGAACAAATCAAAGGAACTGGGATATGGAGAGCAGGGGGCGATGTCAGGCAAAATTTGCATACAGTAAATTAGAATTCTTTGGAAATTGCACATATAATCTGAATAAGATGTTGCTAGAGTAAAATAATGAAAAATAATCTAATCACGGTGGATGCAAATGAATGTTTGTAGTCTTGTTTGGGAGGCAATAGTCTTACTCTTGCCAGAATGGGTGACTAAAAAAGCATCAAGAAAGGGCTATGGAAGAGAATTGTCTCATAAACCTTGACTGAGAAATGACATAAAACTTTAGTGCAGAGCTCACAATTTGTACGGGAGAGCAGTTCACATAGAAAGTAGGCATCTGTCCCCAGCTTTTGGTATGAAGACCATTAGGGATCTAGAGCTGATCACTCCTGCTTGTGATTACTTAAAAATTAATTGGTTCATATGAAATATTTTCAAAAATATTCTTCTTTGAAATCTTTCTACTAAAACTGGAGGTTATGAAAAACACTTGAACTTTGCCATCAAGAATTTTATTCTCCCTGATTGTTTTGTTTGCCAAGGTCACTGTAGTTCAATATCACTGAGTTTTGGGGACCATTTGAGTTTCTACAGGTGTTTGTTGCAGTGGGACTTAAATGGTGTTTTGACATCATGCTATATAGTATAACACAATTATATTTTCAGGGGTTTATATTTTTGCCTCATTCCTTTCTACCCCACATCATACTCATCACTATCCTCATATCATCATCATTTTCCCCACTTCAAACCTACAGTCTTTGCTTTAAAGATAAGTTCTCAAGTCAATCAGCATGAGATTTCTACAAAATAATCCAAATTGGGAATGGCAATTTCAGCTAAATTTAATCTTGGGGGATTTGTAATTTTGAGCCAGTTGGAAACATGAAGTCATCTTTTGAAAGGGTTCCAACTGGTTAAAAAAAAAAGTAATTCTAATTTGTATAGGTGATTGTATTATGATGTCAAGAGAAATATTATTAAAATAGCATCTCTATGTGTCCTTCCTGACACCCTAACATAAATTGCTACCCACATGAGTCCATGAAGAGAATTGCAGACTGTTTATGCAAGCAAGCAAGCAAGCATATAAATCTAATAGGAGTGTGAATCGTAATTTCCCAGAGGAGATCTTCTTTAGGATACAGTAATTTATTTTCCCACATATAAAGAATAAATTTGAGGGAGGCAAGTTATCTCAATGAACTAGCTAGAGCCTGAGTGTAAAAATTGTATGAGCCTTGTTATCACTGTCTAGCAGTCTTCCTTCCTTCCTTCCTTCCTTCCTTCCTTCCTTCCTTCCTTCCTTCCTTCCTTCCTTCCTTCCTTCCTTCCTTCCTTTTCCTTCCTTCCTTCCTTTTCCTTCCTTCCTTCCTTCCTTCCTTTTCCTTCCTTCCTTTCTTTCTTTCTTGCTTTCCTTTTCTTTCTGTTCATTTTTCTCCTTAGTAGTAGGAGAAAAATTAGTTCTCTTCCCCCGCCCCCCAGTTTCCCCTTTTTATCAGTCCTTGTTATATACTACTCTATTTGTGACAAATGGCAGAGCTTAATTATTAGTAGGGTTAATTTTTCAATCTTTACTCTGTTTGCTTAGAGCTAAAGACTCCACCCTCAGACTGATTGCATGTAATTTCTTATTTGAGTCTTTAGTTGTTTAGGAAACAATCTACAGTTTGAGAGTACTAATATACATGTGAACTCTGGATACATTAAAAACATTGGAAAACTTAGTTTGATTCTAACTTTAAATTGCAGTTACCTAAGTCACATTTCCCAGAAATGATATGATTTACACTACCTGGAAATACAAGTTATGCTATACCAGATGTTACAATATAGTTTCTAGCTCATCTATAATATATTATAATGTAGGTATTAATAATGTAAAATTGTGTATGAAAACAAGTGGGAAATTTCACACAATGTCTTTTGCAAAAATAATTATATGAAAATTTACGGAAGAGTTATGACTAAATACATGGACCACTGAAAAAAAAACAGATATACTATAGTACATTTATAGCAACAATAATGTCTCTATGACAATATCAAAATATTCATTGTCCTAATTATGTAGTCCTTGATTACAACAGTTATTTGGTGACCTTTCAAAGTTACAATGGCATTGAAAAAAGTGACTTATGACTATTTTTCACGCTTATGACCGTTGCAGCATCTCCATGGTCAGAATTTGGATGCTTAGCAACTGACTCACATTTATGACAGTAGCACTGTCCTGGGATCATTTTGCAACCTTCTGACAAGCAAAGTCAATGGGGAAGCCAGATTCATTTAACAACCATGTTACTAACTTAACACCTGTAGTGATTCACTTAATAACTGTGGCAAGAAAGGTCATAAAATGGTGCAAAACTCACCTAACAGATAGCAACAGAAATTTTGGCTCAATTGTGGTCATAAGTCAAGGACTACCTGTATTGTGCAGGAAGCCCACTATGCATCAATTCAATATTTCCCTCCATCTGCTATGATTTAGGAATGTTCTTCCCTATGCAAGAGATACAATTAGCATTTACTAATGAACTGTATGCTGAGTAGGAGAATATATAAATTGATAAAATAAAGATGAGTAAAAGAAAGAGTATCCCTTTTGAAACTAGGAGTGAAGAGTTGGATAAAAAATTATCCAAGGAAATTTGTTTATGGGAAATGTTAAACCTCTCAATTCATGTTGTGGTTCGTAATGCTACCAAATAATCCCAAAGTAAATAAAAAGCAGAGGTTACATAAATAATAAAAAATATTTAACTCTCAGAATGATATTTAAGCTTTAATACGTCTGACACCTTTGAGTTTGTTAAAGTTGGGTGGCCAATAAATTTAAATAATCTTTATTTTTGGAAAGTGGCTATTTGATCATTTTAATATCAAAATTAAAAAGTGTAATTTTCTTATTTTCTTTCCATTAAAGAACAAGTTTTGATGCTGCAACTCTCCCACACAATTAACTATCTAATATTGTCCATATTACTAGAAAGGATCTCCTGGCGTATGTTCTTGTTTAACTTTCCTATGATCTTCAGAACACTTAGTTGTTTATAAAATTTATATGCCACCCATCTCACTCTGGGATTTCCATGATATTTTAGGTAATTGCAAGGAGTTATGTGGGTAGAAAAATGTCGGCAGTGAAAACAGCCCATGGTTCTTTTACGGGTGTGTTTTGAATACGGGAAGGTCTTGTTATGGTATTTTTGAAGTACATGACACTTTTCATAGTCCAAAGAGACAGGTCCCTTCTCCAAGATGCTGGCAGGAAGGGGACTACTTTCATAGGGTACAAAGGGGAGTGGGAAGGAGTCAAAAGGCATGCATGATATAACAGGTTGAGGAACAAAGTTGAGAATTCAATTGATTTTTTCTAAGAGGAAAAGACTGAGTGGATATTTCATGTTGCCTTTTTGTAGCAGAAATACATGATGCCAAGTGGACATGAAAGAAATGTAGAAACTAAAAGTTATGACAGGAACATCCACAGATTATCAGATGGAGGGCTTAAATTCTATCCAGAAGATGCTCAAGGAATTATACCAGGGGTGTCAAACTTGCGTTGTCACTGTGGTGTCATGTGACGTATCAGGACTTTTCCCCTTTACTAAACCGGGCGGGGGCAGGGCCAGCACATGACGCATCTGGCCTGCGGGCTGCGAGTTTGACAGCCCTGAATTATACCAATGCTTTATTATTGGGGAAGTAAATGAAAGGGATAGGAGTATCTCACCCTTTTCTATCTCAATGCTACCTTCTGGCCCCCCTATGAACTCTCCCCCTAATCTCAAGACTAGCTTTGTGCCTGGAAGCTATTATTCTTTCCCATAGCAACACAGTGCTCATAATCCTCTTAGTCTAAACACACTTGACTCATCCCCATGACTTTGTCCATAGTCCCTATCTTTCCCTTTCACCCTGGACTGCAGCTTCTACTGTTTGTTCTAATACCAGGGCTATTCCATGTGGGCTGCAAAACTGCAAATATAGCAAAGAGGTTTCTGCATTCCTGAATCTGATTTTTTGACCAAATCTGGCTTACGGAAAGCACACCTTAAGATACTAATTTAAAGGGTGGACGAAAGTAAAGCTGAAAATACTCAGCATGTAATAGTCCCTCCAGAAAAGAAATAGCTCAAGTTCATTATAAACTGAATGGAGTATGAATGTGTCTACTCATATAGCAGGTACTTTTTATAGTTCATAATGGAAGTTCAAGTCTGCAAAGACTGTCCAGGCTAACTGAAATGCTTTGTTAGCATACAGTATGTAGAATATTACTAGTAATAGTTTTCTTATAATGAAACTCTTGATGATGGTCTTACAACTCCAATGGGTTTCTCGGCATAAAAATGGCAACGTAAAGCATGGAGAATAAAAAGACATTTTGTAACAGTAATCACCAACCTGATTAGTTTGGAAGAAAGGATTGTCTAATTCACCTATACAAATATTGCTGTTAAATAAAGGCAGAATCCCTTGTATAATTTTCTTAATGAGAAGGAGCTGAATGTGATCATGACTCAAGGTGAGTTAATCTGTTGCTTAATATTACTGGAATTTTTTCTTTTTTTTTTACAAAAAGACACCAACGCTATGATTCATTTTTCTTTATCAGAATTCAAAACAAACAACCATCATTTATTAAGTTGTCATAAGATCCGAATCTTGACATATCCTGACTCTCTTTCTCTGTCTGGGTGTACTGTATTTATGTATAAAACACAGCAGGCCTCTCTATGGTAGAGATCTATAAGGAGGTAAGTGACTTCTCCAGAATGAGCAAGTAAGTGGATGTAAGACTAGGACCTACAAGAAAAAGCAAGGCTCACATTTCACCTGCTTTGCCTGATATGAGAAGTACACCTAAGGTAATGACAAGCATGAGAGGGCAGATGGGGAATAAAGAACATAGACTAATATTCTAACATCTTAAGATTCCTGCTTAACAAGCACATTTACTATAAACACCCATATCTCCTCTAACAGAAATTTTAAAAGACCTGGCTTTCTTTTGCCACCTGCAATCAGTCCTGTCATAAACCTGTCCATTTTAAGGAGGAGGGGAACAGATTTCAAAGCAAGCTTATCATTCAAGCTGTCATAAAAAAAGAGAATAAAAGAGTGGCGACTCTCCTTTATGATTTGTTGATTACTCATGTTTCCTGCAGAAAAGTGGCAGCACCCTGCTCAGGGCAGAAGGCCAAGTCTGGGCACGTGTCAAACATTATCTGGGCTTTCTTTGCCCTTTATCTTCTTCCTCCAGGGATTTCACTCTTCCCCAAACTGTTCTCTCTCCCCCTTTTTTTACTTTTACCCTGCTTTCTTGCTTCCTATCCAGGGAAGTAGAGCAGGTCCAAGGATAAGACGAGAGGATTTTTGTGAAGTGCCACCTGGTGGATTCTTGCCTTCTACCTCATGGAGAAACGATGAGAGTTTGGAAATTCACCATTTTAGATTCACCAGTGTCCTGAATTGATAGTACATTGGGCACACTAGGATATTCTAGGAAATATCAATTGGTGACTCAAGAACCTGCTGGTCCACGCAGAAAGCGATGGGTAGGTATCATTACAGGGTCCTCTATCTGCTTCAAGTGATGGCGTAGAACTTTATTCTGGGTACATTGTGAGTGCTATTGTCTCATCCTGGAGAATAATACGGAGGCTACTTGTTTAAACATTTGTTTGCGTATATATAGACATGGCCTCCAGACTTCTCTACGTTGAATGGGTGTGGTAGAGGCAAGAATGTAAACTGAGAAAGGAACACCCAGAACTGAATGCATAATGGTCACTGATTTCCTACCACCAGAAACGGGCAACTACCATACCTGTCCAATTAGTGTGTGCTGTGGATATTTTAGTATGTCAGAGTGCTGGTCTTCAACAAATACTACCAATCTGAGAGTCACCATTTTGTTGAACAATCAAACATATGCATCTATGCACATATGCATAGACTTAATTAAGATCAATGTATTAACATGCCTTGGGGCAGTGTGATTTATCTTACAGAATTAGTGAATACAAAATCCAGGTGGAAGATTCTGCAACAATGCACAACCCAAGGATGAAGGAAATGGATGACTGTATTGGTAGCTGCTGGAGTTAGTCCTTTAATCAAGCTAAAAAGAAGAGGACTGTGTGATACGTGATGTCTCATTCTGAATCTCACAGTAGCCCTGGAAAAGGGTGAAGGATGAAGCTTGCAAGCCAAACTCTAATGAAGTTTTATTTAAAACTGTATGCCAATAATGCAAGATTGAAGCTAAGCAGCCACCTTTTATTGTGGCTGCTTAGCTGCAACTGCATGCAATCCTAGAAATTTACTCTTGGATGTCATATTCTGATTCTCACCTAGAGGAAATAGTATTGTGTCAGATGAAACACAGTTTTGATTCAGTGTAACTATATAGCTATGTGGGCTATGTTGAAAGACAATAGAAAATTTTTATTTTTATATAATCATAATGTTAAAACAGTTTTCAGAAGACATGCTTATGAAAACAGCATTCAATGCAAGTACTGCTGAAGTATTTTGGACAGTGAGCCATTCAGTCACTGTTTGAAGACCTCAGCTGAAGGGAACATACCATATCATGAGGCAACCTATTTTACTGGATAACAGGACATTCTCCTAATATTGTACTGGAATATATTTAAACTATAGTTTAACTTATTGTTTCTAATCCTGCACTTTGGGGCAATAGGAATAGTAATAAGTCCATTCTCTTTTATGTGTGCCAATTTTTTAGATATTTGAATCCTACTGTTATATCCCCTCCCAGTCCCCTCCCTTCCCTTCCCTTCTCCCTCCCCCCTCCCTCTATTCTCCATAACTGAACTGTTTAACTTTTCTCACAGATGTACAGTAATGTTCCATCATCTAGGAAGCCACCTCTGAACTTTCTCTAAGTATGGCTTTTTTTATATTCCATCACAATCACCCGCCTTTAGCAGATTTGGGTGATTTCTTGGGTGATCATTGACTTTAGAGTGTAATAAATTCTCAATTTACAAAGATTTATGATACTACTCATTGAACAGAATAGTCATTTTGAAACATAATGTAAATGTTCTCTGTAACTAGTATGCAAATTTTTATTTATTTGTGTTTTAGATCAGGAATGTGCCATATATTTATAAGGTAATATTCTTTTTTTAAAAAAAGAATATTACATAAAATTAAAAGGCGTCTAGACTTTCCTCTAATTTCAATGTGTCATACACAGCCTCCTGATTCCCTAGACTCACTTTGGACAAAGTTATGACATTGTTATGTTTAATGCCATGTAACAGAAAAGAGGTGAAGGCAGGGGAATCCTTCATTTAGAGTAAATATAACTATTTAAGAGTTTTCCACAGTTTGATGAAGAAAAGCTGCTGGGTCCAAGAATTCAAATGTAAGAGAAACTGAATATTCTGGCAACTGCAGTGTATCAGTAATGTATATTACATTTGCATCTCTTTCTTACTTCTAATTTCCCTGAAGTATATCCTGTCCTATTAATTATGTATTTGAGTGTACTTTAGTTTCTCTCCTATTATTTTTCCAATTAACAGTCTTTGGTTACTCTAGATACTCAGTGATATATTGTATGTCCAACCTAGAAACTTTCACTGGTGCAGAACAAAATGTTGAACATGCTTATAGTAATGAGACATTTCTTATTACAACTTTTTTTTGCCATTGCCGCCTCTTCATTTTGGGGACCCAAAGTTAAATTATTAACTTTTAAAGTTCCACATTAGGGTTAGGCAAACTATATGCCAGAGCAGGCCCTAATTATAGCATGCATATAGACTTCCTCAAATGCCCTAATTTATTGATTTTTTTTAAAAAAAATTCTTTTATTTATTTCCCACCTTTATTATTTTTTACAAATAACTCAAGATGGCAAACATACCTTCCTCTTCCTATTGTCCCCAAAACAACAACCCTATGAGGTGGGTTGCGCTGAAAGAGAGTGACTAGCCCAAAGTCACTCAGCTGGCTTTCGTGGCTAACGCAGGACTTGAACTCACCATCTGCTGCTTTCTAGTCTGGTGCCTTAGCCACTAGACTAAATTGATTCCCTCCATCAGGAGCAAGTTTGAATATATGTCCCTTATCACACAATGTGCACCAGAATGTATTAAACATTCCATTGCACCCTGCTCTTCTTTAATTTGGGCTTTGAGTGTTAAAAAAAGTAATGCATGCATATGTGGATTCATTGACCAATCAACATAGATAAACATAGATAAACACCCACTCCTTCTTCTACTACACACAGCAATTATGTTTGGAGATGCATATCTTGCCTTTTGATCAACTGACTCTCCAGGCAATTTGCAATTGATAGTTGTTAGTCACTTGTTAATGGATAAAGCCGGAGAAGCTTGCCTTTAGATGTGCAGCTGAGAATTATAGCAACTAGTTGTCCCTTCTTTGAACAACAAATAGACTGAAAATCCTATTCCTGAGCTGCATTGTTCTTCCTGGAAATAGAAGAGCAAACTTTAGGAGGTTCTCATGGGGTCCCTGAGCTCATGAAAGTTACAAGGGTAGACTATTCCTTTATCTTGGATCTGTCTCAGAATCAATCAGAATTTGTGAATTAAGGGGATAAGATTATTGTTGCCAGGATCCCCCTTTAAGGGCTTGAAGCAGAGAATGTAGCCACATCTTTAACTGAATTGCTCTCCAAGGTTCCATTTCCCAGGAAAGAAAAATGCACAGGCACGGTGTAGATTTTCCAGTATGCAGCAGAATGTACAGTGTATGCAGGGCCAGTGTATTTTCCAGCAAGATTACTCTCAGCTTTGGATGGTTTAATTTGGGGGAATTGTTACATGAGAAGGAGCATGAATCTTTCTCAAGGGATGATGGATCATGATCACAGAACTTGAATCACATTTATTGAGAACTGGATCGGGATACATGTGGGATTGCTTTTTTCTAAGAGTTTTTAACTTCTAAGCAGATCGAGCAGAATGGGCATGCTGCAGATCCCGTCAGCCAAAGAGTATAAGCTGGTGGGCACCAGATGTTGATCTTTCTCTGCAGCATCTCCTGCTCTGTGAAACATCCTCTCTTCAGACATCAGAATGGCCAAAACTTTGTTAGCCTTCTGTAAGACCCTAAAAACCTGGCTTTGTTCCTGAGTCTGTGGTGCTGAATGTGTCAAAGGCCCTGTTTCCTGACTGTATTGCTAACTGGCCAAGTAATTTGCTCCTATGTGTATTTAATCTGGACGTATTTATTGTTTTAAAATATTTTTAGTATTTTTAATGCTGATATATTTTTTGAATTGTAAGCCAACCAAAGTCATTGACTGATATGGGCAGCTATAGAAAATAGATATAGATAGATAGATAGATAGATAGATAGATAGATAGATAGATAGATGATAGATAAGATGATAGATAGATGATAGATAGATATAGATGATAGATAGATGATTGATAGATAGATAGATGATAGATGATAGACAGATGATAGATGATAGATAGATGATAGATGATAGATAGATAGATAGATAGATAGATAGATATGCAATATAGTTTAAAACTATATAGTTCTTCTCTTTTTTATATGAAAACATGCTCCAGTAGATATCGAGAAGAACTATATAGCTTTAAACTATATCTCATAGTTTATAGTTGCATATCATCTAATGTTGCATAGAGTCTAATCCATTTCATTAGTTTTAGGATTGATTTAACTACAAGATGGAGACCTGTTCAGACTGAACAAGTTAACCACTGTTTTTCTCCATTTCCTGTTATTTTATGGACATTAAACTCAGAACCGGATGTTACTAGTGGTAGGATTCAAATAATTTAACAACCAGTTCTCTGACTTAATGATTTCTTCCAACAATCAGTTAACCAAACTGCTCAGAAAGTTAACAACTGGTTCTCCCGAAGTGGTGCGAACTGGTTGAATCCCACCACTGGATGTTACCCACAAGAGCCTGAGCAGTCTATATGGACTCCATCTTGAAATCTGGGGTTCTTTCCATTCCTAAGAGATGTTGATTCCAGGCTCTCATGGATAACCTGCACTCTAAAGTTGGGGGGGGGGAAGGAATGACGACGGACAGGACGGACAATTCTGGTAACAGTCTCTTATGAGCATCCTTCATCTAATGAGCTCTAAAGTTGTTTTCTTATAGGTCTTTAAAATGTAACTGCAAATGAAGCAAGTGGTAAAGTCCATAGTGGATTAAGCTCTTTGAACAGGGATAATCAAGCAAATGAAAAAGCAAGTATCTTATTACTTACTGCAAATTTAAAAAAAATACTAGTGTATATTTAGGAGAAATGTGGCTTCTTTTTAATAAGGACTGACCACCCCTATTTTGACAGGATTTGATCTAATTCATATCTTGTACCAGCATGTGAACGGACATTATTTGCACAGCATAGCATTTTGTGATCCAGTACGCTGAACATTAAAAAGTTGCATGCAAATTGATGAAAAACGTGCATACAATGCTTATACTAGCAGGTTGTTCATAATGGCATGTTGGAAAAAAATGCATCAGGAAACATAAGAGTAAATGTATACAAATCACATATTTCCCTGCTGCACACCTATTGCAAACACACGGCTCACCATTTTTCAAAAGAACAGTTCAACATTGACATTTTTATCTGGCAGAATTATACTTCTAAACCTGATTCTTTGGTATTATCTTTAGATCTTGGTTTGTTTTTTTTTAAATTGATCTGGATTTTATTTATTTATTTATTTTTTTGCTGATAGACAGAAACACAGTCACTGAAGGGCAGGTGGATGATTTGAGATCTTGGAAAGAATGAGGAACTTGGAAAGAGACCAGCTCCTTTTTGCACACTATTGCCATGCAGAAGGTGTGGGGTGAAACTTAATACCTTTGAAGTCTTAAGGAAAAACACATAGCAATAAGCTCTTTAGATCAGTACATTATGAAAGATGGTGAAATGTTACCTAAAACAGTGCAGAGTAAGCATCTGTAGGTTTTGCTTTGATTTTGAGGATCATATAGCCATGCCCTGTGGGCTCTTAAAATTCCTGACATTAGGCACAGCAAAAAATGTACACTTATCTGTACCAGAGGTGGGTTTCAGCAGGTTCTGACCCATTCTGGAGAACCGGTAGCAGAAATTTTGAGTAGTTCGGAGAACCGGTAATAAAAATTTTGACTGGCCCCGCCCCCATCTATTCTCTGTCTCCCGAGTCCCAGCTGATCGGGAGGAAATGTGGATTTTGCAGTAATCTTCCCCTGGAGTGAGGTAGGAATGGAAATTTTACAGTATCCTTCCCCTGCCATGCCCACCAAGCCACCCCCGCCAAGCCACACCCACAGAACCGTTAGTAAAAATTTTTGAAACCCACCACTAGTCTGTATCCCAATCAACTAAATTCTTCTAAGCTTTATTGATATTTATTTAATTGAAATGTTGTTTTATAAAGCTTTCCCAGCTCAGATTGGCCGAGCTGTGTATAATTACAACTAGCAAAACACTTGAAAATAACAGCAGTAAAAAAAAATTCATGTAATGGGCGAAAAATACATATTACAACCAAAACCAACAATACACATCCAATGGGTGTATCATTAACCTCTCCAAAAGATTGGGGGAAAGCCATTATTTTTTTTTAAAAAAAGAAATATTTAAAGATTGTGGGGTCAGGGTTGTGTGAACCTCAGAAGTGGCTTTTTTTAAATTAGCATTATTTGCTAAATGTATAAATCCTTGTTTTGTCACTGTTAAAGGTAAATTGTCTTAGTGATTCATTTCATCTCCAATTTTCACTTGTTAGTGTAGTCTGCAGAAAAGCATCTTTGCTACTCCTCAATTTGGGCTTCAATTTGTAAAGCACAGTATACAAAAACAGGAGGTAAATGGACTTCCCTGCTGATGAGAGGCTATCGTATTGCTGTCTCCTTTAAACAGAGCATGGAATCTGCAGATTTCATGTACACATTCTTGTCATTTTCTTGGCAACAATATGGAAGTAGTTTGTTACTGTCTTCTTCTGAGAAGTTTTTTGAACTACACAGCTTATAATCATAATATTTCCTTGTAGTCTCCTATCCAAGTGTTAAACAGGTCTAGCCTCGCTTACCTTCCCAACCCAGACATGGCTGGGCAAACTGAGATACTATATTATTAGGCTGAAGAAAGAGAAATGGATTGTTGATGTCTTACACTTTTACTTTGGAACAAGATTTAAAGGCAACAAGCATGGTTTCTTTTAGATTTGAGTTGGAATTACCATTGCTTCTGTGAGTGTGAATGGGTCACCATTAGCCTGGAAATAAATAAATCAATCAGTCAGTCAGTCAGTCAACCAATCAATCACTCACTCAATCAATCAATCAGATGAGGCAGTTGGAACTGAGTCTTGAAAGCACTACATCAGAGAAGGACGTGTGTTCAGTCACTAACAACAAGCTGAACAAGCCAGCAGTGTAAGACAGCTACTGAGCCATGATGGCACAGTGGTTAGAATGCAGTATTGCAGGCTAATTCAGTCAACTGCCAGCAGTTCGCTTCTCACTGGCTCAAGGTTGACTCAGCTTTCCATCCTTCCAAGGTCGGTAAAATGAGGACCCAGATTGTTGGAGGCAATATGCTAACTCTATAAACCACTTAGAAAGGGCTGTAAAGCACTGTGAAGCGGTATATAAGTCTAAGTGTAATTGCTATTACTTGAAGAGCTAACATCTTGAGATGGATTTAAAGATGTGTAAAAACTCTATTCCCTTCTATTCTGCCTGGTTGTGATCAGATCTAGAGTTCTGGATGTTATATTAGGCACCACATTTCCAGAAGGCGATATTGACAGGTTCAAATAGGCCCAGAGAAAGGTGACAAAGATGATACAGTGACTTGAAAACAGTGGAAGTAACTGGGGTTGTTCAATCTGGAGAAAAGAAGATGAAGAGTAATCATGATATCAATGTTCAATAACGTAAAATGGTGATGATCAATAAGTTTTCCATAGGTCCAGAAATGATGAGCATAAATAGCTGCTAGCTATATTTTGTTTAAAATTAAGAAAAACCTCTTGATGTTGAGTTCCATAAAACAATGAAAGAGTATATTATGGTGGCTGTAGTTCTCTATTTTAGGAACTTTTAAAGAAGAGATGAGATAGCTACCTTTCAAGAATAGATTAATTGATTTCAATGCACCTTGCAAAAGGTAGATGCTCCTTGTAGTCCCCTTCAACTCCACAAATCTATCAACCTTTGATTCCTGGCAAGGATGAAAGCAATGAAAATACTCACCCGGTGCCAGGGGTGGGTTCTACTTAATAATAATAATAATAATAATAATAATAATAATAATAATAATAATAATAATAATAATAATAATAATAATAATAATAATAATAATAATAATAATAATAATAATAATAATAATTTTATTTCTATACCGCCCTTCTCCCGAAGGACTCAGGGCGGTGTACAGCCTATTTAAAAACACAGACAAAACAATGATATAAAATTTAAAATAATTAAATAAGTGGCTCAAATTTAAAACCCCAATAAATTTAAATACCCCAATTTAAAACTATTGTGTTGATAGTCCGGCCTGGCGGAACAACAGGGTCTTCAATGCGCAGCGAAACACCCGGAGGTCGGAGATCTTACGAATTTCCGGGGGCAGTTCATTCCACGGGGCTGGGGCTCCCACAGAGAAGGCCCTCCCCCTGGGCGTCGCCAGCCGACATAACTTGGCTGATGGCACCCTGAGGAGACCCTCTCTGTGGGAACGAACTGGTCGGTGGGAGGCTATTGGTGGCAGAAGACGGTCTCAGAGGTACCCGGGTCCTATGCCATGGAGCGCTTTAAAGGTGGTAACAAACACCTTGAATCGCACCCGGAAGACCACCGGGAGCCAGTGCAGCTCGCGCAGGAGGGGTGTCACATGGGCATAATGGGTTGCGCCCATAACCACCCGCGCGGCCGCATTCTGGACCAGCTGGAGCCTCCGAGTGCTCTTCAAGGGGAGCCCCATGTAGAGAGCATTACAATAGTCCAACCGGGAGGTGACAAGGGCATGAGTGACCGTGCGCAAGGCGTCCCGGTCCAGAAAGGGCTGCAACTGGCGAATCAGGCGAACCTGATAAAAGGCCCCCCTGGCCATGGCCGTCATGTGCTCTTCTAAAGACAGCCGTGCGTCCAGGAGGACACCCAGATTGCGAGCCCTCTCTGTGGGGGGGCAAAGATTCACCCCCAATAGTCAGCGATGGCACCTGCTGACTATATCGGGGCGCCGGAAGCCACAGCCACTCGGTCTTGGAGGGGTTGAGTCTGAGCCTGTTCCTCCCCATCCAGACCTGCACGGCCTCCAGGCAGCGGGACATCACATCAAGGGCATCGTTGGGGTGGTCTGGGGTGGAGATGTACAGCTGAGTATCGTCAGCGTACAGATGACACTTCACCCCAAAACCACGGATGATCTCACCCAGCGGCTTCACATAAATGTTGAACAGGAGGGGCGAGAGGACCGACCCTTGCGGCACTCCCCATGCGAGACGCCTCGAGGTCGACCTCTGCCCCCCTGCCAACACGAACTGCGAGCGGTCGGAGAGGAAGGAGGAGAACCACCGCAAAACGGTGCCCCCTATTCCTAACCCCCTCAACCGCTGCAGCATGATACCATGGTCGATGGTATCAAAAGCCGCTGAGAGATCTAATAGGACTAGGACAGAGGAACAACCCCTGTCCCGAGCCCTCCAGAGATCATCCACCAACGCGACCAATGCCGTTTCTGTGCTGTACCCCCGCCTGAAGCCCGACTGGTACGGGTCTAGATAGATAGCTTCATCCAGGTGCCGGGGAAGTTGTCGTGCCACCACGCTCTCAACAACCTTCGCCACAAAACGAAGGTTGGAGACTGGACGATAGTTGGCTAATTCAGCCAGGTCCAGGGAAGGCTTCTTGAGGAGGGGCCTCACTACTGCCTCTTTCAAGGCAGCAGGAAAGGCACCCTCACCCAGAGAAGCACCTATAATCCCCTGGAGCCAGCCTCGTGTAACCTCCCGGGAGGCCAGTACCAACCAGGAGGGACACGGGTCCAATAAACATGTGGCGGCACTAATCTTACCCAGGACCCTGTCCACATCCTCGGGAGTCACAGAATCAAACTCCTCCCAGATAACATTCTCAAGACCTGCCCCGGTCTCCTCCCGTGGACTCATCCAATCGGAGTCCAAGCCATCCCGAATCCGAGCGACTTTATCATGCAGGAATTGCACAAAATCCTCAGCACGACCCTGCAAGGGATCTTCCCGCACTCCCCCCCGAAGAAGGGAGTGGGTCACCCTAAACAGGGCGGCTGGGCGGTTCTCTGCAGATGCAATAAGAGCGGAAAAATGGTTAGATTTTGCCGCTTTTATCGCCACTAGGTAGGTCTTGATATAAGACCTCACCTGTGTCCGGTCGGAATCGGATTGACTAGTCCTCCAAATGCTCTCTAGGCGTCTTTTCCGACGCTTCATCTCTCTCAGCTCCTCAGAGAACCAAGGAGCTAATTGAGATCGGCATCGGGTCAGAGGCCGCAAAGGCACGACGTGGTCCAAAGCTCCAGCGGCCGCCCTTTCCCAGGCGGCCACCAGCTCTTCAGTCGAGTCGTGTGTTAGAGTCTCAGGAAATGGCCCAAGCTCCGTCAGGAACCTTTCAGGATCCATCAGGCGCCTGGGACGGAACCATCTGGTCGGTTCCGTCTCCCTGCGGTGGGGGCAGGTGGTAGGAAAGTCTAGTTGAAGGAGTGAATGATCTGTCCATGACAAGGGTTTAATATCTAGGTCCCCTCTACCAAGATCATTCAACCACTGACCAGAGATAAAAATCAGGTCCAGAGTGTGTCCCCCTATGTGAGTGGGGCCTTGAACTAACTGGGTCAGGTCCAAGGCCGTCATGGAAGCCATGAACTCCCGAGCCACCTCTGATGCCTCACCTGCGGATGGGAGGTTGAAATCCCCCATGACAATAAGTCTGGGGGTATCGACCGCTACCCCGGCAATGACGTCGAGTAGCTCGGGCAGGGTCGCTGCCACGTGGCAGGGAGCCAGGTACGTAGTCAGCAAACCCATCTGCACCGCACGGCCCCACTTCACACAAAGGGACTCACATCCGGCTATCTGAGGAACAGTGGTCTCCCTCGGACAAAGACTCTCCCTAATGATCACCGCCACTCCCCCACCCCTCCCCTGGGCCCTTGGCTGATGAAATGCACGGAAACCTGGCGGGCACATCTCTACGAGGGGGACCCCCCCTCTTGGCCCAACCAGGTCTCCGTAATACCTGCCAGGTCTGCACCCCCCTCCAAAATAAGATCACAGATGAGGGGGGCCTTATTAACCAGTACTTAGCTTTACTACTGCTTCTGATGATGTCAGGGTCAGTGGGTGGAGCCTCCTACCGGTTTTACTACCAGTTCTATAGAACAGGTCAGAACCGGGGGCAACCCATCACTGCCCGGTGCTATTTGTCTGATTCAAAGGATTGCATCACATGCCCCACGGAAGTGCCATATGACACTAAGACTGCTATTATTCATCCCATAGAAAAAACATTCATTTTGAATTTACCAGCACAATCTGTTTCATTTCCTCAGCAAACGATCAGTAGGATGAGAATACATAATGTTCACCAAATGACTTGCTTCTACTTGTATGTGGAATCATATCCATATCTGGTGTTTTAAGCAGTACACAGGATGCATGATACAGGAAATAGGAGGGGATACTCTCCAATGTAAAGTATACTAGCCATCATCAGATCATTAGGAATAGAAATGGAGGGACCTTGGAGGGATCTTAGTTCAAGTTGTAGGATCTCTGTTGTTTATCTGCATGAAGTTTTTTTGCCCTTGTACCTCAAATGCTAACAACAAATAAGGGTTCTGGGAGGAACTTTAATTCTTGATTTCTGAAACAGAATACCTTCTGAATTAGAAACAGATCCACTCCCCTTTGTACTGAAGTTGGATTTTTAGCTGAAGAGTTATTTTGCCAGTGTTCCACATACATATACTTGAGGAAGTACTGAGATGAGGAATAGAATGGCTGTTTTCACACTAGCATGTAACAACAATATAAATATGCCCCAGGCTCATATTTTCCTCTTCGGCCATGTGTTGCCTTCTCTCATTCTCAATCCTAAATGAGATAGCCTTAATTGTTCCAGTCCTAAAATAATATTTCTTTTGTGTAAGAGCAGCCCAAGATGAGTAAAATCTGGTAGACTTTGCCACCTTTGTCACCAAGTGTGGCAGTGAATGGAAACAATAGAGCAATAGGCAATAGAGGCAAAATATGGATCTGCAATAGGGATAGAAATACTATGCCAGTTTAATTTTCTGTTTAGCTCAAGAATAAATAAGATTATAAATCCGTAATGGAGAATGGCACAGTCATTTTGCTCAATTCTTTATATCCCAATAAATGTATGAATCAGAGGTCCTGGTGCAGTTCTTAGAAGCTTCAGATAAATCATCAAAACTGGCAGCAAATTTGTTCTATCTGCGAGCAGGCCTTTGGGACATAGAAAGAAGGCAGAAGCTGAGGTTATTACTAACTTCATCTGGAGTGTTTTCCCTTTTCCCTTTTTTACAGCTAGATAACAAAGTCACTTGTACCGAGTAGAAATGGAATCTAGGTCTGCCATTCAAATTATCTGAAGATGCTGCATCCACTTTCTTAAAGGAGTTTTTTTGTGTAATGAAGAAAGAATACCTGCCAAAATTCCTATTTTAGAATTCAGAAATAGCACAAAATGATCTACGGAGGAGGGTCGCTGTTCGTACACAATGCTGATTCTCCAAATAGAACTTTGGCCATGAGGAAAAATATGCTTTTTGTAAGCTTTTGTCATTATTTTATACATGCCTTCTAATATTTACTGGTGAATTGATTTTGTGTTTTCTATATACAAAGAGTTCAAGATTATAATCTGGAGATTGCGTAGCTTTAAATTCTCTGATGACAACTGATTTGGGATCAGTGGTGAAATCCAAATTTTTTACTACCGGTTCTGTGGGTGTGGTGTGGCTTGGTAGATGTGACTTGATGGGCGTGGCAGAAGGATACTGCAAAATCTCCATTCCCACCCCACTCCAGGGAAAGGATATTGTAAAATCCCCATTCTCCCTCCACTCTGGGGCCAGCCAGAGGTGGTATTTACCAGTTCTCTGAACTACTCAAAATATCCGCTACCGATTCTCCAGAACCTGTCTGAACCTGCTGGATTTCACCCCTGATTTGGATCTCCCAAAGTCTAACCATATAACATATACCAGAACATATTAAATATTCCATTGTATCCTGCTCTCTTGTAATTTGGACTTTGAATGTTAAAAAGTAATGAAGTATGGCCTTTTCCAGGAATTTTACAGTGACGCATTCCTTAAAGCCAGACAATTATATTGCAAAGAACATATGTCAGTAATATCATCTCCATTCACTTCTATGCGCTTATACAATGCTAGAAATGTGATGCAAATAAGGTCATTACAAGGACATCTGGGAAAGAATCAAACCTGAAACTCCATAAGGCAATATGGGTGGGATCTGATATTAGCATATCTGTGCGGGAGGTTTTGTTTTTGTTTTCTCCAGAGGACAAGGTGTGGATTCAGTCTCATGCCAGCTCAGATGCCCGTAAAGGGGCATATGTCCAGACTTGCTCCAGATGAATGCAATTGCAAGAAAAAAATAATAATGCTAATTAGAAAATCATCATGCTACAAATGGGAAAACAGCTTTTCTCAATCTAGAACATAAACTTCACACTAACAACACACAACTCACAGGTCATAGTTGATTGTTGCCTTCTTCCTCACAACTTTCCCCCTCATCTACATACATATATGAATGTTTATACACATCTATTGCAATGGTGAAATCTGAACCGGTTTACTACCAGTTCGCTGGCTGCGCATGTGCACTCTGTGTGTGCATGTGCAGTGCGCACCACATACTAAATGTGAGGTGCCACCCACACAGTGCATGCCAAAAGGAGGCATGGTGTAAGTAGAACAGCATGGAGTGTGTGTGTGTGATCAGCTGTGGCGTTGTAAAAAACTGCTTTTAAAAGTAAATAAAAAGGCTCTGACAATCGCATGGCTCAGCTGTGATCGTCAGAGCCTTTTTTTAACCTTTTGAAAGCATTTTTTAAAAGAAGTGGCAAGCGGGTGACCGAGTGATTGGATGGGCATGGGCTGGGGAGGGGGCAGGGATTTTTGCTACCAGTTCTCCAAACCACCTGCCGCCATCACTACCGGATTGGCCGATCCGGTCTGAACAGGGAGCATTTCACCCCTGATCTATTGTCCCTGGGATTTTTTTTTTCTCACCAGAGAAATATAAATGAGAAAGAGAAGAATAAAAAGGACTTTAAAAAGCAAAGGATGAAGAAAGTCAGAAAAAGCCCTCTGAGGAAGATAGGAAGCTGTCAAAGATAATCAGTGCTTGGGCAGGAAATGTATTCTCAATTGCCATGGAAGCAGTTTTCTTCTGCTTACACTAAAAGTAGAATTCCTGTTGGCTGCCTACATTTAACCAACATTGGTTGATCTCAAAGCTAAGTAGGGTTGGACTTGGTTAGCTTTTAGATGGGAGAATAGTAGGAAATCCTAGCAGTGTAGGCTACTTTGAAATTTAGAACAACACTGAGGCAATGGCAAACCAGTTCCAGAGTACTTCCAAGATAGCTTCAGAGATATATCTGTTAATAATTGAGAGTCAATTTCAACTTCAGAGGGATTTCACTTCAAGAGAAGTCTACTATTTTGAGGGTGACTGCACCATATAATATTCCTTCTCTATAGTAAGTATGATCTATCTCAGGGTTGGGCAACGGTGGCCCTTTTACAACCTGTGGACTTCAACTCCCATAATTCCTGAGACAGGCTGTCTCAGGAATTCTGGGAGTTGAAGTCCACAGGTTGTAAAAGGGCCACCGTTGCCCACCCCTGATCTATCTGAATAAGTAGCCTTACTTCCACCTGTTTCCTGATTCCACATAGCCAACACATTTGTCTTCAGTTATTTTTGATGTAGATGTTTCTCATCCAGATGGTGGCTGGTGTGTGTATGGAAAAGGGAATCTAACTGTGTGTTGCATTACCCATGCTGCTGGAAGTTACTTTAAATCCCACATTCGAGGGGAAGTTGGAAATGAAAGCAGTTGGTAGAATTTTTTTTTTGAAATTTTCACCTGTAATTGAATCAGAGTCCCATATCCTTACCTTGGAAATAATAAAAAGGCATAGAATTAATCACATGCTACAAGTGTGACTTAATGCATAGTTGGACTTAGTATCCATTTAAAACTGCCCTATGTATTTTTTTAAATAAAGGTTGTAGTTCATGGCAAGATATTGTGTATGGATGTTCAGGAATCTGATTTGAAGGGCAGAATAGGATTGATATCACAAGTTGGCATGTCTATAGCACCTGTCAGATGTTTCTTTTTCTAGGATCATCTATTAGCTGTGTGATATCAGCATTTTCTAGCCAGGAAAAGATGCAGCTGCTTTAAGACAATTCTGAGGTTGTTGTGTTCGTGCCTTGGTTATGCCAAAGCACATTTTGCCATTTGCCAGATCTCCGCACAGATCTGGACTGTTGTCTAAGCTCTGAGGAAATATGGGCTTTTTCTGATGTAGCCTCCCTGGAAACTCATAGGCTTGCTTTTGTCAAGCAAATTTTAAGTCATTACCCAAGGACACATTAAAAAAAATACTGATTTATATATCAATCCTACTCCTTTACATTTTGTCTCTTGCATGCAATAAAAAATGCAAATTTTAGGTTGTTTCCTGATCATATTTATGGGGCTTTTTTTATATTGGCCACAGATTTCTTCAAAGTCAATGCTATACTTTTTTGTGGCACAAGAAAATGTGTTTAAATAATGTCACATCCTTCAGCTTTTTATCTGTTTCTGAGGGAATACAATAAATGAACCACCACCCATCTCTCTGCCTTTGCCTTGAAGTACAACAAACCAATCCTTTTCGTTTTCGGCTAAACCTATCCCCATCTCTTGATCTAGCATATCTTTGTGTGAGGCCAGGCTCTTCAGGCAAAATCTCTGTGAGGCTATATTTAGAGGTAGTCCCCAGATTCGTTTTCTGATTATGTGTTGCTACAGTTCACCGTACCAAACTTGACCTAGGAATGTCCTCGGTTCATTTTGTTAGCGCTTGAGCATGATCTAGCAGAATTGCTAAGTATGATTGTGAGTTCAAAATGCTTTACTGCTGAAGGCAATGGGATATTCTGTTACTTAAGGGAGTGTTGTGTAATAATTGCTGCCTTGAATTGGAATATTTTAAAACCTTTAAAGTCAGATGTTGAGAGTTCACAAAAATAACTTAAGAGAATAATTCTAGTTATTTGGTTCCCGTTCTGACTGAAAGGCATAATGGGAAGCTGGAACACCTAAAAGGAAGTGATGATATTAGTGGGGTCATCCCTCAGACAAAATATATGGAGATTTATTGTCTAGGTAGGTGGAGGTACTTAGACAGCTTTGGTTAATTTTAAAAAGCTAAACAGGGTTGTATCTGGTTAATATTTGGATGGAAATCATCAGAAAAGGGATATTAGGTCTGACTGAATGTTTAGTAGAGTCAAGACCACAAAAGCCAAAAGCCAGAACCACTGATGACCAGGAACTGGGGCAGAGTAAAAAGAGTTGGAAAACAGCATCAGTAGAAGACATCAAGGCTACCTTCCCTGTGAACAGCCCACCCCCATTTCCTTCTACATTCCCTCTGGAATATTACAGGAAGTAGAAGTTTTAGAAGGTTTTTAGCTACCAGAAAGGACACATGTAGTGGAAGTGTTCCTATCTTTTCCCCATCTTGTTATAAATACATTGGTTCAGTCCTTGAGAGGTTAGCTGGTAACATTAAACTCTTGTCAGATTCAGAGGAGGCTATGCAGGTGCTAAATCATGTAGTTAGTTGGTTTGTTAGTTCAGGAGTCCCCAACCCACTGGGCTGTGTGGCCTACTACTGGGCCGTCATGAGCCATTCGGAAGTGGGCTGCAGAAGTGGTGTGTGAGCATATGTGCTCCATTTACATGAGAGGCAGGCACGCTTGTCTACTACTTGCGCAAATGGAATTGCGTGCATGCATTTATTTTTGCCTGTCGCTCATGCAGAATCATTCTCCCTCTCTCTCACGCCCCCCCCCACTGGTCTGCAAAGCCAAAAAGGTTGAGGCACTCTGTGTTAGTTTGTTTATTAGGTTTATATAGGGTTAGTTTTAAAAAAATGACATCAGAAAATATAATGCAAACATAAAAGCCAATAAAAATGCAATCACTCTAGAGCACCAGAGCCATGGTGGCACGGTGGTTAGAATGCAGTACTGCAGGCTACTTCTGCTGACTGCCAGCTGTCTGCAATTTGGCAGTTCGAATCTCACCAGGCTCAAGGTTGAGTCAGCCTTTCATCCTTCCGAGGTCTGTAAAATGAGGACCCAGATTGTTGGGGGCAATAGGCTGACTCTGTAAACCGCTTAGAGAAGGCTGTAAAGCATTGTGAAGTGGTATATAAGTTATATAAGACTTGCAGGGCTGGCACAACGTGTAACATGTTCACACTGGCGCAACAGGACTGGGGGTTGTTAATATGATTTATTGGGTTAGGGATTTTCTTCACTGTGAGTTGTATTGTGTTGGGGGGGTGCACTGAGGGAGCTCAACCAATCTCATTGTACATATGTTGTGCACTGACAATAAAGATTTGAAATTTAAGTGCTATTGCTATTACTAATAACTGCACAGGTAAGGACAGGAACTGATCTGTGGGGAGATAATAAGGGATGTGGGCTGGTGGGGAAAGGGAGGCAGACAGCAGAGAATAGTAAGAGGCTGTTTTCCTTCTCCACATTCTCATAATAGCATCAGAAACTGTTATCCTGCCCTTTCTGGCCTTTGTTTTGAAAGTGTGGCGAAAGAAGCCCTGTGGAGTCAGAAGCTTTCCACTTTCTTTTGGCCCTAAGGATGGTCTTCCTGTCTGTCATTGCTGATGAGTTGGAGAACAGCTCCAAGTAAAGCCTTTCTATGATTACCACTAGCCTAAATTTGGTTAGCAGAAGCAACTCGAAAGAAGATTCCCTGATGATTATTGAACAAAGGCTGTTATGGGGAAGAGGCTGTTCTCTCTTTGTTATTGGACTGTTTTGAAGATTTAGTTTTAAAATGTCAAAAACATCCCATAGTGATCAGGCATCTGTTCCAATAAGAATAAAGCATGCAGCTATTTGCTATGGCTGAGGTCTTGTTCCAAGAACAATAGATGGACCTCTGAATAAAAATAGGTTGTGACCAACTCAGGAAGAGCAAGTTCAGGGCAATAGCTGCACCTTTCCTTGGGCCCCATAACTACATGGTGCTCCCTGAAGGAGGGAGCTGTATCTTTCGATTAGCTTTGCAAAGGGTGAAAGGCCCTCAAGCTCATTGTGGGTGACACAATGATATTTCTTCTTTTTTTTCAAGTGTCATTTCAAAGCACAGTCGGAGAAGCTGCCCTGCGCAACCTCCCCTTCTGGTATTTAAGAGGACACGAATCATAGACATGGCTTTCAGCCCCTGCAGGAACTTTCAAATACAGATGACATTCAGAGTAAGATCATGGAGGATAAAGCAGAATGTTAATCCTCTTTCTCTTTCATTCTCATACACTACTTGATAATACCTTTAATGATACTACTTGATAATAATGTCCTACCTGTCAATGACTACTTCAGCTTCAACCACAACAATACATGAGCACACAATAGATACAAACTTATAGTAAACCGCACCAAACTCGACTGCAGAAAATACGACTTCAGTAACAGAGTGGTCAATGCCTGGAATGCACTACCAGACTCTGTGGTTTCTTCCCCAAACCCCCAAAACTTTAACCTTAGACTGTCTACTGTCGACCTCACCCCATTCCTAAGAGGTCTGTAAGGGGCGTGCTTAAGCGCACCAGCATGCCTACCATCCTTGTCCTAATGTTCCCTTTTATTCGTATCCATTTCATGTATTCATAATCATGTTTATACTTATATCTGTTATCTAATACATGCTTGACGAAATAAATAAATGAATAAATAAAAAATACACCATGCTATAACTATATACATATCTCTGCCAACTGGATAGGTTCAACTACAATTCCCATAATGCTTCAGCCAGTGTGAGAGATGATCCATCATGATTACACAGCACCGAAAGGAAGGAGAGTAAACCATAAGGAACAATCAAGGGCTGAGAGAATGCTTGAGGTTCGATTGCTAAGCAATCCTGTCCTCTGAATTATGATTTGATGATTGCCATTGAATCCTATGGTAGTGTTCCAAAATTGATACATAAGTTGATACATAAAGATTTATTATAAATTAATGTGTTTGTTAAATTATTTATTAAAAAATATGAATTATTATAAACAGATGATTTAAAAAGATTTTTCATTTGAAAGAGAAATTAAAACTATTAAGAAATTCCACATAAATGTGGAGATAACAATTTATCATATTCAAATTTCATAGATAATTCTGGTGGAGGTGGGTGGGAAATCCAAACTTTAAATGTTCATTTCAGCACTAGCATAAAAGGTTCCTTTTTGGAACCTTCTGCTTCTTTCTCATCTCTGAAGGCCATCCTAAACTGTAAATTTCCTGTATCTCTGTACCTCACATCCTCCAGCTTAATATGGAAATTGAAACACAAGGAAGGGGTAGAGAGGAAGTGCCATTTAACAAGGATAAATCTAATTAGGAAATGTTCATATAGGCTCTATGTGAATGTATGTATGCGAGTGCACATATACACACAATCCTTCGGAACAAAACTGTCAGGGTGGATGAGCATATCACCCACTTTAAGTAAAAAAATAGACTGTTGTGCTTAATATTACATTTTTGAGACAGTTGTTCTGGTCAATATTGTGAGCAACTACTCAGTCACATATCCAATGCAAAGCACCAGGACCCACATCATCACACATAGTTTATCCAATTATACCATCCTGCTGGTAGAAGCAAGATTACTCCTTTTGTTCTCTATTTGCTGGTTGCTAAGCAAATCTTGGGTTCATAGAGAGTCTGGAAGACAGACAATAGATCAAGGCCAATACGTTGTAGGATTGGTTGTGGCCTGTCATTTAAAGCAAGCTTGCCATTGATTCCTAAAGGTCACCAAGTTTACTATTTTCTCCCTCCCTTTCAGAGAAGGATGGGGGGAAAGAAAGCAGGGTCTGCAGCAGAGAGCTCGCCTAATGTTCTCCTTGATTCAAAGATGTACAACAAGAAGAAGAAACAATTGTGAGGATTCTTCATGGATGAAGAATTCTCTCTCTTGTTCTTCTTCACTATTTCTACTTAGTGAAGAAATAGTCTGGACAGAGGCTAGCAAAGTCGGTCAGGAGAATGAGAGATGAGGGAGAGATTTAGAAATGAAAGAAGAAAGAAAACATGAAACTTGTTGTGCTATAATGGATAGAATGCAAAAGGATTCTACTTAGACATTCGGTAGTGTGGATATCTTCAGTATTTCTATGTAGAACTGAAATCTGAAATCAAAATTCAGGAATCCCCAGGAATGGTTTCTATAAACATGGGATGAATTGCTATTTATTTTTAAAATTTATATAGCTCGCATATGTGACTCAGGGCAGGGCATTTGGTTAAATGACAAAAAAACAAACCATCAAAGAATTAAAAAACAAACCGATTAAAATGCAGTTAAAACAGTTTAAAAATATGAGAAGTAAATGGATATGATAGAATAGAGAACTACAAAAGCAAAATACGTATGCCGATACAGAAAGCTGTAAAATGACCCTAGAGGGTATGTACTGTTTGTTATGTTTTGTATTGTTTTTATGTATCTGTGGTTGTTTTTTATGTTGTTTTTAGAGACAAAACTGTTTAATAAAAATTATTTTTAAAAAAACAGTTAAAAAATAAAAGGACAATAAAAAAAAAGTGTGATACAATTATCTTGATATTTCTTCTCTTTGCAAATGCAACTATTTATCTTGTGTTTTGCACAAAACATGGGGAAAATGGGAAATGATTTCTATGAAATGCAGAACTGTGATGCAGCTATGAAACCACTTATGAAATATGAAATTTGAAATATGAAAAGCAAAAGGTCCTGAAATAATAATTACCTGTCATTAAGTTCTGGAGCAAAAAATGAAAAGATGAGCAGGACATACTGAAACTGTCCATCATAATCTCTAATTGATAATCTATCAAGTTTACTCTGGTTTGGACAGTACTAGCCAGGTTTTTGTGTGTGTGTGTGTGTGTGATATATTATAGCTCATAGAATTCAGTTCTTGCAAGAAATTGAGCTTTGTTAAGGCTTAAAAATAATAATTCTAATACTAGAACAATTTAATTCAGAACAGTTTAATTTAATTTATACAATCCCAAACTTTCATTTAATCCAATGCCTTCTTTCCTTTGTCAAGAGCATTGGAATGCCAGTTGTGCTTCAGGATATATTGGAATTTGTTCCTTACTATGCTAGGCTTGCATGAATGCAACTATCCAATCCAATTGGGAATGCAATGAATCCCATCCTAAAAACCTGTCCTCTCAAAATGCACCTTTTTGCAGACTTGTCAAAAGGATCATCTACATCTGCCCAGTTCCATGATTTGGCTTTCCCCGTCTAACACAGGCACCAACAAATGCATTGTAAAGCTGTTAGTGAACAGAACAGATGTGTATTTTGAATGTGATATGACCTGGGAAATGAGATGCAAGAACTCACAAAAGAAAAAGCTGATTTTAGGCAGTTTTCTTCACAGTGCAATGGTGTGTGATAAACTTCCAGCCATGACTGCAATGGATCTATAAACATCTGAGAATGTCCATTAAGGAAGATGGAAACAATAATAGGAAAATGTTGAAAATCTGGAGTGAAAAGTATAGAAGAACAAGCTCTTAAATAACCTTAAATCATAATATGGTTCAAGACTGAATTGAATAGGTTATTTTAAGTAGAAAACATTTAAAATCCAGACTGAGCAATCTGGGGGGGAGGAGGATGTATAAGTATTAATTTTTTTATTAAATCAGTGGTGAAATGTAAAATTTGTTACTACCGGTTCTGTGGGCGTGGCTTGGTGGTGGTGGGTAATATGACTGAGTGGGCGTGGCCAACTTTTTTTTTTATATATATACTTTTAAAACCATTTTTTCTGCAACCTCTTCGGCTGAAGAGGTTGTTAAAAAAATGCCTCTGATGATCCCAGCTGACTTGCCTGATCGGCAGAGGCTTTCTTTTTTTTAAAAAAAGCCTCTGACGATCCCAGCTGACTTGCCTGATTGGCAGAAGCTTTTTTTTTAAAGCCTCTGATGATCCCAGCTGAGCTGCGTGATCATCAGAGGCTTTTTTAAAAAAAAACTTTTAAAAAAAGAGTTTGTAGAAAAAATGCTTTTAAAAATTAAAAAAAAAGCCTCTGATGATTGCGCAGCTCAGTTGGGTAATGGGGGGGCAGGAATTTTTGCTACCGGTTCTCCGAACCACCCGCCTCCATCGCTACCGGATCAGGCGATCGGGTCCGAACCGGGAGCATTTCACCCCTGAATTAAATGTATATGTCACTTGATTCCCAGTGAGTCTGAGAAGTTTAGAAATGATTTAAAATATGAAAAATGTAACAATAAAAGCAAGAACCAAAAAAAAAAAAGGGTAGTGATGGCAGAATCAATGGAAAGCAAAGTGAAAAACCTAGGTTAAAAGAAGGCCCCGATCACCCCACCCAAAGGCCTGGTTGAAGGCTCAGGTCTTCGGATCCCTTAAAAAAACTAGCAGGTGCTGAGACAGGAAAGGTGTGCTTCTGATGTCCTGATAAGTGACATTGCTTAATTGAAGGAACCTGGAGCATCCCAACTCTACCCTATTTTTCTACTTGCATTTTTAATGTGCTTTCGAACTGCTAGGCTGGCAGAAGCTGGGACAAGTAATGGGAGCTCACCCCATTACGCGGCACTAGGGATTCTGAACTGCCGACCTTTCTATTATTAATATGTGCACACACATAGAATAGAATAGAATAGAATAGAATAGAATAGAATAGAATAGAATAGAATAGAATAGAATGGAATGGAATGGAATGGAATGGAATGGAATGGAATGGAGTGGAGTGGAGTGGAGTGGAGTGGAGTGGAGTGGAACAGAACAGAATGGACAGAATAGAATAGAATAGAATTCTTTATTGCCAAATGTGATTGGGTATACAAGGAATTTGTCTCTGGTGCATAAGCTCACAGTGTACATATAAACAGCAAGTCATAGGTCATAAATCATAATCATAGTTACAATTATTAATCATAAGTTAGAAACAACAATTGATAAATCATAAGAAACCAATAGGGGAAGATAGTAGGAAAGATGAGAAGATGAGAAATGAGACAGTGCTGTGGGAATTAAGTGTTTAGCAGCGTGATGGCATGGGGCGAAAATCTTTATGTCTGGTCGCTTTGAGAAAGCCAGCCCAAAGAATTAATCTGAAAAGGATAACATCTCCTCTGAGTTGAACTCAGAGCAGAAATTGGAAGGGAAACTGCAAATGAACCAAGCCTCTCTAGCAATTTTAGGAGCGGGGAAAAGCCTGTACTTGTGACCCTAGAACAGTTTGCTGGAACTTTGCAGAAGATAGCAAAGTTGAATGAGAAATTACAGTTTTTTTCCTAAAATAATCTTTTTCTTCAGCAGCCAGGACCCTGTCTTGCTTTGCAGGCAGGCCTCTACCATGGCTCCTTAAGACTCCGGCTATAGAATTTGTTCATAGCAGTTGAATTCTTTGTTCAGAATGAGAGTTATGGTCTCACACATGAAAGAAAGAGATGTATTTGAGAGGTTGGGGGTGAGGGAGGAGACTCAGAATGGGTGTGCATCATTGTGAGCACAAGAGCAGCTGGATGTGGCAGGCGTGAAATTAGAGCAAGGACTTTATCATCTATACAGATCAGGTGATGACTGCATCGAGGAGGAGAAAGGAGGAGGAGGAGGAGGAGAAAGGAGGAGGAGGAGGCAATGTCCTCTGTAGGCTGCCTTAGTCAAGCTCCATCCCTGAACACCACAGGAGCAGATGCATTTTAATTTCCTTTTATTGTCAGTGACCCAAATGGATATGGGGTAGTGAGGACCCCTGCCTGTGCCTGCCCAAGGAACAGAACGTTTATCAGCCAGAATCAGTGTTATTGGTGACCGTTCATCACGCTTGCTCAGTGTGTGATAATGGAACTGTGTGCTTCGCTGGGACAGCCTTTGGTTGGCATAAAGACCATGACACTGTTGAATTCATGACCAACTTGAAGTGCTTTCCCTCTGCTTTGCTTTTCTTCCCCTTTAACTTTCCTTCCTATGGTACTATTGTCTTTGGCTTTGTTGGTGATGATGGTGCCTGCGTTCTGTTTACTGCTCGATTTCATTTCAATCTTCTTTTCATGCCACACATTCAGAAAGTTTCTCTTGGATTTTCTAAAGTGGGTGGGGAGGGTGGGGGAACCCCCTTTGGGCAGAGGGCAGTTTTGTTTTGTTTTTTCAAAAGAACCTATTTTTAAATGTATACAAAGTTGTACAAACACAAAGACCTACATAATTGGGCATGAGGGGGGGGAGTTGTGTGAATATACCAATTGACATGACTTTTGGTTTATTCTCTTGCCCACCCATCCCTGTCTGCAGCTGCTGAAATAATAGAAACACACGGTTTGATCTCAAACATGCTTTCCTGAAAGTAAGTTCCACTTATTTTACTGCTTAAAAGTCTTCAGAATTATAGATTTAATCTTAAAACATTTTCCTTTAGTTTTCATGAAGAAAATTTTAAAATAATGTGACCTCTGCCATGAAAAATAAGCCTATCCTCTCTTTTCTCTCAAAAGTCAAATTAGATGGGGCTTCCAGATCTGGGCAGAAAAATTGAGGACAACTAGATAGGAGCAGTGTTTAGGTTTTAGATAGCTTTTCCCTCTCTTCGCGGTTGTCTGGATTTTTGTAGTCCAAATCTGGTAACGCCACTAAAGCTCCCTTCCCAGATGGGCTGAAAATTCTGGGATTTATAATTCCAACATGTCTGGAGTGTCCAACGTCAGAATAGATTATTTACACTAATTCAATCAGCTATATTGTCTCTACTCAACCTCTTTGTTTCTTCTGGTCTAGAAATAGCCTTTTGTCTCACAGTCATGTAATATCAGGAAAAATGTTCCCATTTTGTATTCCAGTTGAAAAATGTGGAAAAGATCAAATGGTTCATATATTTTTCACATGGGAAACCTACCTGTCCAACCTAATTTGGAATTTAGAAATGTCATCAGTGGCACATTATCCCCAGTATTCACTAATGTCTGTTTAATGACTCACACGTTAAAGTTGGCGGTGTTTGAGAAAAAAACAGACCCTCAACTTATCTCCATTGCCCATTTTTCACCAACATGGAAGAATTATAGTCAGACTATCCTGACACGTCCTCTTATGGAGCTCATTACTATAATATGTTAAGGCTGAAAGTACTGTAGATGAAATAAATATATGGAACAGAAATAAATATATGGAACAGATATCAGCAGTGATAGTTTCTGTGGCAATGAAAAGAAATAGGAAACTAAATAAAACATACGTACAAGCAACAGGGGTGTTCACTGGATGTGGTAGAAGAATTCGGGATGGTGGCCAAGACAGTGCAATTAAAGCTCTGCTAATTTTTTATGTGAATCACACATTAACAAATCAGGTGGAGCTTCCGTGGTACCAGTGTGGCTTCCATCTTGACTTTTTTATAACCATACCCTGTAGACATCCCACAAGTGAGAGTTCCCAGTATATTCTTTGGCTACAACCTTCAGCAAATTCATGGGTGCCAGATGTGGGAGTGCCCTCATAGTGTGGCCTATATTGGAAACTGGGAACAGAGGGCTGGGAAATCTAAAGCAAATGGGCAAACATTTGATTGTCTTGTTTTAGTGTTAGCACTTAGATTTATATACTGCTTTATAGTGCTTTACAGTCCTCTCTAAGCGGTTTACAGAGTCAGCATATTGCCCCCAACAACCTGGGTCCTCATTTTACCGACCTCAGAAGGATGGAAGGATGAGTCAACCTTGAACCTGTGAGAATCGAACTGCTAGCAGTTGGCAGAATTAGCCTGCAATACTGCATTCTAATCACTCTGCCACCACGACTCTTTTTCTGATTTCCAAAAACAAAGATTCTGCCATTGCTCTGCGGTAAGTCTTGGGCAGAACTGAATTTATCTCAGTCGTGCCACTTTAAGACTGTGACCGAGTGCAGACTCTCTGTTATTAATTATTTCCCTTCACACATGAAGCTGCCTTTTTTCTTTGTTCATCATCACACCTTGTCATGAGTTCCAAAGAAGTCAAAAGCTTGCTCAATAGCTTGTGACTTTAAATCAACTGAAGGACAATATTGCTCTAGTGTGGCTTTTGGAATTTTACTAATACATGCCAGGAAGAAAGCTAGTCTTCCCCTAGCATGTTGTTTGCTGTATTTGAAAATGAAAGATTATATTTTGTTTGCTTATTTACTTTCTGATATAAAGGATTACTCAGAAATCCATCAACCCATGTATTAAAGAACAAGGACTTCCTCATCTTGAAAACCTTGCACAGGAAAGAATGGGGCAACAGAACCTTGCACTCAAAAGGAAAAATGTGTCACACACCTGAACTGGAGAAGGAATATGATTCTCCTTTGGGCTTCACTCTACCTTTCTATGCTCACAGAACCTTCCAGCAGACATTCAACAGGTGCAGACCTCACCAGATGATTTGACAGGTCTGCCTCCAGAAATTCTTCCCTAAGAAATTCCAACTCCTCCATTGAGGAGGAGTTCATTCATAAAAAGTTGTTTTATATGTGTGTGTGTGTGTGTGTGTGTGTGTGTGTGTGTGTGCGTGTGCATGTATGTATGTGTGCATGTGCATGACAATACTCCATTTTAAAAAAAATAAATTAGGGGGAAGAAAGGAAAGAAGACTGGTTTTTGAAGGGCAAGTTGGCACTGGTTAGTAGGGGTTGGTAGAACCCAACAGAATGGTAGACTTCTATTATTGCTTCTATTCTCATGCTTGACCCATGCAGATATTAAGGCGACACAAAGGGGAATATTGAAACTCCTCCTCCTCCTCCTCCTTCTCCTCCTCCCCTCTCCTCCTCCTCCCCATTGGGACACCATCTGTTGACTGTCAAGCCGCCGCCGCCACTGAGTTGCTCCTGAAAGACCATTGAGGGAAAAAGGAATGCTGGGCGGCAGTCGCCGTAGAAGCATTGAAAAGAACATCTTTCTTTCCCTTGCTAATTTAGGGGTCAAAGTGTGTGTGTTAGGAAAAGAGGGGGTCGGAGGAGGAGGAGAAGTTAAAGACCCTGACAGTGTACATCTGATAAATCTCTGACAGGGGTAGGAATGGAAGCCAGCTCTCTCTTTGACTCCAGAGATACTCTTGCGCTACCCTATTTCCCTTTCCAGTCACGGGGTACAGCTGCATGATTGGAGGCAAACAAACTCAGTTCAAGGAACAATATTGTCTCTCTTAGATGCTTTTGATTGGGCCGGGGGGCTAGGCTTTGACTGACACAATGGCTATGCATAGAGATAGAGTCTATTAAAACAGAGAAAGCTACCTTCCCTTCTTGGGTTCTGAGAGGAAAATAGTGGCTGTGACTTTGTCCTTGTATTTCAGACTGAAAACTTATAGATGTGTACCTCATCAACAGACTCATTTAACTCCCATGTGGTGCTGTGAAACTTGCTATGCTCCCTAGATACTTCTATGCAAACAAATATGATTAATAATCATTTGTTCTGGGTTCTTTATAACTGTGCTAAATCTTGAAAGATTTCTTAAGTAAGTGTTAAATATGTGTGGGCATGTATTTCTTGGTGCAAAGAACACATCATACAATTGTCCACCCAGTTTTAAACCGAGGCAGCTCATAAATATTAAATTGGAGCTTATTGTTTTTATTGGTGATGTGGAAATGAGATACACAAAGCCTGATAACCATGCAGCTTGCTCCAAATCTAATATCCATATGAGCCCTTTCAACTTTAGGTTGTCCCAAATCTAATCTCTCTCCTGATACTTTTATGTGCGAGAAGAGCCATCTCCATTGTATGAATATACAAACTTGCCAGACATTGAAGCAGATATTTTCTCAATTTAGCTCAATGTTTTCTCTGGTGCCTTACCTTTTCTTCATTCTTTTATATGTTGTCCTTCAAGTGGAATATTTTCTCGATGATAGCTTCCTTCATGCCCTTTAATCTTATTTAGTTAGAACACCATCCATGTTATGAAAATTTTAATGAAGGTCTGGAGAATTGTTCTTTTTTTTTTTTTTTTTTTTTAAGAATAGTTATATTTCTCCAAGGAGCCTAAAACTATGTGCTTCTTTCTTCCTTCTTTGCTATATTTTATCCTCCCAGCAATCCAATATTCTAGATTATCATTTTTTCCTATATGAATGGAATTGCGAATGCTTTTGGAACTTCTAAAGACACTTAATTTTTGAAGCAATTTAGTCCAAATATTAATTCTATCAGAGCTTGACTCACAGTTCAATTTCTCTACTTCATCTCTATTGTGTGAAATGAATCCAACCCACTCAGTTCAATTTCTTTATTTTTGGGCCTAGGAGCTTTCTTATGTAGTTTTTTTCCAACCTGGTGCCATTCAAATACATTGGATTACAGCATGGAGGCCCTTGTAATTCAACACACCTGAAGAATACTCGGTTGACTAGTGCAAATTGTGTAAGCTTTTATTTTCTTTCACCAAAAAGAAAAAAGATATCATTTTACCTTCTTTCTTTCTTTCCACATATTTCAACCAGGGCAACAAAGATCCATTTTCATGCAAATACCTCATGTATTCAGAGTTCAAAGGACTCTTTGAATTGTGATTATAGTCCCGTCTGAACAGTTTTTTGGTTTGGTTTCAACAGAAGGGACTTGTCCCTAACTGGTAACACATCATCCATCATTACCATTAACTGTCTGATCTGTTCCATTAAAGTTGTTCATGGAAAAGACATAGCCAATTTTCTTTTTTAAGTTTGTCAGTTCACATGACCAGGATCAAAAAGCTTGCCTACAGCTAGTAGAATTGTTATATATTAGTGAATTATATTTTCTTGAATGTAGCATGAATATCATGTCCCTTAGTAAACTTGGAATGATTAGTTATATTAATCATACAAATTGGGGTTTATAAATATAGCATAGTTCTATTACTCCATATTTTACAGATATGGCAAATAAAGGATATATGTATTGTTTGTAGTTTGATCCAAAATGTAAAGTAGATTGACTTAATTCTCTACCAGTGAAAACCTAGAATAGTTTATAATATCCCATCAGGTTCACCTCTAATCATGCCAAGAGCAAGTAGCAAGTAGCACTATTGCCACTTCTTCAGGAGGATCAAAGCTTCAGACCAGAGAAGAAAGCCCATATTAGACAGAATTTGGAGACTTGCATAGTTGTTTTTTTTTAAAAAAAATCTCTGCTGATCTTCTATTATAAATTTCAAGGTGTACAATATGCTTAATCGGAGTGATATTGAAATATTCGTATAGCAACGTGGAACACCTATGCAAGGCACCATTCTAGGTCTCTTCTGCCTATTACCCCAAGGGGATCATTCTGTCACAAAAAAAAACAAAAGAATGGAGTAGCGGGTTGGCAACCTTAAGGTGTGAACAATATCCCTGTAAAAACAAATGTTGGACTATTAACCAATCCAGAACCCACCCCAGTATTCTCTTTTTTTAGGTTGGTTGATATCACAGAGGGATATGAAACCTACACCTGGTCCTCCCCAAAGTTCTCTCCTCCATCAGATGCAATCTTCCTCCTACAGAAGCCCTCCTTGCTGAGGCATCCTCTCCTCCAGGGAATCAACTTGTATAATCCAAGCCACCTTGAATTGGTCAACTGGCATGGTCCTAATGAAGTGGGCACACAAAGCTCACAAACAACCCTCTAGGGCTGTGATGGTGAACCTATGGCATGCGTGCCAGAGGTGGCACGCAGCATCCTTTCTGATGGCACATGAGCCGTTGCCCCAGTTCAGCTCCGCTGTGCATGCATGCCCGTCGGCCAGCTGGTCTTCGGGTCTCTGCCACGCATGAGTGTGTGGTGGGGCACATGCGGGGGGAGCGCTTGGGTGCGCATGCAGGGGGCATGTGCATGCATGGGTGTGGGACGCATGCGCAGTGGCCACACACGCATTGCATTTTGGGGGTTCGGGCACGCACACATACACGCTTTGGGCACTCGGTCCAGAAAAGGTTAGCCGTCACTGCTCTAGAGGTTTGAACAAGGAAATCAAGCTGCATTTATTAGCTGGAGTGCTATAGACTGGCTGGGGAATTCTGGCAATTGAAGTCCACCCATCTTAGAGTTGGTGAGGTTGAGAAAGAGTGAACTAGATAGTGCATACATTATAAATGTAACATAGGTTCAACAGTGATCCTGAAGCAAGGGAGTTCTTGTATTCTAGAGCAAAACATGGATGGTTGTACTTCTGAAATAGTTAAGCATTTTTAAATCTTGTAAACCATGATCAATAGAAAAACCAGTTTCGAAAAAACCAAAAACTTGAGCACCAACTACTTGCTGTTAACAGACTGATTTTAAAAATACATATATAGGTTGCTTTCTAGATCATTTTTATCCATGATTGTCTACTAGGTCTCTAGAAAAAAGTAAAATTTTCTGTATTTTTCAAGATCTGGCTTGGGTAAAAAAATAAAATAAACAGTTGCTCCTCACTGATTTGCTAAAATGTCCTGACCAGCCTAATTGGCTCTATCTTATTGGAGATCAATAAAACATTATTTATTTAACTTAATGTTCAGTGATAAAGGTTAAGTATGTCAGTGCTTGCATTGACTTTTCATTAGAATTGTGGCTGGATATGGATAGTAAAACAGAGTTTATTTTAAAAAAATATACTTGGCATGGTTCTTCTCAGGTGAGTAAGATACAGAGGTCTAAGAGAGGATGAGGGGGGATATTAAAAAGTCATGTTGGCTACAATTACATAGTTGAGATTGTCATCATGACTTCTTAACCCTCCTCCCCCCCATCCCCATAAATTCACATTTAATTTATTCTTTTATCAGCCATTCTTTTGATGCCTGTGGATATTAAGCCTATGGGACATGAATTGGCTTCATTTTGACAGGGTGCTTCATGCCATGAAGGCAACACCATTTGCCTCATCAAAGCACTTCATGTTATCCTGCCGCCTCAGTCGCCTCAATCCATACTTGGAATAGCTGGAAGAAATTTCAGCGCAGAAGCAGCCATGTGTAAATGTCTCTTCTAGCTGCTGGAAGAGCTAGAGGAGGTAGAATGAGCAAAAGAATGTGGCTTTGCTTCATTCTTAGAAGCAAGGGGGCTGTATTGCTTCATCAAGCAACCTTTAAGTGGGAACCCATTCAAAGGCACAGGCCCCCTGTGTAGCAGGCCTCTGATCCCCTTGTTTACCATGTACCAGTGTTTGTACCTCCAGTAAACTTGTGAGCTGAAAAATCGGATGGGGTTCCTACATGGATAGACATTCAGCTTTGTGTCCTTTATAGAAGCCTTACTGAAGGACAGTTAATGTTCCTGAGTGGTGGTGGGTTTCAAATTTTTTTACTACCAGTTCTGTGGGCGTGGCTTGGTGGTGGCTTGGTGGGCATGGCAGGCGAAGGATACTGTAAAATCTCCATTTCCTCCCAATCAGCTGGGACTTGGGAGGCAGAGAATAGATGGGGGTGGGGCCAGTCAGAATTTTTACTACTGGTTCTCCAAATTACTCAAAATTTCCGCTACCGGTTCTCCGGAACTGGTCAGAACCTGCTGAAGCCCACCTCTGTTTCTGAGGGATGGTGGATGGAAGACAATAGTAGAAATCTTCAGAAAACACTTCCTCAATCATCCAAACCCATCGTTAGCAGATAGTGCAAGAGTGATTGATACATTTCAGATATTAATTTGTTGCTTTTTAAAGATGCCACCACATTTCTAATAATGTCTTTTTTTTTTTAAATGAAATGGAAAAGCTTATTTTACATGTGGTGAAATGAACAGAAGCCGTTCCACTGCTTTGTATAAATGTGGCCTGTAATCATATCTTAAACCCGCTATTTAGTTATTGACATGTGTGTTTACAGTGAAATGGGATGAATAAGCCTTACCTTCAGGGAAATTACCTCTCTCCAATATAATCAAATGGAATGTCTAAGGAGGGCCAAAAACCTGCTTTCTCAAAATTGGAAGGCTTTCACAGATCTTAGGTGTGCAACCTTTTATATTTTATTTAAAAACCTGTTCTCATGGCCCCATCATGTGGTCAGCTTTATGTACTGCCTAGATGTGTGTTGATTTGACAACATTCAGCTTGTGATATGTTTTCATCATTAACTGAAGGCATATTTATACCTTAAAAAATCTTATTAATAGTGCTTTTTTTAAAAAGTAAAGGTTTTCCTGTTAGTCATGTTGGAATCTAGGGCACAGTATTCATAACTGTCTGGTTTGGCTCTGCAACCCAACAAGACAGACACAGACTTCAGAGGATAATTAGAACTGCAGAAAAAACAATTGCTTCCAACCTGCCTTCCATTGAGGACCTGTATACTGCATGAGTCAAAAAGAGGGCTGTGAAAATATTTACAGACCCCTCACATCCTGAACATAAACTGTTTAAACTCCTACCCTCAAAACGAAGCTATAGAGCACCGCACACCAGAACAACTAGACACAAGAATAGTTTTTCCTGAATGCCATCATCCTGCTAAACAGATAGTTCCCTCAATACTGTCAAACTAGTTACTAAATCTGCATTACTATTAATCTTCTCATTGTTCCTATCACCCATCTCCTCCCACTTATGACTGTATGACTGTAACCTTGTTGCTGATAACCTTGAGATTTATATTGACTGTTTCCTAATATGATTTGATTGCTTGTTTGTTCCCTATGACTATCATTAAATGTTGTACCTTATGATTCTTGACGAATGTATCTTTTAGTTTATGTACACCGAGAGTGTATGCACCAAGACAAATTCTTTGTGTGTCCAATCACATTTGGCCAATAAAGAATTCTATTCTATTCTATTCTATTCTATTCTATTCTATTCTATTCTATTCTATTCTATTCTATTCTATTCTATTCTATTCTATTCTATTCTATTCTATATTCTATTCCATCCCATCCCATCCCATCCTATCATCTCCGTTTCTTGGCTGAGGGAGCCATCTTCTAGTGAGCTGTCTAGATACTTTCCATCAACATGTCTCCATTGTCAAATTATTTTATATATTTTCATTTATTTTGTATATTCTCTTTTCCCTTTATCATCTTCAAAGTAGTTCACTTTTGTAAATCAGAGGTGTACAAGCAATAGTCATGCTTGTACATGCTTAATATGTAAACAGAAAATAACCAAGTTCAGCAGGAACTATGAGCCCATGGGAGAATCAGAGACAATCTCCTAAATGTTCATCTGGGAATGTCTAGGGTGTCTAGAATGTCTAAAATGTCAGGTAAACGTCTAGGACTGGATTTAGTTCATTTGGTATACACTATAAGCCTAAAATGCCATTGCTATTTGGTTTCCTTTTTTCAAAGTCTAGCTTCTTAGGGCTTTGCTTCCTAGAAATAAGTTAGAGGTTTTTTTTAGTGCAAATGTTCACAAGATGTTTCTTTTTCTTTTTTCTTTTTGTAGCTCATTAGATCCATAAACAAAGTGGAGATAGTACATCAGCCATAAAGAAGGAGAGAAAAAAAGGAAATGCAATGAGAACATGCAAACAGGATACTATTCAGTACTTTTGTGCTTGGAATGATAACAACTTGACCTTAAGGTTGACACTCAACCTTTTTAGTGGTTCCAAATATGGGCCTGAAAGTTGTGAAAGTTAAGAGTTGCCCTGGTTCCATAAAATTCATGCAACCATTTGTGTATTCTGTGACTAATGTAAATTTAATGAATTTCCTACTGTAAATTGTTAGGTTTCAACTTACAGAAGGAAATTCATTAAACTTACATCAATCACAGAATACACAAACGGTTGCATGAATTTTATGGAACCAGGGCAACTTTTAACTTTCACAACTTTCAGGTGTTAGGTATCTGTTATGCATTTGTGATATACTTGGATGGGTGATGAAGAGTGATAGCATGATAACATCATTTATATGTTATGTCTAACTATAACATACTTAAGTGGCAGGTTTTGCATGCATGCAGCAGTTGGCTCCTCCTGAATATGGCCAAAGTAGCTCAGATATCACCTATGGTTTGCATTAGGATGATTTATGTAACTACTATCAAACTACAGATGAGCAGTTCAAAAGCTGTGTCTTAGTGGATGTTGTCAGAAGGTCATGGTGCCTGGGGCACAGACCAACCATTTTATGATTAATTACAAGGTGCGAATGGATCTCCTAAGATGCTGATGTGTAACTGAAGGACCTAGCATTGGTTTACCCATGCACGGCTGCCACTTGCTTACTTTGAGAAGTGGAGTCAGTGGAACAATTGCTCTCCTGCTGAAATATTTTCTACAATAGAAACAGATAAATGATAAAATGTGCAGGATTTTCATTTCAGAATGAGTATTTTTTTTTTTTTTAGAAAAGTTAGGCTAGCACCCTGTGCTCCCTGGGTCCTGCTGTTCTATCTCATTGTGGTGGTGATGATGGGCAGCAGTGGTGGAATTCAAATTTTTTTACTACCGGTTCTGTGGGTGTGGCTTGGTGGGCATGGCAGGGGAAGGATACTGCAAAATCCTCATTCCCTCCCTACTCCAGGGGAAGGATACTGCAAAATCTCCATTCCAACCCCACTCCAGGGGAAGAATACTGCAAAATCCCCATTCCCTCCCCACTCCTGGGGGAAGGATATTGCAAAATCTCCATTCTCACCCCACTCTGGGACCAGTCAGAGGTGGTATTTGCCAGTTCTCTGAACTACTCAAAATTTCTGCTACTAGTTCTCCAGAACCTGTCAGATCCTGCTGAATAGCACCCCTGATGGGCAGGATAGTGTCCTGGAGGGAGTCTATGCCAAGAGTATATACTCCTAACAGGGCCACCCAAGATATGAAGGTCACCCCAAATAACCAGCTAAAGCAAGAAGGCACCTAGATCGATCAGCAACAATATAGAAAGTTGCTGGAAGGGGATGATTACTTCAGTGACAATGGCAAAGGTATCATGTTATATTGCATAGGAGAAGGCAATGGGAAACCACTCTTGTATTTTATCAAGAAAACCACATGGACAGAAATTATAAAGCGGTTGAGAAGATAATGTCAGATGATGACCCCTTCCAGTTGGACAGTGCTCAATCTCTCACAATTCTAATGATAATTATGACACAGATTAAAACCCTTAGAGATATCTAGTTGCTGATTCCTCCATGCAGAAAAAGAAAGCCCCAAACTGCAAAGAAAGGATTACAGTGGGAATAAGGAATGTAAAAGCATGGAAATACCACAATAGAGCAAAAGATGAAATGAACTGACTGCCCATTGACATCATGGGCATCAGCAAAATCAAATGGACTGAGATTAGACAATCAGAAAATCAAATTGGGGAAATCAAAAACAAAGAAGGAACAGTGCAGCTTTAGAAAGAGAAAAACATAGTTAGATTGTATGGTCTAGAAAACCAAAATGAAGCAGGATTTATCTGTTTCTGTCAAACCGATGATTTCTTCACTGCCAACAACTCAAACAACTTGAACATACATGAACATCATCAAATGGAATACACAGAAATCAAATTGACTACATTATTAGTACAAGGAGATGTAAGAGCCTCGGTTATTTCAGCAAAAGCTTGGCATGGGATGACTGTGGAATAGATCAGGAACTACTGATGTACACTTTCCAATTCAAGCTAAGTGAAGAAGAAAGCCAACAATAGTTTTCTATGAGCACAAATTCACTATTTACTAGGAGAACATAAGAAATCTCTTTGAAATCCTGAGCCTCGTTGATAGAGAACCAGAGGAATTGAGAAATTAAATTGAAGAAGTTGTTAAGGATGCATATGAAAAAGATTGCCAAAGGCCAAAGAACAGAAGAAAGCAAAGTGGATGTGAGCACCCACAAAGTGTGCAAACCATTTTACAATGTTCTTAATTTCATATACCGTACTAGCAAAATAAGTATTAAGTTCATCCAAAAAGATTATAATATTGTACATGGAAAAAGAGATGCCAAATGTTTAAGCTGGCTGTAAAAAAGACCAAGGAACAAGAGACATTACTGTTGATGGCACAATGGATGACTGAGAAAACCAAATAATTCCAAAAAAGAATTATATATTGATTATATAAAGGTCTTTAGTAGTGTAACTTATACCTAATTTCGAAACATTCTTGGGTAAATTGGAATCCCAGAAGATCTCATTACCTTGTGTCACACCTATACATAGTTCAGGAAGTAATAAAGGAGAATATTTGTAGCTCATGGTTGAAATGAGGAGTCCTTGGTGTTCTCTGAGTTTGGTTGTTTTCTTGCAGACATTTTATTACCCAAACTAGGTAACATCATCAGTGCCTCATAGCTCAGGAGTCCATACAGAACATGTTGAAACAGATTCAATAAAAAGACATACATCACTAATTTGTGGAATGACCCTTAGAATGCTTGTGTTTGAGCTACTTAAGTAAGAGTCATGAATACTTCTGGCTACAATTCCTAATCGTAAAAAAGTGCTAACTTTATTCTAAGAACAGTTCAGGGGTCTTTTTCTTCCTTTTACTTGGAGCCTGACAAATTGTCAGTTCTTAGAATATAAACAAGAAGCAAACAATCCATTGTCCTTCAGTGTGACAGATAGAATATTTATCAAACAGTTTAATAGGAGATATAGACCACTTGACAAACGAATCAATATATTTGCCTGGGTTTCATATCCAGAGCAAAACATGTTGAAGCACTGTCTGGAGGTTCAATTAGAGTTTCCTGCCCTGCTGATATTTTTTCCTGGTTAAATCTCTTTGCTTTTCTAATTGAATGTATGTGTAATACAAGGTTGTCTTTATATTAGAGAAAAATGCTGGTTCTTTGCTGAACACTTACAATTGGAATACTGTTATTAACTGTCCCCATCCATAGTTCTTGCAAGACAATTGCTTCTCAATGATGGAGAAACTGGAGGTAACATAAAAAAGATCTGAGAAGACTTTTCAACATCTTTAGACAGAAACTTTGAGGAAATTATAACTACATTAGTTATAAAGATGCAATCACCCAGACACTGGATATTACTGTATTTGATTTGATTTGATTAGAGTCCACAGTGCTTTGGATACAGAACCAACAATGATTTGGAAAGTATGGGAGACCTCACATAGCATCTGTCTGTAACTTCTTAAAACAGTTGTGTCTTTCCCTGGAATCACATGGGAATCATATGCCCTTTTGCAGCTGCAGCTGAATTCTGGGAAAAGATTCTGGGAAAAGATGTAATATTACACTACTAACCAGAGCATACAAAACATTTGCTAGATCAATTCTCGAATACAGTTCATCTCTCTGGAACCCGCACTGCATATCGGACATTAATACAATTGAACGTGTCCAGAAATATTTCACAAGAAGAATCCATTCCTCCCCATGCAACAAAATACCTTATGCCACCAGACTTGGAATTTTGGGCTTAGACAATTTAGAACTACGCTGCCTTTGGTATGACCTAAGCATAGCTCATAAAATCAGCCCAACTGTATGCTTCAAAACAACTTTTTGCTTCTGAATCTACTATATGCAGCCCAGCCCTATTATTTAAAAGATATTTTTTAAGAAACCTAGAATTTATCCAATATTTATAATTTCTTTTATTATTTATTTATAGCCTGCCTTTTCTCTGTAACAATAATGGCCAATGTTTTTTAAACATTTAAATGTTTTATAATACCAATAGCACTTAGACTTATATACTGCTTCACAGTGCTTTTTACAGCCCTCTCTAAGCAGTTTACAGAGTCAGCATATTGTCCCCAACAATCTGGGTCCTCATTTTACCAACCATGGAAGGATAAAAGGCTGAGTCAACCTTGAGCCGGTGAGAATTGAACTGCCGAACTGCTGCAGCCAGCACTCAGCAGAAGTAGCCTGCAATACTGCATTCTAACCACTGCGCCACCATGGCTCATGCAACACTTTTTATAATGAGTCATACGTCAAGAAAGGTATAAAGAGTAGAATATTTTTTTTAAAAAATCAGCTTTTTGAGAAATTTCTAGGACTTTTAAGCTTTATTTCAAATTGTACAATCTCTCACTTTTACAAATTTCATATTTACAGTATGTAAAGTGGGTGATAGAAATCCAGCTACACCTATGCTGCTTTCCTGTGTTGCAAATCGTCATGTTGTGGTAGCACCACCAACATTTTTAGAAGAGGGAGGGGAGTTTGGCACTTGTTTGCATGAAATATCTTGATTAGAAATGGGTGAGGACAAGTGATGAATGTTGTGATGGATATGTCTGTGTGCAGATCCCTTGCAATCATTTTCACTTCATTTGCAACTGATGGCAAGAACATGGAGCGAGAAAGATATCACTAATTGCTTTTTTCAACTGTTTTCTGCTTTGTTGCCACAGGTAGTTCTATGGTTTAGTGTGACATTCTTGCAAATTGGTTGACTGATTTATTGATTACCCCTTTATTGCTAGACTTTCCCCTTATTGTTTGATCTTCCATTACTTTCTTCCAAAATTACATTCCTCTCCATTTTGCATCTCACTCCTTTCTTTCTTCCATATAGTGAAGGTCTGAGTCTTATTTTAAGGCAGTGGCCCACAACTTTTTGGGCACCAATGACCGGTTTCATGGAGAGAGGTTTTTCCACAGACCAGAGGGAGCGTGGTTTCGCATGCTGCCTGCATCTCGCGGATGGGGCTTTGCTTGTTTGTGTGGTCCAGTTTCTGGCATACTGCGGCCCAGTGTCAGTTCAGTGCCAGCTTGGGGGTTGGGGACACTTGTTTTAAGGGACAGTGGGCTTTCCAGGAGAGAAAAGCGGGAAGGAAGGAAGGAAGGAAGGAAGGAAGGAAGGAAGGAAGGAAGGAAGGCTGATTTTTTTTCCACTGATGAATCTTCCTAGGGTTCACAGGAGGGATTCACAGTCCTGAGCTGGGACTGAGGCTGTGCAGATCACCCCTAGTGGCTGTGCATTTTTTCCACAGTCTTAGATCTTGACCACATAGTGTTAAGAGCAATGCCAGATTCTGAAATCATTCAATGAATTTAAATAAAGATTTAAGACAGAGAAAAAGAAATATTTCTCCATGGTGCAATTAATTCATTTGCTGAAATTACTACTACTGTGGTAAATGTACTTTTAGTAAGGGCTTTCGAAGGGGTTCTAAGTGTGTAAGGATGATTCAATGTCTTTTAGGACTCAGACCAAGTGAAATAATAAAGAGAGTCAGCATGTGTCAGCATGAAGAAATTCTTGAAAATAATTTTACTGCTGTGGAAAAAAAAATAATTTACTTAAATGTTTGGTCTAATTCAGTAAAGCTTTTTCTAATTTCTGATGGTAAACTTGCATTGTATAAAAAAAATTCTGATTTTCTTAATGATGAAAAATCAATTGAAAAATGCCATAATACTAGATTTTCAATTCTCAATTGAATCTTAAGCTACAAGAGCCTTGATGGTACAGTGGTCTACGCACCCTGTTATTAACACAGCTGCCTGCAATTTACTGCTGGTTCGAATCTCTCCAAGGCTCAAGGTTGACTCAGCCTTCCATCCTTTCTAAGGTAGGTGAAATGAGGACCCAGTTTGTGGGGGCAATAAGCTGACTTTGTATAAATATACAAAAGGATGAAGGCTATTGCTTAACGCATTGTAAGCCGCCCTGAGTCTCCGGAGAAGGGCGGCATATAAATCAAATTAAAAAAAAAAAATCTATACTGTTTGTCTCTGTGTGTGGATATATGTATGTGCATATGTTTACACCCAGAGATGAATAATGGTATAAAGTGTGTGCGTGTGTACTGCAGCCCTGACATGTAAAATATGTGAGACAATTTAAATTTAAGATTAATAAAAGACCTCTATGAGCAAAAATGTGCCACAAATATTGCTTGCAATAGATCCTTTCCCAGCACAGAAACATTAACATGTTGTCTTCTTTATGCAATGCAAGTTTACCACGAGGCCTAGTCTGGTATACTGTAGTAGTTAAAGGTAATGAGCTAAAAAAACCAGAAGATTGTGAGATTGGGTGGGTGGGTGGGGGCAATTATTCTCTCTCTGCCTTAGGAAGGAGGCAATGGTGAAACACTTCCAAAAAACCTTTCCAAGAAAACGTCAAGGACTGGTTGCCTGGAGTCGACTATCTAGAAGGCCCCCCCCAAAAAAGTTTACATCCGTCCACATCTCTGTTTCTGAGAAAAGTGAACTTTTCACAAATCTTACAAGACTCAGAATCTCAGATTCAATTTTGCTCATCCTCTTTTTTAAAATCACCCCTTTTAAAAATCCTCCTCCCTTTTTAAGATCACACAGATACAGCAGTTGAAATGCAGAGAAACAGAAGGACAGAATTTATTTCCTCCTCATATTCCTCATCTTCTCCCTGACCACTTGCTCCCACCCAGCATATAAGACACTGTTTGCACAAGGGCATAAGATGGCTGGTTGCTGAGCTGGTGTACGTTGGCCAATGTGTACAGTCTCTGGTTACAAAGGTCAGAAGTGCAGAAAATGCCAGGCCTGAAGGGACAGCTTATAAAGAAGGGAGAGAGTATGCCTGATGAAACAGCTTCTGCCACTGACACCTGGGGGTTGTGTCAGCTGTGCTGAAATAGACACGGATCAGAGGCAATCTGAGGGACGGGGGGAGAAGGAAGGGGCAGGGAGGTGGTGGCAGTTGGGAAATTGCCTGAAGCCTGTTGTTCCTAAAAGAGGGTGCAAGGGAGGCCGAGCACGTTGAAGCTTTGTGCTGTTCCACATCACTGTCTGGTGACATATTCCAGGGTCCCAGGTGGATGTAACAGAAGCAGATGGAGAAAGGCAGGTCCTCACGTTGTTCGGTTTTATAGCGAACAGCCTTGGGCCAAAACAGGATCCAAATTAAATGGAAAGGGAGTATATTGTCATTAGCAGAAAAGAGCCAAAGAGGCCTCTCCTAGCTTGATCTCCTGACTTTCATCAGCATCCAATTATAGACTTCATTTCAGGTAATTTTATTGAGCAAATGATGCAGCTTTAAATGGGCTACACAAATTCTCCCCCACCCTTTAGCATTTACTGAGAGAAACTGCTACCAGTTCCTTACTGCTCCAGGAAGTCCTGGTGCTCTAAAGGTTTTAGAAATTATATTCCCTTCAATGTTTCCGATGATGAGACTACTGTCGTACACTTGTTAAACTTTATCCGAGGGTGACAGTCTCTCCTCATGGTGGCAAAAACCAACTCGGAGAGTATGACTCAAAGGATTGGGCCTGTGACTGGCGTTCGAGCATCAGTAAAATCTTTTCTAAAAATTTACATTTGTGCCTCCCCCCACACACAAACACACACAGTTTATTTCTTTTCCGCTGTGAGAAGCAGCAAGGGAGTTGAAAAACACTTTCCTATAGCTCAGCTCAGCTCAGGAGAGAAGAAGAGCAATATAATCATAAGTATTAGGAAGATTCCAGAAATAAGAGGCTATTCTGCATGTGGTATAAGGAAGATTCACAATCTCTTTTCTCATACTCCTTTCCTGGGATGGAGCTGGTCCTGGACTTGTGTTAGAGGGCCGAAAAGTGCAGTTTGATATTTGGAGGCTGAAGCAAATGGGAAAAGAGGTTTCGTTTTGTTTGATGCTGATTTTTTTTTTTGCCCTTGTATGGAAGTTAAAAAATGAATTTTCTGAATTTTCACCTCAGTTTCCTATGTTATGACTTGCTTGAGTCAAAACACCTCAGTGATTGGAAGTGGATATTTTCAGCAAGTGAGACATAGAAGTATAGCCTTGAGATGGTGACTATAAATTGATAAGATCAGGAAAAGTCTCTCAACTAGTTGGAATGGTGGAGACCATATGGGAAGCCATGTCTTGGATCTCTAATTCAGGTGTAAACTTCACGCAAAAGGGAGTTTGTGTCAGCTCTTCAAGGTAGAAAAGCTCAGGAGTTTCAGAAATGTATTTATTGTTATAGAGTATAATAAGAGAAACTTGAAACATAGTAAGAAATTTCCTATACTAGTACATCTTATAACAAATTAAACCAAAGCAGAGTTATTTTAAGTATATTGTTTTTCTATCCCAGGATGGAATAGTGTTTTCTGAACCTCCTTCTCTCTTAATGTTTCATTTACCCTCACAAGATTTCCAGGGCTAGATTTAGATTCTAACATGGCTCCCTACAGAAAGAAAGAAAGAAAGAAAGAAAGAAAGAAAGAAAGAAAGAAAGAAAGAAAGAAAGAAAGAAAGAAAGAAAGAAAGAAAAGGAAAGGAAGGATGGGAAAAAGGAAGGGAAAGGAAGGAAGGAAGGAAGGAAGGTAGAAAGAAAGGAAAGAAAGGAAGGAAAGAAGGAAGGAAGGAAGGAAAGAAAGAAAGGAAAGAAAGAAAGAAAGAAAGAAAGAAAGAAAGAAAGAAAGAAAGAAAGAAAGAAAGAAGGAGCCAACATGGTAATATAGATAGATTATCCTAAGATAAAGTAACCCCTAACAAAAATGAAATGGAAAACCTTGTTTTAATTGACTATTAACATGTTGAAGGACTATAGATATGATTTAAAGTTCAAAGCATGTATTACAGCTACTATTTCTTCACTTGCTCTTTTCTGGCCAACTGTCAGCATAGTCATTTCTACAGGCAATCAGCAGGCATTTTATGTCACGGAAGCAGATGCGTGACAGGGCTCCAAATTACAGGGCCCAACTAACAAGAACACATTTGTGGAAAGCCATAATTGGCATGATGATGTTGAGCCATTAAAGGGCTTGGTGACTAATGCCAATTTAAAAAAGAGCAAAAGAAGAAGAGAGAAGGGGAAAGACAAGTGCTGGATCTTTGATCAAAGAATGACTAAAACCTTTGCAAAAATCTATTGGCAGAGAGGAAATTATGGACATTGTTTTAGTCGGTTGATATTTTCTGTTTACATCAATATTGTCATTTGGCCTTAGAAAATTCAATCTGCATTTGGCAGAAAAAATGGAGGCTAACATTTCTGTGTATCTCTGTTTACACTGTACTGTTCTTTGCGGGGGTGGGGTGTGACTGTGCATATTTTGAAAATATGCCTGCTTGAAGAAGCTGAATCATTAAAGCTGCTGTGACTTTTAAACTAATCACTGCTTTTTTAGTCTCAAACTTGAAAAAAGTTGGACTACTTTAATTAATAAGAGAGAGACTCATACTTGTGAGAGTCCTTCTGAAGCATTTCTTCTGATTTTTTTGCTTTGCTTTTTTAAAGTGTGATTTTAATTGAAACTTTTAAAAAGAAAGATTATATACAAATACAAACTAATATCAAGCAAGGAAGAAAAAAGAACAAATTAGGAAATAAAAGATAAAGCAAAAACTGCAAGGCAAGGCAAAAAGTTAAGAATTGAAAAGATAAAAATAAAATACAAAAAAGGGCTTACAGTATTTTTCATAACATATTTATATTATAACCTCTCACTCTAAAGTTATATAATAATACTCTTCTTTTTATAAACTATCCTGTCTCACCATCAATCACAACTTCATTTTTTCATTTTGCACGAAAAGTTTTTGCATTTTTTTTCATTTTGCACTTCATTTTTTCATTTTGCACAAATCCATAAGTTCCCAGTCACCAATAAATGCAGATAGTGTACTTTCAAAGAAGTTAATTTATCCATCTCAGTAAGATCTAACAATTTCACCAACCTTTCCCCCATAGTGGGTAGTCGAATCTTTCCATCTTTATGCCTATTACCACAGTGATCATATATTGAAGCAACCTTCTGTAGCTTTTTTCTAACTGAAAATGAAAATTATCAGGTTCAAACTGTCCGCAGATAACCAAGCAAGACTAAGCCTCAGTCAATTCCATAGGACTTGTATAGCTAAAATCCAACCCTAGATAGATTTGGATGATGTTTTGGGTGTGACATGGTTGATAGTAAGAAATCAGGAGCAAATGAACTATTCCATCATGAAATGAGCTCTTTTCATTTTATTTATCTGCCCACATCTATGGAGGTATAAGATTTTAGCAACTAGCTGAAGTCATGCTACTGTAGTTCCTCCTCTTATTTTCTAGAGAGTTTCCCTAAGGAGTCGTGGCAATTCCTTTTGCCTATTCCCAAACTACTAAGAAATCAGATACAAACTAAAGAGGGGAGGGGGAATTATTCACATTTCTTAATACAATCTTACAAAAAAAGGAGTAGAAAAACAGTGAGTTGGACAGGACCAAATGGTTCCACCATACTTGTAAAACATTGAAGCATAGTTCATATAATGTCTCCTGCGTTGAACAGAGGGTTGGACTAGAAGACCTCAGAGGTGCATCCCAGCCCTATGATTCTATGATTCTGTGTTCATTTTGGTGATCTGTATTTTATTTCTGTCGATGATTCAGCCCAAAATTTCTACTGAATAAATAGGGATAGGGACTCAATGCGCTTGCTGCAAGCAGGAGTTGCGTCACTGGTAGAGGAATCAGCAGGAAGGCATTTTTGCATTTCCCTGTTCCTGTTTAACAAATATGCCTGCTCAAGTTTTTTTTTTCATTGAAAGTGATGTTTGCTTAGACTGAATGTGGCGATGTGATAGGAGCTATGATGAGATATGTTAGGCTTTCTTCCACTTTTATATATGATATGACGTAGGTGCTTGGGCCCTCTAGTACTCATTATTTTGTTTATTTATTTGATGTATTTGACTTAACGCAGCCTCCGCCAGCCTGATTTTCTATTGAAATTTATGTTTCATTAGGTATATTCAGAGGTGGTATTCAGCAGGTTGTGACCAGTTCTGGAGAACTGCTGGCAGAAATTTTGAATAGTTCGGAGAACCAGTAAATACCACCTCTGACTGGCCCTGCCCCCATTTATACTCTGCCTCCTGAGTCCCAGCTGATCAGGAGGAAATGGGGATTTTGCAGTAACCTTCCCCTGGAGTGGGTAGGGAATGGAGATTTTAAAGTGTCCTTCCCCTGCCATGCCCACCAAGCCATGCCCACCAAACCATGCCATGCCCACCAAGCCACACCCACAGAACCAGTAGTAAAAGATTTTGAATCCCACCACTGGGTATATTACATTAAGGTTGCGATCTACAGGCTGTTTTTTATTTCTGAGTTTCTGCTTCTTCTTTAGTTTCATTCTTCAGAAGTTTATCTTATGTATCAAAAATGGGCTGAGAAACTTTCATCCCATCTCAATGGATCTATACCTATATTTCTCACTTCGTGGGGTAGTCCAGGGAACCAGTGGTGGGATTCACCGATTGTAACAAATGTTTTAAAAATTGATCAAAGAAAATATTTTAGGATTTGAATATTCATGGACAAAGCTTAACTAATATTTAAAATTCAGTCCTTCACTCACTATCTGTTCTCCCTCCCTCCCTTTTCATGGTACGACTATTGATATGCTTTTTCTTTAGGGATAGTCATCCCTAAATCTCTATGACAGAAATTGAAGAATTTCCTTTATGCATACCTATTTCTCTGCACTACATCCTACAACATCTTGAATCTCCAAAGACCTACGCAAGGGTCCTCTTTGTAGACTTTAGTTCAGCATTCAGTACCATCATTCCAGACCTCTTCTAACTAAGCTAAACCAGCTACAGGTACCTGAACACACTTGTAAGTGGATCATAAGCTTCCTAACAAACAGCAAGCAGCAGGTGAAGCTAAGCAGAATCACATCAGATGTTAATGTTAATGTTAATTTTATTTATATACCGCCCTTCTCCCGAAGGACTCGGGGCGGTGTACAGCCAATTTAAAAACATAAATATACAGACATCATCATTAAAAGTAATTAAAATCAATTAAATAGTTTCGGCCAAAATTTAAAACCCCAAGTTAAAATTCCAATTTAAAAACCATTTAAATAGACAGCCCCTGTACAACAGCCCCTGTACAGACAGATACCTGTACAATTGGGCCCCCCAAGCTGTGCGCTCTCCCCACTTCTCTTCTCTCTGTATTCCAATGACTGCATCTCTAACCATCCATCTGTTAAACTACTGAAGTTCGCAGATGACACAACAGTGATTGGTCTCATTTGAGACAATGATGAATCTGCATACAGACTGGAGGTGAACAACTAGTCTCATGGTGTGACCGGAACAATCTGGAACTGAACACACTCAAAACCGTAGAAATGGTGGTAGATTTTAGGAGAAACCCTCCCATACTTCCACGTCTTACAATATTAGACAACACAGTATCAACAGTAGAGACCTTCAAATTTTTAAGTTCTACCATATCGCAAGATCTAAAATGGACAGTTAACATCAAAAATGTCATCAAAAAAGCACAACAAAGAATGTTCTTTCTGCGCCAACTCAGAAAGCTCAACTGCCCAGTTCTACAGAGGAATTATTGAGTCTGTCATCTGCACCTCTATAACTGTCTGGTTTGGTTCTGCAACCCAACAAGACAGACACAGACTTCAGAGGATAATTAGAACTGCAGAAAAAACAATTGCTATTATTCCCATCACCCATCTCCTTCCACTTATGATTGTATGACTTTGTTGCTTGTATCCTTACAATTTATATTAATATTGATTGTTTCCTGATTGCTTATTTGTACCCTATGACTATCATTAAGTGTTGTACCTTATGATTCTTGATGAACGTATCTTTTCTTTTATGTACACTGAGAGCATATACACCAAAGACAAATTCCTTGTGTGTCCAATCACACTTGGCCAATAAAAAATTCTATTCTATTCTATTCTTAATTTTCTTTGGAAATCAAAACTGGAGACCCTTATATTGGAACAATTACATTGAACACATACTAGCATTTTACCTTTCAGTGCTACAATATTATTTCACTGATCATTTCAGAAATAGATCTTTCATAAGTGACCACCTCTAATGGTTGTTTTCTATGCATAGGAAGAACACTATATTGAACACTATATTGAGCACATTATAATTTTATATTGTAAGGCACAAATGGCTGCTTCTGCATCATTATTTTTGCTGCCTTCAAAACTTACTATAGCTTCCTTATCAGAATATGTGTTTAGGCATTTGGTCACTAACTGTTAAGAACATTTGCCTTTATTTAAGTCTGTTTATCTTCTTTGAAAATTTCATTAATTAAATACTATTTATTTTTTAATATTTGTTCATACAATCAAATCATAGGTTGTTCACTAAAGGAAAATGACTCTAAATCTGTTCCAGACCAACATGGGATAACAGGTAGATTCAAATATCCATGTTTCAGAAAGTCAGATTATGGATCATATGTTAGGTTGTGCATTTGACCAGGACAGTTTGTAAAGGTATGGATCCAAACAAGCCAGATGATGTTTATGGCCTCATAATCCAGATCCCTCTTTATGTAAGTTGCTGCAGATACAAAGAAGAGCATCTTGGATTGCACTACTGGGTCTGCCATCTTGTATATTTTGATCAAGCCCTACCTTTGAGATGGCTTGGTATTTAGCCATATTATGATAAGGGATAGAAGTACAATGAAGGCTAAAAGAATATTAACCCTACCATTCCAGCCATTGTACATATATTTAAACAAATAAAAATAAATATTCCATTATATAAAAATATAACATTTTAGGAACCAGGTTTATTAATAAAGGTATAATGAAGTTATTGCCAAGAGAGAATTAGCTAAGTTACCCAGAGATATCCTGCTGAATTCCTACATCACAGCAGAGAGAAATTCAGCTGCAAATAGGCCAAAATGAATACGGTATGTTATCTGCAAAAACAAAGCCAACATGCCACTGGACACCAGCTGTTGGGAAATAGGAGTGAGATAGGGCTTATTTTTTCTCATATCTGAGGTATTTGCTTGGTCACCGAAGAAGACAGGTTGGTGCACTCTATGGTCCTCTGGTCTGATTCAAAGATTCTTCTTATGTTCTTAAACACTGGATATCAAAAAGTTATACTTTTATATCTTATGAATCAGTGGCGGGTTTGCTACCGGTTTGCCCCGGATCGGGCAAACTGGTAGCAGCGGCGGGAGGTGCAGTTATGTATGTTCTAAAACATATATTCAGACAATGTTAGTATTTAATGTATGATTACATAAATGCATCTAGAGAACTAATGGAAGATCCTATCACATATCTTTGTTCAGAGACTCCAAATATAATCAGCACTGAGGTTTAACCTCATAAGTCACTCAGTTCTTTCTCTCTCTCTCTCTCTCTCTCTCTCTCTCTCTCTCTCTCTCTCTCTCTCTCTCTCTCTCTCTCTGTGTGTGTGTGTGTGTGTGTGTGTGTGTTTGTGTATTTCCTTTTTCCCCACTTTCAATTTATATTAGTTTTAGTGATATTTAGGATCTGGCTGAAGTGACATTTGCCATGTTTCTACAAAAAAATATGAAACAATAATATTCTGCTAAACCTTTTGCTAGCCTCATCTAATCCTCATGCCTTGCTAGTTCTCTCAAGGATTAAAAAAATCATTTCATGTTTAAAGTAAGTTCATTGTTCTTTTTATAAAAATGATAAAAGCCAACCCTACAGGCATTCAGTTCAGTTTCTCACCTAGACTAGATAAACATTTAAAGATATCATGAAACTCATTGCACCAAAGTAAGGACATATTTCTTCTACGGAGTTGTGGATATGTTTGTTCTCTGATGCCATTGCCTTTTTATTTTTCAATTCTAAGCAAAGAGTATTTTAGATTATTTTTTCAAGATCTCTAAATTGTCAAAGATATTTTAGGGCTGTTTTTCATAAAATCCAGACAGCCACTTTGCTCCTGAAAAAGAGAGGAAATTATTCACAAAAGGGTAAAATCTATACAAAAAACCTGGATACCTGATTCTGGAATTCCAGTGTTTGAAAAATAATACCATATTATAACATATAATAGCATTACAACAATATTTTCAAATTACGGTATGTTTTAAAACAATCTTCACAATATTTACAATTGTTCCCAAATAATAATTCCATAATATCTGAGACACAGCATTAGCATCAGTTGTACACCAAGCTAGGTCTTTCTCTAAGAATTACATATTTTGATTATTGGAGGCTAACATTTTAGAAGTGCAAGATTTCAGTGGGAAATCTCTCTTCGAACATGTATTTTAGAATGTAAGAAGGGAGTGTGGGTGGGGGAAGTGGGGGTGTCAGAGCCAGCTTCCCCAGAAATCCTTCTGATCATTAAGAGAATCAATCCTTTATTATAAATCTTTTTTCTCAGTGAAGTCAGTCCTCTTTTGCATTATGTCTGTCATGCATTGGCTCAAGAATATTGCCAGAACATCGAGTCTTGTCACGAAATGGAGGCAACTCTGCATATTTCTGAAGACCTTTTATTTTCTAAATGAATGATTTAAATTAGTTCAACATTTAGCCTATTGCTAAAATGCACCAGGTAGATTTCTATGGAGATTCTCAGTCATCCAGGTCATGGTTGTCCCAAAGGTGCTTTTTCAAGAGGCAACTGGACTTCCTGGTTTTTCTTAGAAGATGTTTAGTTTCTCATCAGTGGTGGAATTCAAATTTTTTTATTACCGGTTCTGTGGGCGTGGCTTGGTGGGCATGGTGTGGCTTGGTGGGCAGGGCAGGGGAAGGATACTGCAAAATCTCCATTCCCACCCCACTCCAGGGGAAGGATACTGCAAAATCCCCATTCCCTCCCCACTCCTGGGGGAAGGAAGGTTCTTCCCCACTCCTGGGGGAAGGAAAGTTCTGACAGGTTCTCCAGAACCTGTCAGAACCTGCTGGATTTCACCCCTGTTTCTCATCCAAGATGTTTCACTTCTCATTCAGGAAGCTTCTTCAGCTCTGACTGGATGGTGGGGAATGGAAGTATTTATATTCCATGCAGACAGCTGATCATTTGCATTATTTTAGAGAGTCGTTGAGGACACTTGGAGGTTTGTCTGTTCCTCAGGGTCACCTGAGTAGTGCAAATGGGTGAGGAGCCTGTTTGAAACTGCTGAAAGGACCCCTGTAGTCTGCATTTTTTTTGGGAAATCCATTCATACTCCCGCACCATTTGAGGGTGTTCATCCCAAAGTGATAGCGAAATGTCTATGTAGATTCTCAGTCATCCAGCTCATGATTGTCCCAAAGGTGCTTTTTCAAGAGGCAACTAGACTTCCTTGTTTTGAATGCAAATGACTGTGGGCATGGAATACAAATCCTTCCATTCCCCACCATCCAGTCAGAACTGAAGAAGCTTCTTGGATGAGAAATGAAACTTCTTCTAAGAAAAACAAGGAAGTCCACTTGCCTCCTGAAAAAGCACCTTTGGAACCACCAGGCAGATGATGAAATGAGCCTCTGAAGATCAATTCCATAATCTGGGTCCCAAGAACATGTTTGGTGTATCTGCTAACCACACTTCCAACATTTGTGCAGGAAAACAATTACCTGCATCTTGGAAATATACTTTGGTGAATCCAAACCTAATTAGGAAATAAACTAACTGGAAATAAACTAACAAGGTGATAAGAAGACCAATATGCTTATTTTCCCCTCTACAGAATGGTCTGTATTTAATGGCAACACTTAAAAATAGGAAATGGAGTACACATGCTTAACCTGAGTTAAATCTTTGTATATAAAAACAGGTTATATACTTATAGATCATGAATCCCATCTTAGCCATGAAAGCCAGTTGGGTGACTTTGGGCCAGTCACTCTTTCTCAGCCCAACCCATCTCACAGAGTTGTTGTTGTGAGGAAAATAAAAGGAGAAGGTGTGTTGAATGTTTGCTGCCTTGAGTAATTTGTAAAAAATAATAAAGGTGGGATAAAGGTAAAGGTAAAGGTTCCCCTCGCACTTATGTGCCAGTCATTCCCGACTCTAGGGGGCGGTGCTCATCTCTATTTCAAAGCCGAAGCGCCAGCACTGTCCGAAGATGTCTCCGTGGTCATGTGGCCGGCATGACTAAATGCTAAAGGCGCACAGAACGCTCTTACCTTCCCACCAAAAGTGGTCCCTATTTTTCTACTTGCATTTGTTTTTGAAAGAAATTTTATTTTTTAAAACAAAACATAAAACATAAATCCATCATCCATACAATTGCAAACAGTGTGTCAGTCGGTTACAAGTCTTTTATGCTTCCTTACCATATTCATTACTTACTAATTATCTAATTTCTCATATTACCAGTCAAATGAATATCTTTGTAGTATAATCCTCATTAATTATTCAACTATGGCTTTCCCCTCTTTTCATAAAAATTATTTTCAAATATTTATATTATAACATTCATTTCTTCATCCTAAATTAACAATAGTCATACAACTTTGTATTTTATTTTGTATATTTCTATCATTCTTATATTATAATGGTCTCGTACCTATTTCATTTCCATGTTTTATTCTCTAGCCATTGATAAAATAAATCCCATATCTTACAATATTGTTTATCTTCTTGTTCTCTAATTTCAAATGTCAATTTGCTCATTTCAGTGCATTCCATAATTTTCTTAATAACTTCATTTTGCGTTGGTATTTTCTCATTTTTCCAGTTTTTAGCAAACACAATTCTAGCCGCTGTTAATACATTCACAATCAAATATCTCAATTCTCTATTGTATATTTCTGGTACAATCCCTAATAAAAAAATCTCTGGTTTAACTTGCATTTTTTACGTGCTTTCGAACTACTAGGTTGGCAGAAGCTGGGACAAGTAACAGGAACTCACCCTGTTTTGCGGCACTAGGAACTCACCAACAGGAACTCACCCTGTTATGCAGTCCACTGAACTGCAGACTTTCGATCGACAAGCTCAGCGTCTTAGCCACTGAGCCACCACATCCCTAAGAAGGATACAAACAAACAAATAAGTAAAGTGTAATATTTATTTAGCATGAATTCCAGGTAGGATGTAAATTTGTGATCAAACTCTGTGTGCGTCTGATTGTAATCTGGAAGGTTAAGATTAGATGGCAGCAACTCATGTGATCTTCAATGGTGTTGAATGCACTCCTTTAGGCAAGCATCATCTGACCATGTTGACTCACTGCACCAAATCTCTACAGCAGAGGTGGGGAACTATGGCCCTTTTATGACTTGTGGACTTCAACTTCCAGAATTCCTGAGCCAGCCTCTGCTCTACAGGAAGTCAACTGCTGGTGGCTTTATTGGGGCAGTGTGAATAAGTCTTTGAGGTGAGATGGCTTTGGCCACTTGATCCTAAGTGATTGGAATTAGAGATTTGGCAGGGATCTGATCCGATAAATGTCCAAAATCAAAGGCAAGAGCATAGGAAAGTGTTAAAAGAACTTTCCCTTAGTATCCGTTCTTATATAAAGAATAAAAAAGATAACAAACAAGGTAATCCTTCTTTAAATATCAAAATCAGCAGCTGAGTCAGTGGGAGCCTAAGACTGGAAATGTCACAGAGGAATTTAGATTCTCGGAGAGATTGCGAGCCTGCAATTATTGTTAAATCACTTGTGTGGACCCTTTTGGCCTTCTTTGCCCCAGAACATGGTGGGAGGCGGGAAGAGAGAAAGCAAAGGCAAGTGGAAAAACAAAAGTGGAATGGCTGGTAAAAGAAGTCCCATTGGGACTTCATATCCAAAATATGAAATGGCGATTCCCTTCAGGCAAAGGAGAACTGCAACAGTTCCCTCAGGAAAGTATGAAGTTATCAAGGGGAATTGAAGAGGATAAGAATCCCAAGTATAACAGATGTCCAGGCATGCAGGCTGAGGCTGATGGAAACTGGAATCAAACAAATCTGGATGGAATGATTTTGTTGAGGCTGAAATAAGAATTATCATGATGCTATTTGCATATGGGTTGGAAAATAAATCCCCATATTTCAAGAATAAACAATGGATCAGGAATTATACTTCACAACATGTAGTAGTTGCATGTGTCTTAACTTTAAATTAAACCATCTTATCCATCTCATGTAGTATCCCTAGATGTATCTTACCATCCTCTGGTTGCAATGATAAGATGGAAGTGGCAATGATAAGTGGCAAAAGGCTAACAAAAGAATGGCTGAAGCAAAAACAGCTACACTAGGAAGATTTCTCCAATAACTTTTTCAAAGAAAGTAAGATCAGACTGCTATGAGTTCGGTACACTGTCTTCACTTATACAAAATCCCAAGTTCCTGAAATATTTGGGATTTCCTATTTCAAGCTTTCCCAGTCTGGGTCCTTGCAGATATTTTAAAGAGTTTCTTCTATGTAGCTGATGATTTTTCATTGAGGTTAGGACCACATTTAGGCTAGAAAATCTTGTGGCCTTCAGATGCTTGGTTGACTTCTCCCATATGTTTTCCAGGCAGCATGGATATTAATGAGGGCTTACAGGAAGTGCAGTTCATCTACTCAAAATTATATTAGGCTGTATTTTTTTCTAGACTTCTTATATAGCTACTAATTTAATTATTATAGTTCTCCTTTTTTCTGAAAAAAAAATATTCAAAATATTATTCCAGATTTTTGTGGTTAGTCCAGACTTTGAACGGTCTCTGCCCCCTTCCAGCAGGTGGCTCCAGGTTAGCAGTGCCCATCTCACCGCGGAAGCCTCTTTTTCCCATGTGGCCCATCGCCTCTCTGTGTCCATGAGTTTGCGGGAGGTAGAGGCACAGGGCTGTAGGTTTCCTTGGCTATTTCTTTGGAGTAGCACTGCTGCCACTGCCACATCGCTGGCGTCTGCTTGGATAATGAAGAGTTGTTTGGAGTCAGGATGCTTCAGCACCAGTTCCTTTGCAAACAGTTCTTTTCGTGTTTCAAATGCCTTTTGGCAGGTTAGGTCCCACTGTAGGGGTTGTCCATGATTGTCATGGGTTTGGCAATTTTCATGAAGGAGGGGATGAATTGCCTGTAGAAATTTGAGAACCCTAGGAAACCTAAACAAAGATAAAACTGGCATCAATGACATCATACATCCCTATATCTGGTAGCAGATATTACAGCCTGAACACTGAGTGTTCAACAGCTTTTTATATTCTTCTGAGTGAATGTATTCTTATTCAGGGGTGAAATCCAGCGGGTTCTGACAGGTTCTGGAGAACCGGTAGTGGAAATTTTGAGGAGTTTGGAGAACCGGCAAATACCACCTCTGGCTGGCCCCAGAGTAGGGTGGGAATGGAGATTTTGCAATATCCTTCCCCCAGGAGTGGGGAGGGAATGGGAATTTTGCAGTATCCTTCCCCTGCCACGCCCACCAAGCCACGTCCACCAAGGCACACCATGACCACCAAGCCATGCCCAAAGAACCGGTAGTAAAATAATTTGGATTTCACCACTGTCATTATCCTCCATCTTGTAAGATGCAAGGGAAATTATATTCTATTAACATAAATGCACTTTTTTTGATGCCAGTGGGGACTTCAGAGAAATTTCCCCTCCATATCCTTTCAGAGGTGAAGAGGCAGCCTCCCAACATCACTGGAAGGATGGGGGGAGGGTGAGAGGTTTGGACCCATGGGTATGTGTACCCCAACCAATCCCGTCTTTCCCTTGTGATACTGTGGGCAATAGAAATACATTCCTCTCTTCCTTGGGGAGGGGAGTGGTCTTGTGCACTCTTGTGCATACAAGGTAAGAACCTTCAAAATTCTGTTCTTTCCCTCTTGCAGTCATAAGGAATAGGTTATTGAAAAGCTCTGTTTACAGGTGGTACCAGGCCCCCTTATTATAGATTCTTGGGATATGACGGGCATTCTCCAGACTTATTTCAACAATTGAATCCCTTGTTTCCGTATAGCAAATGTCATTTGAACAGCTAGCAAGAAGGAAGCATACTGAGTTCAGTAAGACCTTTATGGAATGAAGTAATGAATACAGAAGATCAGGTAGATGTGTGCTTATTATATTATTAGAAACCAGTTGATCACCTATACTGCTTAACACAGATTTTGCTGTAACCTGGAGTATTATTTAAAAGAAACCTGGAAACTATAACCTTAAAAAAAAATGCAAATCCAGTCTGCTCAGTCAAAAATTAGAAGGCAGCAAAAGCAGTTAAAAGAGGAAGTCGGATGGAATAAGAGAAAAGAGGGAATGAACATGCCAGCTATAATCACCCATGCTTCCTTGTCACAATACAGCTGTTGATTGGCTTGCTTGATAAATTAGTCTCTTAACAAAGTTGGAACATTATTTATTGTCTGACACATTGGTGATTGGTTCAGAAGTGGTCATTTTGTGTGCACCCTGGAGCAGAGAAAATGAATTCTGTATAGAATTTTGCCTAACTGAAAAATTGTGTAACCCCTCTGCAAAACAACCTATCTACTTGAATCTTCAAAATATCTGATTTCCGAAAGGTTACATAATCGGTACATCATAATATAAGCATTAGGTTATAAAATGTTGGTTGTAATTTGGCTGTTTGGCTGGGGATGTAAATTTGACTGTGCAAGTACATGCATTGTAGAGGTTTGAGACTAGAGTTCATCAGAGTCTACAATACAGTTACAATACAGAGGAAGAGATTTGAGCTCTCCTTTCTCTTCTGTAGTCCTGAAAACAAGTCATGCACATTTGTGGAGCACATCTGTAAGAAAGAGAGAAAAATTATTGGTGCTAAAGTAAATTTGTTTGTATTCAAGTTCTTTGTTATACTTGACAAGGGAATGCCCTTAAGCTTTACCAAAAACAGGAAATTACTCTAGGATTATAAACCCATTACTCTTGAAAACGTCATCAAATGGGCACAAGATTTGAGGATACAACAGTACATAAGACAAAAGCAGAGAAATGATCCTGGGAGTTTCAGTGGAGAAAAGAGAAACTATACCTTAAATAGTGAATTTTATTATAGAAAGCCTGAGGAGACAGAGGGAATGGGACAGGAGGACAGAAGGAAGAGCTACTACTATGAAAATAATGTGAGAAAATGGTCACATGAAACATTTACCCTAGTTCACGCAAAGACAAAATAAGGAAAGGGGAAGTACATTCACATTTGCAAGATTCTACTATTATAGCTGATACATTAAAAATAGTCCTGACTGTATAATATTTTAGATTTTAGATTTCATATTTTATATTTTTATTTCGGGTGGTTTTTTTTAATGGAAATGTGATGTGAATGTGCCATACAATAAATAATAATAATACATATTGGCTTCATAGTTTTTTGTTTTTTTTTAAATTTGATTTATATGCCGCCCTTCTCCGAAGACTCAGGGCAGCTTACAATGTGCTCAGCAAAAGTTTGGTCTAGTGTACCTTGTTGGATTGACAAAATCCAAGAAAGTTCAGTTTGAACCCAAGGCATATAGAGCTTTGTAGCCACTACTGAGTAAGTGTGGATCATGGAAAGATAGCCATCACATCCCAATGAGCAATCTGGGGCAGGTGGCTCAACTTTGGAATTGATTAAGTGTTCACAATGATTGGTCATCCATTCATTTTGAAAATACATAATGTTAGTTCCAAGTATAGCCAAAAATAGTTCTTCTATCATTACTTTTTTCTAACTACTGTCCTGCTTCCTTGCTATCAGTGTTTTAAATGCCTGTTTTATACTTAAAAGTTTCTGTATTGACTGAAGACAACTTCTGTATTTAGCTCCGTTGTTGAGTCATTAATATCCCTTTTTAAATGTTTTGTTTACTTCCTGCCCTTTTTCTGGGCCTTGTCAATTTTAATTGTTATAAATAGCATTTCCATGTGAAAAGTAAGATATGCTTTCTTTCTTATTTTGCGACTAAATAACAACAACAACAAAAGATCACTTCCCAATAATCTAACAAAGCCAAAACATTGTCTGCATTTTTAGAAAAAGAAATGTCAGCCAGCACTTCCCATCAGTGAACATCACATTTTGATGAAACTAAGAATAGTTTGAGATCAAAACTTCTTAACAACATTGTTGGAAGAAATGTCCATCTGGGTTCAGTTCCAAGTGGGAAGAAAGACACTGGAAACATGGAGACTGCTTGGAAAGATGGTTTAATGGTGGACAGGACCACGTGGTTTGAGGTCCTGGGCAAAAAGAGCACATGGGTGAGAGAGGGAGAGAGAAACCCTCTGTTGGGCTTTAAACTTGCTTCCTGTTCCTGTGGCAAGAAATGTATCCTGATTGGTTGTCAGACTCCTATGCTTGGTTGAATCTTGCTGGGTGATGTAATCTTCCCAGGTGCCATGTGGTGAGATAGGTAGAGGGCTAATCCTATTATGTCCTGAGCGTGAAGGACTTTTGTGTTGTAGATAAGCTGGCCCAGCCTTTTGTCTTGTAAATAACCAAAGTATCTGCTGGGGGAGGGAGCTGAGGCTGAGTTTCTGTCTTAAGATTTCTATTTCTCTTTTAGGAGAAATATTCTGCCTTTTAAATATTTCCTAGAATATTTCATTTTTCTAGGAGAGGGGTGGGTACTAACTTCCTACAACATCCAATCATATAACATTTGGGGTGGGGGTGGGGGACAACCACATTCAGTCCTCTTATTAGAATGTTTATATTTTTTCATTCAGTATTAGGTACCTGCCTGAAGTATTATCACAATATATTTACCTTTATAAAAGGCAGTTCTGTGTTTGAGGCAGAAGATTACTCTTAGTGAAGACTTTTTTTTTTTTTTTTTTAATTTGATTTATATGCCGCCCTTCTCCGAAGACTCAGGGCGGCTTACAATGTGCTCAGCAATAGCCTTCATCCTTTTGTATATTTATACAAAGTCAGCTTATTGCCCCCACAAACTGGGTCCTCATTTCACCTACCTTAGAAAGGATGGAAGGCTGAGTCAACCTTGAGCCTTGGCGAGATTCGAACCCTGCAGTAATTGCAGGCAGCTGGTCTTAAGCAGCTTAATAACAGGGTGCCTTAAACCCTAGTACTACCAAGGCTCTATGTCTGTATTTTCTATGTCTGTGTAAAAGGTGGGGGCCCACTCTAGGTGAAATGATCAACAAAGGACCTTCAGAACAGATAAAGGATCCTTGTAGTTCCTTACTAGCAGTGGAAAACAGATTGAACAATAACATGGGTGGATTGGTAGTTTTACCCAAGGTGATGAAATGTGTTGCATTTGTTTTCTAAGGAGTTCCCAATTTTCATCTATGCCTAAAAATTTCCTCTTGACATAACATACTGTATAGGATTGTTGTAAGAGTAAAAAAAAAGTGTCACATTGAACAATTTGGATTTTAATTAATAAAATACAGAAATATTGAAAAGTTGAAATTTACCATTAAATGCTCTTTTCTATGTTCATATCTGGGTGTAGTATATACAGTGATACCTTTTGTAAATTCAGTTTTAAAAGTTATTCAAATCACTCTTCTGTTTTGATATTTGTATGTTTTTTATAATATCAAGATGTCAAACGGTTTCATTTGTATATCCAATATATCATTTTTCCATATCATTCTTGCAATTTGTCATGTTTAAATCAATATTCTAGTCAATTTCAATCTTATCCAGTATGTTTTGTTCCTCTTCTGCCGCAACATTTGTACACCATCCTCTGTGAAGTTAAATACTTTTAAAATTAATTTCTGAGTCCATCATTCAGAAATGTTAATAAAAACTACTGATAAAGTGTTTGGCTCCATTTTGTAGTAATGTGTCAAATTAAAATATTCTTCTCCTTTAATTGTAATCTTTAGTTTCTTCCGGTCCCTTTTATTGTCCACAATTCAAAGACCCATGTTATTATGTTTTTTTCCAAAATAGTATAGCCACAGTTTCTCATAGGAAGGACTCTTATAATTAATATTAAATTCTTATTTCAAATCCATCTAGACTCTTAGTTTGGTTTTAGCTTTCCAAAATCAATACTCTAAACACTCTTTTGCTGTTTATTCCAAACATGTAATATGTTTAATCCTTAAATTCATATTTAAAACTTCTTTTATGAAGTTTTACTTAGTGAATGCAATACACTAAAATACAAACTTCCAAAGTTCTAAAGATACTTTAAAGGTTTTTTTTTTTAAAGCAGTAAAAACTAATTTCAAGGTGATTAAGAAATGAGGCTCCATTTTAGCTTTTTGTCCACAAAAGTTGCATTATGACTGTAAATTTAGAGCTTAATCCCTCAATTTACAGCCACTCAACTCATAAAATGACCATAAAACCCTCAGTTCCTGAGGTCTAATCACAAGGAATGGCTGCTCAGTGTGCACATGGGCAATTTTCTCCTTTTTTCCAGATAAATTTCGCTGGCCAAAGCTCCATATCCAGCCATCAATCTTGGCTGTAAGGCTGTCTTGTTTTGGCAGGATGTCTAGCTTGCCATGGTCTCACCAGAAGTCCCTAACAGAATTTGTCCTGATTAGTATTGAAGGTATGACTTACTTCTATAAGTCACAGCAGGAACACTTTACCTTGAAGTGAATGAAACTTTTTGTCTATCTTTCATTTTGCAGTAGCAATAGCACTTAGACTTATATACTGCTTCATAGTGCTTTACAGCCCTCTCTAAGTGGTTTACAAAGTCAGCATGTTGCCCCCAACAATCTGGGTCCTCATTTTACTGACCTTGGAAGGATGGAAGGCTGAGTCAACCTTGAGCCTGGTGAGATTCAAACTGACAAATTGCAGGCAGCCAGCAGTCAGCAGAAGAAGCCTGCAGTACTGCACTCTAACCACTGCGCCACCATGGTTCTTTTTGCTGTTTTTTTTTTTTTTTTAAACTCCCATGATAAAAGAGCTTTGCTCAAGCAGTTGCGATTCTGGGTAGGCTTCAATCAACAAGCAAGAAAAAAAATGCAATTAAAAACAAGAAGGATTAATTAATAGGCAACCCGAATCCTCCAGGTGGCAACTCCAGTCAACCTGGCCTCAACATTTCAGAAAACTGTGTTTTTAGAATGCTGTAAAAGGCCAGCAGGATTGGGAGCAATTGTACATTGGAGACCTTTTCCAAAAGGCAAGTGCTTCTGCTCCATCATTGAATTCAATTCCTGTGTTTGTAAGTCTCCTTGAACAAATGGAGGAAATACAACTCCAAGGAATTGTATGATGGGAGAGGTGTGAGTAGAATCTTCTTGAAAGTGAAACAACTAAGCAGAGTCTGATTATTCCTCCATTGATTTCAATCGGGGGTTCCTGAGCCTGCTTTTGATTTTAAAGCATTTTTTGTTTGTTTAACTAAGGCAGCCTATGTTTATTTGCAGGGAAAAACATAGACCCTGAAGGGGCCTGTCTTTAGAGCCCTCCTTCTGGAGTAGGACCATTCATTTCATTGGGATGACACAAAGAATTTGCCTATTTGCAGAATGCAATCAGCAGCCGACTTGCTATATAATGAAAGGGTCTGAAGATCATGTAACTATGCAGGATTTTAATTCTATTTTTCCTGTTGTCTCTCAAGTCCGAGAAAGGTTGCTGCTGGTGGCGCTAAGCCACGAAGAAGAATCATTATGGGTTATTAAACTCTATTGCTTTTGCTTTTCTTGATTGGAGCTGTAAAGGGAGAATGGCAGAGTTTTCAGTGAATGCCAAACGGTGCTGTAATTGCCTCAAGTGACAGACTGTAATTATTCAAGATTATAGGAGAGAGAGAGAGAGGGAGAAGGGAGAAACTATATGGAGATTGGGCTTCACAAATAGATCTGTATGAACTTTTCTGTTGGTTGTTTCCTCTTTTCATCATCTGTAAGTAATTGTCCTCTATGCATTTTTTTTTGTAGATGATATATTAATGTACATATGTGAACAAGATGGGACAATATTACCTGACGCTCAAAATGGAGAGCACAATTCAGTCTCTTACTTTGCGACAAGCAGTTTTGGCCAGAAATATTTTGCTGCTTGGACCAAAGCTGGCAATCAGCATTATTTTTCCTCCAAAGGTTTTTGTTATCTGCAATACGCAGTTTCCTCTATTGCACTCAATGGTGAAGGATATATCACCCAATATACAGCTTATTTCGCAACCCCTTGCTGAACCACCCAGCATCTAATATCAAGGCAGATGTTTCATTACATTAAATGTCAAGCCTTGGGCCAATGGATAAGACCAGTCCTGTCCAGATGTTGGTACTGGAATGAAAAACAACTTCATAGTTGCATAAGGAATAGTTTCTCTTTTCTACAGTCAGGTCCATAAATATTGGGACATTGACACAATTCTAACATCTTTGGCTGTATACACCACCACAATGGAGTTGGAATGAAACAAACACAATGTGCGTTAACTGCAGACTGTCAGCTTTAATTTGAGGGTTTGTACATCCAACTCAGGTGAACGGTGTAGGACTTACAGCAGTTTGTATATGTGCCTCCCACTTGTTAAGGGACCAAAAGTAATGGGACAATTGGCTTCTCAGCTGTTCCATGGCCAGGTGTGTGATATTCCCTCATTACCCCAATTACAATGTGCAGATAAAAGGCCCAGAGTTCATTTCAAGTGTGCTATTTGCATTTGGAATCTGTTGCTGTCAACTCTCAAGATGAGATCCAAAGAGCTGTCACTATCAGTGAAGCAAGCCATCATTAGGCTGAAGAAACAAAACAAACCCATCAGAGAGATAGCAAGAACATTAGGCGTGGCCAAAACAACTGTTTGAAACATTCTCAAAAAGAAGGAATGCACCGGTGAGCTCAGCAACACCAAAAGACCTGGGAGACCATGGAAAACAAGTGTGGTGGATGACCGAAGAATTATTTCCCTGGTGAAGAAAACACCCTTCACAACAGTTGGCCAGATCAAGAACACTCTCCAGGAGGTAGGTGTACGTGTGTCAAAGTCAACAGTCAAGAGAAGACTTCACCAGAGTGAATACAGAGGGTTCACCACAAGATGTAAACCATTGGTGAGCCTCAAAAACAGGAAGGCCAGATTAGAGTTTGCCAAACAACATCTAACAAAGCCTTCACAGTTCTGGAACAAGATCCTATGGACAGATGAGACCAAGATCAACTTGTACCAGAGTGATGGGAAGAGAAGAGTATGGAGAAGGAAAGGAATTGCTCATGATCCTAAGCATACCACCTCATCAGTGAAGCATGGTGGTGGCAGTGTCACAGCGTGGGCATGTATGGCTGCCAATGGAACTGGTTCTCTTGTATTTATTGATGATGTGACTGCTGACAAAAGCAGCAGGATGAATTCTGAAGTGTTTTGGGCAATATTATCTGCTCACATTCAGCCAAATGCTGCAGAACTCATTGGACAGCGCTTCACAGTGCAGATGGACAATGACCCAAAGCATACTGCAAAGAGCAACCAAAGAGTTTTTGAAGGGACAGAAGTGGAATGTTATGCAATGGCCAAGTCAATCACCTGACCTGAATCCCATTGAGCATGCATTTCACTTGCTGAAGACAAAACTGAAGGGAAAATGCCTCAAGAACAAGCAGGAACTGAAGACAGTTGCAGTAGAGGCCTGGCAGAGCATCACCAGGGATGAAACCCAGCGTCTGGTGATGTCTATGCGTTCCAGACTTCAGGCTGTGATTGACTGCAAAGGATTTGCAACCAAGTATTACGAAGGGAAAGTTTGATTTATGATTATTATTCTGTCCCATTACTTTTGGTCCCTTAACAAGTGGGAGGCACATATGCAAACTGCTGTAAGTCCTACACCGTTCACCTGAGTTGGATGTACATACCCTCAAATTAAAGCTGACAGTCTGCAGTTAACGCACATTGTGTTTGTTTCATTCCAACTCCATTGTGGTGGTGTATAGAGCCAAAGATGTTAGAATTGTGTCGATGTCCCAATATTTATGGACCTGACTGTATGTGAGGATCAGAGCTGGCAGTGACTGATGGGGAAAGAGATCTTAGAATAATGGTAAACAGTCCACGAAGGTGTAAAAGCAGTATACATCAACTTTAAATACAACAACCAACACCATGTTATGGATAATAAGAAATGGTATTTATTTATTTATTTATTGGTTCGATTTATATGCCGCCCTTTTCCGGAGACTCAGGGTGGCTTACAATGCATTAATGCATGGCTTAGGACCTGGTTATTTACGGGACCGCCTGCTACCACCAATAGCCTCCTGCTACCACCAATAGCCTCCCACCGGCCAGTACGCTCCCATAGAGAGGGGCTCCTCCAGGTGCCGTCGGCCAAACAATGTCGGCTGTCGGCCCCTAGGGGGAGAACCTTCTCTGTGGGGGCACCTACGATCTGGAACAAGCTCCCCCCGGAGATACGGAGGAGCCCGGATCTGCACACCTTCCGCCGCACGCTTAAGACTCTTCTATTCCATCAAGCTGGCCTGGCCTAAATCTTCCCCCTTTTTAAATGTGGAAATTTTAAATTTGTTTTAATTATAGGGTCATGGGTAAGGCGTTTTAAATTGGGGAGCCATTTTGGATTTAATTCGTATTTTTTGTTTTAAACGTATTTTAATGTTTATATTGTATGTTTTTAATCTTGGCTGTTCACCGCCCCGAGTCCTTCGGGAGAGGGGGCGGTATAAAAATCTAGTAAATAAAATAAAATAAATAAAATAAAATAAATTAAGCGATAGCCTTCATACTTTTGTATATATCTGCTTAGTAGGCCTTTCGCCCCCCCCGCAGTGTTCTTTTTTATACAAAGTCAGCTTATTGCCCCCACAAACCAGGTCCTCATTTTACCTACCTCGAAAGGATGGAAGGCTGAGTCAACCTTGAGTCTGGTGAGATTTGAACTTGCAATAATTGCAGGCAGCTGGTGTTACTTAACAGTGCTTTAGTCTGCTGCGCCACCAAGGCTCTTATTGAAAATAGAGATATTGTAATGCACTTATATGTAAATCAATGGTGTGAAGACATCAGCAATATTTAGGTCCATGGCACCTAGAAAGGATATAGGAGATCTAGAAAAGATTCAGAGGAGAACATTTAAGATGATCACAGGGGTGGAACAGCTTTGCTGAGAGGAAAGTGGTGGCATTTGCCACTTTTTAGTCTTGATTGAAGTGTACCAGTGTGGATAAAGTGGATGAGAAGAAACCATTTCTCCTTTTCCCAGATGCTGGAACTAGAGATCCCCAATGAAACTGAATCTTGGAAGAATCAGGACATTTTTTTAAATGCAGGCTGAGAAAGGAAAAGCCATTTTATAAAAGAATGCACAGCAAAAAATCAAGGAAATAATCTATGTCTCTTTGCCATTACATCTGTCTTCCAAAGTAGTCCAACACTTGTGGGACAATCAATCAATCAATCAATCAATCAATCACAAATCAATCAGAATAGAGCTGGAAGGCACCTTGGAGGTCTTCTAGTCCACCCCCCCGAATCAAGCAGGACACCCTATACCAGTGATGGTTAACCTTTTTGGTGCTGAGTGCTCAAAGCACGCATGCGCGCAAATTCACGCAAGCATGCCTGAACCCCCAAAATGCAATGCGAGCGCCCCCCTGTGCATGCGCCCTGCCCCTGAGGCTTTCCAGGCCCAAAATGGGGCCTCGAGCGCCCCCCATGCCATGTTTTAGCTTCCAGGTTGGTGCAGGAGGCCTTCCAGGCCCAAAATTGGGTGTGTGTGGGGGGACGCATGCACGCACACGAACCCACACATGCATATGCATCCCCCACATGCACCCCACCCTCGTGCATGCGTGGCAGAGACCTGAAGACCACCTGGCTGGTGGGAGGTGCATGCGTGGTGGAGCTGGGCTGGGGCAACAGCTGGCATGCCCACAGAAAGAGCTCTTTATGCCACCTGTGGCACTTATTTATTTATTTATTTATTTATTTTGTCGCATTTCTATGCCACCGAACTCTCAAGGGACTCTGGACGGCATAGGTTCATGATGACAAACCTACCATAGGTTCGTCATCACGGCCTTATGCTAGAACTCTTTAGAACACTATGAACATTCCTTAGAACACTATGCTAGAACTCCTTAGAAAAACACCTGCAAAAAGATACGATGGCAATGCCTGAACTAGACAGACAGCTCTTACTACATTCTTGGAAAATAATTATTCACTTTCCAAGAATGTATACAAAACCCATAAGAAAGGATTTGAGTGATGGGCACATTTCACATGGAACGTTAAAGTTATAATGTTCATACGCCTGGAAGGTATATTTTCCCTTCTTTATATCTCCAAAACAATGCTCAGAAGTCAAAGCAAGCATCCCAAGGATTTACATTGTTGCCCTTGATCATGCCATTTCTTTCATCTCCTTTGGATTTGTGTTTAAGCTCAGTCTGAACTGTTTCTCTCCTATTTGATCGGTTCCATTAAGTCAACTCCCCAGGGCAGTTTTCATTTTTCTGCTTGTTACAGGAACCACATCACATAAGTTCCTTGATGCATTGTACTCTAATCATCTTTTCAGATAGGATTTGAACTTTGGGAGAACAAAGTGACATTCATAATTCTCTTTAGATTCTATCTATCAACTTGTCTCTCTCTATTATCACATTTGACTACAAAGTCCCAAATGCTAAGATAGGCATAGATACCCATTAGTATTATGTGCAACTAAAGCAAAGAAATTAGTAGCTACATTGAGGGAATCTAAGGACTGTAAATATCAGCTGGATGTTACCCTGTTATATACAGCAATTCTTTCTTCTGGGAACTAAAATGCTCAGGATTATGTGATAGGAAAGATGAGGAGGCCAACTTGGTAATTCACTTCAATTATTCATTAAAAAATATGCTTACTTCTAAGAAATTGCTACTATATATCCATTTCTGTTACCATTCCAAAGAAGATATAGATCAGCCTCTCTTGCAATTTTACCCAATCTACTAGTTTTTTCCACCTTTTGGAAACAAAATAATTAAATTTCATTTTACAAAACATCTCCTACCCATGATGAGGCACTGGAAAAGAGGAACAAGAAAGGAAGAAAAGGAAAATTAACAAACCTGGTCAATAGTTTCTCATTCAACCAATTGATGAATCAGTGAATCCAAAAAGTTAGCTAAATCTTCTATCTCTGATCAGTAAATTATGCTGGGTAAAAACTAACTGGCAAAATCTTCATGTCAGTCTTTCCTTCATAATAATTAGACTTTAAAGTTTTTAGGCCAGTGTTTCTCAACCTCTCGGTTGGATTACTGCAATGCCCTCTACATGGGGCTGCCCTTGTGGTGCACCCGGAGGCTCCAGCTGGTCCAGAATGCGTCCGCGCAGGTTGTTACGGGAGCTTCCCATTATTCCCGTGCAACACCTCTCCTGCGCGAGCTGCACTGGCTGCTGGTGGCCTTCTGGATCCACTTCAAGGTGCTGGTATTGACCTATAAAGCCCTACATGGCATGGGCCCGGGATACTTGCAGGACCACCTCCTACTGGCCTCCAGTGCGTTCACATAGAGCCGCCTTCCTCCGGGGTGCCGTCGGCCAGACAATGTCGGCTGGCGACCCCTAGGATGAGGGGTTCTCTGTGGCCGCACCGACCCTCTGGAATGGGTTACCCACTGAGCTTCAGACAGCTCCCGATCTCCGCACTTTCCGCACTGGCCTGAAGACATGGCTGTTCCAGCAAACTCCCTGATCAACTACGAGGTTTTAATTTTGGAGATTTTAATTTTCATATTGGTTTTAGGTGTGATTGTTGTTGTTTTAGTTGTGTGAGCCGCCTGATCTGTCCCCGTCCACACACACACACAAACACAGCCAGCCGAGGGTTAAGGAAACACTTTGGCACACACCCAGGTCTTTATCTCCAACTTGGCAGCGATTTACACACCGTCTGCCAAGTGCATTTATTTCCACAAAACAGAAAGATAAGATACTTAGCGTACAAAAGTTCAATCAGAATAATATTCCTCTCAGCAGTTTCCGGACGACGCTTTAGTGACTATCCAAGGTTTACTTTTGTTCGTCACAAGGATCACTGGCCACCACCCTCTATTATATAGTCTCTGGGGTGTGGTCCAGTGACTCAGTTCTAATCCCTAGCATGCCTCCTGAGCTGCTGCAATCGTTTATCACGCCTTCGGAGGCGTGCGTCCAGGAATGATGTCTCTCCCTCGCTCTCATCCGAGCCACCTGTCTCCCTGCTAATCTCCTCTCCCTTGGCCGGCACCTGAGACAGTGCCAGAGGGGAGGGGCCTGGAGAGGGAGGCCTGGCTGACTCCTCTTCCTCATGCTCGGAGCTTTCTTCCTCCGATGGGATAGGCTCAGAAGGTGGGGCCACAACACCGCCCCAAGTCCTTCGGGAGAAGGGCGGCATATAAATTTTAATAATAAATAAATAAATAATAAATAAACCTTAGCAGTTTTAGGATGTGTGTGGACTTCAATTCCCAGAAGTCCCCAGCCAGGAATTGAAGGTCACATGTCTTCAAATTGCAAATGTTGGGAAACACTGATCTAGGTTCACTGTCAATTCGTCCATTCCTGATTTGGACTTGACAAAAGACTTCTTCCCACTCATTTACTATGCCTCTGGCCCTTCTTGTTCTCTGACCTGAGATGAGAGAAAAACCAGCACATTGGGCAACAGTGACAGCCATCCATTTTATCTCTATTTTACTGCCTAGCAAAGGTAGAAACCATCTGGCTATTGCTGAGGGGCCTTTGTAGGATTTTTTTTTCCAGTCTCAAACATTGGACGGGACTGTTAACCTTCAGAGAAAATCCACTTAGTTCACATTTTAATGTGAGTTTATTTAATTTTCACCTCTCAAAGCTTTGCACAAACTAGAACATAATTAAACAGTGATATCTGCAGCTTTTCAATTTTTTTTGCAATATAACCTATCACTTAAGAATACCTAAGAAAATGTGTATATTGGAATAGGAATATACACAAAAATATGTGAGGGAAAATAAAGCACATTAGAAACAGCTGCTTGTCATATTAGAATATAAAATATTGTTTAGCAGTGCCTCCTAAAATGAGTGTTGGTTTTTATAGGAAGATTTAGGTTGGTCTTAAAAGAAAAAAAGTCAAGCTCACTCAAAAAAGTAACAATACCAACGTAATACTGGAAAAATGTGAAACCAGAGAGAATCATACCTGACAAATTTGGCTATCTGTTATTGATGTGATTTTTTTGTGAAAAATATGGATAATAGTATCTTTATTCTTGATCCAGTAACCCTGATGCCAAAATAAAAAAAGCTAACAATAACACCAATATATTTGTCCTCATATGTTTATTTGCTCTTTTTATGAAATGTATGTAGATTTGCCTTCTATAGGATTGAGCAACTGGCAGTAGATCAATCAGAGAATGAACATAGCATATCTAAACATAACTCAATATACAGCTTAAGACCTAATTCTGAATTCTAGAATTTTCTCCACCTCATGAACTTACGTTTTAAAAGTGGAAATTTCCCTCCCTTTCTCCCTCTCCCTCTTTTTTGATTATTGCTAGTAGAGAAGGTCATTGAATCAAGAAACAAGCAACATGTTTGTGTGTGGGGAGGAAAGGGGCTGGAAAGAAAGGAAAAAAGACTGTTCCCTCCCCATTAAGTTTTTTTTTTAAAGTATACAGTTTATTTCAGGGAGTGAGAACACTCAGTATTCCTGCCTGTTGACCATGTTCATAATAGTTGTTGGGAGTTATCTCCTATTCTTGATCGAAAGGACATGGAACATTTCGTACTAGGATCCAGTAAAAAGTTCTGAGTTTTCAGCCTCACAGAAATATTTGAATACATTAATAATAATTAGCAGACTAAGCAGAAGTGAACATTTTATTAATTTATTCTGGAGAATTGTAAGCCTGCTTTGAAATGGATGATCAGGCAATGCACATAAACAAACAAACAAACAAACAAACAAACAAACAAACAAACAAACCAGATAGGCTTTCTGAGATATAGAAGATCTATAAAAGAAAGTAAACACAGCTCCCAGTCAACCTTACTGAGGTTGTTAAGGTAACTGTAATTTTTAACATGGAGAGTAGCAGTGAAATCTGGCCAGATCTATCCGACTCTTGTGAGCCGGTAGGACCGGCGGTGGGAGGCTCTGCCCATCCACTGGGATGTGCATTTTACCCAGGGGCGGGTTTCAAAACCCATTGCTACTGGTTCGCTCGTGAGCACTTGCACACTCATGCTCGCTGCTTCTGCGCATGCGCAGAAGTGTCCGGGTGGGTGGGCAGAGCCTCCCGCTGCCACCGCTACCGGTTCGCTCGAACTGGGGTGAACCAGTAGCTACCCACCACTGATTTTACCCCTGATGGAGAGTAGTTTTATTAATGTTTGTCAGCCTTGAAATTTAAGTCAAGCGTCTTTATTCTGATAGAACCCCAGCCTCTATATTTAGATGATAGTTGAGTGTCATGTGCGTGGAAGAGCAGGAGAACATTTACAGAATAAAGGCACTATTTCAGTGTTAGTAGATATATTCAATGTAGGTAAGCCCCAATTGTGTATTCCTGAAGGCTTGAAAGTTTGCCTTTTGTGGCTGTCTAGCATTTGCTGTTTGTAGCTATTTAGCATTTGTTGTGGAAGATCAGAAACCTTTCTACTCCTTACGTTTTAGACAAATGTTCCATTCTTCTGACCCGGCAAAATTTCCCCAAAGTTCTCCACCAAACACTTAACAATGATTTCAGACCCAGGCCCCCAAAACCTCTTTCTATCCTCTTTCTTTAACCACGTGACTCAACCCATACAACCAGCAAAATGTTGCTCTTATTTATTTTCACGTCTTTACATATTGCTTGGCAGGGCTAATACAGTCATATTTATCAAAGGCAGACTGCAGACAATTCACTGAGAATGTTCAGCATGCATATGACTAGAGGAAGCTGTGGTAAAAAGCCAGAGTAAATAACTGAGCAAATACTTTGGGTGCCAGGGAGTCAACTGTGAGTTTGCAGGAACTGGGTGCCTGTCATTTTTGTGGCAATTACATTTAATGGGACACAAGTGTTTTCTTCCTCTGCATCTCTTCCCTCCTCCTCTTTCCTCTCCCTGAGGCTGAAGGGAGGGAGGTGGACAGAGGGGATCAGAGAGGGTCTTTGACGTCAGACATGCCCTATAAAAACCCAGAATAAGAAGGGAAAACAGTGCTGGAAGCTAAGACAGTTCATCAGCCAGGATGCCAACCCCAAACGCCTCCAGTTCTTCAGCCAAAGGCTTCCGGCGGGCAGTATCGGAGCTGGACTCTAAACAAGCCGAGGCCATCATGGTAAGCAAAGATGCTCTCAGCCATCCCTGGGATGAGATGTTGATTTGCAGAGACAGGCAAATGTAGGGAAGGAAGAGAAATCTAACTTTGTATCATGAGCATCAACCTATTGTGAGAGAATCCAAAAGCTAGGCAGATCGGTCCTTAGAAATGTTGGTGCTAATTAATAGTACCAGAGAATAATGCAGTTGACCAAAAGAAGCATGCCATTTATAGAAGAAAAAGTGACAAAATAATATATATATATATATATTATAAAATGGGAAAAATGTGGAATCATATAAAAGCTAGGCTAAAGCTAAAACAATGACAAAAGGCTTTCTTTTATTATTGTATGCTTGAATTGCTTTGCATGTCTTATTATTGCCTAGCAATTGGAGTTTTACAATATTTTAGTTTAGTAGAAATTTGGTGCGGTTATATGCCTTGCTTTATTTGCTTGGTTTTGCATGAGAGAATAGTGATTTGTATCCAATGGCAAATTGCTAATACCTTCTTTGTAACACTGAATCTCAATTCAGTTCTGCATTTTTCCTTGCGGCAGCATCTGAGTTAAGTCTGTACTAGTAGATATGCACAGAGGGAAGGTTATAACTCCCCATGAGACCTTGATGTAACTGTATCAGACTGTATTAAAGTTTTATAGATATTGCTAGCTATAACTTTATGTGTGCCCATTGTACTTCTAGCACCAAAGGTAAATCTCTTATTTTTAATTTGCTCATATTTTTGACTGCCTATCATCAAGTACATAAGACTCAAGTACCGCATATATGTGTGTCAACCAACTTTTTGAGTGTTCTGGTTCATTAACTTGGAATCTTTATGAAGATGTCAGATAAACTACTCCACCCTAGCAGCTTTAGCATAAAACACTACTGAATACATTTCTCTTGCTTTCTTAGTTGCATTTCCACAGGGCATCAGTCTATAGCAAAATATACTTTGGTCCTATATTGCAGACCCAATGAAAATTGCCCCATCTTCCAAGAAACTGCGTTTCTTGGAAGATAGGGCAAGGAAGGACCCTGTGGTTGTTGCCCAGAAAATCTTGCACTGTGCAGCAAATAGGAGTTTTACTGTGAGGATTATTTGTTATTATTTGATTATTTATACTGTGAGGAAGAAAGGATTAAGACTTCACCCTTCATGGTCCTGAAATAAAGTATTTATCAGGTTATTCTTCAAAAACAACCACAAAATATAATGTAATTTGGCAACTGATGTTACTATTGGAAGGAAGGACAAACTGTTGAAATAATTCTGATTCTCTTTGGGTTAACAATTTCATATTTACTCTAAATGTACACTACTATTGATTTAGAGTAGTAAAGTCACTTCAGTGAAGAAAAGTTTGCTGATTGGCCCAATATGTTAAATTCTACAAGCAATCATGCTTTATACAGTTTCATACATTCTCCTCCAGTACATTCCTTGCAATTAATTAGTAAAAGATCTTAACCAAAATTGTCTATGAAACTAGAGTAATGTGCCTGAGAAGGAGAGGTTTTTAATCCCCCCCCATTAAAAACAACAATGGAATTATTGTAATAAATTTAGTTTTAAATCCAAGAGACATTTTCATAACAACAACGATATTTTGGGAAAGCAGAAGGGGAGGCAGGGAGTCAAAACATCTAAAACTAGATTAGCAGAAGTGATCCTAAAACAGCTCTTTAGATAACTTTTTAAATATTTTTTTTTACAAGAGAATAATAGGAAATAAATTGTAAACAGCATTTTAGTTACATTTAAATAAAAGATCATAGTTTCTCTGCTTACTGTCACTTCCCTTAAAAAGCACATTCCAGTTTTGATTTCATGCTATTTTTAAAAATATATAAAGAAAAATCATAATCAAATATTATTTTATATTTAGGGATTGGGAAGGAGTTAATATCAAGGTGGGAGGATTTGTTTCAGGGATGTTGAAATAAAATATTGGTTGTATTAAACCGCAAGTTTAAACAGTTCGTGTGAAATTCCAGCAGATGCATTTGTACAACCTAGGTTAATCTAGGTCTTGTTTATATTTTTTGTGGCATTTTATGAATCTAGCGCATTCAGTTAGTTTATGGCTAACTATGCTGTGTCAATCCACAACATGGATTTAATTCAGTAGCCCGCTAAACATATTTTATAATTGCAATCATTTAGTTCCATACCTAATTCATTCAAGTTTCAGAAGCCAGAAATTCTTGGTATTTTATGCAGCTTCTGAATTTTTTGGTGTCTTTGAGTCAGTTCTGACTGCTGGAGACTGCCTGAAAAAATCCCTCCAGTGTTTCCTGCTTGCCTGCTTCCTAGGGTTGAGAGAGAGGGAAGAACCCCAGGTCACCCAGCTGGCCTTGTGTCAAAAGTAGGACTAGAACTCATGGTCTCCCAGATTCTAGCCTGATGTCTTAACCACTACACCAAACTGGCTTTCTAGCCCTGCAAAATGTTTGCTCATTTTAACTTTGTGCTGGTTTTGGCTAAATGTGCAGTCCGTACAATTTTGTTTAGAACAGGAATAAGCAAGGTGCCACCTTCGGAGTGTTTTAGATCTCATCAGCTTCTATTAATTTTAGCCAGTGAGGTAAATCATAGACAACTGTAGAAACTATGGTCTAAAACATCTGAAGGTTCCTAAATTGCTTTCCTCTGATGTAGGGACCACAAGGGTGGTCCTGGGAGTTATTTTATGAATGGTTGGAAAATAAAAATAGAAGTTAGAAATAAATGGAGATCAGTGAAATGTAGAAAACATGTTAAGATAGAGGAGCAAACAATGTGATGATTTTTACTAATATGACTATTAAGATTATTATATTTAAGATTATTATATTCTTATTAGAAGATACGTTAAGAGGGAGAAATGAATAGATGTATTATGCTCATTATTATTATTATTGTAAGATTAGAGAATCAATATCAATGTAATGAATACTGTTGTAAATTTTGATTGTTATTGCACAGAGATATTTGTACCTTGATGACACACTGTTTAATGGAAGATGGTATGTTTAAGTTAAAAAAATTTTTTTTTAAAAAAAAGGGTGGTCCTGGTTTTGTTTTGCTTTCTCTGTCTGCAGTCAGGAAGTAAATTTTGCAAGATCTGTCAAGTGCCAGGCAAATACCACCCTGCCATCCCAATAGTGATGTTCATTGTTGCCTTTGTGCAAAGAATGGAACTGAATTCTCCTACGCAAGCAAAGATATAAAATCCTGTCCCACTCTTCAGGCGAGGTTCCAGGGTTTATTCATATGGAAAGCTAGCCAAGTAACTCTTAGATACAAGCAGTCTTGATTCACTGCTTTGTAAAACACAATTTTTTTTTAACTGAGCAGATGCAAGGGCATTGCTTGAACTCATAGTAAAAAAAAAAGAGAGGGAAGCTTAAAGCTACCATATTTATCTTTAATTTCTTTTCCCCCAAATATATATAGAGAAGTAATGCTACACAATAAGGTGGAAAGGTCTTTTGGACCCAGATGGCTGTTGCGTGACCTATAATGAAACACCGGCTTGAAATCACAAACTAAAAAAGTACCGTTAGGAATAAAACCCGCCGCTTTCAGCTTTCATTATCCTCTCTTCCTTATTTAATGTAGCAGGTTGCATTTCAAACAAGATTAACCTATATCGGATAGGCAGTGTAGTAAGCAATTGTGATTCCCCCCGCTTTTTTCTGCAAATAAAAGCAAAAGTGATCACCAATCTTCCTCAATAGAGAAAATTGTCTGTTGAGTGCTGGTGGAAATAAATGAATAAAAAAGCCAACACAGTTCTGGGCTGCATAAACAGAGGGATAGAATCAAGATCACGTGAAGTGTTAATACCACTTTATAATGCCTTGGTAAGGTCACACTTGGAATATTGCATTCAGTTTTGGTCGTCACGATGTAAAAAAGATGTTGAGATTCTAGAAAGAGTGCAGAGAAGAGCAACAAAGATGATTAGGGGACTGGAGGCTAAAACATATGAAGAACGGTTGCAGGAACTGGGTATGTCTAGTTTAACGAAGAGAAGGACTAGGGGAGACATGATAGGAGTGTTCCAATATCTCAGGGGTTGCCACAAAGAAGAGGGAGTCAAACTATTCTTCAAAGCACCTGAGGGTAGAACAAGAAGCAATGGGTGGAAACTAATCAAGGAGAGAAGCAACTTAGAACTAAGGAGAAATTTCTTGACAGTTAGAACAATTAATAAGTGGAACAACTTGCCTGCAGAAGTTGTGAATGCTCCAACACTGGAAATTTTTAAGAAGATGTTGGATAACCCTTTGTCTGAAGTGGTGTAGGGTTTCCTGCCTGGGCAGGGGTTGGACTAGAAGACCTCCAAAGGTCCCTTCTCTGTTATTCTATTCTATTCTAAATAATTAATAAATATTAAAAATTAATAAAAAAAATAATAAATGAAGTAACCTGTACCTTCTGTTCAAAGGGAGATAGAGATGAGTGTATCTTATTCCTCAGGGATGAACAAAAAAAGTTTTTCACAGAAACACTCTGCCTACGGCTTGGACGTAAATAACACATCAAGTTAAATAACTGAAGCACTGAAGCAGCATCACCATAAAATCAACCAAAAGACCATAGTCCCATATAGGAGTTTTTCTCAACCTAACATTGCCTAGATAATTTAGGATTGCAATTCCTAGAACAACCAATCATTTGGAGCCAATAAGATTCTGGGAATTTGGAAGGTACTAGGTTGGAAATGTCAGGCATTACAAGCTGGGATATTATAAAAAAAAATCAACAGGGTTTTTTACTACATAAGATATAATTTAGATTAGACAACATCACCACATTTAAGAGTATATGCTGATACACATTCATACAAAAGTAAATCCTATAAATAGCATTAATTGTAGGTAAGTAGGTATATACTGGTTTCTAGAACTATGTTCACATTGTTTCCATATCTGGTTTCACCTGTTTCCTTGAACGCATTCTACGTCAGCTTCAGATATTGGCGTGAGGGCAATGAGGAGCCTTCCCATTTTATCTGCTCTGTCACCTTGACCTTTGGTCATGCTTTCTAGTTGAGTTGTTCTACAATTATCAACCACAGGTATCAACAATCAAGCCCAGATAGCTTATCCACCAATAGTGTAGGTAGTCGGAGATTTTAGGGGTTAAAATCCATCAAGTGTATAGAGCATGAGGTCGGGGAAGGAAATATTACATAGTAAGAAAGAGGCAAATCCTCATCGGACTGAGTAATGAACCTCTAAATGACTATTTAATACTATCACTATATATGGAAATTCTTTCAAATGCTTTATATTTGCCTTTTTATGTTTTTTTCTTCTTCCATTCGATGGTGTCTGATTCTCAGATATGTCCCTGCAGTTTTCTTAACAAGATTTTTCAAAAGCGGTTTGCCATTTCCTGCTTCCTAAGGCTAAAATAGTGGAACCAGCCAAAGGTGGTTTTGCCTAAAGCAGGATTCACAAGCTCTCCAGTTTCTAACCAGGTTGGAAACTGGCTCTCATTTTTAATCTCTATCTGCTTTTTAACACATCTCACAGTTACCCGGTTGGCACAATTTCTACTGAATACCTCCAGTTTGCAAATAATATCATATTAGCGGTAAGCTTGGCAAAAGTATTTTGCTGGAAAACAGACAAGCATGGGTTGGATGTGCTTTTGAATAGATAAAGCTGCTATTTATGCATTTATGCTCTCCTTTTCACTCTATATTATTATATATGCTCCCAGATGTGCAAAAATTATTTCCAGTGTTTTGAAAATAAAGAGAGATGGGGGTGGAAAGCAAATAATTGAGCATGCTTTCAGGCAATTATCTCAAAAGCCCACTCCTTTTTTTTCTATAAAACTCCCCAAAAGCAAAGACATAAACAAACAAACAAAAAAACGCCTCAACTTACCAAAGGGAGTCTTTTGGGTCATTGTCCACCCTAAAAGGACCAACACAAAGTTCCTTCTTTTAAAAGGCAGCCTTTGGAGTTGTATTGATGGGTAGCCCTTTCTTTTAACATTCGGCTCTTTCTCTGCAAGCTGCTTGATGTCAGTAGTGGCTGATTATATGCGAGATTAAGGTTTTTGCTCTTTATGCCTCCCTGAGCTGGGGCAATGCAGAGGTTTACGGCTAGGAAAAATACCTGATTCATCAGAAGGGAACTGATGCCCACATCTCCACTTGGGGCAAACTGTTATAAAATCGTTGCCATAAATTAGTTAAAAATTAGCAAAATGATTGAATACATTTTGGAAAATAACAGCTTGTTGCTTTCGACATCGATATCGGCATGCTAAAGAAATTGATTGCCACCGTAGGTTTTACAGCCTGAAATAATTTAGCATTGTGTATATTTCAGTAATGTATTTAATGCATGGTGTATTATTTATTTGTATGCTATAACATTTGTATTTTGCCAATTCAATATAGGCTTTTAACAGTTCACATAAATACACAACAATAATCACAAAGCTTAAAAATGTTTGATACAGATATATTAAAGTTGTGATAAAAATTATCCATCCTCTCTCCCAAGCACCTAACTCAGCAATATTAAAAAGTAAATGTTCTTCAAAACAATCCAGCCTTTACTACCTTCCTAAAAAGCATCATAGAAGATGCCATCCAAATAAAAAGTGGTCTTGTCCACTGTGATGGAGCATATAGTGAAAACATAGTTCTGCTCCCCATCCCTCAATATTGTATAGGGGAGAACCTTTAGAATCCCTCATGGGGAGGTGCACATGAAGTGTGTTGGCATCACTCAAGGCAGACACTCAAGGCAGTCTTATCAGTTCCTAGGTGCCACTATATATTGGAATTTATCAGTGATTATATAGTGTTTGAATGATACTTGGAAGCCAGTGGTGGGTTGCTCCAGGTTCACCCCAGTTCAGGCGAACCGGTAGCGGCAGTGGCGGGAGGCTCCGCCCACCCGCTCAGAGGTAATCAAAAATGCTCTGCGCATGTGCAGAAGCTTCTGCACATGTGCAGAAGTGCTGCATGCTTGCAAAGCAAGTGCACGCACCCGTGCGCTACCAATAGCGACTGGTAGCACCAGGATTTGAAACCCACTACTGTTGGAAGCCCGTTGGCTACTGAGACAGTACCTGCAACATTAATGTTAGATATTCAGCCAGAACATGGGCTGTTGGTCTGAGTCAACTGTGGCTTCTTAGTAGTCTCCAAAAGCAGACCTACATAAAATAGTAGTCTGGGATAATGAAAGTCTGGAAGTTTGTTGCCAGGGTGGCAACTAGCACATTAACCAAAGCTGGACAGCCTTGCCAGTAGTGACCTCCATTTGTCCATCTTGTAGCAGATGTGAGTCTAGAGTGACCCCTAAGATATCAACTTGCTCCTTTAGAGGTAATAGTACCCTATCTAGAGTGATAACTAGAGTCAATCAAGAATCTGATGGCTTCCTGATAAACAATATCAGAATTTAAATTCTACTTATTCCCCCCTCCTCAATCCCTTACTGCTTCCAGACCCTGAGTCAAGACATCAACAGCCTCTCTGGCCCATACTTGGATACCAGATGTTGTCATCTCAAGCTCCCTCATATAGATATTAAACAGTAAGGATGGGAATATGACTGAGAAGGGTTCGTCTCCCCCATATCACTGATTGAAACATCATGTCTATAGGAATGAAATTGCTGAAACAAGTGTCCTGACCTAGCATATTATCCAGGAGGATACCAGAAGGATAATTAAATAGTTACATTTGGGCTAGATGAAGCAGAAGTAGGCTGATTATTCATATATTGCATAGAGATGAGCATCATTTTCCATGACTGTTGAAATTTCTCTTCTTGTGCTCTTTGCCCAGTCTCCACAATTCATAGGTAGACGTCAGAGTCTTATTGAAGATGCCAGAAAGGAGAGAGAAGCTGCTGCAGCTGCTGCATCTGAAGCTGCTGAATTGACTGAGACCATTGTCTTTGATGAGAAGGATGGGATAGCCGTGTTGAATCTTCTGTTCACACTTAAAGGAGGGAAGACTTCACTCCCATCTCGTGCACTTAAAATCTTTGAGGTGAGGAGGCAGGGTTGACTCTTATACTCAGATGGGATAGGCAAATGTTTGCAATGAGTCAGGAGGCACAATGGTCATATGAAACACTTTGAAGATCTAGAAGTTGGCAGGGCAGGGATAGGGCTATTACTCAATGGACATCTCCCTCACCAAGTGGTTGCAGCTAAAGCAGTAGTGTGTGTGTGTATGTGTGTGTGTGTGTGTGTGTGTATAAAAGGGGGGGGGGAGAAGAGAGAAAGGGAAGAGAGGAAAAGAAAAGAGAAAGAAAGGATACCTTATTCCACTTTAAGATTCTTAGACTAACTTTTAAGATAAGAATTGAAATCAGAAAAAAATCATGGATTACACATCTTATTTTAAGTAGTCAGACACAGCTCTGGCAGAATTTCTCAACATTTCTTAGATTAGACTTCTGACTGGATGCATTCAGGGATATCAGTTTCTTAGTAGGATTTATTGGATGCATTTTTCAGTATTTGCTTGCTTTCCTGTTTAGCCAGAATTGGGTTTGCAAATAGATTCTTTCTAATATTGGTCAGGTCAAAAGCCAACATTATAATAACAAATAACAATAATGCCAGGAACCCAGAAATTACCATTATGTGTTTTTTTTTAACAGGCTATTCCAAAAGCAAAAATAATTACAAAGCACAGGATTAAATGGGAAAATATTTAAACAAACTGAAAAGAAAATTGAAGTACTAAAATGTGAGCTCAGTATCTTTAAGGCAAACAAAGCTAATCCAGAGATGGAGAGAATTTAGTTATTGTTTCCATAATTCCTATGAAAGCTCAGAAATGTTGCAGAAAGTATATATGATAAGGCCCAAAGGTAATTTGTTATGTTTCTTAGTATCCATTTTTTAAATAAATGAACTGTTTGTGTGTGTGTATGTATACACAAATGTGCATGAAAATTATTTTACAGTCAGCTGAATAAGATTAATAATAACACTCCAGAAGAGTTTAAAGATTTGTAAGACTAAAGGACATTTATCTGAAGAGCATTGAGACCTTCAAGAGATTTTCAGGACTGCAAAGCTCTTCTGGGCAATCATGAAGTGGTGTGTAAGGAAAGTAAACACCAATGCACACCAGGCTTCCACAGTGAAAGATTCATTATTCCGATCCCTCCGGCACTGCAGGTAGAAGATATGAAAACAGATGGGTGTAATGACATTTGCCTGTTGATGAAAAAGGCAGTGGGCAGCCTCGTTTCCCTCTGCTGTTTTACATTATATACAACTAAAGCAAGTGTAATGCAATCAGATCTGTCAGATTAATGCTGAGGTATTGATTGTTCTACATCCCACATTCAAACAATGCATCTACAAAACATGGAGCTAAATTGAATTTATTCGTGACATTGCTTTCTCTTCCCTTGGTCTATCTCTGATTAAGTAAAAATGGCAGCCTTTCCCCTATTGTATCTCTGAGGAGGAGATAGTTTAACTCTTGAAGAAGTAGAAGCAAAAGCCTTGTTATTAGCATTAGATATGGACGTACGAACAGGAATTTTGCATGGATGAGAACGTTTGGCATCAATGAAATGTAATATCTATGGCAGAAGCAGGCGGACCTCAGATTTTGATACACCAGTTAGAGCTGAATTCATGATGGAGGCTCATGTAGGAAGACATATTCTAAAAACTAAGGAATGTTGTAAGACATACTCAGTCCAGGAATTTGCAATCAATAAACAGAAGCAAGCTCATAAATCTTTTTGATTTATGAACTCACACAAATCAACCCTGACTTCATCCTAAGTATCTTTTTTCAACAACCTGAAGGTTATTTTGGGGGTGTGGAGGCTAGGTCAAGGGACGTTGGAAATCCTTGTCATTCTGTCCCAAAGATCTACCAATCAATCACATTCTGTCTGTAGATTTTTCAGGAGTGAAAATGTGGAAAGGAGAAAGCTTGCTTATTTCCTTATCCATTTCACCCAGGGATTAATTTTAGTCTTAAGGAAGATTTTTTTTTTTTTAAAGAGAAGATTGTAGAACTGGATGTGGGACTATTTAACCTTTCCCCCCCTCCTTCCAGTGTGTGCTTCTCCTGGGGCATGACACTTATATAGGAGTTGTGCCAATCAAAAGGTTCAGAAGGAATTTGTCCTAGAAGTCAAAGCACTTCTCTTGATAGTTTACATTCAGCACCTTGGCCAGAGCATAGTGCTGGGGCTATTCAAAAACTATATGGAAAGTAAGACATTCAGCTTTCTTAAAAATACCCAGGCTTCAATTTATCTTGACATACTTGTAATGATGTGATATAATTGAATTAATAGTGTATTAATAAAAGTAGTGTCATTACCCTATATGATGCAAGAGTAAGTACAGTATCATTCATCATCCTACAATAGCTTTAGGTATTAAGCTGTGTCACCAGTGTTACAAGAATCGTTTCTCTAGCACATCTTTATTCTTATAGTGCAACTAGGATAGCAGTGGGCTAAAAATATTGTGTTCATAATGGTACACTTAGAACTGGACCTTTCTAGCCTATAGCTTCTAGCTGTTATGAAATAATAGCTTCCACAAATGATGTATCTGTTGACTTGGAAAATTCTTCAGAAGTGATCTGACTGAGTGTAAGAACAATATTCCAGACAGTTGACTGGCCAGTATTTATTTATATATGTGGATATAGGTAATCCTTACTTACCAACTATGACTGACAATTCCATTGCCAAGTGATATAGTTGTAAAATTAAATATGTGACTGTCCCCAACGTATGACATCAGTTCCAGCTATGCTTGTTAGTGAATCCCACGTGGTCATTCAGTGCAATGACACTTGACCTTAACTTGCAACTGTCTGCTGTCTTCCCCATTGACTTCGTTGGAAGTCACTGTAAAGCTTGCAAATGGTAATCACATGATCTGCAATGCTGCAATTGTAAATGTGTACTGGCTGCCAAGAGCCTAAATTGTGATCATGTGACTGCAGGGAAGTTGTAATGGCAATTCCAAGGATCAATTGTAAATCTCTTTTTTCAGTGCTATTGTAACTTTGAATAGTCACTGAATGATTAGTTGGTAAGCAAGGACATCTGTAACACCTTCCTACAGTTGCCTATTCCACTGTATCATTTTTATCAGCTTTATCATTTTGAAATTTCTCTAAATATTTAGTCAAAATGCACTTTTGTGATATTCCCAACCATTGGCTATAGCCCTGACTAAGAGGTATATCTTCCTTATTAGTCCTAAATGAGACAAATTTAATAATAATATATACTGAAGAAACAATGAACCATATAGTTAGCTCCTGCAAGGTCAACAGATTGCCACAAAAACAGCATGACGAAGTAGCATCAATGGTGCATTGGCATATCTGCAAGAAATACCACTTGTCTGCAAGCAAAAATTAGTGAGACCTGAAATTAGATAAATAATAAAAAATGAAATAAAATTTCTATTACCATTTCCCCCTTACTTCTATCCTTTTAAAAAAAATTAAATTTCATTTTTCTTTTATTACATTGAAAAATTCTAATAAAAGTAGTTTTAAAAGATAAATAGCAGCTTACTTAAAGTTTTATTTAATGTAATATTTATTCCTTGTTTTATCTGGGAGTAACCCAGGGAGAAACCTCCTTATTTTTGTCTCAGTTACTGTTTCCCTTCTCTCTGTCTCTAAAGACCTTTGAAGCCAAAATCCATCATTTGGAAACAAGGCCCAGTAAGAAAGTACAAGAAGGTTCTACTGAGCTGGAATACTTTGTGCGATGTGAACTCCATTGCTCTGCACTGAGCACATTCATCAGTTCCCTTAAAAGGGTGTCAGAAGATGTAAGGAGCACAAAAGAAGACAAGTGTAAGAAAGACTTTGTAGCTTGTATGATGTATTAGGAACAGGAGATATTGATGAAGTGGAATCACTGATAAAGGAGTGGGGGGGGGGCTTTTTGGAGAAGTAAAATGACATTCCAGGTTAGAGCTGTTTCGGAGGAGGGAACATTTGAAATCAAATCTCTAGGTCTATATTTGCCATTTCCCAAGGGAAAGCAGACTGTCTGACAAGATTTCTGTCATATAGGTGATCAGCACAAAGGTGATCAGCAATAAAGCTTTTACTAGGGCCTATTTATTTATTTATTTATTGGTTCGATTTATATGCCGCCCTTCTCCAGAGACTCAGGGTGGCTTACAATGCGTTAAGCAGTAGCCTTCATACTTTTGTATATACTTGCTTAGTAGGGCTTTCGGGCCCCCCTTTTATTCATGATAAAAGGGACATGGTGGCTCAGTGGCTAAGATGCTGAGCTTGTCGATCGAAAGGTCGGCGGTTCAGCGGTTCGAATCCCTAGTGCTGCGTATCAGGGTGAGCTCCCATTACTTGTCCCAGCTTCTGCCAACCTAGCAGTTCAAACGCACATAAAAAATGCAAGTAGAAAAATAGGGACCACCTTTGATGGGAAGGTAACAGTGTTCCATGCACTATGGCGTTTAGTCATGCTGGCCACATGACCACGGAGACGTCTTCGGACAGTGCTGGCTCTTTGGCTTTGAAACGGAGATGAGCACCGCCCCCTAGAGTCTGGAACGACTAGCACATATGTGCGAGGGGAACCTTTACCTTTACCTTTATTCATGATGTGGTTCTGGTTTGCTTATGCCTGACAATTTCATAAATCACTTTTTCAGGTGCTTTGCATTGCAATCTTCTAATTATTCAGCAAAACTTTAAGAAACATACACATCTACTGTTTTCTTCAAAGTGATATCTAACTTTTCACATATGTTTCTAGACATGTGGATCTAACTAGTAACTCTTGTTAATTTCACTGAGATTCAGAGGACTACATCCCTGATCTCACAGAACATCCTGAATGAAGCCAATTCCATTAACTCCCCCCTTCCCAGATATAAGGTTGACCTCATCACTCTTGAGCTCCTGAAGTTCTCTCAAAACTTGTTAAAACCTGTTAACAGCAGGGGACAGGTGAACCCGTGCGATGGCTGCCTTACTATTAATATCACTCCACTTTTTATTCTCTTTCCCCATTCTAGCTTGTTTTTCTAATTTTTAATTCATTTTAATAATCATTATAGAAAGGTTTGAGTTAGTGATTTATTTACTATTTTTACTGGAGTAAAAATGCCACCTAGAGTCATTTTCTGTGAAATGAGTAGCCATAGGAATCTGCTAAATCAATCAAAAACTGATTGAAAACTGCATGGTCATCATGGCTATACCGGCTGCGATTACGAGATTTGAAGTCAAATGCATATGGATAAGACTAAATTGGGAAAGGCTATTTTAGATCATCCAGTAGTGACCAGTGCTGATAGATTGGAATCGTCAAAGACCACCCATTCCCAGTCTGCTTCCTGATGGGCCAATGACAAACACCCAAATCAGAACTTCTGTTTGATCAGTTTTCCCAGTTCTACTGCGTCTAAGAATGCCTATGCTAATCTTCAGACTTATTCTGTTGGAATTTCTCCATATTATTCAATAAAATCTTTGGTCCTTTCACCTAGGGATTTATCTCTGTTTTACATTCCAGTAAAAGAATGGTGGTAAAAAAAGATTATAGAATTACCCAGTTATTATGTTATGCTAAAGGAGATACTACCCCGTATTAAAAGATAAATCCAGTTCTGATATTAAATAGAAGCAACTATTTTATATTTCTGCTTTTGATCTTCTTAGATAAAATTCAACATTCCCACCATCATCAACTCACTTTGTGGGGCTTTCACCTAACTTCCTCTTTCTTATTTTGGATTTCAGTTCATTGGTTTCCAAGAAAAATTTCGGAGTTAGATCTATGTCACCATTTAGTTACCAAATTTGACCCTGATTTGGATCTGGATCACCCAGTAAGTAAACATTTTTTCATTATTTCTTTAGGAGGATAATCTAAACATTCCATTTTATGGGATAAGAAATTGTCCTTCTTATTGATCTCAGCAGTTCAAGTGTTAAAGTGATTTAAATTGAGGAAAAATCCCAATTTCACGTATGCACTGATGAAAATCTGAACTGTCTGCCCTGAGGTCATAACATGCTTATGACAAATGTAAAAAGGCAAATTCTATGCTAGGGAGCACTAGCAAAGGGATTTAAAATAAAACAGCCAGTGTTGGAATGTCTTTAGACAAGTGATTCCTTTATATCAGCTCTTGCTTCTTGAATCTTTAATAAGAATTTGGCATCTTCTTAAATAATACTGTTGGTCTTTTTTTTTTCCCTCCAAGGGATTTTCTGACCAAGTATATCGTGAGCGAAGGAAAATGATTGCAGAAATTGCTTTTCACTATAAACAGTAAGACTTGCCACCTTTCCCACTGTTATCTATGGATTCCTCTAAACATATTTTATTTTTCTCCCTTCCCTGCTTCATCCTTCTTCTCTTTCATACTCTTGCTCCCAGTGTTCCATGTTTGCCAGTTGTGTGTGACACTATTTCCTTCCATCAATTCACACATTCAAACTTGAATCAAATTACTGCTACCTAATTCTAAATTAGAGTATTGGCTACTCTCTTCCTAGAGCTGAAAGATATTCAGATTTGTGGCCACCTTTAATTAAAAAGAAGACGGGATAGTTAGCTGATTGTAAAATAAAGCATCGGCTTCAAGCTTTAAAACTGTATTTTATCAGTGCCTCTGGGCACCACTTAATAAGGTGTGCAGCTTTCAGATCCCAAGTCAGAAAGATGCTTTGAATCTGGTAGGAATGTACTTACTATAGCCCTTAGTGCAGGGATCTGCAACCTTAAACACTCAAAGAGCCATTTGGACCCGTTTCCCACAGAAAAAAAAACACCAGAAGCCACAAAACCTGGGTGGGCGTGGCCAACTCAACCTCACTCACTTCCACCAGTCACATGACACCACCCCCCCGGCCATGCCTACTCAGACGGTCATTAGGGCAGAGAACCGGTTGTTAAAAAACACTGGAAACCACAAAACCCTTTTGACATCTCTCTCTCTCTCTCCCTCCCCCCCTCTCTCCCCCTCTCTCTGTATCTCTCTGTCTCTGCCCTGGCTGCTTCTCCATCCCCCACTGTCGCCCTTACCTTCTCAGGCCAGACGAGGAGTGATGGGGGGGAGGGCAAGGGGCGGGGCCAGCCAATGGTGAGATCACCCAACAGGGAGCCACAGCAGAGGGCCCAAAGAGCCACAAGTTGCTGACACCCGCCTTAGTGGATGCTTTGGAAAAGCTACATACTTGTATAGCTATGCAGTGCCAGGAAAATACATGTTTGAGGAACTGTAATAGAGGTTTGGATGGGGAAGGGGTGGGGTCAAATGTGTATATATATTTTTTGAGACAACACATTTGCCAAGAAAGCCTTTTACCCCCAAAAGGTGCAGAAGGTCTTTAATGAACTATTGACAGATACAGCAAGCACACCCATATTGGCTCTGAGGTGGCTTTTTCATTTGGATCTAAATATTGAACACCTTCACTCTGGACCATTTTTAGAAAAAGATTATGATAATTGTTACTGCATCTCACTGTTTTGTTTTCCTTCTGGTATGTGAGTGACTTGGGAACAGCCACGCCCACAATGGCTGCCATGATCTCAAAATTCCAAGTGGCCCCTTTGGCTCAAAACACTGAGGCTCTAAGGGATCACACTTGATCTACCATGTAAATGAGTGCTCCTACTTACAGTGACCATATTTTCTTAGAAAAAGGAGAGGACAAATCTGAAAAAAAGGGCATACTTGAAAGAGGCTCATAGGGATAAAAAATATTTTTGTTTATAATTTTGCTTTACAATGGAAAATTCAATAACTAAACCAAGAAAATAAATACTTAAATAAATCTAAAGGATAGTTTTTTTTAACAAAGGGCTGTTATTGATGTCATTTAGTTTAAGGTACTCCATAATCCAGCACACGGTAGTCTGTGACAGATTTTGGGCATGACTGGATACGACTTTAATTAAATATTGCAGGGCTTGTCTGTACTACTTGCTACACTGTTATTTTTAAGTACCTGTTCCTTGTATTCTTCTAATAGTGGAGACCCAATTCCTCGAGTTGAATACACAGAAGAGGAGATTACTACTTGGTAAGTGAGAAGGAACCATTTCTAGATCTTTTCTTAGATCCTTTCAGAAAAGTCAAATTGCCTTTTCTAGCAGAGTAGCTGCCCTATCATTTTCATCTGAATTCTTAAAATATCATTTGACTCATGATCACTCTAGATCAGAAGAAGATTCTTGGCCATTCATTTGCACTCTTTTTTAGTTATGCTTTTATAAATTTTAAACATCTCATAGTTTCCACTCTGGTGTAGTGGTTAAGGTACCAAGCTAGAAACAAGATTGGAACAATTCTAGTTCCAATTTAGGTACAAAGCCAGCTGAGTGACCTTGGGCCAGACACTCTCTCAGAGCCCTAGGAAGGTGGAATGGGACAACTTGCCACAGCCAACTCATAGTGACCAATTCGCTGTGGCTAACTCACCACGGGCAACTCGCCATGGGCAACTTGGTGTAGGAGAACTCGCCACAACCAACTCACTGTGAGACAACTTGTTGCGGGACAATTTAACAATTCTATTTAATTATTTAAAATAAATAAAAATTAATTTAATTGTTGCCATTCACATTTCATTCTGTCCTCCTTTTGCATGCTTTCTATAACAATTCTATTCCACCATTTCTTTGACGTTAGTGTAACTCTTGTCCCACAGTGAGTTGTCCTGTGATGAGTTGGCTGTGATGAGTTGGCTGTGGCGAATTGTCATAGACCGTAGGAAGGATGCAATAGCAAACCACTTCTGAAAACTGCAGGGTCATTTCCAGGCAGTCTCTGAGTGTTGAGACAGATTCAAATACAAAATAATATAATAAAATAATAAAATAAAATAAAAACATAAAATAATGTTTCAATCAACAATACTAAACAGATTGCCAGAATTCTAAGGTAACTATCTTTTCCATGTAAATACTCTGGAAAGATATGAATGACACCTTTTTTGTTTAAAGGAGGGAAGTGTATAGTACTTTGAAGAGTCTTTATCCCACTCATGCCTGCAAAGAACACCTGGATGCCTTTCATTTACTGGAGAGGTACAGTGGCTATAGTGAAAACAACATCCCTCAGCTGGACGATGTCTCTTGCTTCCTGAAAGGTAAGTATGTGGTCATGTTTAGAGAACTGTACATTTGTATGGTGTTAACCCTGCTTGAAGCTTTGCACTTCTGTATTTTAATAGATTTGCTGCCCAATTTCAGCAGTACTTCTGGGACCTCTGGGAGGGGGGGGTCTAGTTGAAGGGACTTTGTGGGCAGCAAAGCAGAATGACCACCCTTGATCTAGATATATAAGATCATGTTTAAAACTCAGAAGTACTGCCCCCTGAACCACAGAGATGGTGACTGGAGAACAACATTGCAATACTTCCCTGGGAATTTTCTGCAATAAAATTCTAGTCTTTATCCCAGACAAAATCTATGAGACAATATAAAACACTGTTCTCCAGTCTTCAAATCTGTATATTCATTTATTATGCAAAATAAGCATTCAATTTCAGTTTTGCTCTCAGAAAAAAATGCTCTATAATATTTAGGTTACATCGCCTTGGCCAGGTAAAGAAAACAGTCTTCCAAAGTTCAGCAAAATTCACTGTTCATAAAACATCAAAAGATTATTATGGTTTCTGCAAGAGGGAGATCAAGAGGAAGCCTCCAAAATGCTCTGTAAAGTTGCTCAGTAGAGGAGAACATCCATAAGGCTATTGTTCATCCAAAGAAAAAGGATGCTTCAGGAATCTATGCTTTGCTCATTTTGAGAAGAACAAATCTGCTTCGCTTCTTCTGGACTAATGGGTAGATCCCAAGAATTATCCATTGGGATTTTGCATTTTTGAAGAATTTTGTACTGCAGGTTTTGCTCAAGAAATCCTACCAAAATATGTAATTAAACTGCACTTTAGGAGGAAATATAGAAATTTAAAAGATAAACATTAAGACTATAATCTTTAATATTTGTGGTGACTCAAATTGCATTTGTCAATGCAGTCGATTTTCCAACAGACATTATAGGATTCCATCAATAGAAATATATTTTCCAATAATAATATAGATCTGGAATGAATAGACTTCCAAAAGAATATGTACAAAATTTAAAAAAAGATTAGAAAAAGACCAATTGTATAACTCCATAAAATTCAGCACTGAATGTACTTGAACAGCTACAGTATAACACAAAGTCCAGTACTAAAGGCTGTTCATGCTTTGAAAATAATGAAGAAAAATTGTTTCCATTATCATTGGCCTGATTATTTTCAGGCTTCCTGGAAAGCCTGCACGTCCCTCCTCCCCCAAAAATGTTATGGCTGTTTTAAAGAATCAAAACATTAAAGTTAATGTGATCTTTAAAGCAGCTACAATTTTCTTTTGCGCAAGATCGAGAGCACGTCTCCCAAATCATGTTTGAAGCAAATACAGCCTTACTTTGATGATGATGATGATAATAATAATAATAATAATAATAATAATAATAATAATAATAATAATAATAATAATAATAATAAGTTTATTTCTATACCGCCCTTCTCCCGAAGGACTCAGGGCGGTGTACAGCCAATTTAAAAACACAAGACACAACAATGATTAAAAATTAAAATAATTAAATAGATTTGGCCGATTTAAAACCCCCAAAATTTAAAATACCCCAATTTAAAATTATTATGTTTTGCTGAGCACATTGTAAACCGCCCTGAGTCTTCGGAGAAGGGCGGCATATAAATCAAATAAAAAAAAATAAAAAAAATAAAAAATAATAATAAAAAAATTATGTTGATAGCCCGGCCTGGCGGGTCTTCAATGCGCAGCGAAACACCCGGATGTCGGAGATCTTACACATTTCCGGGGGCAGTTCATTCCACAGGGCTGGGGCTCCCACAGAGAAGGCCCTCCCCCTGGGTGTCGCCAGCTGACATAACTTGGCTGATGGCACCCTGAGGAGACCCTCTCTGTGGGAGTGGACTGGTCGGTGGGAGGCTATTGGTGGCAGAAGACAGTTTCGAAGGTACCCAGGTCCTATGCCATGGAGACCCAGTTAAGCTCTTAATGTTCATCCTTTCTTAAATGATACAACCAAATATAAGAGATAGTTTGGATTGTTTCAGAGAGAACTGGATTCCAACTCCGACCAGTAGCTGGCCTTCTTTCAGCTCGGGATTTCTTAGCCAGTTTAGCCTTCAGGGTGTTTCAGTGCACACAGTACATCCGGCATGCTTCTTCTCCCATGCACTCTCCAGAGCCGTGAGTACCACCTCATAGAATTGGCTTCTTTAGTGCTTAGCTTGCTGTTTCAGAGTCAGAGAAGACTGCAAAACAGTGGCTGTTTTTCTTTCCAAAGGGACTGCTGTCATGAACTTCTGGGACACGTACCAATGTTGGCTGATAAGACATTTGCACAGTTTTCTCAGGTGAGCAAAAGGTGGATCACCTTATGATGAAGGTACAATTTCTATTTTGCCACTAGAGCAGTCATTGGCCATGCTGACTGGGATGGTAACAGTTGAAAAATAATTCAACCAGAAGGTGCTCCCAGATCAAAGAAGCACCCTGACATTTTATAAAAGTGCCAAAATCCATAAGAAACATGATGATATTATCCATTCAGTCATGTCTGACTCTTGGCAATTCTGTGGGCCAGCTGTCTCCATACCTTCAGATTTTGCACTACTCCTTTGAGTTGTTCTATGTTCTGACTGGTGTCAGCTTTGAGAGTGTCCAGTCACTGTGTTCTTTGGCAGCCTGGTTTCCTTTTACCTCTAACTCTTGCAAAAATAATTGCTTTCTCCAGTGAATCCCACCACACGACATGGCCAAAATAAGTGAGATGCAGTTTTGTGATTTTGTCTTCACATAACCATTGTAAAAGGTGGATTTTCAAATGTTTTTCCCCCACTGGGATTCATGGGATTTCATTTTCTACTGTTAACTAGTAGGCTAAGACTGGGTGAGCTTTAATGCACCTTGTACCTTTCACTTCTCATACTGAAAGGCTGCTAAAAAAATGCCCATCAACTCCTCTACAGTAACAGCACTCTTGAGAAAAGATTGTTCATTTAGGTGACTACCCAAATCGATTTTGCTACCTCTCATCTCCTGTGGCAAAAGTGGGAAATCCATAGGACACGTGTCCCCTCCTCATTCTTGGCACCTTATTGTAGAATATCAATCTTAAAATGACCAAATATTATGATTTTCAAGTTTTCCCCTATTGTATTTTTAGCATTATAGCCACTTAGGTGGTTTAAGTAGCTAATTTCCAATTGATTTCAGCCAAACAGAAGCTGAAGCTGGTGGTGCAGTAGTTAGAATACAGTATTGCAGGCTAGCTCTGCCCACAGTCAGGAGTTTGATCCTGGCAGGGCTCAAGGTCAACTCAGCCTTCCATCCTTCTGAGGTTGGTAAAATGAGGATCCAAATTTTGGGGGGCAATATGTTGACATTGTAAAGTGCCCATAGGGTGCTGTAAAGTCCCATAAGCGCTATTGCTAAAAGGGAAATGTTTTTCAGAATTTAAAAGATGGGGAGTGGATAAAAGGTCATTAGAAGTGAACTAATCCTAACACCCCCCCCAACTACTGTGCCAAACAATGGTGCATCATCAACCTCTAAAATAATGATTTGGGGCATGGATAAGATTGAAAGTGGAGATGGGTGTAGTTTCTATTTCTATTTCTACTAAACTCCTCCTGCCCTCCCTCCTAAGAATGCTAATAGTCACTTCATTGTAGGTACTATCACTATAACATCTAATGGCCTCATAGAATTTCTGAAAACTCAGAAGGCAGAATTGTGGCCCAATCCTTCAAATGTTCCTTAAATAGGATGTCCTTCCCCTTCATGTTTAATCAAAATCTCATTTCTTATCATTTCTCCCCATTTGTTCTTGTTTAGCAATTGAAAATGAACCTCTTTTATCTGCTGCAAAGTTTCCCTTCATTGGGTGGGCTCCAATTAGTTTTTTTTTAAAAAAGGAAGATTAAAGCCATGTGTATGCACCAGAGCACCCCAAACAGAATTGTAGCATTCCAAAGAGATTCTTAAATGTCAAAATAGAGATAACAATTACAAGAATTGTAAAAAAAGTTAAATACAGTTTGGTGTATACTGGAGTCTCTCCTTGAGAGAGATGAGCAGTCTAGAAACATGAATTATAAAGAAATATGTAATAGAATATCTTGAAATACTTATAAAAATAATTTCAAGATTGCAAGCAGGCAATAAACTATGCAATCCTATCTGCATTCAGTATACAACGATTTATAGACTTCCCATGATTTAATATCATAATGAGTTATGAGATAATGGGCTTTTACAAATATGGTTGAAATAAGAACTCATCAATTAGGCTGTAGCATATCCAGCTGTTTCTTGACAAGCCAGGATCATAATTTCCTAGCCAGTGTTCAGGAGATTGCCATCTTATAATTAGAAGCATTTGCCAATCTGGCTATGAATTATGGGACTTCCACTAATTTTTGGAGGAGATGAAGTTGGGAAGTTGTAATATACTGAATTTTGACCCAACCTACCAAATCCTAAGGGACGCGGTGGCTCAGTGGCTAAGTCGCTGAGCTTGTTGATCGAAAGGTCGGCAGTTCAGCGGTTCAAAACCCTAGTGCCGCGTAATGGGGTGAGCTCCCGTTACTTGTCCCAGCTTCTGCCAACCTAGCAGTTTGAAAGCATAAAAAATGCAAGTAGAAAAATAGGGACCACCTTTGGTGGGAAGGTAACAGCGTTCCGTGCGCCTTTGGCATTTAGTCATGCCGGCCACATGACCACGGAGACATCTTCGGACAACGCTGGCTCTTCGGCTTTGAAACGGAGATGAGCACCACCCCATAGAGTCAGGAATGACTAGGACATATATGCGAGGGGAATCTTTACCTTTACTTTACCAAATCCTATTGTATGATCCATAAAAATGGAGCTGTGCCCACAAAATATATAATGGTCATGGGAAAAACACATAATAATTAGATAATGGTTTTCCTTTTGCTCCTAGGACATTGGACTTGCATCTTTGGGTGCAACTGATGAGGAGATTGAAAAACTTGCAACAGTAAGTCCTTAATTCTAGGATACACAAATAGAGCTGTAATTGCCTCTGTGAAATTCTGCTCTACATATATATCTTGATCGTAAATGTTGATATGAAATGCCAATTTTGGCTCTGCTAATCAGAATTTCTAGGAATTGTAGCCAAACTGGGATAGAATAATCTGGTATAGGTTTTCAATATAAAGAGTAGCAGATACCAGGAAATAATATTATTAGTAGATATTCCAGCATAAACACGACAAAGAGAAAACAAACACTGATTTCTATGAACAAAGAAAAAAGCATTTTTTTTCTCAGAGGAGCTTCTAATTGCCTTCCCAAATGCAATGCAAAAAAGGAACAGATGCAATAAAACCCCCAAATTTATCTTTCTAATATGGAAAAGAAAATGCTAACCATCATTGTTTTTCTTTTCCATTCCACTTTTCTCGGCAGCTTTATTGGTTCACGGTGGAGTTTGGGCTCTGCAAGCAAAATGGAATCATTAAAGCCTATGGAGCTGGCCTCCTCTCTTCCTATGGAGAGCTCATAGTAAGTGTTGCCCCCCATCCAGGGGTGAAATCCAGCAAGTTCTGGAGAACTGGTAGTGGAAATTTTGAGTAGTTCGGAGAACCGGCAAATACCACCTCTGGCTGGCCCCAAAATGGTGTGGGAATGGAGATTTTGCAATATCCTTCCCCCAGGAGTGGGGAGGGAATGGAGATTTTGCAGTATCCTTCCCCTGCCACGCCTACCAAGCCACGCCCACCAAGCCACGCCCACAGAACCGGTAGTAAAAAAAATTGGATTTCACCACTGCTCCCATTTACCTCCATCCAACTAAACTGAAGAGTGCAGCAGCTGCTTCTGAGCTTGGGTGAGCCTATTCGGTCGATCAAGTTAGTCTTGCTGCAGTAATCAATTTATGGGGTTTTCCTGCTTTCTTCTCCCTCCTTTCCTTCATTTAGCATTCTTTGTCTGATGAACCGGAACTACGGGACTTTGACCCTGACGTTACGGCCATGCAACCCTATCAAGATCAGACCTATCAGCCTGTTTATTTCGTATCAGAGAGTTTCAATGATGCCAAAGCTAAACTCAGGTAAGGATCATTATTGGTCATATCATTGGAAAATGGGGATATGTCTAGTTACACCAATATGGAGTTTTGATTGCTGCAGATTATGAATGATTTCTTTTTTTAACCAAATCATTAGATGAAGGTTTTTCCTCCAAACAAAATTTTTAAAAAGAATCTTTTTACTGTTGCTTTTTAAATGAAATCTAAATTACAGCATTGGTAAGCACGGAATAAATGAAATTTGTTCTGATTGTATAGGTATATGCATTTACGACTGATTTGTTGATTTACTTCTTTGTTAATTTATTTTTTACTATCACTTTCCTTCAACAAGATAATCAGGGTAGCAAACATAATTGAATGAGAACATTAAAACATAAAATATACCATGTTTCCCCAAAAATAAGCCCTCCCCGAAAATATTTAACCGCATGCACAGCTGGTCTCCGCCATTTCCTCTGGTTAGGGTTAGGGAGACAGAGCTGGAAATCAGGTAAGATGGCAAGAGGAGCCCCCGTCTTGCTCCACGCGCCCCAAAATAATAAGACCTCCCCAAAAATAAGGCCAAGCACTTGTTTCAGGGATCAAAAAATATATAAGACAGGGTCTTATTTTTGTGGAAACACGGTATACAAAAGTGAAAAATATTTTTTATAATACATTAGATGACTATTCCATTCAATAGCACTTATAGATATGTATGTTTAAGACTGTAATTGATCACTTCCAAAGAGAAATGCTCTTTCCAGAATAACTCCTGGATCCACTTAGAGCAGTGTTGGCGAACCTTTTTGGCACCGTGTGTCAAAATGGGAGCATGCACATGTGTGTGCCGGAAACCGGAAGAGAAGATGCCCGGTGCGCATGCTGGGAAGATGATCTTCTGGTTTCCAGTGTGTCCATATGTAGCGGCCACCTGATGTTCCAGTTTCTGGTGCGAATGTGCATGCAAAGTATAGCTGGCTGGCACGCATCTGCGCCCCGGAAACTGGAAGATCATCTTGAATGGAAGCTGCTCTTCCAGTTCCTGGTGCTCCCATGTGCATGAAAACCAGCTGGCCAGCATGCTGGAACCCAGAATAGCAACAGGCAACGACTCATGTGCCCAGAGAGATGGCTCTGTGTGCCACTTCTGGCATGCGTGCCATAGGTTTGCCATCACAGACTTAGAGACATCTGATGAGACATCTAGAAATACCTAACTAGTGAGTAAAGATTTGAATAGCCTTGATAGTGAAATAGATACTTAAGAAATCATGAAAAATCAGGTAACTTATTATAAATCACTATGACGATATGATCTTTTTTTTTTTTAATTTGATTTATATGCCGCCCTTCTCCGGAGACTCAGGGCGGCTTATAATAGCCTTAGCTATTACAATAGCAATAGCCTTCATACTTTTGTATATTTATACAAAGTCAGCTTATTACCCCCACAAACTGGGTCCTCAATTTACCTACCTTAGAAAGGATGGAAGGCTGAGTCAACCTTGAGCCTGGCGAGATTCGAACTTACAGTAATTGCAGACAGCTGGTGTTAATCACAATGCTATTAGTCTGCTGAGCCACCAGACCCATATCTTCTAGATATTCAAACTTTTGCAACATGGGTATCACATTTCATCAGGAATGACTGCTGGTTACATTATAATGGGTTACGGAATGATGGGAATGACCACTGGATTCAGGGATGGGTTCTACTTACCTTTACTACCGCAACGGGATTGTGCTTCACTCATGCGCATGCTTTGCTTCTGCGCATGTGCAGAATGGCGACATCCAGGGTGGTGGGCGGGGCCTCCTGCCAGTTTTACTACCAGTTCTTGTGAACCGGTCCGAACCAGGGGCAACCCACCACTGACTGGATTACAGCAAATCCTTGGTTATCATCTAGTTCAGGGATCCCCAACCCCCAGTCCGCGACCCACTACTGGGCTGCGGTCTGTTTGAAACCGGGCCACGGAAGAGATGGGCATGCATGCCATGTGTGAAGCTTCACTCATGTGAGCGGCAGGCAAGCATGTGTGTGCAAAGCTCCATTTGCATGGATGGAGCTTTGCATGCTGATGCCCTCTGCTTGTGTGAGTGGAGCTTCATGCACATCGGTGTGCGCTGCCTCCGCTTAAGCACAAGTGCCTGCCACTCTCATGAGTGGAACTTCACGTGTGAGTGCAAGGACTTCCTCTCACGCACAAAGCTCCATTTGTGTGAGTGAAGGGCACTAATGTATGAAGCTCCCACAAATGGAGTTGTGCATGCGGATGTGTGCCTGCCACTCACATGTCCCCACCAAGTTAGAATGATTGGGGACCGCTGATTTAGTTAACAACTGCTTTTTTCCCGAGGGCCCATTCTGATACCTCCATTAACCAGGGTTGCATTTCTCCAAATACTGCACTATTCTCAAAAGATTCAGTGAAACTTGCTTTTCAGTAGGCTGCTGTTATAAATTATGCAGTGCATTGACTCTCATTAAAGATCCAAGGAAGTTTATGTTAGGGAAGAAAGTAATATTCCATATGTTTTCATTCCGCCAATATTTTTAAAGAGGAAGATAAGAAGTGCACATGAGTGAAATATATGTACAGGAAAGAACTCCAATTGTAGTAGCACATACTACCACGTAAAACGTTGTATGGTCCTTACAGCTTCTCTCTTAATTTGTGAAGGGACACTAACCAAAGCCAGATTTTGAAAGACCATTCTCATAATTTCTTCTGAAGAGAATATTTGCACACAGCATCCCAAGATAAATCTAAATATTAGTACGAACCAGTGACCAAAGGCAGTCACACAGTAACACAAGAGAAGGGATTAATAGTTGCCTGGTTGGTATTTTTGGGACAAGTTAATATTATTTCTCAAAGCCACTAGGTGGTGTCATAACATAAATAATCTGGAATTATTGTGTCCTATAGAGATTCCTTCCTTACTACATTAGGTTCTCTGGGCTACATCTCCAACAGTTATAGATAAAGCTTCATCAGATGAAGAGGGAAAAGGCATACATTTACAGGGGTGTCAAACTGGCAGCCCATGGGCCGGATGCGTCACGCGCAGGCCACCCCCACCCCCATTCCACAAAGGAAAAAAGTCACGAAATATTATGTGTTGGCAACATGGCAACGCAAGTTTGACAGCCGTGGCATACAATATCATCTCAACTTTTTTAAAAAAATTTTTTTACAGTAAGAATGATTGTAACTATATGTACGTGTGCAATCAGCAGCTAAATTTTCCAGTTCAGTCTGGTGACTTAATTTTTACCTTGTCTGTGACATAAAACTCTGCGGAGTTGAGCCTCTAGTTTATAGCCTTTTTGCTAATACAATTAGTTTCATAACCTTCATCAGTTCAAGTGGCTTCCATCCTTGGTTACAAAGTGGCCAGCTATTTGCAATAGTAGCTTTTGGCTCTATTGAAATACATTGCAACATATCATTTATGATATTGGCTGACCTTCAGCGAGCAAGGGACATGTTGCATGCTTAACTTACCTAAGCACAATGTGGATTTTTGTTTAAAATAGAAGCCCTGTGATATAATCAAAAGAGGTAGAAAGAAATAAAAAAACGTAGTGAAATTTCTTGGACAAAAAGTGGAAAATTTATTTCTATTTTATATACAGCATGGTAGAGATGCCAGTTTCCTTAGAATGAATTTATATTTAGGCTAAGGGCAGGGTTGAGTTTAGATAGTCTTATATATTTTTAGACTAAAATATGTAAGGTTGAACTAAATTGAATTGAACCTTATATATTTAATGATTCTTGACAATCTTAACCCTCTGCTCCCAGATTAATTCCCATAATCCTAGAGAACATCAAACAGAGCTGCCATATTCCAAGACAATCAATGGCCATGTTGTTCTCCAAGGTCCAGGCTAAGGAGAGCTGGTTTACACACAATATGCCTTTCCTTGCTTCCTTATCTCTTAACATTTTCAGGAGCCCACCTACATTACCATCTTTGATGTCTGCCCTCTTCTTTTCAGGGTCTACGCAGCACATATCAAGCGACCTTTTTCTGTGAAATATGATCCTTACACCTACAGTATTGAGCTCTTGGACCACCCACAGAAGATCTGCCACTCCCTGGCAAATGTGCGTGATGAGCTCCACTCATTAATTGATGCGCTCAATATTATCAGCTAACACAAGATTTGGACACAAGCCTTCCCCCCCCCTCCAAGCCAATGTCTTTTACTGTACCTGCAAACTTGGTTTCCTGCCATGGCTACTATTCACTGCACTGTTTGGGCCAACAATGTCACTATGATTTCTTTTAGGGTTTTGTGTTGCTTTCTCATGCCACAATAATACCTATGGTGTGAATTGTGCCCCACATGCCATGATATGCAGGCATTTTAGTGACAAGCTTGGTTGAAGAAAGGAAAGTAAATGAATCTTAGGAGCTTAATCCTGAATCCCTTGGGTATTTTTTTTTTTTATTAATAGCAAGGGATCTGGATTGGAACAGATGCTATAGGAAATAATTGCACAGCACACTGTAAATTCCCCTTTAAAGAGAAAGAAAAGCAATGTGTTCCCAAAACATTAATTGTTCCCCCAAATTATATTTTTAAAATTATTTAAAATATGAGAGACAAGCACAGAAGAGACCAAATAGTTCCTTACACTACCAGGTTCAAAACAGTTTAACTCCACTTTCTGAAACTCAGTTCTGCTCAATTCTGCCCCCTTGGAAATGAGAAGAACAAAACACCCAAATCAAAAGAGGCAGAGAGAAGTTTTAATTTTTGCATCTCTGAGGAAGGCTTCCATTAAAGAACTTGGTCAATTTACTAGTTTATTATATTCTTCATGTTTTTGTCTCCTCCCTTTGTAATTTTGCAACATCTTCTATGACTTTGTTTTTCCCAGAAAGACCAAACATTCCATTAGTAATTCTTTGTTATGATCAGAATTCTCTCAGCCCTTTTGCTTAAATGGTTTCAGACAGGTACAAGCCTTAGGGGACTGCCCCACACTAAGATTGTACTGGTAACAGGAGTTCTGAAGAATTCCAAGGGATGACTCAGAACAAGGCCCAATGAACTTTTCTCATCTGACTGGAACATCTTTCTCATCATCTCTAATCTTTCCATCTGGGAAAAATTCTTCCAGGATGAGCAAAGTTTTGACTAATGAACATTGGCTACAGTTGTCGGTAGGCTTGTTTTGTGGCCCTATGAAACTCGGTGGAATCTCTTGCCAAGCATGCGATAAAGAGAAGCACCGGCTTCTCAAATCAAAATGAGGTCCAACTCCTATCAACAAACTGAGCTGACCCAGACCAGAATCACATCTGCAATGCTGCTAATGCTACCATGTCACCAGCAGCACTTTTCACTCTACAGCCCATCATACTGTGTTATCAGATAGGTACTACTTGGAAAATAGGGAGCGTGGATTAGAATCAAGTCCAGTTTCAGGTCTGTTCCCATTAGTGCTACTTACAGTAGGAAGGAGGCCCCTTGGGAAGCCTATATGGAATAAGTGATTTCTGCTAAAGGCAGAAGAATCCACAGAATTGAGAACGAAGTCTTCTGAACTCTTAGACCCTTGGCAGCAACCGTCTGTCCACAAACCTAGAGTGCTGTGTTGGGTAGAATGAATAGCAGGAAATGGCTAATGGATATTAAAAGTGCTGATCTTGCTCTTCTGATTTCTTTTCCTCCTCTGAGGATGAAGGTAAGTGATGAAATGTGTGGCATGATATCTTGGCACAAGGTCTTTGACTTCTGTACTTGCAGCAGGGCTTTGAATCGAGATGTCACGTTGCACGTTTTGTCATTTTTTGTGTGTGTATCAATATGGCTTGCACTTCTGTCTAAAAACCAGCACTTGAATGGTTTTAAAGGGCCCAAATGGCTCCTGGTTCTGACCTCAGCAGGCCTACCTAAAGTGAGAGAAGAACCAAAGAGCACCACAGTGGTGTGATGACTAACACATATAGTCTGTACTTTCCCTGTTCTGCTTAATTCTTAGACTGTTGACTTCAGGGTTACAATGCCTAGTCTAATTTTAGGACATTTCTGCTTCTTCTCCTTGCTCCTTGTGCCCTTCACCTGAACAACAACATAACAAAAAGAATCTGAACAATTCAGAAACTTGAGCACACTTTATTGAAACTGTAACTTGATTGTAAATATTGGCCAGCCAGTTTCCAGTCTCAGGCCTGAATGAGCATCTCAACATTTAAGTATGATATTGTTCCAGTACTTTATAAGCCTTCTGTCACCCTATACCAGTGATGGCGAACCTTTTAGGCACCGAGTGCCCAAACTGCAAGGCGCGGGTGCATGCACATGCGCCCTGCACATGTGTGCATCCCCATGCAGGTGCATGCACCCATGCATGCACCCGCACCCTGTGCATGCGCCCGCACCCCACCGAAACTGCAAGGTGCGTGTGCCCCGCACATGTGTGCACAACCCATGTATCCACCCACACCCCGCACATGTGCAACAGAGACCCGAAGACCAGCTGGCCAGTGGAAGGTGTGCCTGCATGTGCGGCAGAAACCTGAAACAGAGCTAGGGCAATGGCACGCATGACCACAGAGAGGGCAGTGCATGCCACATCTGGCACATGTGCCATAGGTTCGCTACCACTGCCCTATACAGACTTTAATAGTGCTGAAAGGCACTGATAGCATTCTGATAAGGGAGCAAGAAATGCCCAGGTATGTCTTAGCACTATCAAGGCATAAAGCTTTTCATTCTAAGACACTTCCTGTTCTAAAGTTCTGTCTATTAGAGTGGATGAAAAAATAGAAGCTGGGTCACTTGAGAAACTAAACAGTCATCATATTTTTTTGAAAAAGAAAGAAAATGTAACCATGTATGTGTAGGATTTTTGTTTTCATTTTGCAGACAAGAAAATTTATTAAAAATATCCATTCAACACGAACAGGGAATCATTTATAGTAACCTTGTTAGGAATGCATACACTTAGCTTAAAGAAATTCTCAGTGGCTAACTATTCAAGTCAGTTGAAGCCTTCATTAACTGCAATGGACTTGGGTGTATTGTGGTACTTGCAACATAATTCAGGTCTCATAAACATTCTATGGCATTTACAGCACCATATTGGTTGAATGCATGCTATGATTTCACAAAATCTCAAAATGTGTTTTTTTTTTTTTTGTTTACGATAGATAAGTATAGTTATCATAGATAACTATGAAATTTCTTGGATAATTCATAAAACCTTAAGCTAACAATTGCAATAGTGACTGATGATGATAGCAGATACAATCCACAAATCTGAAAACGAATATGTCTGAATATGGTCTATATATTCTATGAAGCTATATGGAACAAGGATGCCTTGAAATGTCCTGAAGAGATGGCAAAAGTAGTTAACATTCTTCCTGGTGAGGAAAGTCACTGGTTGAATTTCTTCCTGTTGAGAGTGAGACTCAAAAAGACAATGAAGAGATGCTTCCTTTTTTGTCTTGCTTGGTACCATATTTCATGGTACTTGTGTGTGTATTCACCATACAGCTTGAAAGAACAGGTGCCAATATTACTGCTGCTATTGCTGCTGCTATTGTGAAGTGGATCTGTTTCTCTTGCTCCATAAAGAATATATTTGTTTCTCATGCAGCTGCTGCTGATTTGCTATGAATAAAATCATATTTCTGGCCTTGCAGTTTTTATTTGTCTTCCTGAACTCACCTGCCACGACTGTCTTATTTTGAATGCGCTGATTTCAGAACGGCTGTTTCTGTCACAGTTTTATACTTAGAGAAGCACCAAAATAACAAAGTATCTCATGAAACTAAGCGGTTTATTATTGCATAAAGTTTCATGCATCACCGTAGCTTTAGTTCAATTTTTCTTGAACAGTAGCCATTAGTTAATTACTTCTTTCAACCATCCAATGTTGAAAGGGGACTTCAGATCTATACATTCAGATGGACTGTGCAGACTGGATTCATCATATAGTTCACTAAGCTCTATATCCAATATGATCCATAAAAAAGTTCATTTGCTGTGCAAACTTTCAGAGAACTTAAATTCCATTCAATTCAAAGAGGAAGCCTCTCTGGTTCTGCTGGCCTTTGGTTTCTCTATGTCCAAAACGGCCTTCTGATTGTTCCGCCGACTCTTCTGTTCCGAATACCTAAAAGTGTCAAACACAGCTGTGATATTGCACAATAATTTATCTTCCAGTGATCAATGACCTATACACTTTACATGTTGCATAGCATATTCTATGGTAGTCATGGTAGTCACAAACATTCCCCACATCACTATTATGAGACCAACAATTTTCTGTTTTCTCCATATTCATAACAACAACATAGTACATTTTTCTGGATTGTTTTATTTTAGAGTTTATGTCCCCTATATACTCCAACAGTAACTCATAGTGCAATTATTAGTGTAGTGTAGAATAGTGTATTCCCACTATTATCACAATTGGATGAATCATCAGTTGTATGACTTCCTCAGCAGTAGGGCTAAATTGTAAAAGAGAATCCTACAAATGGTATTGATCTATAGTTGCTGTTTCATGGGAAAGTGCCAAAAGTCTGAATGGTCTTGTTGCACTTTGATTCATGCTTCATTTTTCTGTTCTACAAGATGTTCCAGTGCTTGTGGATTCAGAGAGAAGCAGAAGCTTGTTGTGCAAGGTCAAATTCATTCTCATTGTGGTTGGGGAAAAAGTTGGTATAACCTGGGGGACTTCAAAACTGAACAACTAACCACATAACCCAAATCCCATCCATCAATATTAGCAGTGGTACAAAAACATTGATTAATCAAGAGAGAGAGATATGCTGCAGCTGATTACTATTTATCCATATCAACCTGTAATAAGAATATCCCACAAAGTCAATAAGACAGAGGTGAGGTGAGGGAAAGTGGAAAAAAAAAAGATTAATATTTTTGTTCTGCTCTATGCAGATTCCTATGGATGTTTCTGTTTCTTTTGGCTTGTAAATAACCCCAGCTTTCAACAGTTGAAGGCTATTGGTCTTCCCTAACTCTTTTCAGTTGAAGGTGCTGAGTTAGTTTTCCCCAGATCTATTATGAAAAATAAAATCTGCTTCAGTTGCCCCACTATGTGGAGGTTACATGATATACCTTGTTGCAAGTCACAATTCAATCTCCTTGCAAGTGACCCCATATTCTTGAATTTCTGTTTCTTCTCAACAGTGGCTTTCTTAATTATGTGAAGCTCCTTAATACAGTCCAAAGCTTATGCCACCAATCAAATTGCTCCACCTTGGATTTGAAGTGGTTTTGGGTGATGTGAGTCTTTTTACTTCTCAAGGATATCATTCATGGAGCCAACTTGATCAGAAGATTCAACAGCTTCTCTTGCCCAAGAATTAATTCCCACAGTTTCATGAATCACTAAAAAAGTTTTAGAAACTGACTGATGAGATGTTCTCCTCCTGAACCACTGCCATGTTCACCTTGCTTACAGCACCATAACCTTCTTGAAATGTGTGGATATTTTCCCCACACCAAAATCTAATATACATACTCTGAATCATGCTGTCAACACAAAAGCTCAAATGTTCTTCTCAGAATTTCCTCAAAATTCAAAACCTCCAATATCTCTGAATCCTAAAATTAATCTCAATTTCAAAAGAAAAAATTCCCAAAGTATAATCTTCACTGTCCATTGTGTTCCTTGCTGATGACTGTCTGGATTTTCCACTGTTCTTGGGAAGGAGAAAATATAGATATTCCCTCTCTCTCAGGATTGTGTTCAAATGGGAACAATCTCTATAGGAGGCAACAGTATATGGTACTATACAAAAATTGCACAGGCTTGTTTAATCAAACTTTGAGTACAATTGTTGTTTTAATATATTTTCTAGTGCTAGTGTGACTAATTAGTTATTCACAGTGCTGATCAACACAATTTTCTCAACCGATGTAAATAGAAAGGTTATCTAAATTACTAAACAGCTACTGAAGTTGTGTTGTGGCACTCTGATTCTTGAAAAATCTAAGACTAAAAATTTCCCAGTATGAAAAAATAGTAGAAATAATAATAGGTGAAAAGAAGAAAACTATGGAATGGAAAATCTTTTATACTCTACACCAGAGGTGGTATTCAGCAGGTTCTGACCAGTTCTGGAGAACTGGTAGCAGAAATTTTGAGTAGTTTGGAGAACCGGTAATAAAAATTCTGACTGGCCCTGCCCCCATCTATTCTCTGCCTCCCAAGTCCCAGCTGATTGGGAGGAAATGGGGATTTTGCAGTAACCTTCCCCTGGAGTGGGGAGGAAATGGAGATTTTACAGTATTCTTCCCCTGCCATGCCACCAAGCCACGCCCACCAAGCCATGCCATGCCCACCAAGCCACGCCCAAAGAACTGGTAGTAAAAAATTTTGAATCCCACCACTGTTCTACACACAACCTTCGGACATTTAGAGTTTCTTTTTGTCTCCTATGGGAATCTGACCAACTTGTTTTCTTTAGTTTTGTCCTGCAATATTGTTACAATGTAGAAGATAGGTCTACTTCTTCAGCAGTTCTCAATCTTAGAAGTACACTTCCCGACCCTTGGTAATGTCACTTCATTCATATTTTGATATGCTCCTAATCTTTGTCACATCATTATTTTAGGTCACCATAGCATGCTATGGAACTTCCATGCACCTGTTTGCATGGGGTAGATGTACTTCATTAGACTGAGTATTTAACTATATCATCCATCCAGATCATTAGAAAAAGTTATTTGCTGAGCATGCCTGCAAAAAGGTCACATTCTTTTCAAACATGATTAATTTTTAGTTCAGGCAGCCTTCCATTATCTGGAGGTACACCTTTCCCCCATTGTTTCTGTCCACTCTGTACATTCAGGCAGAGTTGGTGAGCGTTGGGTCCCTTCTATTAAACAGGGTCATCTTATGGATCTGCCTTTCTGTCTAGGTTCTCACCTTCTGGAACAGCATTCCCCAGAGAGATGGATGGCACTCTTTCTCCTGGGGTTCTGAGAAACAGTAAAAACCTACTTTGATCTCAGTCTAATGTGTTTCATGTGTATCAGAGGTGGTATTCAGCAAGTTCTGACCAATTCTGGAGAACCGGTAGTGGAAATTTTGAGTAGTTCGGAGTACCGGTAAATGCCACCTCTGACTGGCCCCGCTCCCATCTAGTCTCTGCCTCCCGAGTCCCAGCTGATCGGGAGGAAATGGGGATTTTGCAGTAACCTTCCCCTGGAGTGGGGTGGGAATGGAGATTTCACAGTATCCTTCCCCTGGAGTGGGGTGGGAATGGAGATTTCACAGTATCCTTCCCCTGGAGTGGGGTGGGAATGGAGATTTTACAGTATCCTTCCCCTGCCACGCCCACCAAGCCATGCCCACCAAGCCACGCCCACAGAACTGGTAGTAAAAATTTTTGAAACCCACCACTGATGTGTATATTTGTCTGTCATCGTTTGTTTTAATGCTTTTGTTCCAGGATGTTTTGGTTGTATGTCTGTGTTTATTATTTTAACTGATCTAATTTAGTATTACATTTTGTAAGCTGCCCAGAATCCATTGAAGAGTGTGGCTGCACTAAATCTAATATAGTCATAAGAAAGCAAAATTAGTAATAATAATAACAACAATAACAATAACAACAGCAATAGCAATAGCAATAGCAATAGCAATAGCAATAACAATAATAGGTGCCTTGGATGCAGTCCCAAAACATCTGCAGCACCACTTCAACACCAATTGACAAAATCACCACCAGTCAATTGCAAAACAGTTTATATCCTGCCATGATACCTGTAACACCATCAAACAAACTTCTGACTATCCCAGGTCCTTGGGAAGAACTTGATAGGTGGGTAAAACTGCGAAATCCAGTCTAAACATCTGGCTGACTGTGTGATCAACCATACATATGGATATGTCTGTTGGCTCACTCCCCATCTGAACACAATAATTGCTGGTATAAAAGCCCCTTGAGGCCTTAAGTCTCTAAGGAAAAAAGTCACAAGCATCTAAAGGAAATATGACTAAAAAGATCAGCTCTTAGAGATAGAGTTCAGTGATTTCCTGAGCAAAAGTTTATTTTCAAGAATTCATTAACTATATGCTGCACAAGTGACTTCTGTTACATAATAAGAGCCAGGGATTCACTAAATAGTAACAATACTAATTAGATAAAGATAGTTGACAATGAACAATGAACCTTACCATCGGGCTTTAAAAGCTTTTCAGCTGCTTAAGTGCCTTGTCTTCGGTCCCTCTTGGCATTTTAACACACTTCCTGTGAACTGTTTGTGAACACAAGATCTTGGCGTTTATAGGTATTTACAAAAGTTATAAAGTTCTGTCTGCTTTCGTAAGTCTCCTGGATGTGCCTGTGAGGTGTACAGAGAATGAGCAGCAAAATGCACACCCAGCCCTGTACGTGCTGACATCATCAGCTCCTAGGGCGTTTTACCTGGGGTAGGTAAGGAAAGGCAGAACAGGTGGGAAGCCAAGGTGCTGTGAGTCTGGTGCCCGCCCACATGCAAGGGTTTGTACAGATCCGGATCAGGTCGGGTACAGTTGAAATCTGAAGCAGTTCAACTTTCCCACCCCATTTTCAGTGGCTGCTTTCAAGGGATGTTAGAAGAAGCATGCCATTTTTGTATTCTCCAATTGACTAGGGCAGTGACTGAGTCACAACTGGTTCTGGTTTTGTTAGCATTCAAGATGGCAATTGTAAAGATAACCATGGACCAAACTGCTTCTAAAGAATTGGGCAGTAAAATTGAGCACAGCAAAGATTTATCATCATTCTGCCATATCCCTTGGAAGTTTGTGATTTACAATCTGAAAAAATTCTATGACAGAAATTCTCTTGTTTTTATTTCCCCTTGAAGATGTTACTATGGCATGGAGAGGCCTGGAGAATGGAGGTAGAAATTATAGTAAAGGACACTGAATTGATTACCTCATAGCTTACTAAAAACAAACAAAAAATCTGGTAGAATATTAGCCTCCACTCTATCAGGATTCCATGGACATTTTTTCCTAGTTTCCCAATTATAGCAACTTCTAATGTCATCCAGCCATTACTGAGCCGATGTGAAACATGCCCCCATTACTTTAATGTCAGCACAAGAGTGATTGGACAGCTGATAGAGATGCTAACGTTACTAGTGGGGACCCTGCTTATGTTAGAGCATATATGTATTAACAGTTAATAGCATCAACCAGCCAGGGTCGTAAGGCACTAATGAGATAGATCAGTGATGGCTAACCTTTTTGCCATCGCATGCCAGGAAAGGGGGAGGGGGGGTCATGCGCATGTGTGCCCACACCTATAATTCTATGTGCCCTGCCCTCATGCATGGGTATGTGACCCCCCCACTCCCCCTGCTCCTGGCATGCAATGGCCCGGTGGGCCCGGTAGGCCCGTTTTTCTCTCTCCCCAGGCTCCAGAGCCTTTCTAGGAGCTTGGGAAGGGTGAAAATGGCCTTCCCCACACCCCCGGAGGCCCTCTGGAGGCAGGAAACAGCCTGTTTCTCTAGTTCCAGTGGGCCCAGAAGGCCCAAAAATCAGCTGCCCGCCCTGACAGGGCATGAGCGCCGGAGCTGAGCTCGCATGCCCACTGATATGGCTACACATGCCACCTGTGGAATGTGTGCCATAAGTTCGCCATCACGGAGATAGATGTTGTACCACTACTCCAATGGACAGATAATTCTATCCATCACTATTGTGAAAGACATGAACATGCTGTCCAAATACAAGCCTAATTCTGATGACTGATGTTTCTCTTCCTGTTCTGATGTGGAACTTGTTGGATTCTCTCCAATTTGTCCCCACTTCCCAAGCCAAGCATAATCTGTCAGTTTGAAAACAACCACCAATCAACCTCGCTAAGTTGCAGTGGGATGAGTAAATGTAAGTGGGTGTTTGTTCCTGTATGGTTAGCTACTTGTCATATTGCCTGGCTTACAGTTGTGCTCTGTACCTATGATTATTCAGGCTATTTCTAAACAGAGGTCTAGAATTCTTCTATAAGAGCATTCACTCTGTGTCCCAAAATGACCTCACTGACACGACACAGGTGTGGAAGAAGAGTATAGGGTGAGGCAGAAGAGAGCAACTGGCAACAAGAAAGCTCTACCATGCTTCAAAAATTGTGCTCCATGAGTGATTATAGCTGCACTGCTCGGAAGTAACACATGAAATAGTGTCAAAGCCAAGCCACTATCCCATCTAAGCAGTAAAAATGGTTTAAAAGTATGGTTAAATCCCTTTGTTTGCAGAGGAGGCAAAGAATTTGTAATTCATTGATGACAGAACCAGCAAGGTACATCTGGCAAAATCTGACTCTTTCTTGGTTTAATTCAACCTTCAGTGCTACACTGATCTGTGTTTAAACCTACTTTTAAACATAGGTTTGATATTTTGTTCAAAAGACCACTAAATATGTGTGTCTAGCACGTCCACATAATGCTTGAAAAAAGCTGAAGAAACCACCAGCAAGGCGTTATAGGGGTTTGTTGGGGGCAATAGGCTGACTCTGTAAACCGCTTAGAGAGGGCTGTAAAGCACTGTGAAGCAGTATATAGGTCTAAGTGCTATTGCTATTACGTGTCTCTATGAAAATCAGGCACCTGCTTTTTCCCACAACTTAAGCCTCTAAGGAAGGAAGTGCCAGAGGAGAAAGGTGTATCTATAGAAGCCCAAAGATGCCAATAAAATCTCTTCCATGATCGTCTCAGTAACCACATTACTAGCAAAGCACATTAGATCATAATCCATGGCCAAAACTATCAGAAGAAATAGATACATGATTTTAACTTTCTTTAGATGAGTGTTGGGGATGAGACTAAGGCTGTGGTGGGTTGCTACCAGTTCGCCCCGGGTCGGGTGAACCAGTAGCGGTGGCATTAGGAGGCTCCGCCCACCCACCTGGATGCTTCTGTGCAGGGGTGAAATGCTCCCGGTTCGGACCGGATTGCCCGATCCGGTAGCGATAGCGGCGGTTGGTTGGGAGAACCGGTAGCAAAAATCCCTGCGCCCCCCCCACCATGCCCAGCTGAGCCGCATGATCATCAGAGGCTTTTTTTTTTTTTTACTTTTTAAAGCATTTTTTCTACAACCTCTTCCGATGAAAAAATGCTTTTAAAAGTAAAAAAAATAAAGCCTCTGATGATCGTGCGCCTCAGCTGGGATCGTCAGAGCCTTTTCAAAGCATTTTTTTCTGCAACCTCTTGGCCGAAGAGGTGGTTAAAAAAATGCTTTGAAAAGTCTCTGACGATCCCAGCTGAGTTGCCTGATCGTCAGAGAGGCTTTTCAAAGCATTAGAAAAAATGCTTTAAAAAAAAAAAAAGTTGGCCACTCCCACTCAGTCACATTACCCCCCCCACCAAGCCACACCCACAGAACCGGTAGTAACAAATTTTACATTTCATTCCTGCTTCTGTGCATATGTACATGAGCAGAAGTGTTGCGCACGAGCGTGAGCACGCGCGGGGCCCCGAGCAAACTGGTAGCAACAGGTTTTGAAACCCGCCCCTGGACTAAGGCAATAGCATAATAATATTGCTGGGATTAGGGAGAACATAACGATAAACCTTTAATAACGTGTAGAAAAATGGTCAATTGAATGGTGTATAGTTTGAAAACAGGTGGTAAAAATATAAAAACAAGACCAGGAAGATTGGTGGCCCTTGTTTTCCAAAATGTTTACATTACATTTCATTTAGAACTATTAATGTACCACAAAACATATTTGGGCTTCACTAATATTTGTAAAGGATGTGTAATGAGCATGCAGTAGGCTTAGTACCGGAAATAGGACAGGAGGCTGGAATGAGAAAACAGGCATTGATGGATCACAGGCATACAAATATAGTTTAGGATGCAGGTAGATATTAGTTATCAAAATGTTCAAAAGTATGTCTGACTTAATGTATGTTCCAAATCTTTCAGTCCAATTGTAGCTTTGGTGAAGTGGGAAAAAGCTACCCAAAGGAAAGGGTGGCTCCCATTTCTTACATAAAATACACATGGGCAGTGCATGGACAGATGCTTTTGTGAATACACAAGAATAGACTTAAACCAGAGGTGGGTTTCAGCAGGTTCTGACCAGTTCTGTGGAACCAATAGCGGAAATTTTGAGTAGTTCGGAGAACCGGTAGAAAAAATTCTGACTGGCCCTGCCCCCATCTATTCTCTGCCTCCCGAGTCCCAGCTGATTGGGAGGAAATGGGGATTTTGCAGTAACCTTCCCCTGAGAGGGGTGGGAATGGAGATATTACAGTATCCTTCCCCTGCCACGTCCACCAAGCCACGCCCACCAAGCCATGCCATGCCATGCCATGCCATGCCCACCAAGCCACACCCATACCCACAGAACTGGTGGTAAAAGTTTTTGAAACCCAACTCACTGACCTAGACCTTCATCTGGAACTCACTCCAAACCAAGTTTATCTTTGAAAATAAATAACACAGATTCACATGGTTATTATTATTTTTTGAGAGGGGGAGTGGAGGAGTTGAATGAAGGTTGTACTTGATCTATTCTTTAAATGGGCCAGCTGTTAAATCAGTTTCTCTAGGTGCAAAAAGTAGAAGTGTCAGTTTGTTAGGAAATTGCTATTTTTATAAGAGATCAAGAAAATAGGAAAGATTTAAGCACACACACTTAGATACATATGTGAAGAGATTTTGCAGCCCGCTCATATTGTTTAAAAGGGGATTAGAGAGCTCAGATGGGGAGGCTTGAGTTTAAGAGACGGCAGAGTCAACTCTGGAAGTAATAAACATCTGCATGTGTTACAATAGGCTCAGCAGAATGCCTCTGAGGGATATTTTGAAACCTGCATACAATTAAGTGACCCAACAGCCTGGCCCAGTAGAGATCATGTTTAACTTTTGCAGAACAAACCCCTAAAGCTGCAGGGTTATTCAGGGCCTCCTAAAGGTTGAATGTGCATCAATAAGAGGGAATTACACGCTGGAGAGATAGAGAGAAAAAATGATATGTGTACTTCAATGGATCTATCCACCAGTGTTCTGCTCCTCTCCCTCTTTGTAGGAAGATTTCCAAAAATATACAATTATGGGCAGCAGAGTACTTCTAGAAATCTTGAGGTGGAATGATGGGTCCTCATTAAGGATCCATCTCTTGGATTCATTCCCACAGATGGCAGAAACTACCTTCTTGATTACAGAGGTGTCAACTTAGCCACTTCTCAGCCTTGGGAAAGATAGGGCAACTCCACAGAAAGGCTCGGTACCTGTTCAGGTCTATCCTCAGAAATGTAAAATTGCGTACTTTGGGCAGCTTCTTTTTGATTTTCTGATTCCTCAAGATTTTCCTGCAAATGGGACAAAACTGCCATTTTTTTTTACAATGCCACAGTTTTTCTCTACTGATTTATTTATTTATTTATTTATTTATTTATTTATTTATTTATTTATTTATTTATTTATTTATTTATTTATTTATTTATTTATTTATTCGATTTATATGCCGCCCTTCTCCGGAGACTCTGGGCGGCTTACAATGCTTTAAGCAATAGCCTTCATACTTTTGTATATACCTGCTTATTAGAGCTTTTTTTTTTGGGCCCCCCAAGCGGTGTTCTATTTTATACAAAGTCAGCTTATTGCCCCCACAAACCAGGTCCTCATTTTACCTACCTCGAAAGGATGGAAGGCTGAGTCAACCTTGAGCCTGGTGAGAATTGAACTCGCAGTAATTGCAGGCAGCTGGCAGCTAAGTGCTACTTTAACAGCACTTTTTTTAGTCCGCTTCGTCACCAAGGCTCTGATAATAGCACTTAGAGTTATATACCGCTTTACAGTGCTTTATAGCCCTCCCTAAGCAGTTTACAGAATCAGCATATTGGCCCCAACAATCTGGGTCCTCATTTCACCCACCTCGGAAGGAGGGAAGGCTGAATCAACCTTGAGCCTGGTGAGATTTGAACTGCCAAATTGCAGTCAGCTGGCAGTCAGCAGAAGTAGCCTGAAGTACTTACATTCTAACCACTGAACCATAGCGGGTCATAAGCAATATATCCCCCCCCCAACTCCTGGGTTCTAATAAGTCACTTTTTTATCTTTAGAAACTTTTAAAAGCAGTAAAGGAATGATAATAAGACAGGTTGGATGTTTCCTTTTTCCTCCAGTAGTTTCCCATTGCAGCAACATAGACATTTATTACTTTTTTTAACACTGAATGGGGGTGAAATTTTTTTTTCTTAAACTGGAACCTACAATGGCTCAAGAGATGGGCTATTGACCAAACTCCATTCTTCATACTTTCCAACTGGTCAGCCAGAAGAAGCACTGATTGGATTAGGTGTGTTTTTGGTCAACTGAAATAACCACAAGCCAGTTGCAATTTATTTATCGTATTTATGGAGAATGTGAACATGGCCATAGTAGACAGAGGTACACTCAGTTTGTGGCCTGGTGGAATGTTTGCCCACAAATCAGAACTTATGAGTAATGTATACATGTAAGATCTTTCTTATGAGCAGAAACACGCCAAGGAAATAGATGGTGGTCAGCAGCTGAGTATGGCATGCAAAGGAGTCCATTGAGAAATCAGAGACAGGCTCAGGATGAGTCATGCGTTACAATACAAATCCTGTATTGGACATATTTGGGTCTGATGTTGGAATGCAAGTATGAAAGAGTGGCATTTGTTATGATGTCACCAGTGTGTCATCACATTTTCATCATTGTGACTCACCGCCTATGAAATCAGGCATAAATATTTTCTGTTGTTCTTGGAATAAAATCTTTTTCCTATATCCCTATTGATTGGTTTTGCCCATTCTGTATCTGTTACTATATAGGACTTGTAGCAGGGGTGGGTTCTAAATTTTTTTACTACCGGTTCTGTGGGCATGGCTTATTTTGTGAGCGTGGCTTGATTATCATATGACAATTCTTTAGGATTTAGCAGAGGTACTGGTTTACCACGCTTTTAATTGCTTGCAGAGCTGTAAAGGTCTACTCATTTACTTTTGCAGGCACTGGTCTACCCATTTATTTTTGCAGGCACCGGTCTACCCATTTGTTTTCTTTTAACACTGATCAGCTGTAGGGCGGCCCTTTGAAGCCCCGCGGCAAGAGTTTAAACAGTTTTTTTCCCTCTAGCCGATCAGCTAGGACTCAGGAAGCAGCAATAGATTGGGGGTGGCGCCAAATAAAAGGTAAAAATAATGCAGGGGTGGTGGGGGTGGGGTGGTTGGGGCGGGGGTGGTGGAGGCAGAACCAGTTTGGTGATGTCATATCATCACCGCTACCGCTTCGGTGGAACCGGGCCGAACCGGGAGGAACCCACCACTGACTTGTAGTACCGGATTTAGAAGTTGTATCTGCTGAACATAGGCAGTTTTGTTCCAAGAAGGATATCTATCACTATTACCCATCAAATCTGGGCTGCAAAAAATCCAGGCAATCAACGCATGGTAATAATGGATTGAAGTTTTCTCTATTTCTCTGCAGCCAACTAGTTGTCCTGATTTAATGGAGCTTTTAATCATTTGGGTTTGTTCACTTTGATTCTGCTTCCATTTTTCATTCAGATTGGTTAAGTGGTCCCAAAGGTGCTTTTTTTTTCAAAAGACAACTGGATGGACTTTGTTTTTCTTCAAGATTCTCCAAGATTCTTGGATGAGAAACAAAACATCTTCAAGAAAAAACAAAGTCCAGTTGCCTTTTGAAAAAAAGCACCTTTGGGACAATTATGATCTGGATGATTGAGAATCTCCATAAAGATTGGTTAAGTTGTTCCAGCATTCCATGCATTATTGAACCAGGTTCCACATCTCTTTGAGAACTCATGGTAAGTGGGTTAGACAACATCTCTCATCATCTCTAGTTAGCTGATGAACCCCTCAGCTTTCTTTGATCCTCGGTTGGTAAACCTGTTCCAGACCCTGGAACTAAATCCAGCACTTGTACAGAAGAATTACAATTTTAAATACATGTTCATTCTTAAACGTGTTTGCTTAGATGGAATCGCTGTTACCTCAGAATAATGTTCATTAGAGCCATTAGGGGAGAGAAATAAGTCAGGGCTTAATCAAAACATTGCTTAGATGTTGGGGGAGTTCTAACACATTTCAACAGCAGCTGAAAAACCTGAGGCAAGCAAGTTCAAGGTTACCTTCCAGATTCTCTCCTCTACATGCTTATCAGTGTTTAGAAACGTGAAGTTGCTTGCTGATGCTTTGGAGTTTTATATTTTGTATCCTTATCGGTAATATCTCTACCCTCGAGAGAGAGGCAGGTGAATTATTCAGGAAGAGTAGCAGCCCAAGCAAAATAACATGAAAGGGAGAAAGCAAAGAAGGGACAAAGTATTTTTTTTTCCAAACTGGCAGTCTCTGTCTCACTCATGAAAACATCCCAACCACAAAAATCTCTGCATTTTTTTGCATGTGCAAGCTAAAATAAAAATATCAGTTAACATGTGCCCCGTATGCTTTGAGCAAGAACACAAGACCAGTGATGGCAGGAAGAGGCAAAGAAGGAAATGTTAACAATGCACTTGCTCGTCTGGATTGTGAAATATTCTGTCCTCCAAACGCACCACAATCTCCAGTAATCCATGCAAGCCAAAGGCTTTATGTGTCCTGTAGTAACTTTTTAAAGTGATTCTAACAATGCTCTTTCTTGTTGCTCCCTCTGAAGGAAGGCCAAACTGACAAGCCATTCCACTCTTTTACTGCAGTGGTAAGTAGTGCATCGGTGGTCCTCTGGATAGACAAGTCCCCTTTCGTCACATTTTAGATTCTACCTACAGGCAGGAGTTTTAGGTTGAATTCTGAAACCAGGAGTTCTAGTGCTATGAAGTGATTTGCACCAATCTGAGATTCGTAGAAGGAGTTTATAACAATGGCACATGCAGGACTGGCTCAAGAGTTTGCTGTCTGAGGCAGTTTGCACTTTCTTCTATTTCATTTTCCACCATACATAGACAGATAATCCTCAACTTACAACAGTTCATTTACTTGACTGTTCAAAGTTACACCGGCACTGCAACTTTGACCATTTTTCACACTTATGACTGTTGCAGCATCCCCATGGGTCATGTGACTTACAATCGAATGCTTGACAACTGGTTCATATTTATGACAGTTGCAGTGTCCTGGGGGTCACATGATTTTCTTCTGCGACCTTCTGACAAGCAGAGTCAAGGGGGAAGCCAGATTTACTTAACAACCATGTTACTAATTTAGCAACTGCAGTGATTCACTTAACAAAACTGGCAAAACTCACTTAACAAATTTCTCACTTAGCAACATAAGTTCTGGGCTCAATTGTGGTCATAAATCGAGGATTACTTGTATCACACACACACACACACACACACACACACACACACACACACACACAGAGAGATGTATAGAGTGACTAAATTACATGGAGATGAAGCAGGGGTAAAATCCAAAATTTTTCCCTACCGGTTCTGTGGGGGTGGCTTGGTGGGCATGGCAGGGGAAGGATATTGCAAAATCTCTACTCCAACCACACTCCAGGGGAAGGATACTACAAAATCTCCATTCCCACCCACTCTGGGGCCAGCCAGAGGTGGTATTTGCTGGTTCTCCGAACTACTCAAAATTTCCACTGCCGGTTCTCCAGAACCTGTTAGAACCTGCTGGATTTCACCCCTGAGATGAAGCATAGGAAAGGAAGAACAGATGTTGGATTTCTATATTGAAATGCTTTCACCAACAAATGCAAACCACAATTATTGATTAAAAAATCCATTTATGCAACAATTTCAATATGAGAGAACAAGATACCATGCAAGGCCTCAAGAATAACAGCAATGTCATAATCAAACAAACTGATGAAGGAAGGGGCATTATGAATATGATAGAATACATCAAGGAAGTCAAGGGGCATCTCTTTCAAGATCTGTCCTCAGATCACAAAGAACTCTACAATGAGATGAAAAAAATCCCAAGTACATGTACTGTAAGTCTACATCTATATTGAAAAACTCCATGAACCCCTGGTATGCATTTTATCACTTCCCAAAATATACAAACCAGATAATCTGGGTCATTTTATTGTCTTAGGCATTGGAACTAACAGAACTACAATATCAGTTTTTGTGGGGTCTGTTTTCAGATCTGATGCCACTCCCAGATAGGGAAGGAGACACCATAAACTTTCTAAGAAGTGTGAAATTCATTAGTGGATTCCCTAATAACTCTACTTTAGCTGCTTTAGAGGTTGAGGTACTGTCCACTTACATCTTCCACAAACATAGCCTTCAAACCATCCGGAACCTGATCACTTGCCACACAGCACACCTTATTATTAGATGGTGTAACTTTGAAATTACCCATAACAAGCTTGCCTTTGACAGCAACATACACTTACAAAACAATTGCACAGCCACGTAAACACTCATTGCTCCAAAGTATGCCAATATCTTCATAGCTGACCTAGAACAATGGTTTCACTATTCTTACCCTTGAAGCCACTCCTTTCATTATTGACATTTTCATCATCTGGATCCATGGAAAAGAATATTTCATCAGTGTGGCCTCAGCTATCTACAAAACAGGTCCACTGAACCGATGCCTTGGTAGAACTACACAAAGGACGAATGAACACCATGCAATGCAGGAAACCTTCAGATTGCCATGTATACTTCAGCTAGAAATCAAATCTATTGTCTATAGAGTCAACAAATCTATTATCTGCAGTCAGGCTCTACACTACCGTCGACTGCATTCATACTGGCCTATTTGACAGAACTGAGGCAATTAATCTAGGCATTCAGGAGACTACTACACATTAAGTGAGACCAATAGACAAACCAATAGAAGCAATAAATTCGCAGGGATTAATTATTAAAATACAGATCACAAAAGCAGAATAACAAGAAACAATTGGCTACATCTTCAGATCAAATGACTGTTTTAATGATAAACTACATTACTCATACCGAACAATGACACTGCATTTTCTCAGCCCCATTTTTGCATACGGACACCCAACATGAAGCAGATTCTTAGAAGCAAAAAGAAACAGCAGAACAATGATGTTGACATGGAAATGAGAACCTGTATCCAATCTAGATGTCTACTTTGCCTCTACATTTGTACCACAGTACTATCCCAGTTCCCACAGCTTCACACAGAAGATTAGAGGTGTCCTCACATGCTCTTCTTCTCCTGTGATATATCCCATTATCTGCTAATAGTGGTCTTCTGGGTTCTATGTAGACAAACAGGCCAAACATTATAAAATAATTAATTGACTTCAGGATTCAAAGCACGAACAAAGTAATAGCACAATGTTTTAACCTCCCAGGATGTTCTATTCTCCAGTACAGTTTTCAAAGTAGCCATTTTAGAAAAGTTATCAGCATGATAAGGCAAGAAACTACTGAACTCATATACATCAAATGTTTTCAGATAATTTCAGGTCTCAACAAACACAATAGGTTTTATTGTGTTCCTATATCAAGAGGCACTTGTAGTTTGTTCCATATCTAGTCTGCATTTCCTACCTTCTTTTTCTTCTTCACTTCATTCCAAATTAAATCCTATATCAATTTAGCCATTCTATGCAAATGATAAAGTGAGCTATAATTCATAAACGCTTATGCTTTTTAATAAATTGTGTTAGTTTGAAAAGCTGCTATCAGAATTCTGGTTTTTGGCACAAAGGCACTTGAAGAGAGTGTTGGGATTCTGTTCACATATCTGTGGCCAGTAACAGAGAGATACTATTTAACATCTGCATGGTTCATGGGGAAATATAATCTAGGGTTTACAATCAACTATCTTCAATAAATTGCTACTTCAGTCCTGTCTTTCCAACAAGGTCTCCTTCCCTCTCCCTCCCTCCCTCTCTCCCTCTCTCATCTATCCAGATAAACTTCATGGCATATATTCTATGTTTCGATATTTCATTCAATGAAAAGCAGCAGCGCCAGAATATTGGATATTGGGCTCATATTGTCCCTACTTCATCTGTATTACCATCTTTTTCACTTCCAGGTCCTGTTCCAGGTGCTGGTGACAAACATGTTACTTTGGGAATAGATTGTATGCAAACTGTTCCTTCATTAACTTGCCTTCCACTTTGAGTCATGACTGGAAGAATTACTCAACCTTCTACCTGCATAGGTGATATAATCAGTGATAACAGAATATATTCTCAATGGAATGGGTACCAAGGTGAGGAATTCAGAGAGAGATGAAGCTCATCCTGTCATTTTACACAAGATGATATTTTGCCAGGGTTTTAACTTGAGATGATGTTGCTTGTCATTACAATATCTTTAATATTGCAACTTTCTTTTAATTCAGATTGGACTCCTGCCTTTTTAAAAAAATATACATGGGGATTCCTATTGGGAAAAAAATATCCAGTTATTGTTCTTTTTGTTTGAATCCAACTGCAGTCTCTTTGTCTCTCTGAAAGTAATTTCCTAAATTTTATGTAGATCTTACCAGATCAAATTCAGGTGGGTTTTACCCTTTGTTAATGACATATGATAGAATGTCTTCTCCTATATCAGTGAGGGTGAACTTTTTTGGGACCAAGTACCCAAACCGGAAGCAGCTGGCTGACGTGCGCATGCCTGTTTTTTGGCTGTTTTTTTGGCCGTTTTCGGGGAGTTTTTCGGGCAGTTTTCTGGGCTGGTTTTTTGGGCCGTTTTCCAGGCTGTTTTTTGGGCCCCAAAACAGCCTGAAAATGACCTGGAAAACAGCCGGAAAATGGCCCAAAAAATGCCCTGGTTTTTCACAATTTTCAGACAGTTTTCCAGTGCTCCGGCGCCCACGAAGACCAACTGGCCAGCATGCATGTGTGCATCAGAAAACACAAGAGCAGCTGGCAATGGTGCACATGCCCACAGAGAGGGCTCTACATGCCACCTCTGGCATGTGTGCCATAGGTTCGCTATCACGGTCCTATATCATACTTTTTGCACCGCAACATACAGCATAATACAACATAAAGCTCATCTACTGAAGTGCTGCTGAAGTCTGTTTCTGAAGTTCTTCTTTAACAAGTGTAAGATTTTTTTCTCCCAGAAGCAAGGTCTTGTCACTGGCAATTCTTCCTGATGGAAGTTTCTTTCAACAGGTGTCTATCAAATTCACTATTTAGTTCCCTTAGACTGGCAGTCAATAATTTTATTACCAAACGTTTAAATAGGAATCTTTAACTTTATCCTTTCTAAAATACAGTTTTCTGATTAATCCAGGGAGAGTTTTGTTGTTTTCATAGTCTTTATTTTTATTTTGTCCTACACAGCTTTAGAAATTATAAAAATACTTCAGTAAAATAACAGGAACTTCCTGTATGGGAAAAACATCTCTGACTTCCGTAATTTGAATCTAGCATAAGCAGGAAAATTTGAGTATGTCAAGAATTCTGGAGAAAAGAAATAGTTTACAGCTAAAATCAGCAGAGAAGTGACATTTTGATTCATAGGTTTAAATCATGGTGTCTAACAAACCCATCTCTAGCCCATTCCCATCCTGTTCTGTGTTGACAATTCTTTCTTATCACATGGGATTTAAAATGTAGAAATTTTCAAATTTAGCTTCTTTGGGAGTCAACACATTCCGAGGAAAGCAGAACCTTCTGCAGTTATTTGTGTGCCAGCCTTCAACTAAATTACAAGTGAGTAGGGCAGGACCCCGAATGACTACACAAACCTACAAGAGACATTCAGAGATGCAATTGGATCATTTTAGATTCCAGACATAATATTCTGCTTCCTCCAATTCCCTTGAAATACAGGGAGCCAGTTCTGTTGCATCTGAGCTATTCCGTTCCTTATATTTTGAAGGAACTTTTCACCTTCCACCTCTGAGTTATGCTTTGAAGGTAACACTGAATGACTATAACCAGACTTGTTAATAGATTAGGAATACAATTTAAGCAATCATGCTTTCATCATATCCATTATTATATTACGTCAGCAATATCCTCATGCTGAAGTTTATCTTAAAAAAATATAGGACTGTACTGTCGTCTCCTATACAAAACAGCTAGTAACTTATCTCATTGGAAATATAGACAATTAGGGAAACTTGAAATAATAGATTAAAAACAGGAGAGGCAATACATCCATCAATGACACAGAAAATGGAGGAGAGACACTCTCTGGTCAAACAGGACAAATGCAGCCAGTCTTTTGTAACCATAACAGTTCCTTGGGAAGATCTGCTTCACCTTTCCATCTGGCAATTGAATGCAGGAAATAGATAGGCAGAAATCCATAATAATTCCATACTTTCAGGCTCCAGTAGGCATAGTATCTTTTAAGAACAGGAATAGAAAAATATTAGGTAAAGCCATCATCACAATTTGATATTATAATAGGAAGTAAAACCTGAATATATGGCACAATTCATTTCCTAATCCATACTTCACAAGATGCGAATAACTAGAACTGGTGGGTAGTGGGAGATAATTTTTCTATGGGATAGTAACAAGATTGAGATAGACATCTGGAGATGTGTCAAAATTATCTACTACTTTATTAGAATTGTTACACCAAAATCATTCTCACCTTTGGGAAAAAAGGTGAGAATGATTTTTCCTCTATTATAAGATAAAAGATATAAGATAACACTTACATGATGCAATTTCAATATAGCTGGATTTAAAAAAAATCAATTGTTGCTTGAGGCCAGGAATTAGTTGGTGCATACTAAAGTACACTTTAAAATGCAACTCCTAAGCTTTGTTTTCAATTGATTCAGCTATGTTATTATTTTTTGTGAAAAACAATTCTTTTATCCAAACATAAAAGAAATGTCATTTTTCCATTACTCACTGACAAATTGGTTTTTTTAAATAATTTATACACGATAGTTTCTGGACATTCATAGAGAAAATGGATAGTTGCGTAGATTTGTAGGTAAGGATTTTAGTTAGAATGGTTGGCATAGCCAAGGGATTGGATTCTGAAGAACTGCTATAGAATAAGAATGGACAAATCTTTTTTTTGTGGCTGGGGCTCTTAGATCTTTTCAGGGGGGTTTCTGCAAACCAGAGGGATCATAGTTTGTGAAACAATGCCATCACTCACAATGGGGACACCTAACTCAGGGGTGAAATTCAGCAGGTTCTGGCAGGTTCTGGAGAACTGGTAGCGGAAATTTTGAGTAGTTTGGAGAACCAGCAAATTCCACCTCTGGCTGGCCCCAGAGTGGGGTGGGAATGGAGATTTTACAATATCCTTCTCCCAGGAGCAGGGAGGGAATGGAGATTTTGCAGTATCTTTCCCCTGCCATGCCCACCAAGCCAAGCCATGCCCACCAAGCCACACCCACCGAACCGGTAGTAAAAAAAATGAATTCCACCACTGATCTAACCTTTAAGAAACTTTAAGCTTCATAAAGTTTGTAGGTTAGGCAGTAAAGGATAAAGGGGGTGCATTAAAACTCACAGATGTCCATTTAAATGCCTCTCACCTCTCCCTGCCCCAAAGAAACCTAAACCATTGAAAATAGTTTCACTCTTGAATTTCAGTAATGCAATCTGGGAGCAGCAAAATGGGAACTAGAAGTTCCATGATGGGCAGAAGTTCCATGATATGGACACAAATTAAGTTATCTGGGACAATAAATAGGTGTCAGGCAGGGGTGAAATCTACTTACCTTCCCTATGAGTTTGGAAGTGCACATGCTGTGCGTGCGCATGTCACATGCACACTTGGACCCTCTGCACATGCATAAGCCCTTCTGCGCATGTGCAGAGGGTAAAAAACAGGTTACTTCCTGGTTAAAACCAGGAAGTAACAACGACTGGGCGGGTGGGCAGAGCCTTGCGCTGCCATCGCTACCGGTTTGACCGAACCGGTCCGAACCAGTAGCATTTCACCCCTGGTGTCAGGTATAAAGATATAAGGTGGTTCCTATTTCCACGACTGACTTCTGCAAAGTGACAAAATGGTATATTTCCCCTCCCCCCCCACATTAATTGTTTAGAGAGAGAGAGAGATTGAAGATTGTATACTAAGGATTTTTTTGTCCTATAAGCTCTTCCTGGCAAATGGAGAGAAACAATGAACAATCCTAAGGAGTTTACTGAAATGAGTGCATGAGATTTTTTTTTTAAAGGTATAAGAAGGGAGAAAAAAGGGTGTTGGTCTGATGGGCATGAGATTGGGGAAAGATACTTTTGGCATGGTTTTGGCTCTAGGGCTGTTTTTTTTTTTTTTCAAAAAAAAATCTGAACTTTGAGCTTTCAGGAATCAAGTGTGTTGGAGCTCGATAAGGTTTGAAAAATGTTGGCCCTGAGAGACTGGAGGAATGATCAGAAACAGGATACAGATTCTGCTACCGCTATTATGGATTTCTATTTATCCTCAAAGCATTTATGGCAACCGATCAAGTAAAGCACAACATTATTTTTGGCTGAAGTTTCCAGGACTATTTTAGCATATGTGTGGACTTGGGCAAAGACCACAAATCTGTAGTCAGCCTGTTAGCAACAGACAGAAGGGAGAAGCCGGATTCATAGAATCAGGAGGAGATGCCTTATATCATCTATGAATATATAAAACTTCAGCCTTCCATAGTCTTTGAAACTCTCTGAGCTTGCTTGTTTTCTTGCAAACGTTTCATTACCCTAAATAGGCAACATCATCAGTGCACTGATGTATTATCATGAGGGGGAAAGACCATCACTCGATGACTGATGTATAGTTTGCTAGCCAGATGACAAGTAACATTAAGGGGCTCAACTTGATGGTTCTTTATCTGAATACCTGACTTCAGCTGGACAGCCTTTCCAAGAGCAGATGCCCATAAGCAAAGAATTATATAACTGGACACATGGGCAGCCTGCTATATCATCAGAGAAAAACAGACCGAACAGCAGATTTGCAGCCAAGGGCTATTTAAACAAAAGTATTGACTTTAGCCATATGGCATTAGTTAAAACTTGGATTTAATTAAGCTTATTTTATAACATAGGCATTAGTGCACATACATTTTAGCTTTGTCATTAAGTGCTGGACCAATTGGAAGTGATTTAAGGTTCAGGAAGTTTGTCATTCACCTTTCATACTCTTTCTTTCTTTCTTTCTTTCTTTCTTTCTTTCTTTCTTTCTTTCTTTCTTTCTTTCTTTCTTTCTTTCTTTCTTTCGTCACATTTCTATGCCGCCCAACTCTCAAGGGAATCCCCATTGATGCTCATTGTATCATTCAAGGGCCCATATATGGCAATGATTTTTTTCCCTTAATTTATATAATTTTCAAGCTGAACCTGATTCCTGATGGCACATGTAACTATAAAGCTAAACATACCTAGCTTCTGTAACCATCCCTCATGGGACTTCCGCCACCATTCCTTATCATCAGGTAGCTCCCCTCTAAACTGCAGGTCCCCTTTAAAGTGAGGTGCTCCAAACTTGACACAACACAGCAGGGCAGAGTATCGTAGAATTATTACTTCCCATTATTTGGATGCAGTGCTTCCATTAAGGCAGTCAAGATTTCATTGGCCTTTATAGTTGCTGTATCACATGACTTGCTCATGTTCAGATGGTGGTCCAGCAGTACTTCTCTATCAACCTCATGTACCCAGCTACCAAGCCAGTTTTCCTTAATCCAGAAAGATCTCTGTAAATGAAGGATTGTATAACATGGTTAGCCTGCTGTATTATCTGAGAAAACCAGATTGAACAACAAATTGGGAGCCATTAGCTATGCGACAAAACATGTTTTGCTTACCCAGATTCACAGATGAACATTATGCTATTGAATTTAACCTTATAGTCAAACCCATTGAAATCATTTTAAATTGTGATTTTTGTCTTCTATGTATTAGCCTATCCACAACTTGATGTCTGCAAATTTAACAAATATCCTTTCAAATCTATCCCCTAGGTTTTTATATTACTGCTTAATAATTAATAATAATTTTATATTGCTGTTGAATAATGTTGGGCTAAGAATGGAACCGTGGAGGGCTCCTTTAATCATTCCCCCCAAAACAGTGCAGACCCATTTAGAGGCATACATTGAGTGTGGTACTTCAAAAGATTGCAAATCAGATGGATTGGTGCACTATCTCATACACATTTCTCTCTTTTCTATATGATTATATTATCATGAGAAACATTGTGAAATGCTTTCTTGAGATCAAGGTATACCACATGGAGGCATTACCTTGGCCTACCAAAGTCTGTCATTAGTAGAGATAACTTTAATCTGACATGATATATTCTTGAGAAATCGGTATCCTGGACTCTGGTAGTGGTAGCCTATTTTTTCTAAATGTTCACAAACATGATTAACATTTATTATCTCAAATCAATAGTTAAAGCTTACTTTAGATTTTGAAAGAAAGGGAATACTTTTTAGTTCCTGGTATTTTTTCTTTTCCATTCTTAGGTTAACTTCTTTTTTAAGAGTTAAGATAGAAGCGTTCAGTACAAGGAACTGGAAGAAACAGGATTGCATAGAGATTTAGAAATCCTGTCAGATTTGAATATATTTTGCACAATGAAAACATCACAAGTTCTACTTTGATTTGAGATAAGTCAAGTTCAGATATTCTTTTATAATGAAAGTATGTAGTTTTTAGCAAGGCCATTTACAATATTTGGATAATAATATGCATATGTACTCTTGAAAGCCTTTACAATCTCTGAGAGATGTACGGGAATGGAATTAGATGTCTTTCATTGGAATTCTTTTCAGGACATAGATTTCTTTTATGTCAATTTCAAATACTCATCAAGAATTGCCCATAAAACCATTTGATTAAAGAATTGTATGGTTACTTATTGTAACCAGTTTTGGTTTGTATGGTTATATTTTTTATGTTTAATAGTTTATTATATGTTAGATTAAAGTTGAATTAAGAGCATAAGTATTTTTAATGTTGAATATTACTAGTTTTAGATTTTTTAAAGTACTGATATTATTTAATTAAATTTAGAAAAACTGTGATATTGTATTATTGTCTATGTACTGGAAAAACCTGGTGGTCAACTTTGCTATATATTTGTTCTATGTAATTTTTGGTCATTTTTAAATTTTAATTTTTTATTCCCTTCTCCTTTTATTATTGTATGTTATTTTGTATTTTAATATTTTTTTCTGAAATTTAATAAAAATATATAGAGAGAAAAAAGAATAAGACTAATCTATAGTTTCACCTCACTTCATTAAAATTATATGAAACAAATTGTTTATAAAGAGGTTTGAGTGATGTCAAACATGATTTTCTTAAAGGAATGCCTTCATTTCTGCAGAACATAGTTATCTAAAATGTTTATATTTTCTTCTTAAAATCAGATATGCATTAATATATATCTATTCTCAAGTGCTTATTCTCTCTCTTACACTTGGTTTATTTCTATTTTGAACTCTGATTTTGTTTTTGTTTTAACTTTTTGCCTTCTAATTTTATCAGTTTTTTAAAAGAAACAAATTAAACTCATTAAAAATAGTGATAGATTTTAACGCCCCCACCCCCAATTTTTTTTTTTTTTTTTTGGTGTGCCTTTGAGTCAGTGTTGACTTCAGGTAATTGCCTGGGCATGTCCCTGCAGTTTTCTTGGCAAGTTTTTGGACTGCCATTATCTCCTTCCTAGAGTGGAGAAAATGACTGGCTCAAAGTCACCCAGCTGCCTTTGTGTCTAAGGCAGGACTAGAACTCAAGGTCTCCTGATTTCTAGTCATTTCTAGACCTTAACCACTGCACCACATCTGGGGCTTTTGTTTGATCAAAAATAAGTTCTTCAAAAAAATAAGGAAGGGTATCTACTATTATTATCATCCTTTCCCTGTTGGTTCAGTTGAAAGCCGGTGTAGTGAGGTGGTTAAGGTACTGGATTAAGAATGGGGAGATCCAGGTTTAATTTCTCCCTCCGGCATACAAGCCACTGTATGGTAGTTGTTTCCTCCCAATCTTAGTCAGCATAAGCTCCTGTGACAAATTGCTGATAAACAGACCTCCTTGTCACATTCATGCATTGATAAGCTTTGCTGTAAGAACTAGATGAGCACACTGCAAAAACAAGTGGATCCTTCAGTGGACAAACACAAAGAAGAGTGACTGATGGGCAAATTCACAGAACTGTGAAATCACTCATGTTTCAGGAGAGTTGACTAAAAAACAAAACAAAAAAAGACCATTGTAAAAATAATTAACTTAAAAGTCAGTTACATAATGCATTTGCTAAGCTAATGAAATGGATCGCTGCCCAATTTATTTCCTTCCTTACTTTTTCACTGCTCATCAGACAGGAAACTGCCACATTTGCAATAAAATACAAGCTGAGCACTTGTCAACTTTTTATCCTGAGGATTCAGGGGCACCCAAAATCGCACATCTTCCTTCAGATCGAACAGATCTGAATCTTTATCAGGGATCCTTCAGAATGTAGGTTAGATTGCAGAATGTAAGCCTTAAAAATCTGTCAGGAGCAAGAGTAGCAGGAAACACTGAGATAGTTTCATGAATGGCATTTATTCTAAAACAGGCCAATTGAATAGAAAAAAAAAGGACTGGAGCTTTGGAAAGGGATGCATATACACTTATAAAAGCTGATTGTGTGTTCTTGCCTTACTATTTATTATAGGTGCACCAATAAAAAATGAATGAGGAAGGGAGAACCTGAATGGAGTACATGTAAGAGATAAGAAAGAATGGAGATCTGGGAAAGAAAACATGAGCAGTATATTTCCTAAACAATGTGTTTTTCCAGAAGTCCCTGGAAGACACCAGTGTTTTGCAGGAACAGCATTTTGGCATCTGTGGCCAAGGACGTGTTGGAAGAAATGTCCATCTGGGTTCAGTTCCAAGTGGGGAGAAAGACACTGGAAACATGGAGACTGCTTGAAAAGATGGTTTAATGGTGGAAAGGACCACATGGTTTTGAGGTCCTGGGCAAAAAGGGAAGAATGCTGAGAGCCCCTGGGTTTTATACCCTCTCTGGCTTTGAACTTCCTGGGGCACAGGGAGAGTATCCTGATTGGCTGCTGTCAGTGGTCATAGCTAGCCTTTTAGGTTGTCTGTGTGTTAATTTTGGTTGAATCTTGCTGGATAATGCAATGAAGGGCAATTAAATGGCTCTGCCTGAAGGAGGTAGATCTTTGTTATGTAGAATGGACTGGCTCAGGCTTTAATGGCCCATTAACAAAGGCGGGGGTGGGTGGGTTTCTGCCTCCCTTTTAGGAGAAATATTTTGCCCTTTTAATATTTCCTAAATATTTCATTTTTCTAGGAGTGGGTTTTTTTTAACGTCCTTCAAATGACAAAACACAATCATATCTGCCACTGAGCCAATCAAGCCTCCAACATCAATGAGATTCACCTAGGTTTATGCAAGGGCTCATGGTGATCTACAAGGCCTATTTGTAAATAGCCCAAAGAGGAAGAAAAATGCCAACAAAGCTATTACTACAGCACACCAAGCCAAGTGAGAAGAAACTCCATATAAGGGATTCTGGATTGTTTCCTCATTGCTGGCTTTAATGTTAGTCTTAGTTAAGTGGTCAAGAGTTCAGCCCTCTACTTCTACTTTTCAAAAAGAAACATACACCTACACAATAACTCATTTGTAGACTTGTTAGTAGAATTCCTTACCACTAGATATCTTTAGATGATTTATATCATTCAAAGACTTCTTCTACGATATTTTGAAACTATCTTAATTTCAAGCAGTATCAACTTTGGGAAAACAGGGATTGGGTCCCCAAATTATATAAATTTTTAAAATACGTTCCAGGTCTTTGCTATTAACTGAGTCATTGTTTTGGACAGCATGTGATGAAAGGGTGAGAAATGCTGGATTATTTAATTTGTTGCTAATGCATTTCAACGTTCAGAGACAGAGTAGGGCGAGGGGTCCTTGGTACTTTCTGAGCTTGTTCGTTTTCTTGCAGTCACTAGTCTGACTAGCACTGATGATGTTACCTAGTTATGGTAACGAAATGTCTGCAAGAAAACAAGCAAGCTCAAAGAGCAACAAGGACCCCTTTATTTCAACCCTGAATTACAAATATTTTCTTTTATTGGTTCAGAGTAAAGCATTCAAAAAACAGAAAACCAAGTGCCCACTGTGAGTGGCTATGCCCCACATTACTACTGTGTGTCTGGAAGTAGAATTTGTGAATGAAGATGCAGCTTGCTCGGCTTTCAGAGGTTTAAGAAAATTTTAACCTTGGTGTTTCCACACAGGCCTGACTTCTGCAAAAATGTGAATTCCAATTGAACCTGAGCTCTGCCCCATTCCTGCATAAGCCCCCCCTCCCTCCAATCCAAACCTCCTGGGAGTATATGAGGATACTAATGGCCTGTCAAATCTAGTAAGATTCTTGGGCAAAGGTCTTTCCCATTCACTTAAATGTTTTTTTGGATAAAACTGTTGGCAAAGTTGGTGCACTGTCCCTGAGTGATGAGCCATCTCCCCAAGCAAACATGTGAACGTGTACAATAGCATATCTGTTATATAAACTAACCGGTGAAATACGTAGATAAAATGACTAGGTCAAGCTGACTTCCTTCAGCTTTCTCAGATGACCTTTGCATGAGAGCTAAAGGCCATGCTTTTGCCAAACAAGGTTTTGGTTATCAGCCACTACTAAGAAGTGTTATCCAGCATTTGGAGAGTATTTTGAATTAAAAAGAATAAGTGGAGCAATCTCATCAGCATCCCTTCCTCCCACAGCCTGATGCATTTTAAATATTCAAGGATTTCATGCAAATGCTAAATCTGAACCTACATGCTCTCTAGAAGATATAGAGAACAAGTAGACATCTTTAAGTAATTTGCAATGGTCTCTGATTCCCACAATAGTAACTTGTGCTTTGGTTTTCTATTTTAAATTATTCCCTGAAAATAAAGAAGCAAGAAGAAAAGATGACCATCCATGGATTGTTGAGTGGATGAATTGTGAGGGTTTTTTTGAGCTCCTGAAACCAAACCAATTGTTAGGTTCAGAATTTGTTCATGGCAAGCGGGCCTATGTTGTCCACTTTGTAGTGGATCCCAGCTGTGGATGTTCAAACTTTTGTATAAATAAATAAGAAAACACAAAACATTCTTAAAGGCTAAAGGAGTCATTATTTGCCAGAAGATAACTTATAGCACGGAAAACAGATTCTGTGATGGGGATATATGCACTCTTCTATTTTTTTCTGGTAATAGAAATGTGCTCTTACTTTTCAAGGCAGTCCATGTTTCAAACAGCTACTTTAGTTGAAGACTTAACAGCTTGAATAACAGAATAACAGAATTGGAAGGGACATTGGAGGTCTTCTAGTCCAACCCCCTGCTCAAGCAGGAGACCCTATACCATTTCAGATGTCTTTTCTTAAAAGCCTCCAGTGATGGAGCACCCACAACTTCTGAAGGCAAGCTGTTTAATTGTTCTTACTATTAGGAAATTTCTCCTTAGTTCTAGGTTGCTTCTCTCCTTGATTAGTTTCCATCCATTGCTACTTGTTTTGCTTTCTGATGCTTTGTAAAAAAAAAGGCTGACCCCCACTTCTTTGTGGCACCCCCTCAAATATTAGAACGCTGCTATCATGTCACCCCTGGTCCATCTCTTCACTAAATCAGACGATTTCAGCAACCGTTCTCTGTATATTTTAGTTTCCAGCCCCCTAAACATCTTTGTTGCTCTTCTCTGCACTCTTTCCAGAGTCTCAACATCTTTTTATATTGTAGTGATCAAAACTGAATGCAGTATTCCAAGTGTGATCTTATGAAATGTTTACTGCAATGTTTCAGAAAGTCTAACCAGCTGATAGCTTTAAACCAGGGGCTCAGGACACCAGGCAGTTTCTTTTTGTTACTTACAAATGCAAGCAAGTGATTGGTTTGGAAGGACAAAGACTGGAATACTGAATATAGAAAGTTATGATCTTGAACTTGGTTGGCATGCATATTTATTTTATCCTAATGTTCAACCAAAATGTTGGAGATGTGATTGTTTAGATGCTACATATTATCATATATGGTGGACGTGCAAGAAAGTGAAGGCTTTTTGGATAAAAATTTGGTGGGTTATGCAAAATGTTCTGAAGAAAAAACTCCAACTCAATTGTTTTTATTGGGTATAGTTAAGGGTTTTTCAGTGGGTGAAACAAAATTGATATTGTATATGGTGACAGAAGCTAGGTTACTGATTGGTCAATATTGGAAAAGGGATGTTATGCCTACTATTGAAGAATGGACTTTGAAGGTGGCCAGTTTTGCAGAAATGGCGAAGATATCAGCATACTTAAAAGACCGGACTCAAGAGACCTATGCATGGAAGTGGAAGAAATGGATAGATTATGTGCAGAATAAATATCAAACTAGGAAGTACCAGATAGCTTTTAGCTGAATGTGGTGTAGAAATGTATAGTACACAGGGGGTAGAATAGTTGAATGTGGTGTAGAAATGTATAGTACACAGGGGGTAGAATAGATGGGCGGTAAAGTATGATACAATATGATTTGGATTTGGATTTAATCTTGGGGAAGTCATGGAGGGAGGGGAGGGTTAGGGAGGGAAAGGGGGGGAATGGGAAAATTTGTATTTGTAAAACTTTTTCAATTTAAAAAAAAAACCCTGAATGCAGTATTCCAAGTGTGATCTTATGAAATGTTTACTGCAGAAAGTCTAACCAGCTGATAGCTTTAAACCAGGGGCTCAGGACACCAGGCAGTTTCTTTTTGTTACTTACAAATGCTAGCTTTTTTCAATTACTCATAGCATCCAAGAAAGGCTAGTGCTGTTTAGGTCTCCTATGTTAGAAAGCAGCCCTTTTTTGAAATAGGAAAGTAAGAGAAGGTATCATAGATCCAGTTTCTATATTGATCCCTGTAGAAAAGCAGAAGGGTTTCAAACCTCTTCTTGGATCTCCAACATACATTATTTCAACTTCTACCCTCAAAAAGACTCTATAGAGCACTGCTCACCAAAGCAGCTAGACACAAGGACAGTTTTTTCTCGAATGCTATCACTCTGCTTAACAACTAATTCCCGCAACACTGTCAAATTATTTACTAAAATTGTATTACTATTATTCTTTTCTTCCTTACTAGTATCTATTTCTTCCCACTTATTACTATAACCATGTTGCTTGTATCTTTCAATTATATTGTTTTTATTTGTTTCCTAGTCCGAGGAAACAAATAAAGTCCCTACCGAGAAGGGCGGTATAGAAATAAAATTATACTTACTTATACTTATTATACCTAGTACGATTTGATAGCTTATTAGTAACCTTGACTATCACTAAGCATTGTATCTTTTTATTCTTGATGAATGTATTTTATTCTCCTTATGTACACTGAGAGCATATACACCAAAGACAAATCCTTGTGTGTCCACTTGGCCAGTAAAGAATTCTATTCTATTCTATTCTATTCTATTCTATTCTATTCTATTCTATTCTATTCTATTCTATTCTATTCTATTCTATTCTATTCTATTCTATTCTCCTGCATAAAAATGAAACTTGATCTTTCTTTTCCAATTAAGACTTAAGCATGTGAGTCTACTCTGGATCATAATCTTTTTCCTGTGTCTGTGCCAAACTATTAACATTGCCATTATTCCTCTCACTTCCTTCCTGTTGTCTCAGAATCTTTTATGCAGAGCACAATTTAGGGTTGTTTTGATATAATGCCTTTTTATATTACAGGTGCCATCGGAAGTAGCATAGCAACAGGATGAGCAAAAGGAGCAGCCATTATATCCTTAGCAAGTCTACTTCCCATCACGTCTATGATATTAGGAGAGCTTTTTCAATGCCAAAATCTATTAAAGTACTCCATCAGACATCCTGTGGTTGCTACAAAGGAATTAAAATGCAGAAGGGTATGTAGGACTATCCAGGAAAGGAATTAGATAGCTGATTTAAAATCCTTGCCATTATTTATGATGTCAGGATGTTTGCTGGAAAACAAGTTCTGTGAACAATATTTTGGGCAGAATTCACTGCAAGGGTGCACTTTTGAGTTTCAAGCTAAGGGGGGGGATTACCAATTAGCCATCTTGTTTCAAAGTCCTTAGCAATATTCATTTATGGAAATCTTCTGGGGAGCACAAAAAGCATAATTAATATTTGTTTTATTTATTTATTTATTTAAATTTACACGTCACCCATCATACTATTGAGAGTGAGTTATCATTGTTTAAGGTTGAGGCTGATATCCCCAAAAAGATTTTAGGGCTATATTCATTTTACAGGGTTAACAAAAGAATGTTCTTTAAAGTTTTCCTTTTAAAATAGCCCTTGATTCCATTACTGAAATAAAACTAATAGAGCTAATTTCCTCATGAATGATTTATAGTCTAATTTCTACCATCGTTCAATCATCCTTGTATTGACAGAGAAGAAACAAAGGCAGCCCAGCAATGGATGAATGTCGCTAGAGACAATGCAAGCACTAGCTAGAGAAAGGCCAAAGAAGGCAAGGGAAGTTTTAGTACTCAGGAACTGAACTGTGTTGTGTGAATACTGAGAGAATATCTGTTTCCATCTGAAAGCAATTTAGGATGACTAAAGGAAAAGAAGATAAGGATCTCTACAAAATTGGTACAATCTAATTTATCTCTACTGATATGTGTTTGGAGTATTTAAAATTTAATTTGAATAGAATTATCATAAGCCTCACACACAGTAGAGAAGCTAGTAAACAAATGATTGACATTTGTGCTCATCTCACAATCTCAGGACTGGTATTGGAAGTTCAAGATTTTACCCATCTTAAAATTCTTTATCTTTACACAAGACTTAGTTTGGTCAGTTTCTCAAAAAATAAATAAATAAATAAAAATAACACCTCTCTAAAATAGAACTTGGGCTATTTTATAGAAAAATGATCATTAGGAGACCCAGTTCATTGCCTCTTCACAGAGGGAAATTGTTCTTCTTAGGCATAGCTTGGTGTCACCAGGAAGCTGATGTGTATTTATTGCCTTCCTTATCACTTTGGCATTTTCATCCAGAAAAGGTAGCAAAACTAGAAACATAAATACAATAAGGAATGGAGGGAACATAGGATGGCTAAAGGTATCAAAGCGTTATTCTCTTTGTGCTTCATGTGCAACTGCATGTATCATTCCTTATCATCTAACCCATAATGATAGCTATGAATGAACCAGTAGAGAACCTTGACTAGTAATAGGCCCTGTCCAAAAGAATTCCCACTTACAAGGTAATTCAGCTGAACAGCACTCATCTTTCTTTTTGTTATGAATTGCTCTACTCAAAGACATCCAAGTTAAACTGACTTTGGTCCAATAAAGAAGCACCTAAGCCTAACATGCAACAATGTCCTTCCTTCCATAAATGCTCTGTAAAACAGTTTAGTCTTAATGCCCCCCTCCAAAGGATATTGGGTCAGACACCATATAAAACTATGGAGATAAGCTGTTCCATAAGCTGTTGGTGCTCTCTGAGCTTGGTTGTTTTCTTGCAGGTGTTTCATTGCCCTAACTAGTTAACATCATTGGTGCTAGTAGAGAGTGGGGTTTACTCACAATTTAATTTCTAGTGGCTTGCCCTGTCAAGTGTTGGCGGGAGTGCTCTTGATGGTTCTTTGGTTGGGGTGTTGTTACTTCTACCCAAATGTGCTACCCAAACTTGGGGTGTTTACTGTTACTTCTACCAAAACTTGCTGAAACTGTCATACTTATCAGAACATTGGGAACAACAAAAATTTCTCCACAAATATGTAGGTAGGACAGTGTAGAAAGACATTATGGTAAATGCTGAGGGATGGTGGGAGTTATAATTCAGCAAAAGCTGGAAGTCTTCCCCCCTTCCCCCCCCCCATAGTTTTAGTACCACTCAAAAGCTGATTCAGCCAACACTACAAAAGTGTCAGAAGTTCTTTGTACAGACAGCATCACTGGTGTAGTTGGTGGGGCTCTGAATCCTGAATGGTTGACCGCATGTTTATCAAACAACTGAAATGTTTTTCATAGATGCTGTTTGAACTTTGATGGTTGATTGATAAAACTATTTATCAAATATAAGATCCTTGACAAAAGGGGAAAAAAACCAGCATCATAACAATAATCCTTCAAACAAAATTGAGCCAGATAAATCAGCACTGTCCATATAGTGAGAAATGCCAGACTCTCGGCAATTCTCCTCTTTGAACAGCAGAAATTCTAGAAAAAATGTGAAACAATTTTGATGCTATGCCCAAGTCACAGGATGGACATGCATCAACAGTTGTCTTGAGGTTACATTTGTTAAACTTCAAATATGTACACACAATAAAAAAATTAACTATACAAATATTGAAAGTACAATTTTTTTAAAAAAAAGAACGCTGGTTGAATATAGATTTTTTTCTTGCTTATGCTTACATAACTGGCTGCTTATCCAAGCTTATCTAGAATGTTTATCCCAAAGAAATAATAATATTTGCCAACCTGGACAAGAACGGTTGGACTGTTCGTTTCCTCAGGGCAGTCATTGATCATAGCTTGAACATTAATTTTAATCTCTAAACCAGGAATAACCACCTTGTTTTGAGGCCAGAGGCTAAACTTTTTTAAAACCAGGATTTCTAATCTCCAACAAGTGAGACAATAAGGCAGTGATCTCATTGGAGAGTAGAACTAAACTTCGTATAGGCTGGGAGTGATGGAATGGCCAGCCAAATAAGTTCATGAAGCTTTTGGGGAAGTTAATGATTGGTTATTTTTCACTAAACCAAAGAATGATTCTGTCCATTAGCAAGCTTCCACCAAATTTCAGCGGTGTGATATTGGGAGGTTCCAAGGTCCATATGCAGGGGAAAAGGAGGAGAACAGCAGCTCCAGTAGCTGACCAACTCTAGGGACACAATTTTTCCACCTTTTCTTTAAAGAGTTGAAGAAATTATTCTCAAATACTTTTCTGCAAGAGGACAAGTAATGGGCAATGCATACAACTGCACAGAAGGAATTTCAAGAAGACAAATGGAAAATCAGACACTTCCTCAAAATCAACCATTGCCATGGAAAATACCTATGTTAATTCTTAAGTGCTATTGCCAATTTTAGTGTCAAAGAATTGTTAATGTCCTAAAAACAAACTAAACTGGTTTCTAATTTGAGAAGCTTTGAACTTCTTTTCATGAATATTCCCATTCTCTTTCCCCACACAAACATAGTTATTATTTCTTTAAGGTAAAAAAAAAAAGAAGTTTCCTTTGAGTTTAACTTTCTAACTGTTGGAAGAAATATCCTTCTGGGTTCTGCTCCAAGTGGGGAAAAAGACACTGGAAACATGGAGACTGCTTGGAAAGATGGTTTAATGGTGGACAGGATCACATGGCTTGAGTTCCTGAACAGAAAAAATGGGCAGATACGGCGAGTCTCCAGATTTTATGCTCTCTCTGGCTTTGAATTTCCTGGGGCCCAGAAAGAGTATCCTGATTGGTTGTCAGACTCCCAGGGGGTGGGGGTCTTAGCTGGCCTTGCTGGCTGATGTAATCTTCCCAGGTCACATGTGGTGAGTTTCTGTTGCTATTGTGTTGCAGATGTCCTTTGACAAAGGATTGGGTTTCTGCCTCTGGCCCATTAACAAAAGGGTGGGGGCAGGAAGGTGGGAGCTGCTTTGTCTTTAAAACATGCTTCTCCATTTCTCATCCAGGGAAACATAATATTCTGCCTTTTTAATATTTCCCAAAATATTTCATTCTTCTAGGAAAGGGGTGGGTGCTAACTTCCTACATAACAATATGGAAATTGTTTGCCATTGCTTTCTTTAGGAGATTTTTCAACTTCCAGTCCAGTCTGAAAGCTCTGGCGCCTCCCATCCAAGTATTAATTAGGACCAATCTTGCTTGGCATCCAAGCCCAAGAAGATAAACCCAAGACTGAAATGTTTTCTTAGATTACCTCTTCCCTCTTCAAGCTCATTTTTATAATTACAACAAAAAGAGGTCTTCTATAGAATTACATAACAATATTTTTTTAATTTTAATTTTATTTATCCAACAACTCTGGACACTTACAACATAAAACAAAGAAGAAAAGACATTAAAATAGACAGTCATGGCACACAGCAGATAAAATCATTTACAATTACACACCATTAAAATCAGATGGAAAAGGCAGGAACTGGACACAGAGGTTGGGAAGGTGCAATTAGGTTTTAATTAATCAACCACTCCAGCATAAAACTCCCCCATTAGGTCACCAAGCCATCCGTCAGACCAGGTGTTGAGGCTCTTTTGAAATGTCAGGAGGGTGGGAGCCAACATCACCTCAGTGGGTAAGATGTTCCAGAGAGCAGGAGCCATGGCAGAGAAGGTTCTTCTCTTGGAACCTGCCAGCCGAAATTTCTTGGCTGACAGGATCTGCAGCATGCCCCCTCTGCCTGCATGGGTGGTTCCTCAAGTATGATGGATATCTTGTAAAATTTGCAGAGGAAATCTTGGCTACTATGTGCAAATCCTTCAAAAGAAATGCTTCAAAATGCAAAGGAACATGTATAAGCGCCTCTTTCCAAATTATTAAATTAGCCATATCTTATTCCAGACTGGCTATTCCCACATGCTTTTTTTAATTTTTCCAATGAAGCAAAGTGACTAAGCATATGCATGCATGTACAAACTCCCCCCCCCCCCCAAAAAAAAAAAACAAACCACACAATGGCCAGAAATTGCTATCAATGTAGCTGTGCAATTCTGGAAAAAGATGCAGTTGCTTTAACAAGCCAGAAAGAGGTGCTTCATCTGAATTCCTGCCCATTCTGAAACATCTTTCTAGGATTTACTTTTCCAGTTTTGAATATTCTGTGTTATGTGGATCAAAGGTGGGTTTCAGCAGGTTCTGACCTGTTCTGGAAAACCGGTAGTGGAAATTTTGAGTAGTTCAGAGAACTGGTAAATACCACCTCTGACTAGCCCTGTCCCCATCATTCTCTGCCTCCCAAGTCCCAGCTGATCAGGAGGAAATGGGGATATTGCAGTAACCTTCCCATGGAGTGGGGTGGGAATGGAGATTTTACAGTATCCTTCCCTTGCCAAACCCACCAAGCCACACCCACCAAGCCATGCCATGCCATGCCATGCCATGCCCACCAAGCCACATCCACAGAACCAGTAGTAAAAAATTTGACACCCACCACTGATGTGGATGGTATGGAGAGAATGTAGAACACCCTACGTGACGGCTTTTCATATTCTAAAAAGGAACTTTGTTCTTGAAAAGGAAATGATAAAACGGAAAGCTGTTTGTTTTTGAGAAATGTTTAATGTAGCAAATCAGTGCTCCAGATGCCTGCGATGGCCCTTTTGGTTCCTCTGATTACACGGCCTTTGCTGGATTAGTCGTTGTTTATTTTATAAAGAGCAATCAAGTCTGAAGAAGCGATGTCTCACTTTTCTCACTGTTGGTGGGAAACTCTCTGAGCTCATAAGTCATACTAGACATGTAGATGAATGTGGAGATGTGGGATAATGTTTAAATTCTTATCCTGAAAATTAAATTAAAACTTATTTAAACTGGGTAAAGTATTTCTTAGCCTTGGGTAACCTATCTTGTTACAAAAAACGTTTTGGGATTAAAAAAAAAAAGATATACACATTAGAGCTGCGGAATTGGGCCTGCAAACACTCAGAGAAGCACTAGGCCTCAGCAAAGAGACATTGAAAACTCTGGCTCTTTGCAGCCATCTAGTGGTTGTACAAATTCTAGACCTGAGATCTGATAGTCGGACCATGTTACAGGTAGTAACCTCGGCTTAACAACAGTTCATTTAGTGACCATTCAATAATAATAATAATAACTTTATTGTCATTGTACGTGTATACACAATATACCCATAGAACGAAATTCACTTAACACCCAAAGACCAGGTCCAACACACATAACAATCCCAAACACACTCCCACCCACCACAATTCCCTACCCCAAAGTTACAGCATCACTAAAAAAATTGACTTAGGACCATTTTTCACACTTAGGACCATTGCAGCATCGCCATGGTCATATGATTTACATTCTGATGCTTGACAACTGGTTCATATTTATGACAGTCTCAGTGTCCTGGGGGGAGGGGGTGTCATATGATCCCCTTCTGCAACCTTCTGACAAGCAAAGTCAGATTCACTTAACAACCATGTTACTAACTTAACAACTGCAGTGATTCACTTAACAACAGTGGCAAGAAAAGTTGCAAAATGGGGCAAAAACTCACTTAAGAAATTTTTCACTTGGGCAACATAAATTCTGGGCTCAATTGTGGTCGTAAATTGAGGACTACCTGTACAGCTAATCCTAGACTTAAAACCACAATTGGAGTCAGAATTTCCATTACCAAGCATGGCGGTGGCTAAGTGAGTCACCCCCAATTTTGCAACTATTTTTTTTTTGCCATGGTTGTTCAGCAAATCACTACAGTCATTGAGTGAATCATCCAGTCGTTAAGTGAATCTGGCCTCTCCCATTGACTTTGCTTGTCTTGGAAGGTGGCAAATGACTATCGCATGAGCCCAGGACATTGCCGTAAATACTGTAAATACATGCTGGTTACTAAGCGCTTCAATTTTGAAGTGCCCCATGTGACTTTCGGGATCCTGAAATGATTGCAAGTGTGAGGATTGCAAGTGATTGTCAGTCACTTTGTTCAATGCTGTTGTAACTTCAAATGGTTGTTAAAGGAATGGTTGTAAGCAGGGGTGGGATTCAGCCGGTTCGGACGAGTTCAGGTGAATTGGTAGTTGTGACCTGCGGGTGGGGCCCCCGGCCACCCGGCCACCCACTCCACCCACCCATCCGGTGCTATGCTGCCCTATTTAGCTGCATTTTTAAAGCACTGCCCATGTGTTCAAGCACATGCATGAGCATGCATGCAAGTGTGCATGTGAGCAAAGCACATGCGCATATGAGCAAAGCGAGCATGCGCACCCACACGCTTGCATTTTCGGTGCTGGGGCGAACCGGTTTTTAAATTATGTGAAACCCACCTCTGGTTGTAAGTCAAGGACTACCTGTATGCCATTCTAAGCAACCTGAAGGAACAGTGAAATTAAAAAAAAAGATAAATTTAATCATCCTCACCTGGGCAAGCTGCTGGGAGGAATGAATGTAGGCAAATAAAGTACTGAAAGTCAAGCTTCTCTTTCATTTTTCTTGTCTTGCAATAAACAGTATTGCTTCTCTCTTGCTAGCAGGACTCCTGGGTCCTTCAGCAGCCAAATTACAGGCAGAAAATCAATATGAGAAGCTTCAACTTTCACTTGCTGATAACTGTAGCCGGAGAGCTACATCCTTTTCCTTCTGCATCCTCCTGTGAACAGCTTTACGGAGATTAAAGAATTCCATCGTGGTCCACCAACTAAGTAATTGTTGCGCCCCTACCTGGACCAAGATGCCTTACACATGGTCACCCATGCACTCGTCACCTCCCGGATAGACTATTGCAACGATCTCTACATGGGGCTGCCCTTGAAGACTACTCAGAGGCTTCAGCTGGTGCAGAATGCGGCCGCACGGGTAGTGATGGGAATATCCCAATGTTCCCATGTCACACCCTTCCTGCGTGACCTGCATTGACTACCGGTTGCCCTCTGTTCAAGGTTCAAGGTGCTGGCGATTACCTATAAAGCCCTACATGGCTTAGGGCTGGGGTATTTGGCAGACCACCTGCGGCCAGCAACAGCTCCCCAACGCTCTGTGCGCTCACACAGAGAGGGCCTACTTGGGGTCCCGTTGGCCAAGCAATGTCGGCTGACGGCCTCTAGGGAGCGAGACTTCTCTGCGGGCGCACCTACCCTCTGGAATCAGCTGCCCTTGGAGCTCCGGGTAGCCCCCGATCTTCGCTCCTTCCGCCGTGACCTTAAAACATGGCTGTTTCGCCAAGCTGGCCTGGACTGAATGGGATTTTAATGGGAATTTTAGTTTTTTATTGTTGAATTTTAATCTGGACTTGTTGTTGTTTATTGCTGTGAGCCGCCCTGAGTCCTTGTGGAGAAAGGGCGGCATATAAGTCCGGTTAAATAAATAAATAAATAATAAATAAATAAATAATTGTACAGCGTATCTACCCTTGGTTCTAGGCAAATGCTAAACTGGCATTTTGCTGAGCTCGGCTTCCATTCTACACGTGCTGACTTTTAAATCATCATTGAGAAGGTTGTGCCACAAAAACTTAAATGAAAAGAAATGATGCAAAGTGAAGTTGGCCTGTTTTCAACCCAGAGACCTTGCTCTTTATTTGAAAGCCAGAAATAGTAACAAAAAAGGGGGCACTGCAACTTTATTCTTGTTCTTGCTCATTGATAACAATTTCTTTCTTCCTATTTGCTCTAAGAAGTAAGATTTTTACCAATAGTGAAGATGGGGCAAGAGGGCACGAGGTCTCCTTTTTAGCTGCTTTAGATATTTCAAACCCCTGCCACCTGGGATCTCTAGCTTGGCACCTGACACCTCTTTTTCCAGGATCTAGTTAATACATTCTAGCAGATGCTTTGTCCATCCAGTTTGGACCAAATTAATTCCTTAAACAAATGGCAGAATTTTTTAAAGAGGTTTTTTTCTAGGATTTTATACACTTGTCTAAAGATTCCTGATTTAGAGGTATCAATGTTATAACAATGTTATACAAGAAGACAAGGAAGAAAGTGGGGGGGGGAAATGTTCTTTGCAGTCCTGTAGTCATCGATTCTGGGCTATTTTTTTATTATTTTGTGATCAAGCTTCCGGCCACTTCCCTTCTCCCACTACAGGTAGTCCTCGATTTACAACAGTTCATTTAGTGACCATTTGAAGCTACAACGGCACAGAAAAAAGCGACTTATGACCCCATTTTTCAAACTTATGACTGTTGCAGTATCCCCATGGCCACGTGATTTACATTCTTGATGCTGGACAACAGGTTCATATTTTGTGACCTTCTGATAAACAAAGTCAATGGGAAAGCCAGATTCACTTAACAACCATGTTAGTAATTTAACAACTTCAGTGATTCATTTAACAACCGTGGCAAAGAAAGTCGTAAAATGGGGCAAAACTCACTTTACACTTAGCATCATACATTCTGGGCACAATTGTGGCCGTAAGTCGAGGACTACCTATACTTTTTAGATCAGGCCAGCTGTGGTATTAGAAAAGAGCAAACATTCCTTTTTAGTCCTCTTTTCTGTCTCCAAGGTGAACTTCAATAGAACCTTTTCACCTCAATTTCCTTGGAGTGTGTGGGCTTGCCTTTTTTTTTCTAGCTTTGCTGTTGTTTCTTTTTTCTGCCAAAAAGGCTAAATACCAGTGGCAACAAACAAACCATGACCCCCTGTTTTCCAACCCTTTTTGGATTCTTTCCTTCCTTCAACTGCTGTTCCCTAATTTACAAACAGTCAAATGGTCAGTTCTGCCCGCACTCCTTCCTGCTTGCCATTTTGTCTCAAGGACATCTTTTATGCAACTCAATCCCATTCTTGATGATCCCAGGAAGATTAAGATAAGCAAAAGCTTAAAACACCACAACATCAGCACAATTAGCATTTATTCTGGGCTTTCATTTGACTTGTATTTTTACTCTTATTTTGAAAGTTGATAAATTACATACTTACTAATCCATCCCCCCCCTACTAAAATAATTTGAATTTGTGGTATTTATCTTGCTGTTTTCTGTATAATTTACCTGAATATTCTGATTCTCTGTACTTTCCACTTGTCAGAAAAAAGAGCCTTCTTTCAATTGGAAGAGATTATTGTATGGGGTAACTGGGTTTATTTAACCCAACAGAATCTACTTTAGACCATTGTTTATTGCTCCCTTAGTGAATATGTATTAGGAGAAGGTTCTGTGGAAGTCTGAGCTATGCTCTTGAGCATATCTGGTAACACTCAAGGCTCAGAAACATGTAAATATGCCAGTGACATAAGATCCTAATGCCTGCAAATAGTCAAAACAACCTAAAATAGTTCCGAGGGTGTTTTAAATTGGATTAAGAAGAGTTGAGAGGTAGAAAGACTGATCATTTAACAGCACCTCCAATCCCAGCAATCCTAGTAAAGTCTAACAGGCAGTCAGTGAATGAAATCCATTTGACACATTGTAAGCCGGTCTTGGGTACTTTTCATTTATTTCATTTATTAGATTTTAAAATCCTGCCTTTATTATTTTTATAAGTAACTCAAAGCAGAGAACATACCTAACAGTCTCTCTTCTTATTTTTCCCCAGAACAACCACCCTGAGAGGTGAGTTGGGCTGAGAACGAGTGACTGGCCCAAAGTCACCCAGTGTTTTTCATACCTAAGGCAGAACTAGAACTCAGAGTCTCCTGGTTTCTAAATCAGCACCTTCACCATTACACCAGACTAGGTGGCTCAGTGGCTAAGACACTGAGCTTGTCGATCAGAAAGGTTGGCAGTTCAACGGTTCGAATCCCTAGTACAGGTCTCCTGTGTGAGCAGGGGGTTGGACTAGATGACCTCTAAGGTCCCTTCCAACTCTCTTACTGTGTGATCAGACCTCCAAAGTCCCTTCCAACCCTATGATTCTACGGTCATTAAAGTGCTTGTCCTGACTCTTGTTATTTTGTGTTCATCATCCATGCTTTGCTTTTTTCCTGATCTCTGGCACGTAATTGTCTTACTCTGCTTGTCCCAGTGTGCTGTGGCACTTCCATCCATTTGGCACACATGGGCATTTGGATGGGTTGTATGTACTTTATTAGACCCAGTATTCATCAAATAGTTTGTTAAGCTAATTATCCACAATGATCATTGGGAAATTTAATTTGCTGGCAAACCTGAAAAAAAAAAGGTTATATGGATAGTCCTCGACTTACAACAGTTCGTTCAAAGTTGCAACGTCACTGAAAAAAATGACTTCTGACCATTTTTCACAGTTCTGATCATGGTGACACGATCAAAATTCAGACGCTTTAGCAATTGACTCATACTTAGATGGTTGCAGTGTTCCGGGCTCATGTGATCCACTTTTGGTGACCTGAGACAAGCAAAGTCAATGGAGAAGCCAGATTCACTTAACAATCGTGTTACCAATTTACCAACTTTAGTGACTCACTTAACAAATCTGGTTGTAAAATGGGGCAAAAGTCACTTAACAAATGTCTCACATAACCACAGAAAATTTGGACTCAATTATGGTTGTAAGTTGAGGGCTACCTATATTCCATTCAAGCATGGATTCTGCTCGGTTTCTGTATCTCAAAGGCACTTTTCCAACCATTCTGCCCCCTTGGATATGTGTTTTGACTCCCCCACCTTTGATTCCACAGCCTTATTCTTCAACATGTCATAGAATACTTTCCTAGTTTCCCCTGTAACATAGATTGATCTCATTAACCCCAAAACTAAACAGATACCTTGCTTTCAACACCTACTGAGGGAAAATACATTGTTCTGCCTTTGTTCGATCACTCCCTTGTTTGGAACATGAAGAGTTGCTGTCTTTGTGAGGCTTTTTCAAATAAAAACCAGACATCCCCGGTACTTTAGTTGAGAATATATTTTCAAATGGGTAACTGCTTTATTCATTTTTCTTTCTTCTTATGTGATGGCAACAGTTGTCACAGTAAGGTTGTGTAGTATAAAGAAGTCATTTGTTGGATCTGGCATGAATTGCTCACAACTCAGCTTCACTGGAGGAGTTGTGATGTTATGAGGGAAAAAAATAATTCCTCATTTTTTATTTTCTCCACATTATTTATAATTTGATTTAGTTCTACCATATCTGTACATAATTCTTCTCTGGTGAAAAAGATATAGATGTTGTAATTTTCCTTGCTCTGGAGACAAATTCCTTGTGTGCCCAATCACATCTGGACAATATTGTGTTCTATTCCTATTCCTATTCCATAATCAGAGGCAAGAAATCATGACACTGGACCTCATGAAAGAAAACTGTATTATAACCTTGAGTGGTGACTACTCATCTACTGGGGTGGCATGACTTGCTTCCCACATGTTTTCTCTCAAGGAAATGTGGCCTTGGTTATTATTTGCTCTAAGTATTTTCTTTCCACATTAACACCTGGCAAGAGTAGCATCTTGTCAACAACTTTGTCCTATCACTAGTTGCCCAGCAGGGATTAGATTAGCAGAATGTGTTAACATGTTTGCTGTTCCTTAATTTTGCCCTTCAGAAACATCTGGTGGGATGGACAGCTTGGTGGTCATCCCAATCCAAGCATTGCCAATTGCCCAGCATTAGTGTAATTGGACAAGTTTAATAGCCCTATTATCTCTCCTGCTAAAAGGCTCACAAAGACTCAAGGCAGAAATTCAGTGAAGCAAACACAGGTTACTGGTGTAATGAGACGGAAACAGCAAGCTGTTGTTACTATTTCCCCCCCTCATCTTTAAGACTTAATGTGATGCTTGAACCAGCAAAAAAAAAATTGACCATGTTGATCTGGTAAAATCTCGTCTCTCTGGATTATAAATATGGCAAGGAGATGAGATGGGAGTTACATATTCCCCTTAGTCTCTCAGCATCCTTGCACTATCACCTTGGTTTGGTAAGTCTGCTTTGTTTTGCCTTCAAAAGTTTGGCATTCAAATAGGTGTGCAACATATTTCCATGATTCCATGGAATTCAGAGAGATTCTGTGGCTTTCTGCATGGAACTGAGCTAAGAATTTTTGTAGTTGGGGAGCATATTCAGAGTTCATGGGATCTGGAAAAAAATAGGTACTTTCCAATGATGCTAGGATAGGGAGTGGAAGAAGGGAAATAAATTGAAGGAGTGATGAGTGTATCTTTTAATGACAGGGCTTATACAACTGATCATAGCACACTGAAGAAAGAATGAGTTTTATAGATTGATTTACTTTGCACCGGCTGTTAATTCTGCATCATCTGAGCAGGAACTCTTACAGAACTCCAGCAAAATGAACTGTGGTTTCTGTATATACCTCACTTCTTCGTCTCTCAACCAATCCATAATCCAAGTCCTTGGTTTAAATCTCTCCTTTGCCATTCATCTATGTATTGGTGCTTTGTTTGTAACAAAATTAGAACATTTATAATTGGAAGTGTTTCTTTCTTGCCTTCCACTCCCCACTCTCTTTCAGCCTTCAGATCAAATCTTTATTGGGGTCGTAGACTCAGCAATGGAGGGTGGGGTGTAGTCCTTAAAAAGCATAGAGGAGCAGCCTTAATTCTGAATGTTAAATTTTAGTTTGAATCAAATTCCCTTTTCCACCTCAGCTTTTATTAAAAGTAGCCAATGTGACCCTGTTATGATTGTGTCCTGCTGTTGGATCTCTGAGCATCTCTACATGGGCTTTGGCACTGCTCCTGAACTATCTATCTGAGGGTTGCTTGGATTGGATGTACATGAGTTAAAGTTTTCCAATTTATATTTTAGAGTATTGGAATGGTGTGGAGAATTCATGCCTTGTCCCACCTCCCACTTCCTATCTCTTTAGCTCTCTCACTTCCTCCCTCACCATAAGTGAGCAAATGCTATCACTCCTGCCTTTCAACAGACTTAAAGAGATAAGCCACTCTTATCAGCTCTCCTTTGTTAAAAATGTTTTGTTTTATTCAAAAGGATTAACAAGGGGCTTTGGTGAGAAGTACTGGGTGGGGTGCTACTTCAATGGCTTGTTTTTTCCACAGTATTAATAATCAGCCAGGTGGTGTTCTTCGCAACAGAACCTCACTAGGGTTGAGACCTGACAGGTAAGCCATTTTCCAGGGTTTTCATTTTTTTTTCTCTCTCTCTTTCTGTGAAAATATTGGCAATGTTGAAGTGTTTTCAGAGTATTCTTTCTGGTGTGGGACAGTTTACTTAATTTGCTGTATGTGATATGAGTGATATGCTGTATAATGTGCTGGTAGATGACCAGTTATTTATCCACTAAGAACTTGGAGCAATTTGTAGTCTTAGGTGGAATAAGGTCTAGGATTCTGCATACCTCATCCTCAATATTGTGCCCATATTCTTATACCTGTCATCACATTGCTGTGGTTTTAAAAAGTTTGCTGTTATTTCTCTCTACCGTACTAACTTTCCTATTTCATCGCAGCCTTTGGGAAGAAATTTGGATTAGGGCTACCACATCTAGACTGCAAAAAAGAGATAGAAAACTCTTAAACTCTTCTGTGCCATCTTCTGGCTGGCCAGATTTTTGCAGCCCAGATTTGGCAACCATAAATCTTTTTGGTTTTTAACTTGTTTTTGTTTCTACCTGGCTCCTTTTACTGATGTACTGCACTTTTTTAATATATGCTTTTAACTGAATATATTTTAACTGAATATATGCTTTTAACTGAACACTGCTCAGAGTCACTCTGGGATTAGATGGACGGTATCTAAATTTGACAAACAAATAAATGAGTTAAGTGCACTCAGTATTTTCCTAACCCATTTCTCTTTTTAAAAAAGCAACAACTTTATGATGCCTAGCAAAAAGCCCCTGCGTTATCTGAAAGTCAACACTTCCTTCTCACTTTTCCCCACAACAAGAGCCCTGTGAGGTAGATAGGACTGAGAGTGTGTGACTGGCCCAAGGTCACCTAGCCAGCTTTCATGCCTAAGGAAGGACAAAGACTCCTGTCTATATAGAGCAGATCAGAGGTCTTCAAACTTGGCAACTTTAAGACTTGTGGACTTCAACACCCAGCTATGCTGGCTGGAGAATTCTGGGAGTTGAAGTCCACAAGTCTTAAAGCTGCCAAGTTTGGGGACCCCTGATATAGATTCTCAATCATTCAGGTCATGGTTGTCCCGAAGGTGCTTTTTAAAAGGCTACTGGACTTTCTTGTGTTTTTTTTTCCTTCCTTGAAAATGTTTCACTTCTCAGCTAAGAGGCTTTTTCAGTTCTGAAGAACTGAACTGATGGTGAAGTGAATTGTTTTCAAGGAAAATAAACCAAGAAAGTGCAATTTAAGGAACGGTCTAGGCCAGCTCCTTAACCACTAGAAAAATCTCTCTCACCCATGCTTTATCTTCATAAAATAAGTAGTTGGAAGGGGCTACATCCTGCCCTGCTCAGTCCATGATGGAGGACTACCCAGTCACTACTGAAATATATTCAGCTCATTAACTCCCTGAGGAATTAATTCCTTTACTATCAAATATCTCTTATCTTGGAATTCTCCCAAGATTCCACCACAGGCTGTTTTTCCGTATCTTAATCTAAGTTTGTAAAATATTTCATGTACTTCTTTAAGATCATGTCATGGAATTTAAGCTATGAAATAAATGTCATAGCAAATAGCATTTTACCACTAAAGCTTGGCCGCATCATACAGGGAGAACATAGCAAGTTACTCTTCAGTAGAGAAAACCCAACACCATTCAAGCAACATGCAAGAGGGCAAGTATATTAGGCTGTGAATGGGAAGGAAAGTGGAGGTGGGGGGGAAGGGAAAGAAATTCCCCTTAATTCCCGTGGCAATTACTAGGATGTTGTTCCCTATGTACCAGTCTATCCTGTAACATGAAGTAGCTGGGCAATTGTCCAGAGGCAGCTGCAGCATGGTAAAATATGGAATCAGGGTAATCTTAGTACCTGTTATCCTTCTTTTTTTCTAAACCTATTTTTTGTTGTTTTCCTTTCCAAGTTTCATCTGCATCACCATGGCTCTTTGGATCCGTTCCCTACCTCTCCTGCTGCTGCTGGCTGTTTCAGCTCCTACAGTTAACCAAGCTGCTCCCAATCAACGTCTGTGTGGCTCTCATCTGGTGGAAGCCCTTTTCCTTATATGTGGAGAGCGGGGCTTCTACTATTCCCCCAGGACACGAAGGAACATAGAACAACCACTAGGTAAGGTTTTTTCCCCCTAATTTCCTAAAATGCCCCATCTGTAACCTAACCTGTTGAATTTGCTTTATAACTCACCACCTGGTAGGTAGATAGTCTTAAACTAGCATGAAACAGATAATGGTGTTTATATATCAAGGATTGTTTTTGAAAACATGATTTGCCACATCCAGTCAGAACACTCGAGGGCCTTCTTTGTAGTTGCCCCCAGACTATGAAACAAGCTGTCTCCAGAGAAGCTCTGCTCCAACCCTCCCTACCTTCCAGGAAGCCCTGGAAACAATTTAATGAGATATTGACTTATAGGGTGGCTGTTGGCAACCATCTGGTTCATAATTATTGCTGCCTATTTTAATTGGGTTATTTTAATGTCTTTTTTCTTGTGATCCTTTCTGAGTCTTGATTGTTGCAAGCCAGAGGTGGGTTTCAGCAGGTTCTGACCAGTTCTGGAGAACTGGTAGTAAAAATTCTGACTGGCCCCATCCCCATCTAGTCTCTGCCTCCTGAGTCCCAGCTGATCGGGAGGAAATGGGGATTTTGCAGTAACCTTCCCCTGGAGTGGGGAGGGAATGGAGATTTTACAGTATTCTTCCCCTGCCACGCCCACCAAGCCATGCCACGCCCACCAAGTCACACCCACGGAACCGGTAGTAAAAATTTTTGAAACCCACCACTGGTGCAAGTATAAAATATGGTAAATAGATAAATACACACCCTGAATCTGAAGAATATTGGCAAACGCTGTTCATAGACAATTTAAATAACCCAGCAAAATAATTCAGGAGAGGAGGCTATGAATGTAAACTTCCCAAATTAGTTTTTCAACGAGTTTAAAAAAAAACAACAGCATTTGGCTCCTTCCTTTCTCTCAGCCTTTCCCCTTCCAGATGTCTTGGGATACAACTCCCATAGGCATGGTTGGCGATTGTGGACATTGCAGACCAATGCTTTTACAATGGGTTCTGAAATTAGGAAATGTTGTTCCCTCTGTTTTACCCTGATTGATTCTTGATCATTCCATTGTTAAATGGAGAATGGAATAGACTGATATCCAAGATGCATACATCTCCTAAATGCCAAAGTGGCGTTTTCCCTTTGTCAGTGAGGCAGCCTCCTTGTTCATGGTCAATTTAAATCAGTGCCAATTTGACAGCAATACTCCTGTTATTTTCAGTAGCCTGGAAATAATAGTGCTACTATGGCAATAATAATGTAATTTAAGTGTTTTCCTAAAAGTCAGTAGACAGACCAAGAAGCATCTCTGAATCAAAAGTTCCACAAGGAGTTTGCCAAGAGCTGCCAAAACCAATGCATCCTGCTGGGGGAAAAATATGCATCATATTTCTCATTTCAAATACACAGAGAAGAATCCTAGTTCCTTCTTTTCCACTTGATTTTTATGCAAACCATCTTGACTCATTACTTGTAGGCAAGGTTTTGCAGAGCATGCTACATTTGGCTAAAAGGAAAGCAGACTGTCATGTAGTATGTAGGATGAGAAACACTTCAATTATTGAGGACCCTAGGAACCAAACCATCATACTATATTTGTATTTGTTTGGAGGTAGCAAGCTGGGATAGTGATGAATCTGGGAGTTTATCAACATATGAAGCACCTCTTCCTTCAAAAGGAAATACAGTCCCATCCAGCCCTGGAGATGCACTCATTCCCGATCTCTGAAATACTAATCCATAGCCTTTCCACCTTGTTAGTATTTAGCTTTGCTTTACTGTTGCTCATTTAATCTCAGTTGAAAGTGTGCAATGTGTAACCAGGGTCTAAAACATCCAGCTCAGTTTCAGTTAACTGACTCAGAGTACAATAATCTAGTGCCAGGACAATTTGATAGCCATAGCAAGGACAAGGCAGGTATATTAAAAAAATAAATAAATCACGAAACAGGTATCACGTAGCAGAATAGGCAAGTCCCTGTAACATTAACTTTTGTTCATCGGGAAGAAGGATGAAACTGTCAAAAATAATCAATAGTATTCAACCTAAACTCAGCCCCAAAAGCAAATGTGGTGGGAAAGGCAGAGGTATTATAATATCTTTGGGGATGCCAAACTGAAACAGAAAGTCCAAATGAATATACCTTCTATTGAATACACTTTGAACATCCATCTAATGTTGGTCTTCTCTTATTTGGTAGTGAATGGTCCTTTATCGAATGAGGTGGAAGTACCACTCCAAGAAATTCAGAAAATGAAGAGAGGAATTGTGGAGCAATGCTGTGAAAATACCTGCTCTCTCTATGAACTAGAGAACTATTGTAACTAGAAGAAAAGAAACTGGTCCATGCAGGAATGGAGAAAAAAAGCACTTTGCTACTGCACCTTTTAAGTCATTCAATAAAAAAACCCCCATGAATCTATTTAAACAGTTTTTGCGGTGTTTTCTCTATGTTGCATGCTCTCTTCACATCTGATATTTTTATTATTATTTATGGCTTCATATCTTTCTTTCATTGTGAATTTTAAAATTCAGAAGAATGCAGTGATTGCCCAACTGAGAGACTGCTTGTCGACCTACAACATAGATATGGAGTACATTCCTGTCTGCAATATTTTATTTTATTCATTTCATTTAGTAGATTTGATCTGCACTTTTATGGGAAATGAAAAAAAAAAATCATCACACCAGTAGTGGGTTTCAAATCCCGTTGCTACCAGTTCACTTGTGGATGTGTGCGCGCTCGCACATGCATGCAGAAGCTTTTGCGCATGTGCAGAGATGTCTGGGAGGGTGGGCGGAGCCTCCTGCCACCGCCGCTACGGGTTTGCCCAATCCGGGGCAACCGGTAGCAACCCACTACTGCATCACACCAGAAGTACCTGGATCGCCAGATATTTTTGATCCTCAATTTTCAAGAACAGGCAAAGGGATCTTTTATGGGAAGTTATACTTGGTAATTCTTTTAAAGTAATAGCAAAGCTGGTATTTCTTTAAAGTAATAGCAAAGAAAAGTTTCATCTGCATAATGAAATGTCCTCCAGGTTTCAATAAACTATTATTTTAAGTGTCCAACAACACACACTCAAATCCCAAAGGTGCCACTATCCCTCACTGTCCTGGAAACTAATAGTAATAGGAAACTAGATGGATTAACCATTTGCTTTTTTACATGAAGGAGAACTTGCCTTTATGTATAACTTTCAAACCTTAAGGTAACATTTCCAATGACAATTACTCAGATACATCTGGCCAATCTGCATGCTTAAAGCGATTAGACAAAGACAATACCAACAGCTGTCAGGCAGTTTTAGTTACATTCCTAGCAAATTCCAAGCACACAAATACCACAGGGATGAGCATGTTATTGATGTTAGGAAAGCAAAGTTTTAAAATTGGTCTGATGATGATCACATAAGAATATGTGGGGCAGCTGCAGTTTAATAACATTCTCAAAGCCACTAAATACCTTTCTAAGCATGCTTGTCATTCATATTGCTAATGTAATCCTGTTGGCCAAAATAATAAATATTTCAATCTCATAGTAGTTTTAAAGGTCAAAAAAAAAAAAAGGCGCAGGATAGGACACCTTTTGCTTTCTAAAATGTATTTGGCAATCAAAAATCGGTTGGGGAACAAGGGAAGAAACTCAAAACAAATGTATAGTAGCATCAGTTATCCATGTGTTCGTGATAAAATGGAATGGTATAACAAGAAGAATAACAAGGTTATAGAATAACAAGAAGAAACACAGGTTCATTACTCTGAGCATTCAGAGTGATTTGTGTACACTGAAAGAAAAAGTGTAAATTGTAATGTCACTTGCTTTTTTTTTTTTTTTTTTGGTGGATTGGGAATTGAAGAGCTTCTAAAAAGATGGCAAGTTCTAAAAGTCAAGATGGACATTCCTGAGTATCTTCATGTTGTAATTCTTCCAACAAAGCCCCCATCTCAGGTGGTCTATGTATTGGTTTTTAGCACACACACACACATTCCTGTGATAATTGTTCATCTTTTCAAACATACACCCAAGTGCTTACCAAGTAGAAAGCCAAGCTGTTGGCCTCCCCCATTGCATTTTTGTCTTTTTGTGGTTGGCATTGACTCCACTCTGTCTGGAGAAGGTAAGCTGAACTAGGGACACCCTTTTGGCTGGGAATGAAGACCAAAAAAAAAAAAAAAAACCCAACAAAAAAGTCAACTCTTTGGTGTCCAAGTCATAATTTTGTTATTCATCTTGGTCCAGTGGAATCACCTTCAATCTCGACGAATTACAGACCGTTCGTCCTAAAGCCACCTAAGCACCCATATTCCTTGGTTAATTCTATATACATAGTTCTCTAAACAATTAAAATTGTCTTCTGTATTAGTACCCAAAACATAGGGGGGGGGGAATTGTAATTTTAGCCTGGTCTATTGATTTGGGTGCAATTACAAGAGTTTTAAAAAAAAAGATAATTATTTTTGTCAAATATAAAGGATATATACTGTATTTCAGAGATTTTTAAACCTGGCTGCATTTATTGTCTTTTTCAGCCTTTTCCCCATCCTGTAATGAGGTACAAGAGAACAGTTTAACATTCCAGGCAGGTATTACGGTCCAAAAGTTTATTTTATGTACTTCAGCTCAAACAATATTGATAACTTGGCACTGGTTACTTCTGACAGTGCTGGAATCTGAACTGCTTTAATAGCAATGAAAGTACTCTATTCATTTTACTGGCGTATTGAGCAAAGAGCCAAATGCATTGCAATGGATGGGGTGGTGGTGGTAAATGGTCACATGGATCTTTATCTTGCAGATTTCTGCATCTGCGTTGCTTGGTCTTGGTTGCCAGACCTCACTGGGCACGTGCGCTTCATTCAGTTCCTTTATTGCTAAACCACTTGGTGTCTTGAACCTAAGGAAGCCAATAAGAAGTGCTTTCCTCCAGAGAATGCTGGGATTCTGTGAGAAAAAGCATTAAGTGGTACAGTATATCAGTTAAAGGATGTGGAGGGGGAAAAGTACTTCCCCTGAAACTGCTGAGTATGTTCTCTCTGTGGAGAGAGAGGAAAGAAGTATAGATTAATCTGATGGAAATGGAAAGAGAGGTAAGGATGAAATAGTTGTTGCCAGCTAGCATTCCCCCAATTAGGAGGAGGTGCCAGGAACTATTTTGTTTTGTTCAGCTACTGTAAAGTTCAAGATTCCTTCCCTAGTAGCATGCCTAGTAAAATGGAATGCTCAAACAATTCATATCAAAAGGAGACTCCTGGAATGCAAGATGTCCATCGAGTTATCTGGGCTTGACATCATGCAGAGCCACCCAAGGTTTCATTCAAAACAATTGATGCATATTTTGCTCCTTTTAGCTTTCCCAGGAAGGGAGCTTTCCCAGGAAGGGCTCTATATAAACATTTTATGACAATAGTGAAGTGTCTGTCTTTTCATGAAATAGATGATGTTTGTTCCAACCCATTGCACCATTTTTGAGAGTTCTGCAAAATATTCAAAAAGATGGTGGCAACACATGGAAGGACACACAAAGCGTTTCTTTTCATCCTTTTAAAGTAGCTGTGTCGTTTGCAGGGCTCAGACAGCTACTCGTGGTTCCATCCACAAAACATTCGTGCCTTTTGAGCACTATCAAATCGGTTTCAAAATGATGGTGCTGGAACTTTGACTTGTGGAATGATTCTTGTGTTGGGGCTACATTAGACAGGAGATAATACAGATGTGAAAACGAACTGTATGTACATGGACTGGACCAGGATGATCTGGAGAAAGGAATTAGGTTTTCTCTTTGCACTTTTAGTTGAAATCTATTTTAGGGTTTGCAGTACAGTTGTTGTCGTTTCTTACCCATGAATGGTTTGAAATTATGGCGCTGATTTTCAACACTGCAATGATAAAGCCAGTCAGGAATTTGTGATCCCATGAAGGGCATTAAGAGGCTGCAAGAGATCTTGTTGCAACAAGTTGCTTAGCTCTGCTTTAATTGCATTAATTTGTAGATGTACAGTAGATATAGGCATATAAAAACATGGAAGGAAAATGAATGGGTAGCAATCAGAATCTTGATTTCTATTCATTGTAAACTACACATGACTTTTTAACATTGCACCTGCTTTACTTGGATTTAGAACATTATATATTTATGGCTGCCCTGCACTCCTGTTGTAAATAGAGATACGATACTGTCTTAATTCTCTTAAGTGCACTGAGCAACAAGTGCTGCTACACAAATGAAGACAAGATTGGCCCATGATATTTTGAGCCTGAGACAAAGGATAAAATGACCTCTCATCCCATTCCCATTCCCATTAGAAGTGTTAAGTGATAATCAAATCCTGCTTAATGCTACTAATGCAACAGTCTCCTTACTAGAGGATAGCAATTGAGTCTAGTAATTGAGTAATTGACATAATTGAGCAATTGACTATGCCGGACCAGTCCCAAAGGTTCTTTTTCAAGAGGCAACTGGACTTTTTTTGTTCTTCATTGAAGACATTTCACTTCTCCTCCAAGAAGCTTCTTCAGTTCTGACTGGAGGGTGGAGAATGGAAGGATTTATATTCCTTGCAGACAGCTGGTCATTTGCATACTTTTAGAGAGTCGTTGAGGCCAACTGGAGGTTTATCTGTGCCCTCAGGGTCACCTGAGTAGTGCAAATGAGTGTGAAGCAGTGGTGGGTTGCCCCCAGTTCAGACCGGTTCTATAGAACCGGTAGTAAAACCAGCGGGAGGCTCTGCCCACTGACCCTGACATCATCAGAAGCAATCTGCGCATGCGCAATCCCGTTGCGAACGGGTAGTAAAGGTAAGTAGAACCCACCCCTGGTGTGAAGCCTTCTTGGAACTGTTGAAAAGACTGTGTTGTAGACTCGAGATGGATGATATTGTATCCCTACCCCTCTGTTGAGAGAGCACTGTTCAATTTTGACATAGATGGCTTCTTTGACGCCTCTTTCAAACCAGCGGTCCAGTCTGTCACAAATGTGGACTTTGCTGTCTTCAAAAGAGTGGCCTTTGTCTTTTAAATGCAGAACAAGCCCATCAAGACAAGACTCAGCACTCCATAAGCATTTAAAAGACTCACAATTGAACCCAAAATTTCTATTGTTAAGTGAGACATTTTTAAGTGAGTTTTGCCTCATTTTGCCACCTTTATCGCCACAGTTGTTAAGTGAATCATTGCAGTTGATAAGTTAGTAACCCAGGGACCCAACAACAGTAGTAAATATGAACCAGTTGCCAAGCATCTGAATTTTGATCATATGATCCTTGGCCTATACATGAAGAATACTATCTAGTTGGGTAATGAAATATCAGCAAGGAAACAACCAAGCTCAAAGAGTACCAAGCAGTGGTGGGTTGCTCCCGGTTCGGCCAAGCCGGTAGCGGTGATGTCGTGACGTCACCGGAACAGTTCTCTGTGACTGGGAGCTGGGCCCTCCCGCCTGCTCCCGTTTAATTCCTACCTTTATTTCTTGGTTTTTAGCCCAGCTGATAGGCACGGCAGAGTGGATTGCCGCACCTCAGTTGTCCAGAAACCTAATGCGCTTGCGAGCAAAGCGAGCATTCGCGCAGCGATCGCGTGCAAAGCATGTGCGTGAAAAAAACTGGTAGTAACACCGGTTGGAACCCACCACTAGTACCAAGGACCCCACATATAAAAGTACTGAATTTGAGTATAAAAGTACTTAAATTTAGAGCCTATTTTTACTCACTTCTGAATTTACTCACTTCTGAATAATAAGTTTTCATCCTGAATATGTATACATATTTTGTGCATGAGTGTTCATACCAAAGTACAGAGTTTCACAAGCAAAGATGGCTGTAATCTGCAGATTCCATCTTAGTTTTTATATCCTCAATCTTCTTCCCCAACAAAATGTGGGGAAAAGACACAACAATATTTCTATCACATTCAAGACCGAGACTAAAGGAATGTGCAGGAATGTTTTAGCAGGCTGGAGGTTCCTTCCATCATCTTTGAACATAATGTGGCCATAAATAAATGTGTTTGTATCTTTTCTTTATGCTACTTCTCTTTACTATTTGAAGGGACCATTGTTACATTATGATTACCTCATATAACATGGTAATGAAGTAGTAAAGAGATGAGAAATGAAGGAAAACAATAGCATAATAACAACAACAAATCTTCTACTCAGTTTTTTTTAAAAAATCATAATATGCCAAAAGTGTCCTTCCTCTTCCGTTTTTCCTCATTCAGAGGATATTTTAGAGTGGTGAGATATCTTTTCATTGCACTGTAAAGCTAAGATTCTACCAATAAGGCTTATTACTAGTGCTGTTGTTTTTCTGTTACACTACTTTCCATCCTTCTGTGCCGTTTTTTGGCTGCCTATGTTTCCTGAACCAAAAAAGCACCGTAGAAGCAGTTCAGAGGTGGGTTTCAGAAGGTGCTGACCAGTTCTGGAGAACCGGTAGTGGACATTTTGAATAATTCAGAGAACCGGTAGTAAAAATTCTGACTGGCCCCACCCCCATCCATTCTCTGCCTCCCAAGTCCCAGCTGATCAGGAGGAAATGGGGATTTTGCAGTATCCTTCCCCTGGATTGGGGAGGGAATGGAGATTTTACAATATCCTTCCCCTGCCATGCCCACCAAGCCACGCCCACCTAGCCATGCCATGCCCACCATGCCATGCCACGCCCACCAAGCCACACCCATAGAACCAGTAGTAAAAAATTTTGAAACCCACCACTGAAGCTGTTCCCTTGTGTGGTCGTCTTTTGAGACATAACTGAAGCCTGTTGGGAAAGTAGAGAAGTTGGTAAAATGATTTATCGCATAACCCTTTAAAATGGCATTAAAAAAGAAAAAACAAATAGATCCCAAATAATTGTTTCTCTAATGGAGAAATCAGAGGTTACACACTCCCCCACCCCTCCCTGGGCTTAACATGTGGCTTGTGCTCTGCAATTTAACTACTTTGTCTGTCTTTTTTAAAAAAGAAGACGACTCTATGTTATATCACTTAGGCCTCTGCCCACAGAGATTCTTGCTTAAAACATCAGGGTAGACTAGGAGTGAAATGCTCCTGGTTCAGACCAGCTCGCTTGATCCGGTAGCAATGGCGGTGGGTGGTTCAGAGAACCGGTAGCAAAAATCCCTGCTCCCCCCCCACCCCCATGCCCAGCTGAGCCGTGCAATCATCAGAGGCTTTTTTTTTTTTACTTTTAAAAACATTTTTTCTACAACCTCTTAAGGTTGTAGAAAAAATGCTTTTAAAAGTTAAAAAAAAAGTTGGCCACGCCCACCCAGTCACATTACACCCCCCCACCAAGCCACGCCCACAGAACTGGTAGTAAAAAAATTTACAGTTCACCACCTTCAATCCAGTACCTTCAAGTTTGTGTTGTGTTATTTCTAAACTTTGGTCAGATTAGTTATAGTGAATGGAAATTGGAACCCAACAGTAAAATATTTGGATGAGAGAAGCTTGCTTGCCTTCTCCTGTAATGAAGATCCGTACCAAAAGAGAAGATCTTCACACAGGACAGAAAAATACTATAGATAAGACTTTTGGAAGCGATATTTCCCCCAAATGAAGTGGACGTGTGAATCCCACAAGTTTTCTTACAAACAGCTGTGTATGAGAAACTTGCTACACTTTCCCTAAAGGTGGAAAACATCCTTCTTAGCCAAATCTGGAAGCAAGTGCAATCTCAATTATAAAATTAGGATAGAGATTCCTATTCTAGATGATTACTGCACCAAGGGTCAGTTGTAACAAACATTAAACAGCTTTCCCACCTCAATGTTTACACACACCCAGGTTTAGGAATCCAATCCTGAATTGCAGGCAATCTTAGTTAAATGGTAAAATACAGCTAATTCTAGAATGTTATATCAGAGCATTATTTCCTTTATTAAATAACAGCTTCACTGAAATCAAAAAATAGTTGCTGTCTAGGAATAATGATGTAGTAGAATAGAATTAGAATAGAATTTCTTTTTATTGGCCAAGTGTGATTGAACACACAAGGAATTTGTCTTGGTGCATATGCTCTCAGTGTACATAAAGGAAGATACGTTCATCAAGAATCATAAGGTACAACACTTAATGATAGTACACCAAACAAAAAGATAAGGAGTGTCTTATATTGATGATAATGGCTTATATTGAAGATAATAGCTTTCTGCTGGGTCCTGGGAGAGGAAAGGATCTTGACCATGCATATGAGGTTATGATAAAGGATACAACATGGTTAATAAGAGGGATGATATTGCATTGTCAGCAATATCAGGGTATTGCTTAGGGTGATCCGCTCCAGTTGGAAAGCAAGGGTCCATGAAAGTTGCTCGTTTGAGCAACATGTAGTATAGCTGGCAGAATTATTCAAATCTGCTTAAATTTGAACACTGAATGAGTATATTCTGATTTGATGACAAAGGTAAAATCTTGGGTTTCATTCAATCTTGAGAATTCTGAAGAAGTGGATTGGGGTGTTAGAGGAGAACAAGTTTCATCTCATGTGTACTGAACCCATGTTCCACCTGGGTTCCTTTCGAAATTTGGGGTGATGGCCATGGGGATCCAGGCATGATTAGTTGGATGAAGAAAATTGTCAGTGCTTCTTGGAGAAAAAGAGTGATGTCAACTAGCTTCAAAGAGTCAGTGATGAGATTTGCTTTTGTTGTCTCTCATAGATGACTGTTATGTATTCCATATGGACTCCTTGAAGTCTACTCAAAAGTGGCACTTTACAAAATGCAGCAACCTGGTTGTTGGCAGGTGAGAGCCCCTATTCACATATAACATGCTGTGGGTATAATATGCTATGGGCATAATTCGGCACTGGTTTTGTATAAAATTGTATATGGATTTTATATGTCTATTTAAAATTACCTCCAGGACAACCTATTTTAGTAGAACCTAGTTAGTCCACTTATCATTCATTGGAAGGTGTAAGTTCTCATCCAAGACTCATTCAAGGAGGAAAGCCAGTAGCCAATGCTTCTCAGTAGCCCCAAATTTTTGGAATAGCATCTCATGGAGATTATTATAAATTTTCCCCACCTGGTATTTAGGAAAGTGATAAAAGCAGAACTTAAAAGAAAGTTTAATGTTTGATATACTTGTTAGATGAGAACTAGTAATAATAAGAATAGTAATAACCAATAATGTTTTATTGTATTATATATTATTATAAGGCAAGATTGTTGTCATTTTTCATTGTAAACCATCAATAGTCCTTAGGGAATATACTAGTGAAAAAAACCCCTAACTAAATAAAATATATTATGTCTATGAGTTCTTTTTTGTTGATATACATTGCAATATGCAATATTCAATTATAACTCAGTGTAATTCTTCTATCTTTCCTTTTTGAAGGTATGTAAGGCATCTGAAGATGGAAACCCCACACTTTTCATCATGCAATGGAGATTCCAAAACAGAAGTATGTAAAACGTTCAGTTATGATTCAATCTGAGACTGCTATCGCCCTTGCATGTCCCCATGAAACCATAGAGTTTCTGGCCATCAGTTCCTCACTGATGAGAATGCCAACTTGTGCTGGTTTCCAGGAATTCCCCTCTCATCATGAACTGAAATCTCCATAGCACCCTGCCATTATTCCCCTGGTTGGTCCAATGGATGGCTTTGCTGCTTCCCTGCATAATTGTTGGTGCTTACTTCCCCCCTCCCCCACCTCACTGTAAAAACTGAGAGAATTGAGGGAAGAACAAGGAAGGAGTCAGGATAGTGACTCACTGCTACTCAACCTTTCTCACTGGCCAGTTAGAGGAGAGGTTGCCAGCTAGAGGAGGAGGGATGCTGTTTATGTAGGGAAACTTAAGCTGATGACCATGTGAGAGGAAGAGGAGGACAGGAGAAATTCTGTGAGAGAGAGAGAGAGAAAGAGAGGGAGAGAGGGAAACTAATTTATTCTGACTCAGTACAGCTTTAAAGCTATTTTGTGGTGGCAGTAACACCAAGGCAGCATGCCTGGGTAAAATATCTTGGCTTCACTAATCTTAAAACAAATATGCCAAGGTCTCATGCCAGTGGCAGAGGGCAATTTGAAGGGAATGCAAATAAAGACTTAAATTCATTCATGCGGTTTGCACAGAGAGCTTTTACCATTGGTAAAAGAATGGTCCCCCCAAACCTATACCTGGAAAGGAAAAAGAAGGTTTCCAACTCTCTTTCAAATTTGCTAACTAGCCTGTTGGATTTGGACTTGGACCAGAGAGAAATCACTTCAAATTCATCCCTGAAGCTCAACTGGATAATTATTGCAAGACCAGCTACTTTCTTCCACTCTGCATTAGCCATTTTAAATTCAAATTAATTTCCTTTAAGGAAGCATGCAATAAAAAGTACCAGTTGCTCTTTTATTTTTATTTTATTTATTTATTTATTTCATCAAGCATGTATTTTATGACAGATACAAGTGTAAACATAATTATAAATACATGAAAAGGATACGAATAAAAGAAAACATTAGGACAGGGACGGTAGGCAGGCTGGTGCGCTTATGCACACCCCTTACAGACCTCTTAGGAATGGGGCGTACAGTAGACAGTCTAAGGTTAAAGTTTTGGGGATTTGGGGAAGAAACAACAGAGTCAGGTAGTGCATTCCAGGTGCTAACAACTCTGTTACTGAAGTTGTATTTTCTGCAGTCTAATTTGGATTGTTTACCATGAGTTTGTTTCTGGTATTTCTTCTGGTATTGTTTCTTCTCCTTAAAAGTTACTACTAACAGGAATCTCCCTCTGCCTGCAAGAAAACAGGCCATTGCAAATGTCAGTTTGGGTATGTTTAAGTTTTGCTGGTGACTGCTTCCATCATAGTTTTACACAAGCTGATACGCTTTCAATTATTCTTGACTGTTCTAGTGCTTCTTCTAACACATTTCTTAAAAAAGCTTAAGAAAATTTCACAAGAAACAAGAAAGTAAGGTACTCTTTGTTTTAGTTCAAATTAGTCAATTTGTTTTTAGCAGTCTAATAAAAGCACATTGCAGTATCCTGCAGGCCATAGTGCAGAATATCATTTAAGAATAGTAATATAAACATGTTGCTGCTTTAGGGAATTGGCCATAGTGTAGGGTTTATTTTTATTTTTTAATTTTATTTTAAATTTATATACCGCCCTTCTCCCTGAGGACTCAGGGCGGTGTACAGCCAGAATTAAAAAACATGGAATACAAATATTAAAAACAATTAAAATATATATAAATTTGGCCCAAAATTAAAAATACAAACCAATTAAAACATTTAAAATTTCTTCTTAAGCCAGCCCGGCTTGCTGGAAAAAGTGGGTTTTAAGGGCACGGCGGAAGGCGCTAAGGTCTTGGATTCTCCTTATCTCTGGAGGCAACTGATTCCAGAGGGTAAGTGCCCCCACAGAGAAGGCCCTCCCCCTGGGGGTCACCAGCCTGCATTGATTGGCTGATGGCACCCTGAGGAGGCCCTCTCTGTGGGAGCGCACGGGACGATGGGAGGTCGTTGGTAGCAGCAGGCGGTCTCGAAGATAGCTAGGCCCGATGCCATGGAGCACTTTAAAGGTGATAACCAGCACCTTGAAGCGCACCCGGAAGACCACTGGGAGCCAGTGCAGCTCGCGCAGGAGCGGTGTTACATGGGAGCGCCATGCTGCTCCCATCACTACCCGCACTGCTGCATTCTGGACCAGTTGGAGCCTCCGGGTGCTCTTCAAGGGGAGCCCCATGTAGAGAGCGTTGCAGTAGTCAAGGCGAGAGGTGACGAGGGCATGAGTGACTGTGCACAGGGAATCCCGATCAAAAAAGGGCCGCAACTGGCGAATCAGACGAACCTGACAAAAGGTCCCCCTGGTTACAGCTGTCAGATGTTCCTCCAAGGACAGCTGCCTATCCAGGAGGACTCCCAGATTGCGAGCCCCTTCTGTGGGGGCCAAAGACTCTCCCCCAATAGTCAGTGATGGGTTGAGTTCAGGGGTGGGATTCAGCTGGTTCAGACCGGTTCAGGAGAACTGGATGCTAATTTTACATCTGGTTTGCCAAATCAGTAGTTGCAAGGCCCTGCCCTGCCCTGCCCCGCCCACCCCTCCCCTCCCCTCTCAGGAGTCTCCACGTGGCCCGTTTTGGATGCCAGGTAAGTGCAGGGCCTGTGCAGAGGTTCGGGGGGGAAGTTCCAGAAGTCCAGAAACAAGCCCATTTCTGGCCTCCAGAGGGGCTCGGGAGCCCGGGGGAGGCTGTTTTCACCCTCCTGGAGGCTCAAGGAAAGCCTCCAAAGCCTGGGGAGGGCAAACCCCCCCCACTGTGGTGCAGGAGGCCAAGTAGGCCATGCCCACCATGGCCATGCCCAACCAGAAACCGGGCAGAGAACAGGTTGCTAAAATTTTGGAATCCCACCCCTGGTTGAGTGGGGGTTCAGTTTCATTTGATCATCAGATGTCATCTCTTTAAACCTACCCATTTCCTTCATTAGAGAATAATTATTCAGCAGAAATGTTTCACCTCAACAGTGATCAATTGAAAACTGACAGAAGACAAACCCTTGGGAATTTTCTATCTGCTGGGGGAAAATAAAAAGAGAAGAGAACTAGGAAGAGACCACCGATTTTTGTCAAGAGAAGGAAACCACAGTTGTGGATATGCTGGTGAACCTCTTTTTCTACCCCCAAAGTTGAGAAAAGCAGCACGGAGGAGCCAAATTTTTGTCTGCCCCCATCAGCATGTGGTCTGGCAAGAAAGATATTCCATCTTCTCTGTCACCAACAACTGCACAGGCCAATTTGCCCTGCTTTAAGGACCAGAAATAACTGTTGTGTCCTATTCAGATAGCTGGGTGAGCATTATGAGATGAGATCTGCAAAATGCTAGCGATTTGGTGGTGGCATTCTTGAGGATTTAACTAGAAAATCTGAGGGAGAGAAAAAGTCGATTCCAAAGTGCGTTGCACTTGTGACACACTCGTAGTCGTTTGTCTGATAATAGCTTCTCCTTGTTCTGTGCCACAATTGGGACATGTCAAGATTTCATTGGACAGAACTGTTGCAATAGTTCAGTCTGCCACACAAATACTACAAAGGTAATAAGTTGTTGGGATAAGATTAGGGTTAACTGTGGGCTATATTGTCACTCCTTACTTCAACTTTCCTACTGCCTGTGTCCAAATACTGGAAGGATTGGATTCTAAAGTCCAAAGCCCATCAGAGAAAATGCTCTGCCAGCACTGTTTCTTTGAAATGATCGATGACCTCACTACAGGGACATTGAACATATGTCTTAGGTGGCTGCAACACTTCTGTTCTCTTTGCACTTTTCAAATTACTCAACCACGTGGCTTCAGTAGCCCACTTGAGAGGCTGTGTTGCAATTCAAGCAATATTTCTTAATAGTGGCACTTGTTGCATTTTTTTTTCTTTCACAACTTTCCAGTTTTGCCCTCTTAAAAAAAAATCCTTCAGAATTGTAAACTGGTTGTTCAGATTCTGTGATCCAAATAAACTCACATCAAGCCTCTTTGTGTAATATTACTTGTTTCCAGTGGTGAAATCCAATTTTTTTTACTACTGGTTCTGTGGGCATGGTGTGGCTTGGTAGGCGTGGCAGGGGAAGGATACTGCAAAGTCTCCATTCCCATCCCCCTCCAGGGGAAGGATACTGCAAAATCTTCATTCCCACCCCACACCATGAGAAGGATACTGCAAAATCCCCATTCCCTCCCCACTCCTGGGGGAAGGATACTGCAAAATCTCCATTCCCACCCTACTCTGGGGCCAGCCAGAGGTGGTATTTGCCGGTTCTCCGAACTGCTCAAAATTTCCGCTACCGGTTCGCCAGAACCTGTCAGAACCTGCTGGATTTCACCCCTGCTTGTTTCTTATTAAAAAGTTAGATTTCCATGCTTTATCCTGAACTGCTTTTTCAGTTTCTTTCCAAATCTGGAATAGTGTTTGAATTAATAGTAACAAAAAGCATGATGGTAGTAAGTACGGTACCTAGGTAAAAATTATTAGGATTGTATTGTAGGCACAATAGACTCTAAGCAAAAAACCCTTTTTTTTAATGGTGAGGTTTTGTTTCTTGGTTTTGTTTTTGGCCGACACTGAGGTTTAGAAACTTGCTGCTTTGAAAATAAAGATTGTTTCTATCTCGGTAATCAGATCATGAGTATTTGATTATATTTTCTGTAAAACTTTACCTGCGAGCCATTTCCGAACACCAGCAGTGTTCTGAGCAGTTCTCAGTTCTGTAACAATGACTCTACAGTGAATACATGCATATATACAATCATCTTTTTGATGGAATTGAGAGGGGTTAATTACTGTCCTAACCTGATTGGTGTGTTTGCAATTAATTGCTTAATGTCACCTTTTGTTCCAACAAGGAATTGTTTCCATGCAACTCACTTCAGAAATGTTTAGATAAAGCCTTTTATTTATCTTTTGATTCTGCAGATGACGTAATAACAGCAGAGGGCAGATACAGTTTGAAGATGAGTGCTAACAGCTTTGCCAGAAGCAAGATTTAGAGAAGGTGCAGAGTTTCCCATGCATCCATCCCATTGAAAAAGTTTTGACTACTAGGATTACAGTAACACATATGCCTTATTATTCCAAATTATCAAAAGAGACAGACAATTCCTTCAGTGAGGTTCTTGGTTAAAGTACCTTGGTGGATTTAAAAAAAAAAAAGTCTCTAGTTTAAATTTGAATTTCCCTTTGAGCAATTCTTTGAAACTGCTCCTAACATACCTCAATCCAAGGAAATATCGCCTGCCTCCTCTAATAAAGTAGCATCTGTTTATACTGCAGAACTGTTGAAAAATAAATTATAGGCTTGATTGAGAAGTTAGGCACAATTCCCAGGAGGGAAGGCCAAGACATTCTTGCATTGCCATCCAAGTTCCTACAAGGCTGTGACCATCATATCACCGCGAGTCAAACTCAGCCTGAAAGATTTTGCCTTACTGGATTCTACAAAGAATTAGATTTATAAAGGATTTTCTACCCCAGAATGCACACATCGAATGACAACATTAGCGTTTGTCCACAGCACTTTCGCAGTCACAAAAACTTCCTATACCAAAATGTTCTCTTTTTTTCCCTAATAAAATCCTCTTCAGGATCTTATCTAGGATGTGGAATAACCAGTCTTTAAGTAACCCAAGCAGATGTTAAACAATTATTACCCAGATCTTGGCCACTTGCATGCAAGCATGGCATGGACACGTTTTAGCAATTCCTGATGTTTCCTTAAATTGTGTGTCCAACCAATATCTGAGGCAGTTCCTTTGGTCTTAATGTAGTGTTTTTCAACTCAATCAATATAATGCACGCCCCCCCCCCCGATTTTTAGTGGCGTGTCCAAGTGGCTCTTAAAATATGGGTTCTATTTGCCACTTTGTCAGCATTGGGTGGCTGAAACTACAGTGTTTCAGATTGATTTTGAACATGAATTTACACTGCTTCTCTTCCAAAAGGTCATTAAACCTTTATTCAACCATGGGCATAATGTGTGTTGGGAAGGGGCAGTGAAATGGGAGAGGGAGAATCAGTTGAGGACCTGTCAGGAATTGCTTGGGCTACTTCTGAACCTGGGAAACATGTGGCAAAAGCAGCCCCAATAACAGCTCATAGGAACAGTGGGAGTGATTGTCCCACAAAAATGGAGAGAGGGAGGGAGGGAGGGAGAGGGAGGGGGAGAGAAAGAGGGAGAGAGAGAGGGAGAGAGGGAGAGGAAGAGGGAGGGAGGGAGGGAGGGAGAGGAAGGGAGAGGAGGAGAGAGAGAGAGAGAAAGAGAGGGAGAGAGAGAGAGAGAGAGAGAGAGGGAGAGAGAGGGAGAGATACTAATACTGTCAGGTATTCAGGTTCATCCATCTCAGAAATTTGGAGACTAAAAAGCCTGCTCTCCCCCTTCTCTTTCTGCATCTCTAAGATCTGACAGTTGATTCCCAGACTGGGAGAAGTGACAGGTGAAACAGGGTATATATGACTGCTGATCGGTAGCTAAACTCATAGGGATATCCATCTGTCAAACCATCTCCAATCCCAGTAGAGCTGTGACTGCCTGCCAGCTTTCCCACTGGTACTGATGTTGAAAATCAGGGATGAAGGTGGCTTCCCTGCGTAAGAAATAAGATCACTCTCCTGGTCAGACTTCATACCAAACCCTCCAATAAACTTCAGTCCAGAAACCCAACACACACTTAGCAGTTGTCTGCAGAAGTTTAAAGACATGGCCCAGATAGATAAATAGCATTTACTGATATAGAAGAAGTCATATATCTGCAGCAGATCAGTGAACATTAGAGCACAGGAATCAAGCCTACTCCCACCCTTCCTATAATCTGGACCTTTTTATCTTGCTTTTTTGCATCAATGGATCTTTAACTGTCCTTATTTTGACTGTGAAGGTAGGCATCAGCATTTTAAATTCTGTCCAATTTTAGATCCTGCTTCTCTAACCTTAGAATTCCCCTGCCACAAGACAGAACAAAAGTAATGGGGGATTAGTGATGGGGACAGCAAAAATCTATGATGGTTTAGTTTTTTTCTGGCACACTCATCAGAGAACTGTTATGAATGACAACTGAATCATGGGAAAGAGTCTGCAGGTTGAGTATAGAGCAGATTACACCAACTATTCCTCGGGTAAAATTGGCCAATTTATCATTCCAAAAATAGGTTGGATTTTAAAAGGCATAATAACCAAATATTTAGGCTGTTTCATATAGTAATAACAGAACGCCAAAATCTCAACGCTGCGAACGTCTAAAGTTTGGGTAACGCTTGCTGTAATGGCCAGCAAGCAGGCTTTGCTTTAAAGCTGTCCTAAAGTTGCCGTTCCAGAAGCATCCAGTAGATGGAGGAGTTAACCAAAAAAGAATCCCGTCTTGAAGGCATTGCCCTAGTAAAATACGGGAGGATCCTGAATCTAATACAACTGTGCCATAACCATTTTGAGTTCTGATCAGTAGCAAATGCGGAACGACAGAGCACAGGGATTTACTCGCCAAATGGAAATAAAAGCCATCCTTCATCAAAGGAAAAACATGTTGTTGTTGTTGTTTGGTTGTTTTTTTTAAAGAGCACCCAAATTCATAGGAATTACCATGACTAGCCAGCTGGGTTCAATAGTTTGGATCTTGAGTTGATTCCAGCAGTGGCTTTGATTGTGCAATCATCCAGCCTCTGACATGACATTTTATGGAAGGGAGGGAGTCTTAAAGATGTTCACTTCCATTTATTCCCCCCCTTCCCCCCCTTTTAATCCATACCCCTTCCCAAGTTGTCTTCTGCCTTTTTTTTTTTTTTTTGGTTTGGTACTACAAGAAAAACTGAACATTGAACAGACTTATTTGATTGGCAGTGCCAGGAGCTGTCTGTCTGGAAGCACTCTTCTTAACACTTGCATAAATCCAGACTGGTGCCACTGTCTATGGATATGCTCCAGCAAAGCAATCTGATTCTATTTGCAGGCTTGAAAAAAAAAATAATAGTATAGTTTTCATGCAGGATATCCAACATCCATCCTCCCCCCTCCCCTCTCTATCCTTAAATCTAGAATAATGTACTGTGGCATAAAGTAGCACTAATTAATCTTTGCAACTAGCAAAGGCTGAATAAGTTTGTAAGTAGGGAGGGGATATGTGTAAGGAATGTGGGTGGCTCAGTGGCTAAGACACCGAGCTTGTCGATCAGAAAGGTCGGCAGTTCGGCAGTTCAAATCCCTAGTACAGGTCTCCTGCGTGAGCAGGGGGTTGGACTGGATGACCTCCAAGGTCCCTTCCCACTCTGTTACTGTGAAGACATAGCAAAAACGTCTGGAAAGGACTGTTCTGGTTGTCCCATACGGAGGCCTATTATACTTTCTTGCACGATTGATGTTATCAAGGGCTTGGTTAACCAGTATCAGGGCTGCATCTCTGTTGGGTCTGAGCATTCAGACTTTCTCCGCAGGCATGACTGAAGCCTCCACTGAAGTGGGATACAATAAGCCAGGCTTGATCAGGATTCTTTAGTCAGGCACTTACCAAACAAACCTTGATAGACAAGTCAGAGCGATAGAGATGAAGGAGAACAAAGGCTGCTAATCTTAACTATTCCTACCTTAAGTATCCAGATTGTTAAGGGCAGACTTTCTTATACAAGTAGTCCTTGACTTGTGACCACAATTGAGCCCCAAATTTCTGTTGTAAAGTGAGACACTTGTTAGATGAGTTTTGCCCTATTTTACGAGTTTCCTTGCTGCAATTCTTAAGTGTATCACTGCAGTTGGTAAATCAATAACCCGGTTTTTAAGGTTTTTAATCTGGCTTCCCCATTAATTTTGCTAGTCAGAAGGTTGCAAAAGGTGATCACATGATCTTTTGAACCAGAAATATGAACCAGTTGCCAAATGTCTGAATTTTGAGGACAAGATCATGGGGATGCTGCCAAGCCATAACTGAAAAACGGTCATAAGTCACAGTTGCAACTTTGAATGGTCACTAAATGAACTGTTGTACGTCAAGGACTACCTGTAATTGTCTCATGGACAGAGTGTTGGAAGAGGACCAGACAGCAAGTTGGACATAATTGGGACCTATTGATAGAAATTTCCTCTTGTTTTTAGCTTTCAGTATATAGCACCCAAAAGATATGTGAACCCTAAACTATTTTGCTGTTTGGTCTAGCGATTAAGGTACCAGGTTCAGAATCAGGAGGCTGTGAGTTCTAGCCCTGCCTTAGGCATGAAAATGACTGGGTGACTTTGGGCCAGTCATTTTCTTTCAACCCAACCCACAGGATTGTTGTGGCGGGAAAAATAAAATAAAAGGAAGGGCAGTGGTAAAATCCAATTTTTTTTTACTACCAGTTCTGTGCACAGTTGTCAAAAACTGAAATGTACAATTTACTGACATCACGGTACCAGGCGATGCCAGAGTCGAAGAAAAAGAACTGGAAAAAATCATGAAATATTGCAACCTGGCCATCAAAACTACATGGCTATGGATGAAACATATAACAGTGATACACATTGTCATCAGGGCACTTGGTACCATGTCCAAGAATTTTATAAGATACATCAACAAATTGCAGCTTCCTGTAATAACACCAATGGAACTGCAAAAAACTGCACTACTTGGAACATTGTACATCTTAAGAAGGTACTTGGTTGATACCTAGGATGCTGGCAGCAACCTGTATCAACCATTAGCACCAGTCAATGGTATTTGTGACGCATTTTTGAATGTTCAGTTGACTGAGTTTCATGTTTAATGAATAAAGTAAATAATAATAATAATATTTTTTCAAGTGTGTAGAGTATGCAATGGGGCTTTTCACCTTCCACTTTTCCACTGGGTCCATTTAATTTTAATGATTATATTTAATAAGGCCAAGGGATGTCCACAGCAAGGGTTCCAAAAATGTCAAGATTGCTACCATGATTGCAATCAAAGTTCTACATATACGAGTCACAGCATCTATTGCAAGGCCTTGTTGCAATTGAGCAACACATGAATTCCAGAAATAAAGATACCTACAGGCCACAGTTATGACAGTTCTTCAAAGCATTAATACCACTTCCTAATCCCTTCTGCTCAATTCAGAAGGCTAAAACTCCCATGGTCCAATCTGATTTCCCTCCAAATAATCAACAGGAACCTGCAAAAAAAAAAAAAAAAGTTTTGAAGCAAGTCTGTTGACGTAGGAGCAACTAACCCCCCCTATTTTGCCTTAACTAAGGAATAAATAAATAAATTATTAGCCCTCTCCCCAATTCATGTTTCAGGATGTGTTGTGCACGTCTAGTCATTAAATATAACATTTCACTTCAGGCAAGGATGAATTTAACTGACAAAATGAATGAGAGGCCTTCCTAGAAGCCTGCTTTAGATCAGAAGTTTTTAAAAATGGATGTGGCTTGGAGAAGAAAGAGACAGCCACAAATCTTAAAAGATCGGTCTTCCTGTGCCAGGCTCAAAGCAGCTTGACTAAGGAAAAGGGAATGAATAATATATAAGCTAGGCTATAGGTGACATCTTAATTATGCCCTATTAGATTTTGCAAAAGAAGATACTTCCTTGGAGGCGGAAAAACCCTTAAGATAAGAAGTAGACAAATAGGCCTTCCTCAGCTTTACATCATACCCTGAAATCTGAAAGATCTATTTGATTAAAGACAGTGATGGTGGGCATGGAAACTGTGTGCTAAGAAAAGAATATGCTGTAGAAAATAATGAGGCCTCTCCATTCTTTTTCACCATCCTTAAAAATTAGGGTCATCAGGCAGGACAATATCTTGTGGGACACCTAATCTAGGCTGAAGAAAGAGATGATTCATTCTGGGCAACAACAAGGATGATAACCTCTATTTTTCTGCTAATCTATTGGGTACAAGGTGACCTGAAAAGACAAAAGTCTATGATCTGCTGATTAGGATTAGGCTGGAAACACAATAATCCTTCACCTCTTTGCTCTTCTGCACATCCTTTGTCACTTTGGCCCGTAAACATCTTTATCATTTGTTCTTCAGTGAGAAAGTAAATTTGTTACTGTACTGGCCCTCAGCAGAGGTCAAAAACAACAAAAAAACCACCCCAAATTACGCTGGAGGTGTCTATTAAACAATCGTTTTGCGCACAAGGCCGTATTAAATGCTAGCAGCACCAAGGACGAAGGGCAAAAGAGTAACTAGCAACAACCTGAAAAATGAAGGGATTTACGCATACGTCTGTGGAGTACTTTAGATAAAGGATACAGCAGATTTCGGAGTTTAATAAACAGAATGCAGACAACACTTCGTATCAGTTTGCAGAAGCACATTCTGTGACTTCAAATTTCAACAGCAAGCAATTTTTGTAAGAACTGATTTGGTAAATAATAAATATATCACACAAAGTAACACTGCATCCCTTTTTTGTGAAAATATGCCTTGGGCTTTGGATTTTTTTTTTTTTGTTTAAAAAAAATTGATTTGATATTCTGCTCCCAGTGAACTTATTTTTTAAAATAAAGGGAATCTGAATGTACAGATGTGCTAAGTCACTGAAACAATCTGATCAAGACTGCTTTTTTAAAAAAAGATCACATATAGAGAACTCCGCATCTGTGAAAGATATAGGAACAGATGGTAATGTCAAGGAGAAAATAACTTTTTTTCCAATCTCCTTCACCAAAATCTAAGCATCCTACAGAGAGCCCTGCAAAAACAAAGTGATATTTTGGAGAGAATAAGTAACTCCCTGTCAATTGATTCACTGTTGAAAATAATGCTCAAAGCTACACCTAGACAGGATTGTGCTCCAATTGGTGTATTCACAGCGACTCACGAGTGGAGAGGCTGTTCCATAAATTCACGTGGTAGTTATGACACACAGTCAATGTCTTGCAACTTGAACATTTCATCACTGGCCATCATTTCTATTTTACAAGCTTTTAAGGGCAATCCAAGAAGTGGTTCCTAGATATAGAGAGAGCTCCTTGTAATATAAATGGATTTTTATTCTTAAATAAGTAACACACATTATCATAACTTTCTATTATACTAGAAGTGAAGCAAGAGAAGAAAACTCAAGAACTGATCTCGGAATGGGATTAAGACCCCAATTTCCAGGTCCATCCAACATAAGCAAAAAGCAAGAAAACAAGAAAACCTTCACAGCTGGAATACCTATATACCAAATATCCATTCTGAAGTGTGGAGGAAAATAAAGAGCAATATATATATTCAAAGTTTCCAGGATACCAATGTCATTGCTTCAAGGCCTTTCATTTGCTTTCATGCTTTTCTGGAGAAATAAAGAGCTGTAATGCTCATCCTAAAGAAAAAGACACATCTAAAGTAGGTGAAAAGACAGAGTGGAAGTCCATGCAAGGAAACAAAATCAGATACAATTCATTCTACAGCTGCTTCATCTTGCATGAGAAACACACAAGGTTTCCCCCCACCTCTAATTAACTGTATGTCTGTGTGCATAAACTATTATAAAGAAACACAAATAGAAAGCTCAGTTATGCAAAATTTAGCTTGTCCAAGAGACAGGTGCAGGAACAGATGAGTTGGGAGTTTTTCCAAGGACATCAAGCTGAAAGAGAGAACCACTTTTCCAAGGACATCAAGCTGAAAGGGAGGACAGTCAAGGACCTAGGCTAGAAACCAGGAAGAAAGCGAGTTGTAGACAAGCATGAAGCCAGCTGGGTGATTCTGAGTGATTCTCTCTCACAGTACTAGGAAGGAGGCAATGCCAAGCTACTTATGAAAACCCTTGCCAAGAAAATTGCAGGGATTTGTCCAGGTAGCTGCCAGGAGTCAATACTGACTTGAAGGCGTGCAAACACACAAGCTGAGCTTTTGGAGCACTGTTTGCAATGAGTGGAGGGTTGAGAAGGTGTTTTTTTTAAAAGTAGATCTTATTTACAGGTCACCATGCATCAGATGACATCCGACCTCTCTTAACTTTTAACGTTAGCTGAGCAGAGATGGGTGAGAGCTCTGTCGTTAAACCTGAAAACATCACCTTGTCTCAGCAGATCTAACGGTGGTTTTGGTGTTAGCTTCAAAGAAGCCTTTCCATTGTAAAAGAGCCTCCAATTAATTCAAATCTTTCTTGTTTGCATTGGAGGTATTGTAATCTAACTGGTACAGAACATCAAGCCTCATATTTTAGTTATTCTACTTCAAAGTTTAAGAGAAAATTGGAATAATTACATAATTAACCAATGATTAGTTAAATTACTAGCTTTAGATTTGGACTATAAAGAACTGAATAACCACAGACAGCTTTCTCTTTGATGCTACCTAGTGGATGTCCAGTTTCTTGCAGTCCAAATCTGGTAGGCTTATTATTGGTTTCTACCAGGATATGAATATGATGCAACATGACAAATTTACTCTTTTTTTTTTTAAAAAAAGTGCCAGATTTGCAAAAGCAAACATTGGAAGACTGAAGTACATCTTTCTTCGGATCAAAGAAACTTAGAACTATAAGAAACACTATTATCTGAAAAACCAAAGTAGTAGCTAATAAGCTTGAAGAATTCCTTAGTTAAAAATTGTTCACTTAGATTTGGTTTCTGTTTTTCTAGGTACATTGACAAAATAATCCCTAATACATTACCTCCAATAGTGCATATATTTTCCTGAACAGAAATATTAGCCATTAAAATCAAAACATGTCATTATACCATACAGTATATCTTCTACATTATAAAAATTGGTGAAGCATGACATCAAATTTCAAAGGAAAAAAAAAATAAAACCTTTAAGCATCCAAATAAACAGATTAGATTTATTTATTTATTCATTCATTCATTCATTCATTCATTCATTCATTCATTCATTCATTTATTTATTTATTTATTTATTTATTTATTTATTTATTTATTTATTTATTTATTTATTTATTTATTGGTTCGATTTATATGCCACCCTTTTCCAGAGACTCAGGGCGGCTTACAATGGGAATCTGAATGTACAGAATGAAGGCTATGAAGCAATAGCCTTCATACTTTTGTATATACCTGCTTAGTAGGGCTTTCGGCCCACCCTAAGCGGTGTTCTTTTTTATACAAAGTCAGCTTATTGCCCCCACAAACCGGGTCCTCATTTTACCTACCTCAAAAGGATGGAAGGCTGGGTCAAGCTTGAGCCTGGTAAGATTTGAACTTGCAGTAATTGCAGGCAGCTGGTGTTACTTAATAGTGCATTAGTCTGCTGCGCCACCAAGGCTCTTAATTAATTTCCAGGAAATTCAGCAGTAAAATACTGAAAGGACCCTTTCTGGTCCAGACAAATTAAAGAATACTTTAAGGGGGTCCCTGATGCTGTCTGAGCTTGCTTGTTTTCTTGCAGATGTTTCATTACCTTAACTAGGTAACTGTAAGTAGAACGTTACAATCCAGGAACAGATACAACTGATGCACAATGCACAAAGGTCCTCCTAGCCATGACTGCTACCTGGGGTCCAGGTTGTGCACCAGGATTGTTGTTTGTTGTGATGATATTACCTAATTAGGGTAATGAAACATCTGCAAGACAGCAAGCAAGTTCAGAGAGCATCAAGGACCCCTCATTTCAACCCTGAGCTACAAATATTCTCCTTTAAACGAATACTGTGGATGTTCTGTCTTGGTGCCTGTAGAACATTGAAGTCTCAGTGAAGAACAACAGGCTTCAGTTGAACCCTGGTAAGAGTGAGTGGCTTTGGCTTTTTAGGACCTTCTGAACCTGCGACTTTACCATATTTGGCACTGGATGGGATAGCATTGCCGAAAACAAACCTAGTGCACAACCTAGACCCCAAGTAGCAGTCATGGCTAGCAGGACCTTTGTGCGTTGTTCACCAGTTGCATCTGATCCTGGATCGTGAGGCTCTACTTACAGTTACTCATGTCCTGGTCATCTCCTGGATGGGCTACTGTAATGTACTGTAAGCATACTAAAAAGCAGAGACATCACCCTGCCACCAAAAGTGCATATAGTCAAGGCTATGGTTTTCCCAGTTGCAATGTATGGTTGTGAAAGTTGGACCATAAGGAAGGCTTAGCGCCAAAGAATTGAGGCCTTTGAACTATGGTGCTGGAGAAGACTCCTGCAAGTCCCTTGGACTGCAAGGCGATCAAACCTGTCAGTACTAGAGGAGATCAACCCTGACTGCTCTTTAGAAGGACAGATTCTGAAGATGAAACTCAAATACTTTGGCCACCTAATGAGAAGGAAGGACTCACTGGAGAAGAGCCTAATGCTGGGAATCATTGAGGGCAAAAGAAGAAGGGGACGACAGAGAATGAGGTGGCTGGATGGAATCACTGAAGCAGTAAGCGTGAGCTTAAATGGACTCCAGATGATGTTAGAGGACAGGAAGGCCTGGAGGAACATTGTCCATGGGGTCGCGATGGGTCAACTAACAACAACAACAATCTATCCATCCATTTCTTTCTGGTTAATCCATTGGCAAGACTGAGCATAGACATAGCTTTCAACAAACCACATTTTATCACTATTGTGGCAGCAGATGAAATTTCCCATCTGAAAAATATGTAAGCTGATGTACGATCTGAAAGAACGTCAAAAAGACATGGGCTAAATGTCTATGATAGAAAATGTCTGGTTACTGCAGGGAATAATTCAACACAAGAAAACTAATGTCAGCCTTGGGAATAGCCTTTGGGAGCTTGTTCCTGAAAGTCCTTGCATGACAAACAAGACAGAATCACAGCAGGTGGGCAAGATTGGGGGCTAAGTTTTCCAAGCCAAGATCAGAAATATTTACTAGATGAGTAGAGATTCAGAGTCCTTCTCCTCCCCTCTCCCCCACCCTCTTAGGATAAGTAAGCCATGTTCATTAAGCTTACTAAACATTGTCCCAATGGTAGAGGACAGGAAGGCCTGGAGGAACATTGTCCATGGGGTCGTGATGGGTAGGACATGACTTCGCAACTAACAACAATGTACTGTAATGGGGCTGCCCTTGAAGAGTATCCAGAAGCTTCAGCTGTTGCAAACTGCAATGGTACTGGGAGTTATGAGTGTTCCTAGAAAGACATATGTTTTACCTCTGCTCCATGAGCTGCATTGGTTACTAGTTTGCTTTCAAGTCCAAATCTGTTATCTGAGGTACCATCTCTTCCCGATGACATCTATCTGTCCCATCAGGTCTGGCAGGAGAGACATGTTGAAGATCCCATCTGTGAAGGAGTTTCATCTGAAGGGACCTAGCAAGTGAACTTCTTCTGGAGTGGCATCCCACTCTCTGGAACATCATCGCTTCCAAGGTGAGGTTAGCCCCATCCTGTGTGACCTTCTAGAAAGCACTCAAAAATGTGTTTTTTTCAGTAACCTGGGGATCTGTGGTAACAGAGAGCCCTCAATAAATAAATGACTAGCTCTGGAGACCCAGAAGTGATTCTGTGAAAAAGAAGAAAAATAAAATAAAATAAAGAGTTTGAATTTGAGAATATCAGTTCATTCCAAGTCCAAAAGGGTGGGGAAGATCCTAGAACCTATTTTTCTCAGGGTCCAGAGTGCAGATCATCTGCTACCATCAGCCTATTGAGGCTGTTCTAGGCGTTTCATTCTCCAATAGCTGCTATTTCCTGGAAAAGGAAGCACGTTTTCTTATGGGGCGAAAAAGGATTTTGAATTTAGGAGGGAAAATCCTGGAAAATGAGAGAAAATAACCAAAGAAAAACTAAGGTACTATAGCAGCGATGGTTAAGATGTTTCATTGCAATCAAATTTATATAGTAGTCCTTGACTTCCAACAGTTCATTTAGTGACTGTCCAAAGTTATAATGGCACTGAAAAAAGTGACATGACTGTTTTTTACACTTATGACCAGTGGTGGGTTGCTACAAGTTTGCCCTGGATTGGGCAAACCAGTAGCAGCAGTGGCAGGAAGCTCCGCCCACCTGCCCGGACGCTTCTGCACATGTGCAGAAGTGTTGTGCGCGTGGGCAAGTGTGCCTGCACACGCCCACGAGTGAACCGGTAGCGATAGTTTTTTAAACCTGCCCATGCTTATGAGCTTTGTAGCATCCCCATGATCATGTGATTAAAATTCAGATGCTTGGCAACTGACTCATACTTATGACCGTTGCTGTGTCCCTAGGTCACATGATCATGACCAAGCATGTTTTGCAACATTTTGACAAGCAAAATTAATGGGGAAGCTGGGTAAACTTAACAACCTTGTTGCTAACTTATCAACTGCGACGACTCACTTAGCAACTATGGCAACGCATTGTAAACTGCCCTGAGTCTCCGGAGAAGGGCGGCATATAAATCAAATTTAAAAAAAAAAAAGAAAGAAAGAAAGAAAGGTCATAAAATAGGGCAAAACTCATTTAACAGATGTCTCACTTAACAACAGAAAATTTGGGCTCAGTGATGGTTGTAAGTCGAGGACTACCTGTATTTCCAAAGACCACAAAGCTGACTAGATTACCTTAGACTGGTTCTTCTCTCTCATCCCAATGATGAGAATAGTGTTTTTTTGTGGGGATAAAATGGAAATAAAATATCCTGCGATTTCAGAAGAAAGAAGACATGTAGAGGAAGAAGAGAAGCAACAATGACATATTTTAAAGAATCATTTGGAGCACCTTCGGACTTCTTGGCATTACTTGGAAATCAATGGAATAGTTTACCTTTATGATTAAATGAGGAATTGGACTAAACACAAGTTCCTCTGTTCTGGACACAATGGGGGCAGGGGAGACATATTTAAAGTACAAGAAAGCCACCATCCTGGCAAAGAATGTTTAAGACTGAGTAGACCAGCTATAGTGGTAGTTTCCATCTCTCCTTCCTTTCTTCTGATATCCCTAAAGAGTGATAAAGAGCTGATAAAATTATCTGCTGCAATGTCCTACCTGTCAATGACTACTTCAGCTTCAACCACAACAATACACGAGCACACAATAGATACAAATGTAAAAGTGAACCGCTCCAAACTCTGCAGAAAATATGACTTCAGCAACGAGTGATCAATGCCTGGAATGCACTACCTGACTCTGTGGTTTCATCCCAAAACCCCCCAAATTTTAACCTAAGACTGTCTACTGTTGACCCCATTCCTAAGAGGTCTGTAAGGGGCGTGCATAAGAGCACCAGTGTACCTATCGTCCCTGTCCTAATGTTTCCTCTATTTGTATCTATTTTATGTATTCAATTCATGCTTATACTTATATATATTACCTAATAAGTTCTTGACAAATAAAATAAAATAAAAATAAAAGAGTGGTGGCAGCTGGAAAGTTTGCCCCTAAAAATGTACAGTTTCAGATGTAACGTTTGAAATATTTAAACATGTACATAAGCGCATTTTTATAGGTGTTTGTTTCAGTTGTTGCAGAAACTATAGGGACAATGTTTATTGGTTTCCTAGGGCTTCAAGTTGCTAGTAAAGTTATGCTTTATTCAGTATTCAAGTAATTCATCAAGTATTCAAAATATTCAAGTAATATTTCATCATGATGCCAGTATTAGTTTTTGGTTTTTGGATTTAGTTTTGCCATATCCTGCAATGACTTGTTTCCAATTTCTTCTTAATAAATTATTCTAAATCCTCAATAAAAACTATCTCTTGGACATTTTGCAAGGGGAAAAAAAAAGAGCCTTAATCAGGAGGAAATCGGGAGGAAAAAAAGGTGATTCTAAATAAGTCCAAATGTTTGCCCAACTAATAAAGTGTTACTTAGAGTGAGAGATAGGTCTTGAAATTTTGGACCACTGCCAGTAGCTCTCCTGACTTCTGAAAATTCACTGACCTCACCACTGCTGTGGTCTGCCAGTTTGCCCCATCTTTTGTCCAAGCGGTGGGCTGGTTGCCTTTGTTATTCAGTAGCACTAGCAACCTTCATTCAGACATGGCCACCTTCCTCTAGGCAGATGGGTAAGCTAATCAGCAATATAATAGGGTGATGAAAGGAAGATGAAAAGAATAGCTGCTATCTGTGTTGGGCACCCATCACTGAGGAGCTGATTACATAGGGAGCTGATTATGTAAGATCACAGGTAGAGGAAGAAGAGTCTGGCTGTAGCTGCATGAGTGCCAGTGGGTCTGTGGGGATATGGGGGCGGGGGGGGGGGGAGGGCGAGGCAAGGCAAGGTGACAAAATCTATCAATGCAGAGACCCAGATGGCCCTGGGAGGGGAAATTGGTAGCAGCCGGCAATGAAATGCAAAAGATGCTTTGTAACAAAGCTTTTTCTGCAAAGCTTAAGATAAGGAAAGTGGCCATTCATCGCAGAAGTAACATCCCATAATACAATCAGATGATAAGTTAACACAATCATCTCACTCTGAATGATTGAATTGCCACCAATTACTGCCAGGGTGAGTGATCATTTTGTTTATATTATGTTTGATATAGAACTGAGAACACTTTTACATTTCTGGGCTTTTTTTCTCCTTCCCAGACCTTTATGTAGAGTTACTTGCCAACTGATATGCAAATGATAACCAGTCCATGAAGATTCATTTTACATTTATAATGTAGTTTTATACACATCGACTCAGAAATAAATGTCACGGTGAGTCCTTTATGGTAGGTTTTTGCTTATAAGGTTTTCAGGTTAATTTCACTACAAAATTCTGGGTTGTTAATGGATAAACTGGAATACATATGTAAAATGGCAGGATCATCACAGTTCCTTGTAAAAATGGCAGTGATATTTTGGAAATAATATGTTTTCAGAAGTCAGTGGATTTACTTTGAAGTAAGCATGCAGGGATGCGGTGGCTCAGTGGCTAAGATGCTGAGCTTGTCGATCAAAAGGTCGGCAGTTCAGCAGTTCGAATCCCTAGTGCCGCGTAACAGGGTGAGCTCCCGTTACTTGTCCCAGCTTCTGCCAACCTAGTAGTTTGAAAGCACATAAAAAATGCAAGTAGAAAAATAGGGACTACCTTTGGTGGGAAGGTAACAGCGTTCCGTGCGCCTTTGGCATTTAGTCATGCCGGCCACATGACCACGGAGATGTCTTCGGACAGCGCTGGCTCTTCAGATTTGAAATGTAGATGAGCACCGCCCCCTAGAGTCGGGAATGACTAGCATGTATCTGCGAGGGGAACCTTTACCTTTACCTTAAGCATGCATAGAATTTCAGCCTGAAAGTATCTAATTCTTGAAATCAATGAATGGTCTCTTTTTAATGTACCATTGTCATCTTTTTTAATTACAGTCCAAGACCGGTACAGCATAAGTTAAAGCGACCCAACCCAACTAAAGCGACCCAAATCCAAAAATAAACATTATAACAGTTTAATACTTATTGTACTTCTATGAACAAATCTTGAAAATTTCCTAGCTAGATCAGATTGGAATCAGCTGCCATGAGGATGGTCTTATCTAATTATTTATTTTTATATCTCAATATGCTGCATTATTTTATCTGATTTTAGTCTAGTTTAGTTTAGTTTAGTCAGATTATTTTCCTGATTAGTCTAATCAGGAAACAATAAACAAAACTATTAACAAATCTGGATATTATATAACCTTATCATGAAGGCACAAAATGTAGGAATTAAAATGTGATTTCAGGACACCTGGCATTTTTAAAAAAATGCTTTCAGGTGGCTAAGCAGTCTTTCTATTAGAGGGTGAATTAATTCACAGCACAGTTCTGCATAGTGTTTTCACCTTAGAAAAACACTTTCTTGGATTTTGAGTTCTCTAGAAGAGCTATGACATTGCCTAAGTTCTACCAGGATTCCTTAAAATCTAGCTTCCATCAAGGTTGAAGGGAGAGGTGTAATGTAACTAATTTCACTGCTAAATAGTCCAGTCATTCATGTATGCAACATTTTAGTCCATATTTATAGCAAATCACAGGTTTTGATGCATACAGTATATTCTTGGTGGAACTGAATCACTACTGTAATGATATTTTAAGATCAGAGTATGGGAAAATATTTAGAAGTATACTATAGCATATTAGCACTGAAGATAAAGAAGAATGATAAATGGATCTACTATAGAGTACTTAGAGTAATTCATTTAATACTAATAGATGCACATCTTCAATGACTTATAGATGCCAATCCAAATTTTGCAATTGGCTAGATTGCATTTTATACATTGTATAAATTGTGTAAATTGCCAATTGGATCAAGGCTGTATGCCATAATTTAAAATTGCAACCTGTATTGTATATATGTCAAACTTTTGTTGCAATCAAAATGTGATTCCAGCCAGTTGCATACCCCCCTCCTAAATATAGTAGCTTAATAAAGGGCAGCCCTATATGTAAAGCTACAAAGGTGTGTTTTGTGCTGTGCTTCACTGTGGTGTTAGACTATAATGCTATGACATCACTGGGCCTGATTGTGAGCAAAGTGATGGCAAGAGACAAATAGAAGTCTCTTGTATTACTGTAAATGTGATTGTAAAAGTCACATGCACCACAAAAGGTATTTTTGTATCATTGCATGTCAATCTGTGATGAAATCCAACAATGTCTTTCTTTGAATGAACACAATTTCTGCTTAGGGAATGGAGGAGAATTATTTTCCCTAGCAATCAGTACTTTTAATGTCTGAGAGTGATAATGACTGTAGTCTGCATATCTTGTCATTAATATAGTTGGCAGGGTAAGTCATCACTTGTTTTCTTTATCATAAAAGAAAATCTAATACAGGTAATCCTTGACATGGCCACAGCTGAGACCGAATTTTCATTGCTAAGCAAGGCAGTTAAGTGAGACGCACCCAATTTTATGACTTTTTTTGGCCATTGTTGGGTGAATCATGTGGTCATTAAGCGAATCCAGCTTCCCCCATTGACTTTGCTTGTCAGAAGCTGTCTGGAAGGTTGAAAATGGTGATCACATGACCTCAGGATGTGCTACCATTGTAAACATATGCTGGTTCCCAAGTGCCCAAATTTGGACCATGTATCAACTGGGGATGGTGCAACAGTCATAAGAGTGATGACCAGGTTTTTTTCAGTCCTATTTAATTTTGAACAGTCCTTGAATGGATGGTTTTAAGTCAAGGACTACCTGCAGACAGACATAATTGTTCTTATCTGTACCTCCAAGCATCTTTTTTTGTATCCAAAGTTTACTGAAAACATTTCTTTTAAATACTTTAGAAATGTTATTCATGCTTCTATTATTTTTGTTTCTCCGTATGGAGAGGGCTTTTCTTTTTATTACTTTCAAGCACAGTGAATCACTCAGCTTAAACATTAAGAGGTAACTGTTAAAGGATGGGCTCAGAGCATATCGTTTGTACAGAGGGATTTTCTTTTTTATGAAGTACAGCTTCAGTCTTCTTTGTATGTAGATTTAGGTTTATCTTTTCTTACATCATAGTTTTCTTTTAAGATGTTGGGATACTGGATTATGAGAGGAATTCCACCATCCTTTGCTTTCAGATAGCATGGCTATGATATCACTCAGATTCTTTTCTATGCCCCGCCCGCACCCTGAATTCTCTCTCTTCAGTCCTCCACCCAGTTCAAAATCTCATTTTCCATTTTACCCTTTCCGTCCCAAACTGAAGCAAAAGGGTTGCTTTTACTCTTCCACCCTAAAACTCAGTAGAATCATTACAGTACATCCAACACTGTACTTCTATTTTATTTGGTTTACATAAATGCTGAAAAGGAAAGGAGGCAGGCAAAATCAGCTCTTTCTCCATCAAGATCTACCGGTATATTTGAAGTGTTTTCTATCAGTTCATCAATGCAGGTCATTTTCTCATAGGCAACTGGCATTAGTAAGGCAGCTATCTTTAATGTTATTACTCTGTGGAAAAAAATATATGTGCCAAGATGCCTCAAGACATCCTCTCTATGACAATAGTTCAATCCACTGAATTCATACCAAATTAATGGGCACATTTTTAAGACTGTCAGTGTCCCATCCATTTACGATGAAGCTAAAATAAAGTAAGATCCACGCAAGAGTCTAGGAATTTCCATGATGAAATTCCCCCATCAGTTAGAAGTCAAAGAATTATATTCAGCTTTTAAAGAATTATAAAATAGCTATTACGCAGTTGTTTCTCCAGAATAATTTTTCCCCTGGAAACAGAATCACTGTACAGTCTTCCAAAGAAATTGTGACATCCGATAACAATATTATATTGTTGCCTTAGTTATGAGGCAGAGATAAATCCAACACCTGTCATTTCACTATCTCCAGCTTTTTAATAAATACCGTCTTCAGCTTTGTATGTGGGAGGAGCTCCCTCAAAACATCTGGCAAAACTATCTTATTCTTCTTCATCTTTAAAAGCTCTCTTGCCTAACATTACATTAATTTAAAACCACCTGGAGAGAAGCTCATATACAGAATCTCCTCACGGTTGCTGAGAGTCTAGATTGGGTCCGCCTTAAACATCTTGGCCCCAACATGGAGGTGATGACCTAATCCCTGTATTTCATGCTATAGAGCAGTGTTGTTTTAAAACTTAGCAACTTTAAGATGTGTGAACTCTAACTCCCTAAATTCCCTAGCCAGACTCCTGGGGATTGAAATTCATATAACTTAACATGGAAAGTTTGAAAAACGCTGCTATAGTACGACACTTTTATGCAAGAATGGAATGCTATTCCTATCATTTTCTTACCTTTATTAAGGCAGGGAAAATCTGCCACAATGCCATCTGTGGTAAATAGGCATTTTGTCCTTAGACCTCATTGCCTACTCCTGAAAATACAACCTCTAATGGTTCATTGAATTCCAGCTTAGACTAGACAGAAAGAACAAGGCAGATAGAGAATGGTCTTTAAAGTCCAATAAATATTTTGGTTTATTGCTAACTACATCAATGAAGAACCCCAAGTGATATAAAAATATCTAAAGGTCAAACGGATTGTACAAATAACTATCTAAGACTGAAAATAACCACAGGATCAGGGGTGAAATCCAGCAGGTTCTGACAGGTTCTGGAGAACCAGTAGTGGAAATTTTGAGCAGTTCAGAGAACCAGCAAATACCACTTCTGGCTGGCCCCAGAATGGGGAGGGAATGGGGATTTTGCAGTATCCTTTCCCTGGAGTGGGGTGGGAATGGAGATTTTGCAGTATCCGTCCCCTGCCATGTCCACCAAGCCACGCCCACAGAACAAGTAGTAAAAAAATTGGATTTCACCATTGCACAGGATCGTCTTTGAAAACAATGGAATAGAAAGGAAGATGCAAGTCAGGGTAATACTTGAATGGTTCTTCTTGAACACATTGCAATGCACCCTCCTAACTCACAAAATGTTTGAAAGGGTAAAATATTTTATAGACAGAAAATTCAATGGAAAAAGAAAATTAAGCCATAGGCCACTGCTTTGAGCTCTTTACTCAAACACAACTGAGAAATTTTCATGAAGAATATAATACTTCAGCTAAAATGGTTAGTGCAGGGGGGGGGCATCCTGTGGACTTCAACTTCCAGAATTCCTGAGTCAGGATGGCATGAATTCCTCAGGCATCCTGGGAATTGAAGTCCGCAGGTTGTAAAGGGATCATTGTTGCCCATCCTCCACCCCAAATTAGTGTTTCCATTTAGGAGCATCATAAAGGGAGCAGTTGTAACTTTAAAAGACTAAACCTACACAATAAGAGTTATATTTACCTTTCAAGCAATTACTATTTTGTTTAGCGACTTTAAAAAATGATATGAAAAAGACAAGGAATGTAGTAGAAAGAAGACAATAATATGCAAGTTATATAATGCTCCAGGAACCACTAAAACAATCTATTCTTGGAGAGGCACCAAAAAGCCTCTATTGAATCAAAATCCAATCTTCTCAAATGAATTTGGCTTTTGATTTTGTGGCTGCTAACAGCCACCATTCACTTCATTGTTGCTAGTTTCCCCTGTTCCACTCAGTGGTGGGATTCTACCAGTTTTACCTGGTCTGGGCAAACTGGTAGTGGCAGGGGGAGGTTCTGCCCACCCACCTGGATGTCATCATGGATGCTCTGTGCATGCGCAGAAGACTCTACACATGCACAGAGGTGGCGCGCACACTCACATTTGCAAACCGATAGCAAAAGTAAGTGAATACCACTACTGGTTCCACTCCATCTTCCAACACTTTGTCAGTCAAGGATGTATCAGGTAGCTAATCCAGGTTAACTATGAAGTAGCAACATTTTAAGATGGGAAGCATTCTGGTTTCCATGTAATTGGGCCAATGCTCTGTTTTGCCATGCGGCCTATGTGGCAATCCTTTCTTGTGGATCAACATGGAAAAAAGGCATTTGTTTCAGGGGTGGGTTCTAAATTTTTTTACTACTGGTTCTGTGGGCATGGCTTATTTTGTGGGTGTGGCTTGGAGGTCATGTGACTAGGTGGGCATGGCTAGCTGGTCAGAGTCATTTCTGGAAGGTCCTCGCACTTACGACCAGTCCTCGCACTTACGGCCCGACTCATTTGTTTGCTTTTAACACTGATCAGCTGTAGGACGGCCCTTTGAAGCCCCGCGGCAAGAATTTAAACAGTTTTTTTCCCCCTCTAGTCAGCTGGGACTCGGGAGGCAGCAATAGATTGGGGGGTGGGACCAAATAAAAGGTAAGAATAACGTGGGGGGGTTGGAGGGCGGGGGGGAGGAGAACCGGTTCGGTGACGTCATATCGTTACCGCTACCAGCTCGGCCGAAACGGACCGAACCGGGAGGAACCCACCACTGATCTGTTTCCCTATCTCAGCAACCAGCCCATCTTCCTTCTGTGACACTTGTGCCCTGTGAACAGTTTCTTCTTTTGCAAGAGGCTGTGAAAAATTATCCACGAGGGTAATTTCCATAGTTTCCCAAAAATTTTAGCACAGGTCTCTTTTCCTTCCCTTCCCGCCTCCTCCCATTAGTCTGCTCTGCTTGCTCAATCCAGTGGAGTGAACTAATCGCTTGCTCTAAATGAAGGCCAGGGATGTCAAGGCTGCCACATATGGGTTGCTTAAATTGCTTCACATGGCGGCTGTCTCTGTGTGGTGAGCCATTCATGTGGATCTTGTCACTACGAATGGCTCAAGAAGAGAGAGAGAAAGAAACCTGCAAGGATAGAAATAATTCAATCTGCATGGTGAGTCGCTACGCACAATCTGTTCACAGCATGTTGGTGACAGACTGAGTTATTTAAAAATATATCTCCCTCGCCCACCAAGATGGGACATGATACTGCCCAGTCTTATCCAAGTAGGGCCTTTACTAAAGATCCTTGAATTCTCAGTCATTATCTGGTGGCTGCCAGGATGGAGAAAGTTCTACTAATCTTTGAAAGTTAAGGTTTCCCCATAACTTAATCCTACATCTTATTGTGAAGCAATGGAACTTGGTGATATTGATTATATCTAGTTACTAGGATCATGTAGTTAAAATGAAAGTCATCTGAAGGAGATGAGGTGAACAATTCTTGGAGCTACCTCACAGGCGGAGTCTTTTGCTTTGAAATACAGCCTCCCTTCTTTCATTTTCTTCAGCAGACCGCTTAATGAACACTACAAGGTAGATGAACAGGTATGCCTATAACATATAACATGACAGATTATTAAGTAGTAGTTGTCCCCAACTTCCAGAATGTTTTCTTCCTCCTCCTGATCATAAAAGAGTCTTTAACAACTCATACACACTACAAAATAATCTTAGCATAATTGAAGATCCCTGAAAGTCAGGCATGTATGCATTCCAGAAAATGTTTGGCACAAAGAGACAAACAAACAAAATCCACCTTTGCCTTAATTACACTTTCTTTGTTTATCATGGTCCCATTTGGCAAAGTAAGATCTTCACAAAAAAATAGTGGAATTGCCTTTTGCTAAAGCATTGGTGGTCAAGATGCATGATTCAGCTCAGCCAAAGACTACAAAAACATTTTTAAAACTGAAGAAGAAAGCACCTTTTAAAGTTTCTCAAATAGGGCAACTTATTTGTGTTCCCTCTTTATAATTTGAAAAGGAAACGCATTTGTGCAATAATAGAGAAGGGTTTAATTATCAACATGAACATTTAAAAAATTAATTCACCATAAAATGTGGGCACGAACTCACATAATGAATGCTGCCAAAGGCAATATCCACAATAACACTTTGACACATGCACACAACCATAATTCACTTAACTCCTCCGGTATCCTTAGAAAGTTGACATATGGGATAATTCTGGTGGTAGCTATGTTTCTAGTTTGTATTTCAGGTTTCCTGAATAGAATGAATTTAAGAAACTGGGTCTTTTTAAGAAAGGGTGCTTCTGTAAACCATAATGAATGATACAGGGGAAAATAACTAAAAAAATGTTTGGCACGGTTGAGTACAAACTTCCTTCCACATCCTTGCATGACTCCCGAAGAATCCTGAAATCCCTGATCTTTTCCCTTCAATGCTGCAATACTTCTTCATTTTTCCTGAATGTAAAATCCAAGGAGATAGGGCAAGTGATTGCCAAGTGAAGATAGCTTTGATTGAGAATCAAATAAACCAACAGAGTTGACCAATGGGCGTCTGAGGAGATGATTCTGTCAAGGGCTTACTAAATCTTGGGACCATCATAAAGCAATATGTACACATAGTGCTAGTCCAAAATATGTTTGGTTTTGGCTATGTGCAATGTGTGAATCCCTCTATTGTTTATTTCTGACACATCCCATGAACTCACAAAGAAAATTCATTATGAGTTAGGAAGGTTACAGTATAGTTAGTAGACATGAAGCTATACACACTTCAAAGTTGGATGTTGTGTAGAATAGAATAGAATAGAATAGAATAGAATAGAATAGAATAGAATTCTATTCTAGAATTCTATTCTAGAATAGAATTCTTTATTGGCCAAGTGTGATTGGACCCACAAGGAATTTGTCTTGGTGCATACACTCTCAGTGTACATAAAAGAAAAGATACATTCATCAAGAATCATAAGGTACAACACTTAATGATAGTCATAGGGAACAAATAAGCGATCGAAATCATATTAGGAAACAGTCAATATAAATGAAAGGATCCAGCAACAAGGTTACAGTCATACAGTCATAGGTGGAAGGAGATGAGTGATAGGAACGATGAGAAGATTAATAGTGCAGATTTAGTAAATAGTTTGACAGTGTTGAGGGAATTATTTGTTTAGCAGAGTGATGGTGTTCGAGAAAAAACTGTTCTTGTGTCTAGTTGTTCTGGTGTGCAAAGCTCTATACCATCATTTTAAGGATAGGAGTTGAAACAGTTTATGTACAAATAGTATAAAATATAGTATAATATATATTAGTATAAATGTAGCCCCTCTTCGCTCTTCATTAAAATCAGGTTGTCTTAATGATGAGAGGGGCTGTTCTCACACTTGTGAACACTTGAAGAAATTCTTCAAAACATTTTCAGAGCATGGTCACCTCTTCTAGAATGGTATTTTTATAGGGATAAACATGTATTCTCCAAGGTGACTGAAACAGCCATAAACAAATCACTTATTTCTAATGACACCAATGCCACTTTGCTAGTGCAATTCAGTTATCTGAATTATGACCTTAATGGTATAGGTGCAGATTATCTGATGAACCACCTCATCTCGCTAAAACAAGCCCATCCTATTCATGCAGGCAGAGAGGGGCTACCTCAGATCCAGTCAGTCAAAAAACTCTTGACTCTTGGGATGCAGAAGAAGAGCCTTCTCTATTACAGTGCCTGCCTTTTGGAGCATCGTACCCTCTAAGGCAGGGGTGTCAAACTGACACCTGTGCTCTAAGGTAAGATCTGCCCTCACCTAAAGTCCTGCCTCCACAGGTTGGCCTGAGGTTCAAATGGGGGAGTTCTACACTGAAGGGGGCTGCTAGAATAATGGCAGACTCCACCTTTGCTCTCTGCTTTCCACCCATCCATCTTTTTGGTCATCATATGGATGTATTCTCGCTGTGCTCTTTTTTCATTGTTTATTTTATTGTTCTAGGTCTGATCTTACTTCTCTTTTGTTTACATTCTTTTCATTTCTTCCTTTTTATTGTTTTAAGCCGCCTAGAGTAACCCCACAGTGGGATAGGAGGCAAATAAATGTAACAGATAAATAATAACAATAACCTGTGCTTATGCTTCTTTTCACAGCTAGGTTACCTGTTTCTAATAGGAGATGACCAAGCTGAACCTGAAGCCGGAGTCAAACACATCATCAGTTTGGAATCCTTGAGCAGCCACAAGAGATCTAAGTCCCCCCATGATTTTTGTTGACTCTTATCTAGTGCCAATTTGTCATGAACATTAGTAGATCAGATTCTTCTTCATGGGTAGCATGTAATAAACTTTCAGTGCTTTGAACTCAACCCCTGTTCCTTGTTACTTGCACCTGACATCTCCAGTGCTTACTTTTTCTTACAGATAGTCCTTGCTTAATGACCAGTCACTTAGTGATAATTGAAAACTACAATGACCCCTACACCCAAGCAGTATTATAACCTGGTTCTGGAGCTCCGATGGCTGCACAAACTCCCTTGGTCACATGACTGCATTTTGGATGCTTGGCAAACTGCTCATTGCATCATGGCTGGTTGCACTATTTTGCAGTCATGTGACATGATTTATGTTTCTTTGCTAGAACAATCAAGGAATGCACTGATTTTTAAAAACGACCATGTTGTTTGCTTAAGGACCATTGCAAAAACTGCCACAAAATCAGGTTGGTCACTGGGTGCCTTAATTTATGACCATTGTGACTTTTGATAAAAAATCTGCAGTCCACTATGCTTGTAAATTGAGGACTACCTCTACAGCATAACATGCTGGATTTTATCTCTTATCTATTTTTTATCTCTTAGCCCAGCTGCTGTGGCCTAGAGGTGGAGCTCTTGCCTCACAATCAGGAGGTTGTGAGTTCGATCCTAGGTAGAGGCAGATGTAGGGTCTCCTGCTTGGCCAGGGGGGTGGACTAGATGACCTGCAAAGGTCCCTTCCAACTCTTGTTAATCTATTAAATCTTTCATATCTTTCTAAGTCAGTGGAGAGGAAAGCAGTGAAATTGTAGTCCTTGACCAACAGCTGTGGGCTTCTCATCTTGGCTATTACTTTGGTCAAACAGTGTTTTATTTATTTTTTTAAAAATGGGAAAACTTATCATCCCCCTTCACCTATTGTTTTTCTATTCTGTGGGGCTCCTTGGTGCTCTCTGAACTTGGTGGTTTTCTTGTAGACATTTCATTACTAAACTAGGTAACATTATCAGTGCTAGTCTATTCTCTTCTCTGAAAGCATCCCTTTTCATACTAGCTTGTCCAGCATCATTATAAATCTTTACTGGGGAAAGTAATCAAATTGAAGTTTCATATATAATATTTGCCTCCTGGTCCTTAGATTCTTTGAATAGGCAGAGAGAAAATTTCCAATCTAAATCCATACATTCCACAAGAATCAAACAACCATACTCCTAATTTGCAAACCTCTTCCTACTAGTAGAATACATTCTATTGTTGCAATATTCTGGGGATGCATTTTTGGGTGCAATTTTAGGAAAAATGACTGATGCCTTGGGCTGTTAGGGTTCATTATTTCCCCACACAGTACAGTAACACATAGCATTGGAAGAAAATATTTTACAGATACATACCTGAAATTCCAGAGTGCTTCAGAGGTATTTCATCTTAGCCAACATGTTCTGCTTTTAAAAAGCCATTAATTGCACAATCCAGATGTATCTTTAGCTACTCCACCCACCTTTTATGGCAAAAACCAGAAAAGAATACATATATTTTGTATGTCTTCCATAAAATGTATCACAGTCTAAAAAACATAGCCTCTCTTGGATTTGTGAAACATTAATCACATTATTCCCTAAACCCCTTTGTGAATAAATAGATTGCAGCAAATACTCTAAATGTCATACTCCAGTAAAGCTATGCTATACAAAATGTATAATCATTTCTCTTGAAGGTCAGCATCCTTTTCTTTCCCCTGTTGAAAAGTCAGTTGCACAAGAAATTAAATTCCCTGTTTTCACGACTAAGTTTGCTGATATGTCCATTCGTGTCTATTCATTAAACTGTACTTGAAACTACAACATTTATTAGTTCTTCAAAGTCAAGTCCTGACCTTCTTCTAAAGGCACCATAGAGCATCTCTTAATCATCTCCTTGTGGTATCTTGAAAACCAGGTATACCCAAAAATGTTGGAGATGGCTCATGAATTGCATCCAAAGTTGCTGTCTTAAATCAGACTGAAGAATAGCAACCATATAGCAATAGGTATAGACTTATATACCTCTTCACAGTGCTTTAAAGCTCTCTTTAAGTGGTTTACAGAGTGAATAGATAGCCCCCAACAATCTGGGTCCTCCTTTTACTGACCTTGGAAGGATGGAAGGCTGAGTCAACCTGGTGAGATTTGAACTGCCAAATTGCAGGCAGCCGGTGATCAGCAGAAGTAGCCTGCAGTACTCATTCTAACCACTGCGCCACCACAGTTCTTATAATAATATAAATTGTAATAAACCCATCTAAGTTAAATTTGAATCTAAGCCATGCCAAGCGTAGTCCAGTTGCTTTCTGAATGCAGATGCTAGCATGTCTGTCAAAAATCAAGGGTTACCCTCAACAGTAACACTAACAGTAACTACAACTGTGGCTGTATAAACTTTTTCTTCAGAGCCAAACTGTGCAGCTGAGACATAGCCAAGGATTGGCTCACATTTTTAGATGTGAGGTGGTTTAATAAGAACAGAAAGGCCCAAACCGAGCGTATGATGTACCTTTTTTCTACTCTGACTTCTGTTATTACTCTTTGAAGCAAGAGACGTTTTTGGTAACTGGGTTACCAAACCTTTCTAGCCAAGAAATCAGGGACACAGCTTGTAACATTTTGCATGAAAAAGGTATATTTTACCTTTATATTCAGGAGCTCTACTTTATGTGTCTTTTTTTATTGCCTGAGACATACCTGAAATATATATTTTTGGAGAACAGTGTATCTAAACATATGCTTTTTAAAATTCTTTCTAACCCCATGGTTGGAAAGAAATGAGGCAAAGACTATTGAACTCATAAGCAGTAAAAAGCAACTCTAGGCAAGGAGCAGAGCTGGTATTCAGCAGGTTCTGACCAGTTTTGGAGAACCGGTAGTGGAAATTTTCAGTAGTTCGAAGAACCGATAAATACCACCTCTGACTGGCCCTGCCCTCACCTATTCTCTGCCTCCCGAGTCCCAGCTGATCGGGAGGAAATGGGTATTTTGCAGTAACCTTCCCCTGGAGTGGGGTGGGAATGGTGATTTTACAGTATCCTTCCCCTGGAGTGGGGTGGGAATGGAAATTTTACAGTATCCTTCCCTTACCATGCCCACCAAGCCACACCAAGCCACACCACGTCCACCAAGCCACACCACGCCCACCAAGCCACACCCACAGAACTGGTAGTAAAAAAATTTGAATCCCACCACTGGCAAGGAGGGTCTCAAAATGTTGGTGATTGCTCTATTCTAAGCACCGTTCTATTGGCTGAGTATATGGAGCCTCCTTATGCTTCATATACACCCATGTACACAAATTCAATATCGGGGAGAGCAGAACCCCTCAATACAGACAACACATATGCCAGAGGTCCAATTAATCCCTCAGAAAAAAGTGCATGTGCAAAGACATACTCATCAGAGAGAGAAAGGGAGAGAGGGGGGCAGGCAGTGACAAAGCATCTTACTTCATTACACGAAAGGAAATGCAGCTATCTCTTACAGTCATTACTGATAGGGAATTCCGGAAGCTTATGACTTGCATGCTTTCCCTATTATCTTTAAACAAGGACATGTTATTATATCCCCATTTGTTTCTTGGTTCCTTATGTTATATTCTTATAGGGCTTTTTTTTTCTGCTTGTAATATATTGGGTAGATCAAGGTAGGTAAATTAATGTACTTTAGCTCCAGTAAGGAGCTAAAATTAACTGCATAAAGGATGGCCAATGACAATGGAAATTTATAGTCCAAAATATCTAGAAGGGACTACTTTATCCAGTCCTAGACTAGAGGATATTTGGAATGCAACATACAGCAATATGCAATAATTAAAAGGAATGGGCATTGACTTATGATCCTCTAGATGCTGCTGAACTACTGCTAACTAGTGCTAACTTCCTAGTCAGCACCAATCAATGGAAAGAAATCCTATGATTTCTTTAGTAAATCTAAATCTAGTTTAGTAAAATCTGGAAAACCAGGGCTTTACCACCTCTGTTTAAACAACATCAAAGAACTGGAGCTGGACACACATGTAAGGAAAAAAAAAACACCATAATATTTAACAATTTATTTATTACTGTAGTATAAATACACATACACTTTTGTTAAGCTTGAACCATTATGCTTTCTTTGTAACCAAAATGGTAGAAGAATTGACTGCTTCCCCCTTAAAATCATTTTCCCCTCACTTATGGGCGAGGAAGGCTAAGGAATTCAGCAATCACTGCTTGTGTGAGTGGAGAGAGACTCTAATTTTTGTGCTGTTGCATAACTTTGTAAACTTGGTTTCCAAACTTCCTTGATTTTTTTTTCTTAAAATAAACCACACTTCCTTATTTTTAAAATTGTTGAAAAAAAAAATATTGAACCATTTTGATCAGATGGTTAAATGTAAAAGCATTCTTACCTCTATTTTCAGTTTTTGTTAAGTTTTCAATTGATTCCTGCCCAGGCTAATATATCTCTTTAAGTGAAGGAACAAGAGCTTATCCCTTTTGATCAATCCCCCTTTTTTCCCCTTCTCCTTTTGTGCCTTTTCTCTTTTTCTTCACATAATGCTCTATTTACTTGCACTCTAGGAAAACTAAGCTGCAATTAAGATCAAAGCAACCTATACAAGTAGACTCAATTACAACTTGTGAGGCTAGATAGATGTCAGGAGCTGATTCTAGAGACATGTCAATGCTGTCTGATTTCACGTGTCTTGAAAATTAATGTTTATTGCTCAACCATCGGAGCAATGCAGCTCAGCCGCCCTCTTTCATATCACTTGTTTAGTTGCCTGGTTATGTGCAAGCACTTTGTTTTTCTCTGGACAGAACCAATCCGCTATTGTGTATCCAACTTCTGTAGGAAATTGCTTATAATGTAGGGGTAGACAAACAGTTTGGGATGTTGAGCATATCTGAAATGTTGATGTCATGACAGTTATGAGTACGGCTGGTCATAAAGCAATCGTTTAACTCTCCTAACTCCCAATACTCTCAACTGTTTTATTTTATCTATGGCAGTCAAACTTCCAAACAAACTATCCAACATAGTTTGAACAGAGCCTATAATGAAGACTTTGCTGATTTCCTGGTTGTGACAAATGAAGCTATCATTATCAATGTTAGGCTAGTTAGCCCAATGGAAAATTGGGGAATATATATATATATAGGCCCCTATGTCCTTTTCTCACCATCAGCAAGATAATTCTTCAAAAAAGTAGAGTGAGTAAAATAAAACCTTTCTGGGGGAGAGGGGAAGGGAAGAGAAACCGGCAAGAGAAAGGGTGAAAATGGGCTAGATATGGAGGAGGCAGTACAGAAAAATAAAACCAGAACTTCCCTATGGGAAGCTGTGTAGCATTGTGTCTATTGCTCAGTTTTTTGAATCCCTTCCCTCTTGGTCACATAACCAGAATGAAGCAAATGCAGCACCTACTGAGCTTTTCAATGAATACACACACACACACACACACACACACACACACACACACACCCCACACATATTGCACAGATGCAGAGAAAAAATTGCAAATACACCTGTACATGTTGAATGCATGTATAGTACATCCTCCTTGGTATCTCCATCATAAAGGTAAAGGCTTCTTTTGTCCAATCATGACTGACTCAAGGGGGCAGTGCTCATCTTTAATACTCAGCTGAGGGAACCTTCATTGGCTGACAGATGATTACTGTATTTTTCGGACTATAAGATGCACCTGACTATAAGACACACCTAAATTTAGAAGAGGAAAAGAATAACAAAAAAGTTTTTGGCCTCTGTGAGCCCCATTTTTGGGCCATTTTTGGGCCTTTTTTGGGCCTTTTCCAGCCTTTTTTTGGCCCATTTTGGGGGCTTTTTTTGGCCCTTATCCGAGGCTTTTTGGGCCCATTTTGGGGCTTATTTTGGCCCATTTTTGAGGGTTTCTTTGGCTCATTTTTGAAGCTTTTTTCAGGCCATTCTTGAGGCCTTTTTTGGTCCATTTTCAAGGCTTTTTTTGGCCCGTTCTTTTCAGAGAAATGGGCCAAAAAAGCCTAGAAAACAGGCCAAAAAGCCTCAAAAACAGGCAAAAAAAAAGCCTAGAAAATGGGCCAAAAAAAGCCCCAAAACTGTGCTGAAAAAAGCCTCAAAAATGGGCCGAAAAATCTTTGAATGCAGACTGAAAAAAGGCCTGAAAATGGGGTGTGCAGAGGCCAAAGAATGGCCGTTGGGTGGGCAGGGCTTTGACAATATTCAGTCTGTAAGACACACAGACATTTTCACCCCCTTTTGGGAGACAAAAAAGTGTGTTTTATAATCCAAAAAATACGGTATGTCCGTATTTGTGACCAGCATGAAAGTACAGAATGCAGTAACTTTCCCGTCAAAGCAGTTTCCTATTTATCTACTCGCACTTGCATGCTTTCAGGAGCTGGGACGAGTAATGGGAACTCACCCTCATGCTATGCTCTGGTCTCAAACCCAGGCTTTCAGCTTTCCATCTGACAAGCTCAGTGTCTTAACCTCTGAACCATCGTACCCAGTGGTGGGATTCAAATAATTTAACAAATTATTAACAAATCTGTGCCCTAATGATTTCTTCCAACAACCAGTTCACCAAACTGTTCAGAAAGTTAGCAACCGGTTCTCCCGAAGTGGTGCGAACTGGCTGAATCCCACCACTGATCGTACCCCCTTACAACTATCATACCCACACTCAAACAGAGGCAGCACATGTTGACCCTAAGCTTGGGCAAACAAATGCAACACTTTTATCACAAAGAATGAACTACAGATCCCTCTGCCTGTTTCTCCTATCTTGTTATTCTTTCCCATGCAAAAGAATGCTGGAAAGAAATTATGTAAACAGGAATTGGAGGCTGTCTATCTCTGTGACTGTCCATCAGCAGAATTACAATCCAGAATTGGCCCAAACCCGGTGTGGTGGGGAAGCCAGAAAAGAAAGACCAAGCTTGAAAATGAGCCAGATTGAATTAGGTGCTGCAGAGAGAGAGAGAAAAAAAGAAACCCAAAACAAAACTTTTCTAGTGCCTCTTTTTGGGACAGAGAATAAGGTGGAAAATTGAAATGTTGCGGGTTGCTTTGTTCTAAGCCCCGCCCTTTTCTTGGTCACATGACCTAGAGTGGAGCTGCTTTAAAGGATTGGATACACTTCCAGAAGCTGCGCTCTATATTCCCTAACTTGTCATGTTAGAAAGGTGCTAGAAACTGATGGTTTGCCTGGCAGCTTTTCTACTTAATTTTGGTTAATTAAAAGAATAAGTAAAAGAAAACGATCAGGTGAACCAGAGAACTAAGCTAGTATCAAGGAAATGACTTTGAGGCTATTGGCATCTATCAACACCTCATTTGCTGCCATTGGCATAATGAGTAGAGAAGTATAAAATCAACACACTGTCTAAACCAACCATCTCCGAGCTAAAAATGTTGTTCTTTCCAATATAAGTTGTCAATGCTGGCATAGTAACACTACCCGGGGATGATGAAAGCCCAAGTAGCAGAGGTTTGTTCTAAACTGAGCCATTTGCAACAACTTAAAATACACCGAGAGATCCTTTCTTGATGTAGTTTTTGTCACCTCTATATACTTGTGTATATGCATGTGTATACTATATTATTTTGTTCTGTCCCAAAAGATAAATGGTTAGGAGGTTCCAAAAATGTATTTCATTGAAGGAAGGAAGAATTCAGCTTTAGCTTTGGTAAAATTCCCCTTTAAAATAGAATTTATCTGTAAATATCAGTAAAACAATAAAAGTGTAGGATGGGATTTTAAAAAGAACAAGAATGAACTTTTAAAAAGTTGGCCTTTCTTCCCCACTCCAGATATTAGGTTTTATGCCCGATTATATTGTATTTACATCTTTTGAATCTTGCAAACATTTGATCACAGAGGAGTAAGCAAGGAGAAAACCAAAGTTTTGATGCAGATACTGGAGATGCTATATCAGCTGTGTTCCCTCTCACCTACTTCTTGATTATTTGGTCTCTCAGATACAGATTCCAAAGACAATGAAAATGCCTAACTGGTAAGTGTTTGTACTACAAAACAGATGCTCCCCTGACTTTTGCATTGGTGCGCATTCATTTGTGCAACATTGTCCTCTGATCTGTGCCATCTAGCAACAGCCTTATGATGAATAACTATTACCATGAATCCAGATTCCCATTAAGGCTGAAAATAACTTTAAATAGGTCAAAGAGCGCCACTGCCTGATAAAAATGTTTTATCAGTCCCAGATCAGAATCAGGAGCTTCGTAAGGAAAAACTTGTTTATAAGGGAATGCAACATGGAATAGATCCTTGGGGATCAATGACATCTCTCAAGTTTAATAAAACTGCAACACCATCTTTCTTATTCACTCTCTCTACATTAGGAAGTCATGTTTTGATGCAACAACGTCAATGGAATGATAAAGGTCCATATGGATAGTCAATCACAAGAATTAATTTAGATCCGATTTCTCTCCCAAATCTGGAGCTGCATCAGTGTATAGGCTATACATGAATGGTCACAACAATAGCTAACTGACTGCCTAAATTTTTGCAGACACTAAAGATTTAACCATATCATAAATGTGGATAATAATTCCAGCTTTGCTACTTGCAAATAGCTACAAATCTAAGAAGCTGCTGTTGTACTTTTAAACGGTGGCGTTAAAAAAAAAATTACTGGGCTCCCAAAATACATACATGAGTTCTTATTTATTTCAGTTAAATCTTGTTTCAGAGAGAGGGAGACAGAGAGGCTCCCAGATAGGTAGACAGGCAACCCTTAGCCTATTTTGAAAAAGCCAAAGATCTCCCTACAATCCTAAGGATAAAACTTTATCCCTTTAATATTATCATTGTTCAGATGGGTATGGAAAAACAGGATAGCTAATAAATGGACAGCTTTTGCTAAGAACCCGATGTATTGAACTACAACATCCATCACCCTTGGCCAACATATTTTTGGAAATTGTAGCTGAGCACATCTAGAAAGCATCAATTTGGAAACAATTGTTTTCAAGGAGAAAATCCACTTAATGTTGGGACTATTATAGATAGCATCCCATTACTTATCCCTAGATCAGTCTTACAGAGAGCCAGGATATGATTTTGGCTGTTGACAACAAGTTTACCTTCTTTTCTCTAAATATTCTTGCTTTAAATAAGTATTTATTCGGGTCACTTCTTTTAATCTTTTATGTGGAAAATTTGTGACTTCCCACATACAGCTCCCCACATCCCTCACTGTTGGTCATATAGGATGGGCTGTTGAGAGCTGTAATTCAGTAGCATCTGAAGATTCCCAGATTCTTCATCTCTACATAATGCCCTGTTAAGACTGTCACAGTTTGGTGAACTGTAGCCACCCAGTAACTTCTTGTTAACTGTGTATGTTGAGTACTGTAGATTTGGAAAGCAGGGATTTATCCCATATGAGCTGGTTCTCAATTAGCAATTCAGAGGTGCTTTATAGGCCCCCCTGAACGCTGCATTTGCTCTCCTAACTGTAGAAGGATGGGATTTTTCAGAGGTCTTTGCACCCATCAGCCTGTTCCAGAGTAGGATGATGGTGCAGCTTTTTTCTAGTGCCATCTAGCTTAGTTAACCCAAGTTGCAAATACTGGGTGAAATTGTAGCCTGGTTAAATTCCCTATCTGTCTTCATTGATAGGGAGGCAAAAACAGGTCTGGAGAAACCACGACACCTCTCCAGGTCTCCTTGACCTGAGCTTTGATGACATTAAACACAAGATTAATTCAATCACTGAGATCAAAGGCAAGTATTCACTAAACATTTGGTTGTCTGAAGGTTGTGGCATTTTCTAATCCCAATAACTAAAGTGGTGGGATTTATTTTAATGAAAAATGTATATCACACATACACACGCACATATATATTTGCTTACACTTAAAAAGCAATATTAACTGGGGGGGGGATCCATCTTCCTCGTTTTCCCCTCCTTTCTTTGTTGCACATGTGGGGGGGGGGAGAGGTATTTTTGAGATGAAGCAATAGCCCAAAAGCATGCTATTGATTTTTTTCGTTTTTGCTCCAAATGGGAAATCTCAGGAGAGGGTAAAATGGGAGGAGGTTAAGGGGGGGGGGACGAGACAGAGAGGGTTAGATAACCTCTGCAATTTTATTGGCTGACTTACCTTGAAGCCTGTAAGTTTGAGCATGCCCATTGGATGGGCGTATAAAAGAAGGGGCAGTGAACGCATCGGTCTGTCTTCTCAGTGGAGCAGTTCATTGAAAGTATAGCTGCTACTAGCGGAGCTGAGCCCCACCACCAGCCCTGCCTCTGGAAACGAGATCCAAGCAAGAGACAGCAAAGCAAACTATCTAGCTATCTACGCTCGCTCGCTCGCACGCACGGACACGACACGCACAAAGATTTAAAAAAAAGGGACTCGCTAAACACCAAATAGAACCAGAAAAATCACCCAAGCCAGAGTCACCATGTCAAGAGCTGAGGATGAAAGCTGCAGCAACCCAGGCTTGCTCCAAATCTCAACGCCAGAAGTTGAAAACAGCCTTGGCAGTTCAAAGGTAAGGGAGAAAAACAAACGCTCTTGGATCTCTCTCTCTCTCTCTCTCTTTCTCTCTTTCTCTCTCTCTCTCTCTCTCTCTCTTTCTTTCTCTCTCTCTCTCTCTCTCTCTCTTTTTCTCTCTCTCTCTCTTTCTCTCTTTCTCTCTCTCTCTTTCTTTCTCTCTCTCTCTCTCTCTCTTTCTCTCTCTCTCTCTCTCTCTCCCTGTCTCAAGCTTTGGGAGAGGAGGCGAAGCGAGGGAGCTGGGTGGTGCGTTCAAGCGGCGTTTGGCGGCGGCGCTGGCCGGCAGCGTCGAGCATCAGAACGGCTCTCCCAAAGACTGAGGGGGTCCGGGCGCTTAGGTCGCGCTGCGGGGACTGGCTCCCTTTCGGCTTTGCGTGCGTGAGTTCAAGGAAGGACGCCGCTTGTAAAACGCAACAAAAGCTGTTTTAACTCCGTTCGGGCCGGAGGGAGTGAAGAGCGAAAGAGAGAAAAAGTCTGGCTTTCCTTTTCGAGGATTTGAGCTCTGCTTTAAAAAAAATAAATCAAAAAACCAGCGACTATGATCCTCCACTTGCCTACCAGATTTTTCTCTCTTTCCTTCTCCTTTCTTCGCGCTCACCCCCTCTTTTTTCTTCTTTTTTTTGGAAAGGGGACACCCCCCCCTACTTTCAGCACTCTTCCTCCGAAAAATAAAAGCAGGCTTGTGTGTGTTTTGTTTTTGGGTTTTTTTTTTGTTTTTTGTTTTTGCACACCTTTTGTCAGTCCGTCTTCTGCTCCCGCCCCCGGTAAAGTCTGTGCGAAATTATTTTGTGCCGAACAGGATCGCCCGCAGACACGAATCGGCAAAGGGAGCGCCGGCTTCTTCCACCCGCTCCTTGCTTTGATTTTTTTTTTTTTTTAAACGATGGTTATTTTCTTGCTCCTTTGCGGGCCAGAGCGGGAGAGGGAAAGTGTGTGTGTGTGGGAGAGAGAGAGAGAGAGAGAGAGAGAGAACTTTTTTTGAGTACTTCGTTCTGCGATGCAGGCAAGTTGACACTAGAGGGAGCCCGAGGGTTTGGTCAGAATACACTGTTTTTGAGTTTTTGCGAGAAGATTGTGGCACTTTCCTGCTTTTCTTCTTCTTCTTCTTCTTTTTTTTACAGTAGGAGAGCAGGCGGAGGGAGATGGGCACGCTCCCGGCTTGTGTAGCAAAACTCCATTGTAGCAGAGAGGTTGTATGAAAGTTCCTACCCAGAAAGAGGAAATGGGGGTGATTGTAGGAGAAAACAAATCGGTGTAAAAAAGCCCCGATGAATGAGATGCATTGTAGAGGGTCTGATCCTTAAAGGGATATTGGAGACCGGTTTCAGTCCGTGAACTTTAGAAGAGGAAGCGGTGGGCAGAAGTAGTGGACGACTTCTCCTCCGTGCCTTGAGATGCCTTTAAAGCAAAACTTTTTTTTTTTAAAAAAAAACGAGCTTCTAGGTAGCCCAGGGATACTTCTGACTGCCGAAAGTATACCCTAAATAGCCGGTAGCTCTTGTGACATGTGCCGCGGTGGGAAGTCTGGAGCAGGAAATCCAAGGTGTGCTTTGTTCTTGCCGCTAGGGGTTGAACTGCGAAAGAACTGTAGGTGAAGTCGGTAAATGTCCGGTGCGCGATTTGGATACCTTGCTTGTTTTGCCTGTCCGTTTTTTATATATATATATTGCATTACTTTTCTCTGCTTTCCTTAAGCTGCTTGGAGGAGAAAGCTTCTCAAGATTTCTGCGTTGTTGCAAAGGACACTTAGTTCTTGAGCTCTGCTTGCTATTAAGCGCCTTTTAGAACACTATATCGCGTGTTAGATCAATGAGGAGTGAAAACGGATCAAAACAGAACAATAAGCCAAGAACTGAGTGAGAAGAAAGGGCTGGCAGAGGGTTTCCTACTTTAAATGGCCTTATTTGGATAACTCTTATTATACTATTATCGTTCTCCTGTTTTCTCTTCCAGTTGCTTTTCCCTAGAGGAATTGTTTGGAGAAGCTTTAAAAAAAAGTTTTTAGCACTGGGCAGAGCCATAGGGATACAGAATGCAGAAGGAAGCTGTGGTTTTCTACAGCTTTCAGTGTGTCTGAACCAGCTAGTCATATATCAACACAGTTTCTAAGGCTCATTAAAAAAAAAATAACTAAAAAGAAAAGACTGTTAGGCACAAGAGGTTTACTACCTGGGTAGTAGCATGAAAAGATGCTTGGGACATGAGAATGATGCTTTAAGCCTCCCAGCGGACACTTCTGAGCTATATAGCATGTTACTGTTTATAACGCATACGGTGCTTTGCAAACTGGTTGGTTTCTGTGGAAAACAGGGAAAGTTGCTTGCTTGAGGATGTGTTTCCTCACCCCCCCCCCTCCGAAGCTCTGGCACGAAAAGTTGTAGCGCAGAAAGAGCAGAGAGAGAGAGAGAGAGAGAGAGAGAGAGAAAGGGTTGCCATACAAAGGGAAAGCAGTGAAAAGGGACTCCCCTTGCTGTTTGTTGGAGCCTTTATGGAAAGCTGTGCAGCTAAAGCCTTTACTTCTGGCAACCGAGGGGCGCTTTCCCGCTAATTTGCCTTTCAAGAGGGAAACTGTTTACCTGAGCAATCTGTGGACAAGGTCATTCAATACAAGAGTTGTCTTTCTCCTGGAGTAATCTCGATCTGCAGCAACCCAGGGAAATCAGCGAAACCACACGGGTCCTGGGTGGTTTAAAAGGGCTTCCACCCCACCCCCTGTTTTTCTTTCTGAGCCCATTTGGGAGGGGGTTCGCTGCAGCAAGGGCATTGCCCGCTGCACACTACTCTCCTGTTAAAATTCATAATGGCAGCTTAGACTAGCTCATTTATCCCAGCAAGGTCATTTCAAAGCAAGTGCCTACTTCATTAGCTGTATACAGGGAAGGAGGAGGTCCTGAAATAAGATGCTTTTAAACAAGCAGAGATAGCCAAGGGACTGTTTTGTTAAACGGAGCTGGAAGAATATGCTCCATATTAGCAGGAAATGCAACAAACACAAAATGTGGTTTTGGATGAAGTCTGTGTCCATTTCAGTCACCTTAATTCTCCCTGTAACTGAGTGATGTAATATTGTTGTCCATAGCTTTGAGTTACTTCAGAGCTTTGGAAACAAATGAAGAAGACAGTAAGAGAACAAGCTGTGAATTTGGGAGGATTAAAACTGATCGGTTCAGCTGGCTGAAGACATTTAGATTTCCTTTTTTTTGTGTGTCTTTTGCCAGATGTTTTTCAAAAGCGAAGCAAGTTTGTTTTATTGTTGTTGTGTTTTTTTTAAAAAAACTATGAATATAGTCCCACTTCTTTCTTTAAAAGACCTCCTGGAGTGGATCACCAAAGTTCAAGCAGTTTCTTATACTCTGATGGAATGAGTAAACAGGACCAACTCTCCCTTCTGCCCTTCCTTCTATCTTTTCTTTTCCTCACTCTAAAGGCTTAACTGATACCAACGTCCTTTTGGAGTGGTTAAGGGAATTGAGTGAACGTAGACTGTATTTGTTACCAGGACAAAGGGCAAGAGAAAGAATGTCCTTTCATTTAAGTTTCTTGGCTGTCTGGAAAAACCTAGAAAATGAGCGTGAAAGCAAAGCAATGGCATTAAAGAGCAAAGATGGATCTTTTTGCAGTCTTTCTACAGGGTGGGCTGGCTTGCTTCTGTGTGGGCAGGGTAAGAGAGCTAGGCAGACCCTTTCACTTTTACAAAGCCTTTTCAATTATGCACTCCAATTATGAACACATTTATTTATAGCTTGGATCTTGAATTAGTCTTGAAGAACTCAGCCTAAATTCATGGTTGCAGCACCCCACCTGAAAGATAAACCAAATAGATCAGCTCCTGCATCAGATTTGTTCAACCTGGAGCCCCTTGAGATGTTGGGCAGCACGTACCCAAATTCGCTGCTACCATGGCACCTGCTAGGTGAACAGTGTCTTACAATTTTGGGGCAGGACCTACTTTCATCTCTTTGTAGTAGGCTTTAGAGAGCCCTTCAGAGCTCGGCTGAAATAAATCCACCAAACATTTAGCAGAGCTGCTCCTTAATTGAAGAAATGTGAGCTCATTAGTATATGAGTTAGAAATGGCTGTGTTTGATTGGTTTACAACTACATATATTTGCATGAGGGAAAAAAAGGGTTTTCCCTTTTTGAGAAGATTCAGGCCTGTTTCACAATAGACACTACAGCAGCAATCATAAATCAGCTTCTTCTGATTGGCCTTCTGCTTTTTGAGAGCGTGCTTATACCGCGAATTTTAATCTCGTAAAGTTTCAACGTGCTGGAAAGACTGCCTGGACAAGTCCCTGTAATATTTTTTGGGCAATATTTTCAGAAGTGGTTGACCTCTGCCTCCTTCCTAGGGCTGAGAGAGGCACTGGCCCAAAATCACTCAGTTGGCTTTGTGCCTAAAGTGGGACTAGAACCATAGTCTTCTGGGTTTTTTTTTAGACTGGTGCCTTAATCACTAGACCAAACTGGCTCTTGGAACACAGTGGACATAATACTGTGGCTGATGGTTGAATTTTTGGACTTGTGGGGAGGCGAGAAGAGAAGATTGAGGGGGAGGGGAATGAAACAATTTAACTGGAAAGGTGGAACAGGAGTACACCACACTAAAACATGTTGCTGCCTATTCCACGTGTATATGTCTGTGTGAGATGGCAGAAGATAATGTGCTGTGAATTCTTAGCCAATCGTTCTATAAAAAGCTGAGTGGAGGGACATATAACCTTCAGGGAAGAGGTGGTAAACAGTGATTAGGAATACTTCACCCACCCTCTGTCACATAAAACTCATTCTCCCCTTCCATTTTTTTCCCAGTAGGGTTGAGAAATTCTCTTCAGGAGATTACCTTCAGAAATTAGCTGGGCAAACACACATGGAGAAAGTCTTTACCTGATTCAGTAGAGCTGATTCAACTCCTGCTTTTAATTTTTTATGTTTATGGGAATTGTCACAATTTGCACACTTTTTATCAGTCATGACCTAGAACAACTTATATGTGTGCTTGTTTTTCAAATGTGCAAGAATTTAATATCACTGGGAAGATTGGCAATTCTGGTTCCTCTGGAGGTGCCTGAAAGAGTGCATGTCTATGTATATCAACCTTTGGTGGTAAAATGTAACTGTCTAAACCCCAACAATTTAAAATGTATGTTACATTTCTATCTTCTCGTGGGGCAAATAGATCCTCCCCCATGCTCCTTTTCTATTAATTGAATGGCTTAATCACATTAATATGAAGAGATCATGTGTAGACCAAGTATAGACCATTTGATATTCCAACCCAGTGACTTGCTTAGAAGCGAGAGAAATTCCCAAAGGTTATGCATTTGTTTTTCGAAGCACTGAAGTTGAGGCATCTGCTCAATTTCCTAAAAAACACTATCTGTCATGCTGATCTTGGATGAACCTGGAAAATAACCTGTCTAGGTTTAGTTCCATCTTACAATAACTCCTTAGTTTTCCAAAGTGTCAGAAGAGCATACGCTGGAAGTCAAATTTGGATTTGGATTTGATTTCCTAAATCAATATCCTGTTGGGACCACGTAACAACTTCCTCAGCAAAATATTTGAAGGATATCACATTAAGAAAACTGTCTTTCACTTCTGTGGTATACTATGAGCTGACTACAAATGGGTCCCCATAGCAGCATTGTCTGCTAAACCTCCAACTAAGGCTCTCTTATCTCTACTATTGCATTGTCTTACCTTCAGTGGAGTAAAGATGCCAGATTGGTTGTTTGTTTGCAGAAGATTCATCTGGGGGAGGAAAAAAAGGAATTCAGCACTAAGCAATTAAAAAGTTCTCCTTTTTTGGCCTTGTTTCCTATTACATTGACCTCTGATGATAATTGGGAGGGGGATAGACAGAAGGTAAGGAGCAGCATTTTTAAGTGGGAGGAGAGTTCACAGAATAAAAAGTAGTGTGAGAATTGGTTCCAGAGGCATCCATTGGAGACTGGATATATCCATTATGCTTCAGAACTGTTATGTTATTTTACTAGCAGATGTAAATTGAAATAGGTCTTGCCTTATTATTTCATTTAAGGGGAGGCACATAAATTCTTTCTTTACTTATTTATTACAGTGTTTATAAAGAGGAGCCATATATCAAAACTGTGATAAATTTATGTTATCAAATAGCAGGATTTTTTTTTATCTGTGCTAACTATCGGTCAACCTTTTAAAAAGGAAAAAAAAATGAGAGTAGATTTTCTAACATAGAACTGGAAGAATATCTAATCCCCATTGCTGAGAATAGTGTCCTAAAACTATCTAACGGTCTGATCCAAAGTTTGGGTAGACAATTACAGCATAAGAGTGGGTTGGGATTAGCCATGGCTGTACTTTCTGGCTGCCTTTGTTAAAAATACCATAGGTTTCCTCTTCAAAGAAAAGAAGGAGCTCAAGAAAAATAGAATTGGTTGTGAGGACTGTGGTAGCAGTATTGAAGAGCTTTAATTTGGAGTCACCTTTTTCCTCACTGATCCGCTTTCATTTCACAAGTCAGAAGAAGGTCCTTGCAATTATCTTTCCAGAGCAGTGCCAACATTCTGCTATAATGGGGCATCTATCTGTACATTGTTGGCAGAGGAACATGTGCCACATCACCTCTTGTTTGAATAACCCTTATAGGCAGGTGAGAAGAGTGTTTGGACACAAGAGATAGATTTCCCAGATTTGAGTCCTCCTGGAAAAATGAAGTGTGTGTGTGTATAGACAGATACACACAGATTTTGCCAAGTATCAAAATTAAGCAATCTTTTATGAGAAATGAACAGGGACAGGGCCGATGACAAAGTGGTTAAACTAACTTTTGAGTCTTGCCCAGGAGGCAAAAGTTAATAAGGACTGGGCTTCCTGGTTGACCATAAACTTTACTCAGCACATTTAGTTGCATATTTAGCAGTCTAAAATATTTATATGCCTATGTGATCAAATGCAAGTGCATAGGTAGCTGAGCAGTCATGTTTGTGACGTTTTCACAGCATTTGATAACACGGCATTTGATGCTAAGGAGCATCACTGATTACTACTAGATTACTGGATTCTTTGGACATGCCTGGTAGACTTGGGAGCCTGTTTGCTGCATGAATCAGAAAACACAAGACAATCCTTGGAAGCTATATATCTAATGAACATTTCCTCTAATAGCAGCAGCCTTTACCTGCACATACAGGATTAGTTCTTGAAAAGCAGGTGAAGATGGATGTGTTTATGGTACCATTGAATTTTGCTCTATGGGGCAAATTTGGAAGAGGTGGCTTAATCAGAAAGATGTTGCAAAGGGAGAGAAAGAAATCTGCCTTGCCCCCCCCCCCTTCCTTCTTCTTTCACTTGGTTTATAGCTCAAACATCCTCCATTTAGCAATACAATAAGCTTAGAAAAACAACACAGTTGGATTGTGACTTTCCTGTCGTATATTTGGTTCTAAGCCAATGAAAGAAAATAAATTGAATCTATACTAATCAATATTCTCATTCTCTTTCCCCCTCCCTTTCTCTGTCTGACTCTCTCTCTCACACACACACACAAACACACACACACAGATCCTAGAAAGGTAAAATTAATATTATAATATGGGAAAGCAACACCAAAATGCTGAACATGTCTTTATCATTTCTCTCCAGCTTGCTGTTTAGACCAGTTAGCTATTCAATTGTTCACCTGGCCAAAACTCTCTAATAATGCAAGGGGTTAATGATTTTTTTAAATTGTGAACTAATCTAATTGAACTTTTAACTACAAAAACATGCCAGAAGATTGTCACTTGAGTTGATGGTAAATAGGATTGGCTCCATCCCCTTCCCTTTTTTGTTTCATTTTAGAATATAAACCTGGATATTAGGGAAAAAAACATTAATTGGAATATTCTGTAATAATGCTTGGTTTGAATCCAAATTGGACAATTTGTTTTAAGTAAGAAACCAAAGTATATTATCACAATTGCTGCACTTTCTCTGCCTGGTATAGCAAGTGCTCTCCCCACACTACTATTTCTGAATATAGTGGGACACTATATGTTAAGTCATTGCTTTAAGAAGTCAGGTTGTTTCTCCCACTAGAACAGTATTTCTCAATACTGTTGTTACGATATGTGTGAACTTCAACTCCCAGAATTCCTCAGCCATTATGCTTGCTGGGGAATTCTGGGTGTTGAAGTTCACACATCTTACAGTTGTCAAGGCTGAGGAAGCTAGAGACTTAACATACCATAAATTACTGGAAAGCTAGTAATCCAGGATAGGTAGAATGGATTAACAGATAGAAATCTGGCCTTACACTCTGTTGAGGGTCACATTAGAAAACTTGAGACTAAGCCAGGAATAGATTGGACTAGATCCTGTGGGATTTCATCCAACTCAACGAAAGGTCGTCCCATCTGCTTGATGTGGTTCTAATGTAGTAGTTAGAATGCTGGTATGTTTTCTTTTAAAACAATAATGCTAGTCTGATTTAAAGCTGTCCAGAAAAGCTTTAGATGCAGGGCCACAGCACTTCAGCAATTAGCAGATTCACCAATTCTAATTTTTTATAGTGATGCAACATTCTTGTAAAATGCAGAGAAAACCTTCCTTATTCTTTCACGTGTGGCAGGTCTTTTCTAAAATTACATTTGCCAGCTTAATTTATAAGTTTCAACAAAATGTGGTGCTTTGAATGATTGTAGTTAGGTTTTGAAACTAAAAATTAATCACCACAGAATTGCTGATACTTTTCATCAGGGGCAGAGAAACTTCTTTTCACACAGACTCCAACTCATGACTTTACCTGGGCTCAAGGAGGAACCACAGGCCTATCATTTTTCTTTCTTCATCACCTCATGTTCCACAGAAATACAGGCAGCTGTTTCCATCTTTGCTGACCTACATCTGGATTTGGACCTCTAAAACAGAAAAATAATGAAACCGGCTTAGTATTTTGATTTCTATTAATTGAAGCAGCTGCAGGGAGAAGCTGTGTTTTGCCTGCTTTTTTTTAGTGTGTGTTATGGTATTCAGAACATACATTGCAAAGAAAATGTTTCTTTATGCTTATAAAGATTAATTTTTATGCCTATTGTCCAAGCCCCGCGTTCGGTGTACTTGATACATGTCTGGCTTGCTTTGACAGGTCTGCCTTTTCATTTTTCATTAGGATGATTGACAATGACTGTGGAGGTACTCTAAACCAAGGGTCTCCAACCTTGGCAACTTTAAGACTTGTGGACTTCAGCAAAGCTGGCTGAGGAACTCTGGGAGTTGAAGTCCACAAGTCTTAAAGTTGCCAAGGTTGGAGACCCCTGCTCTAAACTCTGGTAGTTTAGAGGTCACTTATATGAACAGTTTTTAACATGATGGATTTTTCTCTTTCACGTACAGAAGATGTGCATCTCCCGGCGGATATTGCTGCTTATGCTCACCTTCCTGGCATATACGATTGATTCGGTCTCTGCATACAGTCCTGCCGAAACTCTTTGTGGTGGAGAGCTGGTGGACACACTACAGTTTGTCTGTGGGGAGAGAGGCTTTTATTTCAGTAAGTATAGGGGGGAAAAAGTGAAACGAGCTCAGCTTGGAAAAGTGCCAATATATCCATCTATAACAATACACGGTGTTTTGGAAAGTTATATATGAAGCATTATCTTAGGCCTCACTTTAGCTGTATACACTATGCTAGCTTTTGTGTATTTATTTATTTATTTATTTATTGGTTCGATTTATATGCTGCCCTTTTCTGGAGACTCAGGGACAATGCGTTAAGCAATAGCCTTCATACTTTTGTATATACCTGCTTAGTAGGGCTTTCGGGGCCCCCCCAAGCAGACTTTTTTATACAAAGTCATCTTATTGCACCCACAAACCGGGTCCTCATTTTACCTACCTCGAAAGGATGGAAGACTGAGTCAACGTTGAGCCTGGTGAGATTTGAACTTGCAGTAATTGCAGGCAGCTGGTGTTACTTAACAGCGCTTTAGTCTGCTGCGCCACCAAGCCTCTTGGTATTGCTGGTGGGTGGCTGGGGCTGAACTAAAAATCCATGTAATTTGGCAGATGTGATGAATCCAGTTCTTATGTATCTCAGCCAGAATGTCCAGTGATAAGAAAAGTAACATGTTGGATGTACTACTGTGGTCTAATACTTCTTCTGTATCTGAATAATATCAGACTGCTTGGTTGAAAATCTTGTTTTCTACATCTGCATGATCATACAATCACAAAATGCAAAGAGTTCTTTATTCCTCTTATAGAATTTGAATTGCTTGTGGTCAGAATTAAATGAGCACACTTTAGGACTGCAAAGTCCTAAATCTACTTTAAATCAAAGTCCTTTATCTACTTACTGGCCAACCCAACACCTTTAACTTCATTCAGACATGCTCCAAGGTAGTCGTGAATAAGATTGCACTGAAAGTCCCTCTCAGACCCTCCCAATATGAGTGTTGACAACACTATAACTAAATAATACCCATTAATAAGTAAGAAACCATCCATAGTGGTATTATCAGGAGAAGTAATACTACGAAACGTAAAATCCTCATTAATTATTAGGTCTAATCTAATTTCATTTGTATCTAGAATAGTGCTTTGGGGAATGGGAACTAACTAGGATTTGGAAGTTTTGCTTTCAGTAGATTTAGATCAGAGGTCTTCAAACCTGGCCGCTTTAAGACTTGTGGACTTCAACTCCCAGAATTAGCTGGCTGGAGAATTCTGGGAGTTGAAGTCCACAAGTCTTAAAGTGGCCAAGTTTGAAGACCTCTGATCTAGATGTTCACATAAGTAAAATTCTGCCCACTGTGCCCCAAAGGCTTCAATGTAGAGGAAAAAAAATGACAGTATTAAGTCTTTCTTGTTATGAAAGAAAAATTCTTGCAAAATTTTAAATCTTTAAGAGAAAATTCATTACTTGGATTGTGCAAATCCCTAAAAATCTTTTCAATTTGATCTATTTTACTAGTGTAGTATCCTGGTGGATTGTTGTATGGGTTCAATCCATAGACAATGGTTACAGTGTATGGGGACATTGTAATTTAATTGTTAGCATAAATTGCTGAAATACTTTTTAAAATGCCAATCATCTTGCTTTTCATTCACTCACTCATTCACTCATTCACTCATTCACTCACTCACTCATTCATTCATTCATTTTATATGGCTACCGATCTCACAAAATGTCCCTGATATACTTTAAAATATGCCTATGTTTTAATTTTTCATCAAGAAAATACATGCTAATTTGCAGGGCAGAATTTTAAACTTTTTGCCAAGAATTTATTTACGCCTGTATTATGTCACCCTTCTCCAACCAGATATTCCTTCCAGGCGTGTTGGGATTACATCACCCAGAATCAGAGGTGGGTTTCAGCAGGTTCTGACCAGTTCTTGAGAACCGGTAGTGGAAATTTTGAGTAGTTCAGAGAACCGATAAATACCACCTCTGACTGGCCCTGCCCCCATCTATTCTCTGCCTCCCAAGTCCCAACTGATCAAGAGGAAATGGGGATTTTGCAGTAACCTTCCCCTGGATTGGGGAGGGAATGGAGATTTTACAGTATCCTTCCCCTGCCACACCCACCAAGCCATGCCACTCCCACCAAGCCACACCCACAGAACCAGTAGTAAAAATTTTGAAATCCACCACTGCCCAGAATTCTCAGCCAGTGTGAACATGGCTCACATTGGCTGGGAGTCCTAGGAAATATAATCTCCAAAATCTGGACAGAATCAAATTGGGGACGATTATTCTGCAAATCATCTGTCACATTGTGTCTGGCAACTAGAGATGTCCTGCTCTCTGCTTCCCATATTGTAGGTGGTCTGAATCCTCTTCTGAAAACACTTTTAAAGGGAAGTTGCTTCTTAGTCTCTTTAATCTACAGCTCTGTCCAAAACCACCAAAGGTCAAGACCCCAGCTGGGGCAATTCATCATCACCCTATTGAAGTCAGACCCGTAAGCTTTAGTTCTCTTTTTAGATTCTCAGATGGGGGTGGGGAAGGCTGGCAGTAGTTCTGAAGAAGGGATGTTGAGCTAAAAATACTCCTGCTTAGGAAGTAGTTAATCAGCAACATGCCCAATAAATGTGTTTTCTAAGCATTCCTGGCAGAAGAGGAAGAAGAAGAGGAAGGTGGCATTAAGGGAGATCTAATAATAGTAATTGGTGTTCTTATACTCAGTATCAGCAAAGGACACAAGATGGGGGTGTTTAAAGGTAGGCACGTGACCTAGTGGCCAATATTTGGGAGGTCTGGTTCCAGCTCTTGGGAGATTTTTGAATCAGAGCAAAAAGCCAGTCTGACATAGGTAAATGAAGCTTGAATCTCTGTGTGAATCAGGAAGAGATGGGAGGGGGGGAGATCTGAGCAAGAGTCCAGGCATCTGACTTCTGTAAACAAGGGCTCCTGTTTCTTCCTTTCTAACAGCTGATAAGAATTTAGCTCTTTCCAGCCACTTACGCTGACAAAGCACATTCTCTCCTTTCTCTCTCTCTCTCTTTTCTCTGCATCCCTCAGAATAATACTAGGAAAAATAAGGGGGTGGGTGGTGGTGGAAGGGAAGCTATTTGGGGGGAGGGGTTTGGAACAATGGATGCTGCTGCCCAGCCACTTGACAAAGGCCCTCTTGTTGGTGCCCACATTCCTTTGTCAGGAGAAGAGAGGATTGTTTACACCCAAAGTGTTCTTACGCTTGATTTGGTGCTTGATTGATCCGATGGAAGGGGTACTCAGGAGAGTGTGTACGAAAGGAGGCACAAGCGATGGAATATTTTTGTGTTATTCAGAAGAATGGCACACGAGGTCCTGAATACAGCACATGAATATTCCCTCTTATCCCCTCATACATATTCTCCGGGATGCACAAGTGCATCTGAACTTTGACCTCAGACTTAGCCACCAATATTTAGCCTCCTTGCAATTTCTGTTTAGGAAAAGAGAGAAAGAATGAAAAGCTAAATTGGGAAGGGGAACTAAGACAGAAAAAGGAAGGACCTAAACTGAGGAGAGGAACTCTTTATGTGTCAAGTGTCAAGTCACAGCAGCCACGTGTCTTGTCTTTTTTGCTGGAGCATGTCTTTGTTGATGAACATGATCCTTGGCCCCTCACCTGAAATGATGCTCAGAGGATAACAGAGCACTAGGGTGTTTATTTATTAGACACTGATACATAAACATGAGACTTATTCTCAGCTCTGATTTTCAGCAGTATCTAGTTGGGGGGCTATTTGTGAGGAGATCCATGACGTCTCTTCAAAAAAGTTGTCATTGTGCAATAGGAACTAGCAAAAAGCAATGCTTGTGCAGCTCCCAAAAGCAGCAATGTATTTAATTAGTAGTCTAGTGCAGGGGTCTCCAACCTTGGCAACTTTAAGACGTGTGGACTTGAACTCCCAGAATTCCTCTTTGCTGGCTGAGGAATTCTGGGAATTGAAGTCCACGCATCTTAAAGTTGCCAAGGTTGGAGACCCCTGGTCTAGTGCATATCAGGAGAGAACCAGAAGATCCTGGTTAAGATGTTATGATGGTTACTCTCTTCTTTGTTTTGGTTACTATCTCCAATATAGTGATGACATTAATGGACCAGTGTATAATACATATATTATACTTCTACTAAAAATATTAAATAATGGCGATCTGTGTAAAATTTCCTTGTCAGTTTACCTTTTCTTAGCAACAAGATCTCACAGTTTGCCTATGAAGGCATCTCCCAGAATTCTGGAACGAACAGCTCTCAGCTGAGCATTTGTTCCTCTTTTTAAATAGAATTGCATTTTCTTTCAAGGGGAGTAGCATATAATTTAGAACATAGGGTTTTTGTTTTTTTTTACTTTTTAGAAAAAGATCACACATCAGATTGCCAGCTGTATTGAAGTGGATAGTGAAAGCTGTCCAGTTGCTAACAAAATAGTGTATACTTGGGAAGTAACTTGGCAAGAGAAAATCACAGATGAGTAAAGGAGTTTATTTTCATCATCAAAAGATAGCGCTCTCGCTAACAGAAAGCAGATTGGCATTGCATACATTTTTCTCCTGGATTATGTATCCCAAGCCTTGTTTTGATTACTCACATTTAAATAAACTTGCTTTTAAATTACTGAGTTCAGTGAAGCTTAGTTGAGCTTAAATTTATTAAAACCCCATTCTCAAAACTACAGTTCTCAGTTAAGACCTTTCTGGACTGCCATATTTAAAGTAACTTCCATGAAACTTTTTTGTTCTGACCTTGTAACACATACAGTAGTGGCTTGAAAATTGACCAAATTTTCAACCAAAACACGGGTCAGAGAACAAAAATTGGGATAAAAAAATGACTGTAACTTTGCGTCTTCATAGATGGAGGAGCTATGTTGTATTTGTCTGAAGGAACAGTTTAGAATACAATCTCTCCAGCACCTATCACCCAGATTAACAGGAAGAGCATCAGATAAACAATCAGGGAAGAAACAATACTCTAATCTAGAATGATCAAGAAGGGGGAGGGCATTATATATACAGTCAGCAATCCCACTTTCTTTTGTACTGATCATCTTACTTAGCATGGTAATGAAATGTCTGTAAGAAAACAACTAAATTCAACCTGAACTATGCATATTATCATAGATAAAATATTTAAGATAGAGCTAAATATCTCCTTTCAAATAATTTGATAAGAGATACATTAGCATGAAACGAATGGAGTTGCCATTAGCATGGAATTATTTGGGTTTTTAAAAATCTAAATTAGGCTTGTACTAACAAGTGAAATAGAAATTATTCTATACCAGCTCCAACTGAGTTCATTCTATTCTTCCCCAACCTGGCATCTTAAGTTATGGGTTGGAAATAATTTACATCATTAGCTGACTGGGATAGATGAAAATAATAGTGCAATGGGCACCGGTTGTAATTGAAGAATTGCAAATGTCCTTAAATTTAAGGACATTTGGACCACTTGGTTTGCTGAGTTGCAAATTGTGTAAACCAACAATTGCTTCATTTTTGCACTCCAGCTACCTTACCATCAAATGTGGAATTTGCCAAGCTGATTTTAAAACATATTGATCCTGATTTTAAAACATATAGATAAATACTTAAATATGTGGCATCACTCATTTTTAATTGACCTTTTAATTGACCTTTTGTGTCAACAGGTAGGCCTGTGGGTAGAAACAGAGGAAGACTAAATCGTGGCATTGTGGAGGAGTGTTGCTTCCGGAGTTGTGACCTGAATCTTTTGGAAACCTACTGCGCAAAATCTGTCAAATCGGAGCGGGACCTTTCTTCGTCTCTTGTGGTTTTACCAGCAATAAACAAGGTTGGTGAAGATCCTATCTGAGTAATCAGATACATTTTTGAAAGGAAAACAAAAATCCCATGGGACCACAGAACCCTTATCTTCAGTATTTGCTGCTTTTGCAGGTACAGCAAAATGATATTATCTGTATACAGATAACATCTTCTCCCTAAGCAACTATTTCTTAAAAGAGAGTCCAGAGATGGGGGTGGCTAGGGAGGAATGACAATGAATAGTAAAGGACAATATGTCCACTGCTTGTCAAAAAAAAAAAAAAGGAAGTTGTTGTGAAGTCTGTTCAAGTACCTGTTTGCTTGGCAGAATATTGCAGGATATTGAGTACCACGATCAAAGTAAATTGGGCTTGTTGATAATAGAAACCTACACATACTTATTTAAAAGGAGCCTCATGCAATGAGGTGTGAATAAGCACACCAGCAGAGTTGCCTTGCCAGGATAACATCAGACAGGTTACGGGAGACTTTGTTAAACAATCTTGTAAATGTGACCTACAACAAACCAAGTGCCAGCTAATCAGCCGTACTGTCTTCCAAGATGCCTGGTTCCATCTCTCTTCTGCACAGGGTTGACTTTATTTACCTCGCACAATAGTGTTCCATGGGTACTGAGCATGCTCAGTTCTCAGTAGGCTGTTTTGGTGAAGCTGTTACGTTTCAGGGATGTCTATAGAGGAGAATCAGAAAAGTCAAGTTGGAGACTGAGGCAAACCTTTTGCTGACACCGACTCCAACATATTGCACATCTGGTGAATATATGTGGCCTTTGATCATACAATCACAGCTACCATCTTGACCTTTTGACCTCCTCCTGGAGATGCTCCTTTTACTTTTAACTTTTCCCCTGCTAACGTCTGTTTTTATGACGAAATTTGGGTCCTTCCTGTTTTGACAAGCTAGCTCCTATTTGCAATCTCCATTCTGCTTTTGCTGAACAAAACTCCCTACATGGAGAATGAGTGTATATCAGTATATATATTAGTATATACCAGCCTGCCTCAAGCTGGTGCTCTTCAGTTAGTCTGAATGTGCCCAGAAAGTATGAGACTGAGGAAAACTAATGAATGAGATTTTCAATATAGCTAATCCTCACTTACTTAATGTCCCATTTAGTGACTGTTCAAAGGTATGATGGTGTAAAAAAAAAGATTTGTGATCGATCTTTATATTTATGACCATTGCAGAGTCCCATAGTCACATGATCACTATTCAGGGGCTTTGCAACCAGTAGAAATGCATGACTGCCATAGCATCCTGCAATCACATGATCACCATTTGTGTGCTTTGCAACTAACTTGTGGCAAGCAGAAGTAACAGAGAAGGCAGAAGTAAAATCACAAGTCACAACTGAAGGGGGAGTAAGCCTGTCGCAATCACATGATTTTCCATTTAGCAGCTGCATTGCTTAACAACAGAGTTGCCCGTTTCCAATTGTGGTCACTAAGCAAGAACTACAGTATAATCTTGTATGCTGCCCGACTTTCAGCAACTATAGCCTATGCAGTTAATTTGACTCAAAGATGTGATACAATGAATGTGAATAAATTCCCCAATTTTATTGGATGCTCTTGGATACCTGTGGCATAAAACTTTCCCAGTGTTTTCAGGAGACAAAGGCACAAAGGAAGAGAGATTTGAAGGGAAATAATTCCAAGTGTCAATTTTGCCCCAGATGAATGCATTCTCTGCTATTTCAGTTCTGTCCGCTGAACTATGTGATATCACTTAGCCCGGTGACAGTCCGTATCCTTTAAGTTCGTCATGGCAAGCAATAAATTGATCTTCCTTTGCTCTTCTCTCCCCATTTCTCTCAGGATATCTTCCAAAAGCCTTCCCATGTCAAGTACTCAAAATACGACATTTGGCAGAAGAAGAGCTCACAGCGCCTTCAGCGGGGGGTTCCCAATGTCCTTCGTGCCCGCAGGTATCGATGGCAGACTGAAGGGCTGCAGGAGTCTGAAGAATCCAAGAACCATCGCCCTTTGGTTGTCCTGCCGACACAGACACCTCTGCCTGTGCATACCACCTCAGAAACGACAGGCAGCCAGAAGTGAACTGTGCTGAACTATTTGCAAAAGTGACTATTATTATTTTTTCCCAGTCTCATGGGAGGTGTTTTCAAGGTTTGGCCCCAGCCTTTTCTCTCTTGCAGACCAAGGTGGAGGGGAGAGAACAAATGTCCTTTCAAACCAAGGAATAACAGAAAAAGGGGCACGGGAACACCAAAAGAATGGGATTATGACATCAGTGGTGGCAGCAACATTTTTGTGGCATTGTCTTTATAATTTTTTTTTTTAATCTATTGGTTGGCTTTGTACTTTCCTACCCAGTATTTTCAGCTTCAACTTAACAGGGACAGCTAAGGCACTTGAACTATATAATAACAGACTTGCCTTTCAGTCCATATACTAACCAATGAAGACAGAGCAAGAGAAGATCATGGTATTAAAAGAAGGCCAAATTCTATATTTCAACTGACAGTAAAAAGCAAAAGAAGGGAAACAAAATCTGACGTTTTAAAGGTTGGCCTAGCCTTTACCCCATTTTATTGTTTTATAAGTCACAATTGATATATTTGAGGGGGGAATTTTTTTTTTGCACATTTTAAAAGCTAGAAAAGAAATGATGAGGCCCACTACCTTTTTTTTTTTTAAATTACACAGTTCAAAATGTACTTGCACCTTTTAAAAAAAAAAATCACAGATGAAGTGGAAGAGTTTGGGTGAACGTAAGTTCACTTTAATGGCGGAGGCGTCAGCATTGCACATTTGCCACAGATTTAGTTGAATTATATGAAATATATATTATATATAACTTTTTTTTTTTTTTTTGGCAGAAAAGCACTATTTTTAATGGGACCATTTTGTGTGTGTCTAGTAACTGAAGAGGGATTGTAATGTTTAAATGTTGTTAATGGTGCTATTGTAAGTTGGAAGGGGAAAAACAAACCCAGAAATTACAAGAGGGCAGGGTGGGAAGGACAAGATCTCGAAATATACTGAACTTGAAATTTTTTAGCTTTTCGTTTTAGGAAAGTGTGATAAGTGTGTTCTTTTTTTTTTTTTTCTCTTCTGAACTATAGCTTGGTCATGACCATAAGAGCTAATTGCCACTCACATGTATCCATACAATAGCACACACAGACAGAATCACAGATACATCTATATTCATTTTTTTAGGTGAATATATATATATTTAAAAATACTTTATTCAGTCTCTGATATCCAAATCCTCTTACAGCATGCCTTCTGCAAAGGGCTTTGCATGTATTGGAGAAGTAATCCATCATGGACCTACTCACTGTATTAAGTGTTCACCTTAGCTTCTGCAGAACAAGAGCTACTTTCCTCTTGGGCAGTTTGGTCATTTTCTGTTCTGTCTCCCACAGCCACCATCACATCTGGTCAACCCATATCTAGTCATACCTTTCAGGGTTTCCAAGAGGATAACGTCTTGCCCAGATTTGCCTTCTTAGGATAGGTAGTTCAATTAATAAACCATCCTGCTTGGTTGCTTTTTCTCCTTTTCCAAAGAGTTAAGTTCTTAGAGAGATCCCTTGTGCATCTCTTTTGTATTAAACAGAACCACTTAGAACCACACTATGTTCTTCCAATCATAGGGACGGAAAGAGGGAACCCAAAGGTCCTGCAAGGAAGGAGAAAGAGGAGGTACATAGTTGCATTTGTAGAAACGGTGGCCTTTTTGGCTCTAAAATGCAAGGGAGGCATAACAATTCTGTCTCTTCATTCTTGAGGTGTGAAAGAATAACCTCGAGCTTAATGCATTAGAGGAAATTAACAATGCAGTTGCTTGAAGCTCGTTCTTTGATTTGAGCAATGTGCAACAGGTGGTTTTATAAAAATATCAGAACTAACCCTTTTACTCTTAGATTCATGAAAGGAGAGCCCAGTAATCCTATGGTGTACACACAGTTGCTTAAAGAAAAAGGGACATCTAACTCATTCTTCTACTGGCTTTGCTTTATATATATATTTATATATATACATATGCGCATTTAAAGAACCTAAAGATTATACTTGAATTGTATTCCTTTCTTTTTTAAACATAGGGTTTGTGGGTTTTTTACACATGTTATCAGTTTTGGAAATTTTTTTATCTTGCAATCTTGAGCCAAGAGGCCTTTGGGATATTAGTTTGGCATGGTCCTGTAAAAAAAAAAAAAATCATCAGTAGCTCCCTTAAGTACAAAACAGAAAACAATTACTTTAATGCAAAAGTAAGTGGAAGGAGGGAGCAAAAGAATTTAAACTCTTTAAAAAGTTTTGTTTGCGAATGAGGATTTTTTTTTAAAAAAAAACTAAAACAAAACTAGTCCCCTTTTAAGCGTAAAATGTTCACGCAGCTGTACAAATGTTTTTTTTCATTTTGTATTCTCCCACCTCTATATTTAATATATCAGAAGAATGGAACAGGGAGAATTGCTTTCATTTCAAGGGGTAATAGTGATGAAAGAGAAAAGGGAATTTCTGTATAATCTGGGCTCTGTTTTTTGATAATTCTTAAGAGAGTTATCCTTATATTGCAAAGCAGTGGCGTGCTGGCTTTGAGTTTATAGTGTATTAGGGAATAGAGTGCTCCTAAAACCAAACGTACCACTGAGAGTGTGTCAATTGGGGAAAATCTTCAAAGTTAGCAGGAGGACTCTGTATGCATACAGTTTTGGCACTTCCACCTCTTGGAAGCTAGTTCAGTGCCCCTTTAGCAGTTCTAGAAGACGGTTCTTCAAGATAGTTTCTTTCCATCGCTTTGTGTACTTAGGTACCTTAGTGTTGGATGCTGAGTTTTTAATGATGCTTTGCCAATATCTCCCCTCCTAAAGGCATGTCAGATTTATTCCTAGTGACTAAATCTGAGCAAGGAGACTTGAACAGAAGAAAAAGTTGGACGGCATCTCGCTTGCTGAACTTCCAGGTACAGGCACTCTTTAAAGCTTTGTTCCTATGCTTTTGCATTGGAACAAGCCCTGTTGAACAGACTAACTGTACAAACAAGTTGGACTGCCTGTTTTTAAGCAAAAAAAGTAAATAAATATTGCTATCAGAGTAAGATGTGTTCTCTCCACAAGATATGCAACTACGCCAAAGGGAACATTCAAATCACCAATGTGCCTTGGAAATACTGAGTTGAAAGTTGTTCAAGCTGGCTGAAGAGATTGTAAAATCTGTACTAAGGAATGCAATGTTTGAATGGTAGGATGAGGATGTCTTCTAGCTTTCTGTGGTAGGGATCGAAATACAATGAGGCTGGGGTTGTAATTGACATATTTACATGGACATTCTAGAGAAAAGGAACCCAGCTCAGTCTGTTAGGAGTTACCTGTAAGGACATCTTTATCATAACAACATAACTGATTCTAGGGGCAATTATAGTTTACATTAAAAAAAAATGTTGGTTGGTTATTTTCTTCTTGCATGATGGGGAAAATCCACTTAAAAATGAAACATTACTGGAACACATAACTGGCCTGTTTTCTTCAACCCCCTGGTGCAAAGCCAGTGCACTTGAGGGAAAGACCACAGTTTCCCAAACTGGTCCCACTGTTCTACTTCATCCATTTCATTTGCAAAGGCTCAGTCTTTTGGTGATGGACCTTGCTGCCTCTGCACTAAATGAAGGGAAGAATTATACTTGTTTTGTTTTTTTTTAGGGTTTTTTTGTCTCATTGTATGTATTATTGTCTGCTTAAGTTTTATATTGTGGGGAGGGTGTGGGGAAGGGCGGGGGGAGATGGGGATTGATGTATCTTGAAATACTTCACTTGTGTGCACTCAATTTGCCCGGATTCTGCACCTATTGTACTTTTCATTCATACAGTATCAATAAAGCAATCAGTTATAATGTCTTTGTGAATGACTTTCTCTAAATATTGAACTACTGTTACGCTTAATCTGCAATTAATCATCATTATCTGCAAAAGTATCTTTGAAGGAACCTATGATTGGTTTAACTCTCCTTTGACTTTTCAACAGATTTTGATCTGCATATATCAGAAGGTTAAACTTCCTCTGTGTGATAAACTAACCAGAACTCTATTGACCTCCTAATACATAATGCAGTTTGTTTCCTTTTGAGATTTTGTGTCCTGTGATTCCAAATGTTAGCATTGGAATCACTTTAGGTGCTTTAGAACAATGTGTAAACTTTAGAACAATGTATGAATCTGGCTACTTTGGTTAGCTTTTTACAGCAAACCATGGTTAGGCAAACAGCTATCCACCCAGCTGATTTATTCATCATTTTTATTTATTCCACAAAACATGATTAGCTGAATTATTATTTAGTATATTGTGAGCCCATTTAAAATTGGGAAACCTTGATTGGTATCATAAAAATATTTGATGACTTCCCATAATACGAGATACCCTCTGACCATGTGCAAACTGCATGAAAATCACAGTAGAGTCTAAATCTCACTAATAGTTCTCTGGGTCAGTTACATAAGTCTTTAAGGCTCTAGTCCTAAACAAGTATAATGTAAATTTCAAGTGAGGTCCCAACTAGTCTGAATAAAACAAAAAACTACATTTACTTTGCACTCTAAATGATGCTGGAAGGAAATATTTCAACATTTTCATGGCATCAACTGTTTTTACCATCAACTCCCAAGAATAAACACCAATAAAAGAATCCTTCAATGCATGAAAATTCAGATCAATTGTCACCATTGACTCCATTCCCCACTCCATTGCCTGGAGAGCAATTGTGAGGCTTCATATGAGATGACAAGTAGGCCTGAATAAAATCTATTCCCACAGTGAAGTGAGTTCAGTTCCAGATAGACTGCAAAATAGCACGACTGGTGTTGTTAAAAAGGTATAAATACAAGCACATGAATACAGTAGCAAGGCAAACCTGAATAATTTTGCAGAAAGTATCTTGATTCACAACATATTCAAAGATCAATTCCTGGTACAAATTAAGCTCTGATCATACTTACTAGTATTAGTATATGACTTAAAATCAAAATATAAAGTCCACTTATTCTTATAAAATCCTCTGAGATTGAGCATATGAAGTTCAAGTTGGTTTGGCTGATCGCACAAAACTAAATAGGATTGGACCTCCTTTAGTACTTGGATTGGACCCACAGAAACTCAGCCACTCTGAAATAAGGAAATAGCAAACCTCTTCCATGATGTGGTCAAGGAAATTCCATGGATGTCCAGATAATTACCAAGAATACAGAGCATCTCAATGGTATTTGTGCCTTTCTCTATTTAAAATCCCTCTGAGGTGAATGCACACAATGCATTCTTTTATTTTAGAATGATATTGATACACCTGCATTGAAAATGTGGAATATTTGAAGAACTGCTTTAAGCTCAAATCAGGATTAAAATGAAAACATCTATGATACAGAAGAGATGGCATCCAGACAACAGCACAAGTTTGCCCACACATTCCTGCAGGAGTAATAACCAATTATGAACAAGGATGCCATCCTTGGTATCCCATTAATGACCCAATGTAGCCCTTTAAGATCAGTAAGAAAGAAGGCCCGGTGCAGCATTTAATTCTTTCTTTATTCTTTATTGGCCAAGTGTGATTGGACACACAAGGAATTTGTCTTTGGTGCATATGCTCTCAGTGTACATAAAAGAAAAAGGAAAAAAAATACATTCATCAAGAATCATAAGATACAACAGTGATAATGGGGTGTGTGGAGGCTGAAAATGGGATGCGCGGAGGCCAAAAATGGGGCGCACGGAGGTGGCGATCCCTGCACTCTGGAACAGCTGATAGGTGGTATTCCAGGAGGCTGATGCAACTGCCAATCAGCTGCTTGTGGTAAATCAGACTGTGCTGAAGCTGACCAGCTGTTTGCTGCAAGGAGGCAAATTTCTGGGAGGCAGAGACCAAAGTGTGGGGGCCAGCAGGTGGGCAGGGATTCAGCAACATTCACTCTATAAGATGTACAGACATTTCCACCCACTTTTTTGGGGGGGGGAGTGTGTCTTATAAACTGAAAAATATGGCATTTGCTAAAAAGGAAAAATAAGAGCCGGTTTAGTCCCTCCTTAGGGGTGAAACCAGCTGGATGACTTTGGGCCAGTCACTCACTCTCAGTCCAACTTACCTCACAGGGTTGTTCGTTGTGGGGAAAATTGGAGGATCCACTAACTTGAGCTGCATATGAGAAGAAGAAAAAACAGGATTAAAAAATTAAAACAAAACAAAACAAGGATCCCCGGAAGGTTAGAGGCAAAAATAAGGGGCAGTAAACACCCACACCATATTCAACTGTGACCATTATCTGGAACGGAGTGTATCACACACTCATTTCAAGGAGTAATGAGAAGAAAAAGCAGATACCTGAGGAATGAAGAAACTGACTGAAGAAATAAGCAGATAATCAGCACTTCATTAATTTGGTGAGATTTTGCTCAGCCTCACAAACTCTAAAACCTTGGAAAACAAGTGCAAACTGAATGCTTCTTATCCAGATAAAAGCTTTCCATTTTCTTGGAGCGAGACAGGTCTGTATGAGTGATGAATGACGGTATATGACACTGTGTGGATGCCTATCTTGCTAAACCCAAAAACTCAGTGCCCTCATTATCATCGCAAGATCTTAGCTGTCTTTTAACTGGAATACTAGATGAAAGTCAGGGATAAATATCTCACTAAGTAGTGACGTGTGTTTTCCTTGAGTAAATTCCCTCCGCTGATGTAAGCTCTATACCTAGCAATCTCAGCTGCTTGTGAACTATAGATTAAAGCAAGTGGGAAGCATATGCCTCAACCGGAAGTGCGATGAAGAATGATTGTGAGCCAGAAAAAAATGCCAGTGGCAATTGGATTTTTGAAAAAAGTTAAGAGTTTACAATTTATAGTACTATAGCATTAAAATGCCAGTTGAACCATTATGCTATCTAACATCTTGCCAAATACCGTATTTTTTGGAGTATAAGGCACACCTTAGTTTTTGGGGAGGAAAATAAGAAAAAAGCTGACTGGCAGGTAGATCAGCCTCCCGGAATACTCCCAATCAGCTGTTCCCAGAGGTGAATTTTAGCAACAGGTTCCTTGGTTGTGAGCTCTGTGCCTTGTTTTTTGGGGTTTTTTTTTTTGCTTATTTTCCTGCCTCTGAAAGCCTGCAAAACAGCTTCAGAAAAAAAGTCTCTGAAGCTCTGTTTGGGGGCTTTTTTTCTGAAGCTTCAATTCTGATGCTTTTTTCAGCCTCTGAAACCTCCGTTTGAGAAGCTGGGTGGGGCACCCAGATTTTCACCCTCTTTTTTGGGGGAAAAAGGTGCATTTTATACTCCGAAAAATACAATAAATTAAATTATTCTAGGGTTTTTGTAGTTTTTATCTTCTCAAAAACATTTTAACTTCATCTTCTACTGTTGATTTAGAGATTTTTATATACTCATGGGAGCTTTGTTGTATTGTTTAAACAGTTATTAATTCTAAAGGACCACATCTTTTTACTTATAAAGGCATTCATAATATCCTTTAAACCCTTGCCCCCCTTTTTTTGTGCAATTTGTGGTCTAAAACTTACTCCATATATGCCAACAAGTGGAAAGGAACTAAGCAGTCATTTTGTTTTCCAAAACTAGAGGTTTACAGAATCCCTACAGGTAGTCCTCGATTTATGACCACAATTGAGCCCAAAATTTCTGTTGTTAAGTGAGACATTGGTTAAGTGAGTTTTGCCCCATTTTATGACCTTTCTTGCCACAGTTGTTAAGTGAATTGTTGCAGTTGATAATTTAGTACCCTGGTTGTTAAGTGAATCTCGCTTCCCCATTGACTTTGCCTGTCAGAAGGCCGAAACGTGACCTTGGGTCATAAGTATGAACCAGTTGCCAATCATCTGAATTTTGATCACATGATCATGGGGAGGCTGCAAAGGTTGTAACTTTGAAAAATGGTCCTAAGTCACATTTTTCAGTAATTTTGAATGGTCACTAAATGAACTATTGTAAATCAAGGATTACCATATAAAGGTAGTCCTTGACTTACAACAGTCCATTTAGTGACTGTTTCAAAGTTACAACAACATCAAAAAACGGGACTTATGACCATGTTTCACACTTACAACCTTGTTGTTGTTGTTGTTGTTGTTGTTGTTGTTGTTATTATTATTATTATTATTATTATTATATTTATTTATTTATTCATTTATGCACTCCTTTCAGTGCAGATAAATACTTTTCTTTCCACGCAAATAGAAGGCTAATATGAAGGGGGATGTTTAGCAATAAGCTTTCCCACACTTACAAAACTACACACAAGATTCAGATGCGGTTTTAAATTTATGCCTTTTCTGAAGAGTTTCCGCTGATCTAACCTGCATATTTTTGACAGTGTCTTCAATGCAAGATATGTTTATGTGTCCTAGCCTTTCGCATGACAGCTTTTTTAACACAACAATGTGAAGAAATATTAAGAATTATAACGTTCTCTTCAATGCAACATTCCATGCCCTGAAAAACTCCTGTTGATCTCTGGGAATAAATTACTTAGCCAATTTAATGCAAACAATACTATATTCTGCCCTTCATGTAATTTCTATAATGTTTGGAACCATAAAGCTGTAATGACAATTGGCATTCTCCAGATATAATGATCTTCCATGCAAGTCTTGAAATTTTTTTTTCACTGCTTAATTGTGGCTGAATTCCTTTCATGCTTTATTTGCAGTATCAGCAGTGTTTACTACAGTGGATGACAACTTGGAAATTTCTTCTTGTAATGGTTTAATTGCTTTTGACCAATCATTAGCCAAGTCTTCTTCAGCTCAGCAAACTCTCTCTGGGGGTGAGAAAGAGACAGAGTCATTACCTTCTTTGTGCTGCAAAACTTTCGTCATCATCATGATTGATTGCTCTTCCTCCTCTTGAGGTCTCTAAAGGAGGATATTTACTCTGGTCTGTTTTGTTTTTCTTAGAAAAATAGAATAGAATAGAATAACAGAGTTGGAAGGGACCTTGGAGGTCATCTAGTCCAACCTCCTGCTTAGGCAGGAAACCCTACACCACTTCAGACAAATGATTATCCAACATCTTCTTAAAAACTTCCAGTGTTGGAGCATTCACAACTTCTGGAGGCAAGTTGTTCCACTGATTAATTGTTCTAACAGTCAGGAAATTTCTCCTTAGTTCTAAGTTGCTTCTCTCCTTGATTAGTTTCCACCCATTGCTTCTTGTCCTACTCTCAGGTGCTTTGGAGAATAGCTTGATTCTCTCTTCTTTGTGGCAACCCCTGAGATATTGGAACACTGCTATCATGTCTCCCCTAGTCCTTCTTTTCATTAAACTAGACATACCCAGTTCCTGCAACCGTTCTTCATATGATTTAGCCTCCAGTCTCCTAATCATCTTTGTTGCTCTTCTCTGCACTCTTTCCACATCTTTTTTACACTGTGGCGACCAAAACTGAATGCAGCATTCCAAGTGTGGCCTTACCAAGGCATTATAAAGTGATATTAGCACTTCATGTGATCTTGATTCTATCCCTCTGTTTATGCAGCCTAGGACTGTGTTGGCTTTTTTGGCAGCTGCAGCACCCTGCTGGCTCATATTTAAATGGTTGTCCACTAGGACTCCAAGATCCCTCTCACAGTTACTACTATTGAGCGAGGTACCACATATACTGTACCTGTGCATTTTGTTTTTCTTGCCTAAATAGGATTATATAATCTTTATCAAATTAAAAAGAGGATAGCTGAGGCAGTGAAGCTAAGACATAATTTCTATTGGTGACATTGTAACTAAATATTTCCATGCAATCATAGGGCTGAAAGGGACTTTTGGAGGCCATAGTCCAATCTCCTGCCCAAGATAGGAGTTGTTGTTTCATTCCAGACAAATAACTGTCCAATATTTTCTTGAAAACCTTCAGCTATAGAGCACACACAACTCCAGAAGGCAAGCTGTTCCATTGAATAATTGTTCTGAATTAAATGTTTCCCTCTTTGGTGGTACAGAAGAGCCACAGACGTTCAGTTTTAGTCTTGTTTTAAAGGCTAGCAGAAAATAATGATCATTTCTGAACAACTGAAGGAAAAGCTGAAGTGAATGTCTAGAGTGTCATCCAGTGCTTCAATGCAGAACTTTGGTTTGTTAGCAAACAGACCTACAAGAAAACACAAATACTGCCATTCTTTTTTTAGCCAGTTTAGGGTTAGGGTGAGTTTTAATTGTGCCTTAGGCATGAAACCAGCTGGGGTCTATGAAAATTCACCGTGGCCAACTCACCAACTTACCATAGCCAACTGGTCGTGGCCAACTCGTAAAAGCCAACTCACCCCAGAAGAATTTGCCATGGCCAACTGGCTGCAAGATAACTCGCTGCAGGACAAAAGTTACACTAATATCAAAGAAATGATGAACTAGAATCATTAAAGAGAGGATGCAAAAGGAGGGGTAGAACAAAATGTGAATGACAACAATTAAAATATTTTTTTATTTATTTTAAATAATTAAATTGAATTGTTAAATTGTCCCACAGCAAGTTGGCCATGGTGAGTTGGCTACGGCAAGTTGTCTGTGGTGAGTTGATTGGGGCGAGTTGTCCGCGAGTTGTCCTATTCCGAGCCACTTCGGTGGGAAGGTAACAATGTTCTGTGTGCCTCAGAAATGTCTTTGGTTCCCTCAGCTAAGAAATGAAGATGAGCACTGCCCCCTAGAGTCAGAAATGACTGGATAGGGGAATCCTTTACCTTTACCTTTATAAATAAATAAGTTTTCATGCATGTGCTTCATTCATGTGGCATTGAAGCATTGCCACCATTCCACAATACAAAAGAAAAGAACAAAAGTGTGAAAAAGAAAAAAAGAGATAAATCCACCATTTGCTTCATCCCAGCAAATAAAGACAATTTTAATAGCTTATTATCATTTCCAAATACAATATAATCTCTCTTCACCCCATAGCTTATCTTTTAAGTAAAAAACAAGATCTGAATGCTTCATCAATCATTTTTTAAAAGCAAAATTCCAATAAAGGCAAAAATAGATATGACTATTTTTCTCTTTTATCCCTGATTAAATAAGCCAACCTTATATTCCTTTCCTAAATTATTAAATAAAATATTTAACCCCTTCAAAAAGAGTCCCAGAACTACTCTTTGTTTACCTATATTTCAAGCAAAAATATTTCAGAATTTTAACAGGTTTCTTTTGTATATCCAATACATAAATAAACAAATGAACGAACAAACAAATAAACAAATGTCCTTCCATCTGTCACTTCTAAAAAAGCCATTCAAAACTTACCTAGAGCTGTTTTGTATATCTAGTAAACATGTCCAAGTCGTATTTCTTTGTATATTCTTCATTTCCTTTAGAGAATAAATCATCCATTGGGACTACATATCTCCTGATAGTTTTTTTTCCTTATCCTTGTTATTGCTTATTACATTCAAATCCCTCTTGGAGGTAATTTCATAATTATCCATCAAATCATGCAACTTGTTCTTATTTAATAACTTCAGTACATATGTTCTATCCATCTTATCAAGAATTTTGTCTATATTATCAAGAAGCTTTGGCAGACAAATATTCAAAAATTTGTATTATAGATTTCTACTCCATTTTCTTTATACTCTAGTTCCCTCTAGTGTTCAACCTTCAAGATCCCCTAATTATAAAAATAATCCTAAACATCACCATTTTCCCATGAGAAAAAATTATTCTAATTAATTCAAATCTATCATTCAAAATCATTTGGACCTTTAATCCATTGTTATTTTTCCAAAATCCATATTCTATGCACCCTTTTGCTGCATAGTTAAAAAATATCATATAGTTCCAAAACTTTTAAAATTAAATGTAATCCATCTTCTACTAAGGAAAAGGGGATTTACCCAATGAATACAATAACGTAAAGGGTCTTAATCTCTCCAGTACAATAAAAGAATTCCAAAAAATAATTAAGAAATGAGGGTTGGTCATACTTAATGTCACGCTCTATGAGTGTGAGCTTGATGAAATCCAAATTTCCATCACTCAACTCATAAGCTAACTGCAAAATATCAGTTTCTGCAATCTATTTACAAAGAGTAACTGTCTGGGGTCATATGGATAATCTCAACAATCTCTCCTTCTGGTGAGATTTTGCTGGTCTGGATCCAGCATCCAGCCATGATTGTCCACTCAAGCACTGTCCCTCTGACAGCAGGACATCAGCTTGCTATGGTTTCCACAGGAAGTCTTCACAAACAAACAGCCTTTGATATTTTTACTTTTGCCTTGATGGAGTTAGAATGCCTTGGAATCAGAATTCTCTTCCATATGTGCAATATCAACGATGAGTCTTCAAAAAAGAAAACCAGACATTTTTTTTCTTTTCTTTTGCAAACTCTGTAGCATTTCTTGAGTTATAAGTTCATAAAAACCATGCTCAATATTGACTGTTAGCATGAGTATACAGAAACTATACTATTTTGGAGAGCAAATTATAGACTGGGTTATCTCATTGTCTCTCCTGATGTTGAATACTGAAGTAAGGTGAATCCCCAGAGAGACCCAGGACCTAGCATCAAGCTTCAGCCATGGAAGCTCACTGAGTATCTAGTGTATGGTTGGAATCGTTTGTTGTTATGGAATGTTGTGATCAAAATACTTTGCATAACTCTATGACACAAACATTTTGTTTTCACACTGAACGTTTTGCAAGATAAGAATCCAAAATTCATGTATATAAAATTGACAGACCAACTATATGGAATATCTGCCATTTCCTCACCCTCTCTCTACCCATCACTTTTCCATATTGAAAGACTAAAGAAGAGTGACAAAGGATAGTCTAGTTTTCCTTCCAGTCTGGTTACAATGTTGATCTGAGAAAAATGAAAAAGTTATGGAATTGTTAAAGCGTATGAAGTATTAAGGATTTTGTTATGCATGGTCTCCAGCAAACAGGGCCCTGGGAACAAATTGTCTTTGACAACTGTTCTTATACTGCCAGTTAAAAGAACTATTGCATTCAACCATTTCTAGAACGATCTTTCATGGAATAATTCCAAACTTGGGCGTTTTAGCAGAACCCAATTATTGCATTTCTCCCACAAGCAGTAAATGTTTTGCTTAAGTGTTTTTAAAAACTTAAGTTAGTGTCAAAAAATGTATTCCTTGATCTCATGTAGCATATACAACACCATATACACTCTCAGATGTGATATGGAAAAGTTTAATATGATGAGCCAACAACCAAAATAACACTATTTATATAAGGCCATGTACTTGGAATTTATCACTTTGCAAAAAAGAAAAAAAAACCTATTCTCAAAAATGACTGTAATGTACATATACATGTGTGTGTGTGTGTGTGCGTGTGCATGTGTGTGTGTATAAAACAGTCATTTTTCAGAAAACATACACACACACACACTGAAAATTATAATGGATATAACTGACCAATCTTGACAGAGGCCATCTTCTTGTTACAACTTCCCTCTTAAAAAGCTATTTAGTACTGTACTTAAAAATTAATGATACTCTACTTCTGTTCTTGATTTTAGAGCATTCAAAACGCTTTCCATACAGTGTAAGGAAGATCGGCATTATTATCTCCCTGCTGTGGCTCATGAAGAAGATAAGCTTGCCTGATGATACCTGATAAATTCAAATAACTTTTTGGCTTGTCTAACTTTGAGGATCAAAACATATTCTGTATAGTTGCTGTATGCCTTGTCTTCTCTTGCACATGGTGAACGAAAGAAATTTTACTGAGATTGTGGATAGATGATCAACATTTTCCCTTTCTTGCCCTGAAAAGTGCTACAGTCTTTTCACTGTCATGGAAGAAACTGCAGCGCTGACCATCACAGTTAGATCTCTAAAAGCCTTCAATGCAAATGCTGACAGTATTTATTTATTTATTTATTTATTTATTTATTTATTTATTTATTTATTTATTTATTTATTTATTTATTTATTTATTTATTTATTTATTTATTTATTTATTTATTATATTTCTATACTGCCTTTCTCCCGTAGGACTCAAGGTGGTGTACAGTCAAGAAAAATATAGACACACAAACATCATAAAATTGCTAATTAAAATTATTACTTAGTTTGGTCAATTAAATAAAACCCAGAATTAGATCACATTTAAAAAATCATTCACATGTTCATATGTTTAGCCCCGCCTGTTGGAACATCAGGGTCTTGAGGGCACGGCGGAAAGCACGGAGATCAGGGATATTCTGTATCTCCGGGGGCAGTTCATTCCAAAGGGTTGGAGCCCTCACAGAGAAGGCCCTCCCCCTGGGAGTCGCCAGTCGACATAATTTGACTGACGGTACCCTGAGTAGTCCTTCCCTGTGAGAACGAACTGGTCGGTGGGAGGCTATTGATGGCAAAAGACGGTCTCGTAGGTACCCAGGTCCTAAGCCATGGAGTGCTTTAAAGGTGATGACTAACACCTTGAATCGCACCCGGAAGACCACCGGGAGCCAGTGCAGCTCGCGTAGGAGAGGTGTTACATGGGCGTAACGAGCTGCGCCCATAATCACCCGCGCGGCTACGTTCTGGACCAGTTGGAGCCTCCGGTGCTTTTCAAGGGGAGCCCCATGTAGAGAGCATTACAGTAGTCCATATGGGAGGTAACTAGGGCATGAGTGACCGTGCGCAAGGCGTCCTGATCCAGAAAGGGATGCAACTGGCAGATCAGGCGAACCTGATAAAAGGCACCTCTGGCCACGGCCGTCAAATGATCTTCTAAAGATAGCCGTGAATCCAGGAGGACACCCAAGTTGCGGGCCTTCTCTGTGGGGAGCAAGATCTCATCCCCTATTGTCAGTGATGGTACCAGCTGACTATACCGGGATGCTGGAAGCCACAGCCACTCGGTCTTGGAGGGGTTGAGTTTGAGCTTGTTTCTCCCCATCCAGATCCGCACGGCCTCCAGGCAATGGGACATCATGGCAAGGGCATCATCGGGGTGGTCTGGGGTGGAGATGTATAGCTGTGTGTCATCAGCATACTGATGAACACTCACCCCGAAACCACAGATGATCTCACCTAGCGGTTTTACATAAATGTTGAACAGAAGGGGTGAGAGGACTGACCCTTGCAGCACCCCACAAATAAGGTGCCTTGAGGTCATCCTCTGCCCCCCTGCCAACACAAACTGCGAACGGTCAGAGAGGAAGGAGGAGAACCACCGAAGCACGGTGCCCCCTATTCCTAACCCCTCCAGCCGGTGCAGTAAGATACCATGGTCGATGGTATCAAAAGCCGTTGAGAGATCTAATAGGACTAGGATAGAGGAGCAACCTCTGTCCCGAGCCCTCCAGAGATCATCCACCAACGCGACCAATGCCATTTCCATGCTGTTTCGTGATCTGAAGCCTGACTGGAACGGATCCAGATAGACAACTTCATCCAGGTATCGTGGTAGTTGTTGCGCCACCACATTCTCAACAACCTTTGCAACAAAGCGAAGATTGGAGACTGGACAATAATTTGATAATATAGCTGGGTCCAGGGAAGGCTTCTTGAGGAGGGGCTTCACAACCGCCTCTTTCAAGGCAGTGGGAAAGACACCCTCACTCAGAGAAGCATTTATAATCCCCTGGAGCCAGCCTCGTGTAACCTCCCGGGAGGCCAGTACCAACCAGGAGGGAAACGGGTCCAATAAACATGTGGCAGCGTTAAGCTTGCCCAGAATCCTGTCCACGTCCTCAGGAGTCACAGAGTCAAACTCTTCCCAGATAACGCTCTCAAGACCTGCCCCCGTCTCCTCCCCTGGGTCTACCCAATCGGAGTCCAGGCCTTCCCGAATCTGAGCGACTTTATCATGCAGGAATTGTACAAAATCCTCAGCTCGACCCTTTAAGGGATCTTCCCATACCCCCACCTGAAGTAGGGAGTGGGTCACTCTAGACAGCGCGGCTGGGCGGTTCTCTGCAGATGAAATAAGAGCGGAGAAGTAGTTAGACTTCACCGCTCTTATCGCCACTAGGTAGGTCTTAATATAAAATCTCACCTGTGTTCAGTCAGATTCAGATCGGCTTGTCCTCCAATTGCTCTCCAGGCGTCTTTTCCGATGCTTCATCTCTCTCAGCTCCTCGAAAAACCAAGGAGCTAGACGAGATCAGCATCGGGTCAGAGGCCGCAAAGGCACGACGCGGTCCAAGGCCGCAGTAGCCACCCTGTCCCAGGCAACCACCAGGTCCTCAGTTGAGTTGTGAGCCAGAGTCTCAGGAAATGGCCCAAGCTCCATCAGGAACCTTTCGGGGTCCATCAGGCGCCTGGGACGGAACCATTTGGTTTGTTCCGTCTCCCTGCGGTGGATGGAAGTGACTTGAAAGTCCATGTGAAGGAGAGAATGATCAGACCATGACAAGGGCTTGATGTCTATATCCCCTATTCTTAGATCATTCAGCCACTGATCAGAGACAAAAATCAAGTCCAGAGTGTGATTCCCCAAGTGGGTGGGGCCTTGAACTACCTGGGTCAGGTCCATGGCCGTCATGGAAGCCATGAACTCCTGAGCCGTCTCCGACATCTCACCAGAGGATGGCAGGTTAAAATCCTCCATAACAATAAGTCTGGGGGTTTCCACCGCCACCCCGGCTATAATGTCGAGCAGCTCAGGCAGGACTGCTGTTACGTGGCAGGGAGCCAGGTACGCAATCAGTAGGCCCATCTGAATCCCCCGACCCCACTTCACAAGGAGGGACTCACATCCGGCTATCTGAGGAACAGTGGCCTCCCTCGGGCAAAGGCTTTCTCTAATGATTGCTGCCACTCCCCCACCCCTTCCCTGAGTCCTTGGCTCATGAAATGCATGGAAACCTGGCGGGCACATTTCCACAAGGGGAACTCCTCCCTCCTGGCCTAACCAGGTCTCCGTAATCCCTGCCAGGTCAGCACCCCCCTCTGAAATAAGATCATGAATGAGGGGGGCTTTATTTACCACTGACCTGGCATTACATAACATCAGCCATAGACCCAGGGTCTGAGACTCTGAACAACCCGGGAAACGAGCAGTGCTTTGGGGGTCGGAGTGGGCAATCGCTCGTAAACAACGAGTGCGCACTCCCGAAACATAATATGGCCCCCTGCAGCTGTCATATCTGCCCCTCCCACTTACTATACTAATGCCCATCGCTTCATCCCCCTGCATCCTTGTCAGATTTCTGTCCCCATCCTCCCCACCATGATCATCAGACCCATTACCCCTTTCAGTGGATTTATGGATCCCCCCAGATCCATTCCCACAATCCCTCCCAGAACCCCTTAAAATAGAACTTAAAGATTTATCTAAAAACCCCCAAAGTCATCGGTTTTTTGCAAACCACCTCTCGGGGTTCCAAAACCTGTCCTCAAGTGTTGTTCAAGTAACTTGCAGTTAGGCATTTAGTGCTCCCTGAGCTTGCTTGTTTTCTTATAGACGTTTCATTATGAAAATAGGTAAAATCATCAGTGCTAGTCTAGCACTGATGATGTTATCTAATGTTCAACCCTGAGCTACAAATATTCTCTACTATCAGGTTAGGCATTTAGCCACCCAGGCCAATTGAGCTCTAAGTAGATGGGTATATTTAATGCATTCTTAGCTTAAAACCCCTGTTGGGGATAACAGGGGATAATCTTATCCCAACCTATTAAAACAAAAATTATTAGTCATAGCTCGTGGAAAGCAAAATGATCTATGCTTGTTTTCATTGCATTTGGAACGTAATGTAACAGGGCTATCCCTTTTTAATTTAATTTATTTTTATTTTTGTATGTATTCCTTTGTTTAATTTCAATTTACATTTTTAATGTTGTATTTTAAATTTATATAAACTACCAAAAATCTATTGGCTTAGGACTACAGGTCTTGTAATGAATAAATTATTGAGATGATTAAATCAGATCATATAAAATCCTCTAGACTGTCTTTTAATGATGCCTATCCAAACAAATGAGAAAGGAACCGAAGTGGTGAACATCCTATGATCTTCATATGTGTTAGGAATGTGTAAGAGATTACTCTGTGATGAAATTGGCTTATCAGTGTTAGAATGGTGTTAGAAGCAAACTTATAAAGATCCATGGTGGCACATTAAAGTCCGGTATTGCAAGCTAACTCTGCCCAAACATCAGGATTCTGACCAGTTCAAGATTGACTTAGCCATCCATCCTTCCAAGGTTGGTAAAATGAGGACCCAGATTGTTGGGGGCAATATGATGACTCTGTAACTACTCAAAGAGTACTGTAAAGCATTATGGTGCTATACAAGTCTACTGTAAGTGCTATTGCCAATTATAGGATTAATTTTCATTTATTTTCAGCATGTCCCCTAGTGTATTTTCCAATGTCGCATTCAGAGAAAATTTTGGTAGCTGCTGGCAGCAAGAAAACTGTGGAACAAGGAACAAGAAGCTTTCTAAGATGTTTTTCTAAAGGAAACTATACCATTTCATTACCCTACTCTAATCCCATCCTCAGTAGTGCGTCTTCAGTCCATGATTGCCAACATCTCACCTTGTTACATTGTGTATTTTGGAACTTCTTCCTCAGTTAACATTTCTTTTGCCAAGGAACTAGTCAGACACTTCTTTATTCCACATACCTTGCTGCTCCAGTCAACTGGCTTTATATTTCACGGTAGAAATACAATAGAGTGGCTATGTATTAATAGACAGGTAAGACTATCTATTGTTGGAGACATTTATGATGAATAGATCCTGGTATTTGGGGAAGAAGTGTGGTGGGACTGAGAGAGGAGATAAGGCAAGTAGCAACTATTTGGTGGTGATGGACAACAGGAGATATGATGGGAACTTGGAAGCAGCAGCATACAAGGAAAGCTAAGTAAATATTTGATACAAGTTCTGTCTTCCAACTCCTAGTGTTCAACTCTATTGTCAAGATACCAGATCCTCAGTAGCTCTGATCTGTGGTTGCTGCTGTTAAACATCAGGTTGGTTTGCAATAAATCTTCTCTCAATCCTGATCTTATTGTGATTTGGCATGTAAAAATGAAAATAAAGTAGGCTCAGAGGAGGATGGTGCATTATGGAATACGCCATATGTAGTAGAGGGCACTTGAAGGCAAGAAAAGAAGTAATGGGTGCAAGATCATTAAAGAGTGATCCAACCTAGAACTAAGGAAAAATTTCCTGAGAGTGAAAATAATTAATCAATGGAATGGCTTGCCTTTAGGAGTTGTAGATGCTCAATCACTGGAGATTTTCAAGGAGAGACTGGACAGTCATTTGTCTGGAATTGTATAAGATCTCCTGTTTGAACAAGGGGTTGAACTAGAAGACCTCCAAGGTCCATTCCAACCCTATTATTCTATATTCTATATTTTGTATGCATACTACCGTGTGTAGGATTACTTAGGATAATATAGTTTTTATCAGCATTAAATAGCATTGCAAATGAAGTTACCATCTATATTTTATATCCTCTTGTCAATGAAATTATTAACATCTGTTCAACCCAGTAAGATTTAGAAAAAGCAGGTGGAGCTAATGAGACCATACAGAAGATAAAAAGAAAAATGAATCAAGGCATGACAAATTTAGGTCTACATTTTTATTAGTATCTCACAGTCAGCTTGAGAGATTCTAATCGTTTCATTCGGAGAGATGGTAACATTTTCCAATATACTCCACTCTGTTCCATTAAGGAGAAGGCATTGTATCAAAAAAGGCCACACATATTAATTTCCTGAATAGGAAATTAATATTGCTGGTATAGGTGACCAGCAATATTCTAAGCAAAAATTCAAGCACTGGAGTTTTAGGGTAAAACAAAGAATGAGCTGTTTGGATTTTGCCCCTAAAATCTCACTTTGAAGACAAGGAATTCATATAGAGAAAATCTAAGAATACATCCACTGGAGCTACAGTAGGTCCCATCCATGTAGGTAACAACAGGTGGGAAGGTTACCCAGATCAGAAGATAATTAATTATACCCATAAGGAATATCAGTTCTGGGGGGAAAATGTGCAATTGGGGTCCTAGCATGAGAAAGAACAATGAGAAAAGGACCAGATAGCCACAGCTGTGCCAAAAATGATGGAGGCAGGAGATGGCATGTCTTAACCTTAAGTGGGATTTTCCCCAGGTGATGGAATAATCATTCTTTTGTTTAAACTACTTATAACTATGTGTAAAATTAAGAATCTAACGGCTTACCTAGAGAAATGAGAACAAAGAAAGCTTGAAGGAAAATAGCTGTTTCTGTCTACTGAAGGACACCATTCACCAAAATAGATTTGATATCCCTCCCAAATGACTCCATGATGGCTCCTTTCTGTCTCTCTGATTGGATCCATTCATCATGTGCATTTGAATGATAGCATATGAATGAATATAACAAGCATTACACATTAGATAACCCTCAGAAACAAGCCCTAGAAAGAAATACTTTTGCAATATGAAGGAAGCTCAAAACCTGTATCTCATGAATCAGCATGAGACTGAAGAGATAGGAAGCAAAGGGTAGGGATAAATGATCAGTTTTACAATAGACAAGAGGTAAACAGCAGGATGCATCAACCTTCTGTATCGGGACCTATGCCGCTTAACACATACTAATGGGTGACCTGGGAAGGACATGAAAAGAAGAGACATCAAATATGCAGGTGACTTAGTGCCAAAGCAGAGTGAAATATTTGAGAGACCGGATTATATGTTAAAGTCAATTAAGCGCATATGGCATTTCAAAACCACCAGAATAATGTTGTAGTATTTTAGTTTACTCTATTCTTTCACAAAGTAAAGTCTTAGATGATTAAAATATATCAGGTAGAAGTCTTTTCCTTAAATAATTAAGAAAAAAAATTCCATAACTGACTACCACAGATTGTTCTTTCGTTCAGTACTTATAAAGTCAAGTTGATAAAAGATATAAAATTTGAGGTTACTGTACAACTGTGACAATCTGTATATGGAGGATGATTTAAGAACTTGTGGGAAATACTGGGAAATTGTACTGGATTTGTATAAACCAGAATCCCAAACTGGATAGATTTAAGAATTAATCCAGACTTCTAAAGCAGTCTGAGTCAAAATCTGAACCTTTCTTAAACTTTGTTAGTGGTAGAGAATTGGGAAAAATTCAGAGACACAACATGTCTCCAAAAATGATACATACATTTGGAAGAGTTAGCAGTAAAAGGAAACCATGCTGTCAAAGAACATGGCGCTGGACACCATCAAATCTGTCACCAGCCAGAGCATAGAAAAAGAAATAGTGCAATATTTGGAAGATGTGGAGTCACCTGGCCCATAGAATTGCCAAGAGTTGGACATAATTGAATGGATAACATCATCATCATCATTATCTCCCTAAATATGTTAACATAATTCGAACTGAGGAGGAAGAAGAACTGTTATTTGTGACTACCAGCTCTAGCTTCACAGGTTTAGTAGGACTCCCAAAGACAGTGGTCTACAAGAGAGATTTTGCAGTAGTAGAACAGGTGATTGTTTAATATTCAGTGCTATTTTATAAGCCATCGTCTTAGAAGCAGTACAATAATGTGAATTGTAGAACTATATAAAATATAACATAAAGATGTATTATTATTGGATCGATTTAGGATGATGAAATGAATGTTATAATATAAATTAACTTAAATCTTAGAATATTTTGTACAAAATGAGGGAAGAATAGCTATAGTCAAATAAATGATTAATGAGGTCAATAATACATAGATATATATTAGATCGATAATGTAAGAATTTAGGTAAACTGTAAGCTATGAATATGGTGAAGATGCACAAAAGACTTGTAACCAACTGACACACTGTGTGTAATTGAAGATGGTTTTATGTTTTTATGTATGTTTGTTTAAAAATAAAAATAAAATTTTTCAAAAAAAAATAATGTTAAAAAGAAAAGTTTGGAAGAGACAGAGAGAAGCCTCACCCAATTTTTATTACTGGGGCTTTAATCATCCAGGAATAAATGTCACCTTAGTTTTTGGGTTTTTTTAAACCTCTTCTGAGGTCACCTTGTTTGATTTAGATAAAACCCACATCTATCACATTGAATTTTCTATAATTTCAGTGCAGGTTAAGGAGAAGAATAAAGATACTTTTATTATGATGAAATGTTTTTCATCATAATTTCCTAACTGTGTTATCTTTCTAAAATTTTGAAGATTTGAGAATATTTCAATAACATGCAGTAACATCTGCATGTTTGGTTATTTATTTATATCCCACTTTTGTTATTTTTATAAATAACTCAAGGTCACGCGCGCACACACAATAGTTGCTCTTCGTCCTTCTATTTTCTCCACAACAATCCTGTGAGGTGCCTTTTTAATATTTCTCAAAATATTTCATTTTTCTAGGAGAGGGGTGGTTGCTAACTTTCTACACTACCTTTTCCAAAGTTTCATTGCATTGTTTTCATTGCATGTGCTCATTTTGCCATTTAGACTTTTAGGGAAGGTGTGCACATTAAGATCACACTAAAAGGATGTAGCAAAAAATTTAAGAATGCCTGACACAGAGGTTTATTGAGTGACTTGGGGCCAATATCTCTCTTTCAGCCCAACCTATTCCATAGAGCTATTGTTGGACAGAGTGAGCACTAGCTGAACTGATTGAGCTTCTGGAGGAAAAGGAAGATATAAATCTAACCCACAAATATTTTTAGTGATATCATCCCTTCAGAAGATTAAATGAAATTCCAGACAATGACATTTTGGCAAATTCCTTTTGTACTTGGAATTAAAATATGATTAAAATATCCAGTAAAAAAAAATCCCTGAAATTATTATATTCTAAAATAATCCACACCATATTTTTTAATCCTGTTAAGAACAAAAAAAAAAGTTAAAGCAGTTAGCTGATTTTAAATGATATTCAAATGGGTACTATGGTGAACTATCTAAATACTGATTTGCATTTCGACTTACATTTGCATCAGTGGTAGGTTTCAATTTTTTTTTACTACCGGTTCTGTGGGTGTGGTTTATTTATTTTATTTATTTTATTAGTCATATTTCTATGCTGCTCATGCTCCGAGGACTCTGGGCGGCTTACACCAAAGACAGTATGCTAAATAGCATATTGCCCCCAACAATCTGGGTCCTCATTTTACCCACCTCGGAAGGATGGAAGACTGAGTCAACCTTGGTGGGCATGGCATGGCTTCATGGGCGTGGCTTCGTGGCAGGGGAAAGATACTGCAAAATCTCCATTCCCACCCTACTCCAGGGGAAGTTACTGCAAAATTTCCATTCCTATCCCACTCCAGGGGAAGGATACTGCAAAATCCCCATTTCTTCCTGATCAGCTGGGACTCAGGAGGCAGATAATAGATGGGGTGGGCCGAGTAAGAGGTGGTATTTACCGATTATCTGAACTACTCAAAAATTCCACTACCAGTTCTTCAGAACTGGTCAGAACCTGCTGAAACCCACCTCTGATTTTCATATTAATTAGTCTGTAATAAATGAGGCTATTTTTCAAACTTCTCAACTGGGTTTGAACTAAATCTTTGGTCCTTGTACTTGCATACCTCACATAACCTTGTAAATTCCCAGATTTGGGAACCATAATGAAATCTTTGTAAGTTAGTATTTCATAAGAAACCCATATTACTATCTACATAAAAGTACTAGATGTAGAGAAACTAACTGCCTTATACTAGCTGCCACTTTCTTTTAGTTTTGCAAGGTAAAAGATGAGTTCCTGTGTGTGTACAGTATGTGTAAGAAAACTTGCCAGCGATATCAAGTTTGATTTGATTGATCCATTTCTTTCACATAACTTGAACACATTTGATATGAAAACAAAAATAAATTATTAAATAAATAAATGAAATGGAGAAAATCTGTAGGACAAATTAGGAAATACTTTTGAACTATCTTTCTAAAGGGAAGGGTGGAATTATACTGCTTTATCTGACTCTTGGGCTTTATAATTTTTTTTTATTACTGTGCATATGCAACTGGAAATCCTATTCTTAGAACCAGGAATCTAATCTTGAAATACATCTAAGAAACTGACCTCAACAATAACTTGTGCCAGTCAGGGAGTATTTTGGCCAAGTATCCTTGTTAACTGTAAAACAGAGACCCATATAAGAGTAGCTTTAGCACTTATACAAAAATAAAAGGAATGTTTTTGGGTGGAGATAGTGAATCAGCACACAGATGTCCCACCCTCATGAATAATGCCCTTTCATTTTCCTTGAATTGTACATTGTGATAAGACCAGCTTGCTGGTTTGGTCTTTCAGTGCCATGAAAAAGCTAAGATGTGAAGTTTGACTTCCTGCCTTTTAATATATTTAATTAAAGCAAGTCTGCATTGGCCCCGGGGCAATCAGTCTCCACCAAAATGTTTATTAAATTATTAGAAAACCTATTGTTAAAAAAAGATTAATCTTGTGCATTACTCATGGTTCCTATCCAATGTAATTAAAGAGATATGCGCAGCCAGGCTGGGCCAGATTAAAATGAGCAGCGGTCAAATGTCAAACCGTAACCTAAGCATTCCAGGTTAGTATTGTGATTTAGTAGCCGTAAATTTACCCGAGGCTGTTTACTTATAGCAACTAAGAAAAGTATTATTTAAGCTGAGTTTAACTCCTGCTGATTTAATGGAAGCAGCATTTACTTTTCTTGGTGACAGAGTGTTTTGTCATTGCCTTCTTCAGAATTTTCAAGCTTGCTTAGTTTCTAACTTGTCAAATAAGTGCTGTCATCAATTGGGATACAGCACCTTATAGTACCAACACAATTCTCTAAATGTATCAGGCCCTCTAGGTTGGTTGTTGAGAAACATTCGACTAAAGCTTGTATGCTGTGCCAGATTGAAAGGGAAGGACAACACTCTTCTGGCCAATATGTATGCATGATCCATGCTTCCCAAACACCTAAATTCTACTAATAGGAAGAACACAATCAACGTCTTGCTGATGGTTTTTTTTTTTTTCTGGTTAACCTAACTTGATGCTGAAGAAGATTTGATTAGTTGAACAGGTAGTATTGTGGCCCGCCAGCGGTCTGCGCGGATCGTGGCTGATCCCGACGATGAGGAGGATGGTGTGGTGTTGCACCAGCAGCCAGCGCAGCTGGCGCTCACGTCGGACAGCGAGGAGGCTGAAGAGGATGTGATGCCAGAGGCAGAGACTCAGCCAGGACCTTCAGAACCTCCATAGGCTCCTTCAGGTGGAGAGAGTGAAGTGGAGGAGCCTCTTCTCAATGCTCGAGCACGCAGGGCTGCCAAAAGGCAGGAGAGGCTACTCAGGAGGAGGAGAGTAAGGCTTGAGGATAATTGGCCACTCCCTTAGCCTATTTAAGGCACACACCATTAGTAAGTTTCTTGCTGGAAACAACTTGTAATTATCATCAGAGCATTTTTGGAAAAGTCTTATCGTATCTTGTTTTCTGGGCTGGTTGCCAACCTTTGCCGGACTTTGGTTTATTCTTGCTACTTAATAAATTTGATAAGGACCATTGGTGTATGTCAATATCCTCAGGAATCCGGAGCTGGGGCAGAACAGGTAGTGAGATGAATTTGGCAGATTCCTTTTGCCACACAGCAGTCCCCAAATCTGCTCCAGAAGGATGGCTGATCAACTAGAGGAAAATTGAAAGATGGAAGGGAAAGTATAAATCCCTGAAAATTATCTTTATTCCTCTGCCAGTGATAGAAGGTTCCACTGGATCTATGAAACATCTGCTAGAGATGATATGCCAGTTGACTTTTAGGAGGTAGAAGAAATAGGCAATGACCTCCGACAAAATAAGAGTGACCATTCTGGTCTCCACAGATTTCTTCTCCAAATCAATGGCTTTGGATTCGATAGAATCTGCTCCTGATTGGTAAGAAAAGAAACTACTGTCCTGTTTGCATACTATTTATTGGTTGCATAATACTAGGTCTCTTTGCTAACATTCTATATGTGTGTGTCATAGTGTATTAAAAAATAGATAGAAAACCTCACAAATAATCACTATCTCTCACCATTACTCTTCAGAAGAAAAGAAAGGTTATTCTTCCATGCATGAAAACCCAAAACCCAGGTTCATGCTGGCTGTCTCAATGTTTTTGACTTGTACATTGGTGGCGGTGAAGATGGAATAGACAAAAGGTTAGGGTTAGTTTTCCTGGGGAAGAAGGCACCGGAACATAAACTTATTTTTAATACATAAAGACACCAATGACTTTCTACATCAAGTAGATTCTGATGTCTGGAACAGTAAAAGAAGGTTCCAAGACAGAGGTGGCTTCTACTTACCTTCACTACCAGTTCGCAATGGGGCTGCGCACGCACGCTTCGCAGAAGCATTTTGGTGACGTCGGGGTCAGTGGGCGGGGCCTCCCGCTGGTTTTACTACCAGTTCTATAGAACCGGTGCGAACCGGGGGCAACCTACCACTGGTCCAAGAGCTGTGAAACAGGTTTTTCCGTGGAGGGCACCCTATCATTGGGCATCCTGTATTCTTTATAACCTTGAAAATACTTTTATTTGCCTATTTTTAGGCAAAGATGACCTTTGGGACTTTACTGAACAAGGATACTTTAATGCTACTGTCAACATCAACTCCTTTCCCTTCTCCATTTGTTTTAAGGTGTTGTTTCTATATTTATTATAAATAGTTCTCTTTTTAGCAATGGGTGGGTCTGTTTTGGTGAAAATGAATGAATTATTTATCTTGGAATATTGTCAGACAATTTTGCATAAGACCTCCATTAACTTCGTTTCTCAAAATAAATAGGATCAGTCTTTTCATGCCAATTTTAATGAGTGGCAGGTTCCTATGGGAGAAGGTAGTTCTTCCCTGTAATCTCTAAAGGCTTGATTCATTTAAGTTGGTCAGCGGGGACCAAGTTCTTTTAGTTCCAATTCTGGTTATGTCAGATAAATTAAAAAAAAAAAACCCTTGTTAATCTTTGTGAGACTGTATATGAAGAAATGGGCATGGAACGAAAGAGAAACACTCACATTTAAAATGTAGTGTATCTGCTATCTTCTTTAGAGGAATGTATATGTGATAGAAAATATATCAGGTTAGCTTTGGAATAATGGAAAGTAGTAATACATTTAATACAATTGTTTCAAAGAGTTAATTTCTTGGAAGCAATTGGTAATTATATGAAAGGAGGGTGCTGTACCAATGGGTACACAAGTCTAAGTTTTCATTTTCTTTCCTACTTTCTCATGAGAAAAAGCTAAAGATTTGTGGCAGGAAGGTGTTTACCATCCCATGAGTAGCTTTGGGAAAGATACGTATCTATCTAAAACCTTAAAGAGTGATTCTCATCATGCTAGATCATACTGGAATGGGCTTCTGGTCTGATTTTATATATGATGTTCCAGTCCTAGGTTCATTGTAAATTCATCCCATGGAATCTTAATAAAGTTCATAAAGTGATTTGCATTACAGATTGGTAAATCAGTATGAAATCATTCCAATATCTACCAAATGTTGCATAGAACTGCACAATCCATATTCACGAAAAGCAACTGTGTAACCTGGTTGTCATAGAATAATATGTCATTCTCCTTTAAAAAAAAAAGACCTTGATTTCATTTTGAAAAAAAAAAAGGGGGGGGGGAAGTCTGCTGCATTAATGATCAAGCCAAACTAATTGAAAGGTAGAGCATTTTTCAGGTCTTTATTTTTTCCTTCCTATGTGCGGTAAGGAGACCTTTTTATTATCATATAGGAGAAGGCAGATGCTTCCTGTTTGTATCATTAAATTATGCTATTTCCTGAAAGGAAGCTTTGATGAAAAAAAGCTGTGGATAGCTGAAATATCTAACACCACCCTTGTTTTTCACTGGTTGACATGAAATATTTTCATTCATTTTAACCCTACATGTGTTTTGCTGAAACTACTATTGTCACATGATAGTGAGATGGGCAGTGAGTTAGTTACCAATCTCATCATGGTTACTTTGAGTGGCTACCAGCAGTTAAAAGCAAAATATCTTAATCACGTACTATTAGTACTTCCATGATACAATAGTAGAAATTGGAAAATTCCGCTTTATCTGTTTTTCTGTATTGAAATTATCATGCCAGTTGGAGAGAATTGTAAGATTATTCTCTTATTCTCTTACACAGTGTCTATGTGTGTGTCATTTTACAGAAAGTTTTAAGGTAGTAGGAAAAATTAAGTTGAAGATGAAGTCAAGAAAACAACTGACAGCAGAGGGGGTTTAGTTTTCAATGATTTTCATATGCACAATTAAGAGAAAGATTTAATATAGATAAAAAAGTAACTGGAACATTAGATGGAATTTGAAACTGACCTGTGTACAAATGATGAACATGTGATTTTAAACATGTACAAACTTTTATTCAGATTTGAAATGAGGAACAATTCCATAGTAAAATGGGCTAAGAACTTTGGTTATAACATACAGGATCAATGGGAAAGAATGTGGGTAAAAGGATTGAAATTCACATTGTGTTATAATTTAAGAGACCTTTTTTTTAAAAAAAATAAAATGATGTACAGTTGGTGTGTGATACAAGAGCAATTATCCAAGGCACTTCTAGTTAATGTTCAAAATGTTCAAAATATGAAATTTTACCATGCATGGTAGACTTGGGGGAAAAAAAGATACTGATAGATACATTTCTACAAAGAATTTTAAAGACAAGTGTTGAGATGAAATCAAAACTTTTCTTATGGGACTATAGTAATCATTTAGAAAAGACTCGTTGACGACTGATTTTTTTTTAATATGGTAACTGTAGCAAAGTGATTAGATGCTCAGTGATGGAGAAATACCGAAACACCCACACTGGAGGACTAGACTGCAAAGATGACAGAATTAGCAGAAATGACAAAACTGACATTTCAATAATCGCATGGTCAGTGATAAAAGAGTAAGTTCTTTTCTAAATGACTGGAAACTTCTTATGAACTTTTGGCTGAAAATAGAAAAAAGTGAAATGATGATTGGTTGATTTGCTGATTGAAAAAGGGTTGAGCATGGCACAGAAGGCGACTCTGTAAAGTAATCTGAATGAGGCAGAGGAATAATAACTTTATAGAATATTCTTTGTTGGCCAAGTGCGATTGGAGATACTAGGAATTTGTCTCCAGTGCATAAGTTCTCAATGTACATATAAACAATGAAGTAATATAATCATAGGATACCAATAGTGGAAGGTAACACGAAAGATGAGAAGGATAATTATAATAAAGTTTTATCTGTAATTGCTACAAGATCAGAAGTTGTTTAATTACTTTTTTTAACTGTATTTTTTTCTTCACTGCTTTTGTGTCTTTTTTCTTTATTTCACATTATATATTTTCATGTTTATCTTCTATCTATACATTTTCAATAAAATTATATTTTAAAAAAGGAAGCAGTCTCAACTGAAAATAGGATTTTTCTTGAAGCAGTGAATTAACTCTTGAATTAAATCCAAATATAAAATACATTTTTTTATACGGCCAGTGTGATTACCAATTTTTTGTATTATTATTGTGGTGGTTCAGAGGTACTGATCTCATAACCGAAATCAGTTATCAAATTTGGTAATAGTGATCTTGGAAATGGATCCTTTTAAATTAACTTTCTTAAACCCCTTTATTTAGGAAAGCCAGCAATTAAGGCTTAACTATCTTTTGTAATTACTTTTTGTAATGAACAGTTGGCTTTAATATTACATTTTTGTCTTTTATCATATCAAAGTTATTCTCCTTTATTTGCATTTCTTAATTCTGATACTTTTTTTCCCTTAAATTTTAATCTCACCAGTAGTTGGAAACTGCTCTCTCTCTCTGTTTCTCTTTCTCTCTCTCAAAGAGTAATTCACATATTTGAAATTTACATATTTTGGGAAAAAAGTGATTAGGTGATAAAAAGTCAAATGATTCTATGTATGAGGAAACTGACTCCTATGAAGATCCAGAAAGAATTGAATGTTCTTTCCCTATGCATTCTTTCATGGAAGATTCAGTAAGCATAATGCTATATGGGCCAGAAGAAACATATTGACTCCTAAGACACTGAAATTGCTCATAGAAGTTGGGTTGCAAAAAATCTATTGCAATGTCAAAATAAAATGGAATAAATATCTACAAGAAGCAATACATTTACATGATGAATGAGCAGGGTTAAGACAATATGACTAACTTGGCTTTCTGAAAAGAAAGTGAAACACTTCAAATGCCTCAACTGTCATCTCCAAAAAGGGCGTGCAGACTAGGGCAGGGGTGAAATGCTCCTGGATTGGACTGGATCACCTGATCCGGTAGCGATTTTTCCCTGTGGTTCGGCGATCTGGTAGCGATCGCTGCCCAGGTGTCACTACTTCCTGGTTTTAACCAGGAAATAATATTTTTTTACTTCTGCGCATACACAGAAGGTTTTGTGCCTGTGCAGAAGATCTGTGCATGTATGACGCGTGCGCTTCCGAACCGGTAAGGAAGGTGAGTAGATTTCACCCCTGGACTAGGGGTTTGTGTTTTCAAAACTCAAGTTAAAGGGAAGGATCAAAAACAGGCTACCACTTTTCAAATGCTAGTCTTATGTAGTAATTTGCTATTTATAAGGGGGAGAGAGGTAGTCAGGAACTGACTACCATATGTAGCTTGTCCTGCTTGTCCTTGTAGACGTTTCCCCACTCAATGATCTTGCTATGAACTTGGAAGTTTCCCTGGAATTTAGCTCTTCCAGAAAAAAAAAAGTTGGAAAGCAGGAGGGGTGCTCCAAATTCATTTTTCTTGGTACATTGGGCATTTCATTCTTACCTAACTCTTCTTCATTCTTGGCCAGTTGCTAGTAGTTCTTTGTATCTCCTCAGTTTCTTTGCCTATTTTGTTATGAGACACTGGGGAATGAAAAATCACTTGGTCCAATTCTGATTGTTCCAAGGCTATTTGGATATGGGCTCCGCATCATCACTATGATAATTTCTGGCAGGCAAAATATCTAGAAAAAAGTTTGCTATCCCTGTACTTGTCAATAGCTTTCAGCACAACTGAAAAATGACCAATCGTTTAAAACACGATTGGCTCTCCAAGATGACTTTTTAGATCTTTCCTTTTCTATCCTATTCAAGAGGCAATTGTTTAGTCTGTCAGGGCAAATATACTGAGTCTCCTTCTAGTAATGAAATCTTCTATTTCAAGAGAGTAAAGGTGAAACCATTCTGGATCATGTGCATGCTTGTAATGTAAGACATGTGAAAGAGAACAGAGAGGAATTGTTAAGGCCAGCATAAATGGCAAAGCGGAAGGTTGCATAATGTCTGCCATCTGCAAATTACTATGGTACTTCTGCTGCCTTGTGCATTACAAATTTTCCAAGAAATCTGGGTTGGGTGCAAGAGGGGGAATTGTTAGAATAGGAAGATTTCACTTCTGCTATTTCATATCGTTTCTCTTTGGCCATTTGTCAAAGCAACACAGAACAGGGCTTTAGGGGTTTTGCTGATGAATGTATCCTGAAGTCCAAGTAGCATTCAGCATCCTCTTTAAGAAATCAGGGAAGTGGAGTATAAGTGGTGGTAGCTGTGCTTTAATGCCACAACAGGATTTTTTTTTAATCGTAGTGTGGTGTGTTTAAGTGGCCTCTTTGTGTCAGCATATTAGCACAGATGCTCATAGTTTCTCAAGGGTCTGCTTGCTTCCAGTTTCTATCCATCATGTTGTGAAATGCAAACTATGCTATCTATACTGCCAATGCTCTATGCAGAAATAGCAAAAGTTAGAACAAAATCAAAACAGATTTCTTTTAGAAACTCCCAGTTTTATGAATTGTCACTTCTGAATGTTACTGCTGGACTACATCCAAACTCATGCAAAAAGACCTCCAGAAGGAGTTTTCCTTAGTCTTCTCTCCCCCCCTCCTCCATGTTTCTTCCAATTCTGCTTCAGAGGATGCATCAGAAGAATCCAACCTTTTAAAAACTTAATGCAAGAAATTAAAAGAAGCAGAAATCTAAGAAAGGCAGGACAATGGTATTGTTGGAAAGGACTAATCTAATCTATGTTTGGAAACATATATATCAAAACCAATGTTTCTCAACTTGGGTGACTAAGATGTGTGGACTTCAACTCCCAGAATTCTGAGAGCCATCAAGGTTGAGAAATACTGATCTAAATATTTCTTATCAGATAGCTGGCCCTGATCTACATTTACAGAAGAATTGGAATGCAGTGTAGATAGGCCCAACCCTTTAACCTATTCTTTAGAGAGAACAACAGCTGAAGGAGATGTTGGTCTCAGAGAGCTTTCTCACTGCCATTAGAGAACAATGCTGATATGGTTTGTATTCTGGGAATCTCACAATGTGGGTTTTGAGTCACGCATCCTGCTTAGTTTAGAATCATACACAATTTGGCAGGCTGAAGAATTGACCAGGTGAACTAAAGATAATAGTCAAAGGAATCAAGTCCTTGAATAGAGTCAGCAGTATCCTGAATGAACCCAAGTCGAGATCTGGGTGTCAAGAGCTAAATGAGAATGATCAAAGTAGCAATGTCAAGTAAGGTTCAGGATGGAATTAGGAAAAGCTCCTTCTAAAGCTCCAAGAGTAACCAAAGCTTTGGGAGCAGCTTGCTTCACTTTGGGTCTCTTCTCCACTTGCCCCAAACCATGTCACAAGCAAACCTTGGTAAAATTCCTTTTGTCATCTGCCATGAATAACAGAGTTTTAAGTTCTCTCTGGTTAGGCTGACATTAAAGTAAATGTTTCTCATCTTAAACCAACAGCTCCAAAAGTTCTAAAATCAGTTATATTTTGCTATCCATCATGTTGAAAAAGCAAAATCAGATCATCAGCAATGAGTAGCATCAAAGTAGCATCTTACTGACATGGTTTTATCTTGTGTGCCGCCATTCTGTTGTTGTCTCCTTAAAAGAAGTGGACGTAGCAGCATGGTGCTGGTGAGCTATCAGAATTGTGCAATAGTGCTAAACTACTCAGGTAGCAGGACTATAAGTGCATTACCTCTATGGTCCTTACTGGCAGAGAAAAGGGCTGGAATAGAAAAATAACAATGGGTGGGCCATCCCACTCATGTCTTCTGAACAGAGGTAATAGGAGTATGCAGAAGCAAGGTTTGCTACTTATATAAAAAAAGAAAAGGGAAGGAAGAGAAACCTTAAGGAAAAATGTTGTTTGTGATTCAGCTTTGTGATACTAATTAGGTTCTTTTGGTTTGGGTTTTTTTTTTTTAAACTTAGCTCATGTTAGGGTAGAATGTGGTATAAGAGGATACCCACCCCATTCTGACTGCAGCAATGAAACTGGTAGATGTTTTTCTCTCTGGCTGGTGTTGTGCAGAACAGAAAGCTGGAGGAATCAACCAGTTTCACAGGTAGGACACCTGCAAAATCAGGACAGCACCATTTTGTGGTGAGTCAAAGTAGTAGAAACAGGACAGGAATTGGAAATGGGGGCAACCAATTTTATGCAAATTGTTTTCTTCCAGGATGGGTGGAGAGCACTTTCGCTCAAGTACAAGAGCCTTGGTACTACAGTGGTTTAAAGCACCCTGTTATTAACACAGCTGCCTGCAATTTACTGCTGGTTCGAATATCTCCAAGGCTCAAGGTTGACTCAGCCTTCCATCCTTTCTAAGGTAGGTTAAATGAGGACCCAGTTTGTGGGGGCAATAAGCTGACTTTGTATAAATATACAAAAGTATGAAGGCTGTTGCTTAACGCACTGTAAGCTGCCCTGAGTCTCCGGAGAAGGGCGGCATATAAATCAAAAAAAAAAAAAAAAGTGGGAGGACAGGACTTCTAAATCATTCCAGAGGAGGTCTTGAACATCTCTGAAACAACCCAATTTGGTTCAGCATTTAGTTTAATCCCCAACCCACACCCACCTCTCCCTAAATCTAGTTTAGTGTTTAGAGGCAGGCTGTCGTGTAGAAATGCTAGCCATGTTCATTATTGTGGAATCATTGAGGTATATTACTGTGAATTTGTAGATTGAACCTGTGCCAGTAATTTCAGAAAGATTTATATATGGATACCATATTCTGGATAAACCCAAAGATTTCTAAAGGCCCCAGAGCAAAATCAAATCAAGTATGCAGCCCAATTTTCAGCTTCATTTATTGCACGTTAGTGTCCAGACTCTTGTGCCAAATAACTGGCTTTCAAAATGCTTTACAAGAATAATAAAAACTAGCATTAAAGTGGTTAAATTGTTAAATGACAGTTTTTGAAAGGATAACTAATGAAAGAAAAAGATGTCCCTAGGTTAAAACTCCCAAAACATTAAAAGCCCCAGAAGTATCCAGTCATTTATTTTACAATGAAAGCTCCCTTTGATACATTACCATTAAGAAGCAGAAGTGTGCACATGGCCATGTCTTGAAAAACTCAGTGTGAGAAAACTTGAGCCCCAAAGCATTCAGTCAGCCAATTCAAATATGTTGTAAGTTTTAAAGTCCTATTGGAACAGATAGCTCCCAGAAAACAGCAAATTTAAGACAAGTTTAATGGAACTGAGATTGGCTAAAAACTGAAACAAATACCCTTAGCTCTTCAGCTTTCCAAATCAAAATATGCCAATGGCTTTAAAAGTTCATAAAGGACATAAAGATGTGACGTTGTTCCAACTCAACCTAAAATAGCCACTTAGCACATTTTACTTTTTAATAAATGAGTAGCCTTCCATACTAGTTATTGTTTGAGATTCAAGAAACATATATTCAAGTAAACAACAATAGGTTGAGCTGTATATTTGACTTTGAAGGTGTAGTAACTTTCAACATCTTCTTTGGGAAATCTTCAGCTTGCTCACTTGCTTGGTAGCACCAGGCTCCCATTATTTTGTGAAGAAGCCTTACTACTCAGTTCAGGCCAATTTCATTTAAAGTCGAGATTAGACCTGTAAAGAAATTCAGAGAAGCTATCCTACTCAGGACCTGTGATTTCTCTTGGTTCCTTCATTATGAAGTATCATTCATAAAAAGCAAGTGTGGTATAAATGATGTATTATATTCAGACATGGTCACCATCATCAATGCTCCACTAACATCCAAATAATACAATGGGAAGAGTGTGGGCTATGTCTATCTGCATCGTTGAATATTTGGAAAGTTCAAGGGGGCAAAAATACAATTGCTACTTTATAAACTGGAGATTATGTTCCAAACAGTGTAAATAACTCATATCTTATTCTTTGGTTACTATCTGGTTCCAGTACCAGTTTGTAGCATTTGTTTGATCTTCCATGTTCTGCATGCTCTGAGGGCAAAACAAAGGCCACTTCTTCCCATATGCCCCTGCTTGAAAACTCAGATCAGTATAGCAATAGCAATAGCATTTAGATTTATATACCACTTTACAGTGGTTTACAGCCTCTCTAAGCAGTTTATATAGTCAGCATATTGTTCCCAACAATTTTGGGTCCTCATTTTTACCCACCTCGGAAGGATGGAAGGCTGAGTCAACCTTGAGCCTCGTGAGATTTGAACCAGCAAGTTGCAGGCAGCAGAAGTAGCCTGAAGTATTGCATTCTAACCCCTGTGCCACCGAGATTATCTGGGCCTTCCTATGTATTCAATTCTTGGTTCATGCATATTTTCTGGCCTTGGCCTCCAAACAAAAATGTTTCATCTTTATTGCTCAGTTTGTTTCTTTCAGGACAATCCTAATGCATATATAAACAATAAAGATATTCAAGTTCTATTTCTGATGACTTTGTGGGCATGTCCATGTAACAATATTATGAGTTGTTCGCCACTGCTTTCTTCCAGATGCTTTTCTGGTCTTCAAGTCAAAACTATTAGAGTCAACTAGTTTGGTGCAGGGGTTAAGGCACCAATCTAGAGGAGATCTCGAGACCATGAGTTCTAGCTCCACCTTAAACATGAAGCCCGCTGGGTGACCTTGGGCCAGTTACTCTCTGCCAACCTTAGGAAGCAGGCAAGGGCAAACCATTTCTGAAATCTTGCCAATAAAACTGCAGGGACTTATCCAGGCAGTCACCAGGATTCAATACTGACTAGAAGGTACCTACAGTACATACACACACACCCCAAATTTATAGCTTTTGGGGTTCTCCATTCATATCCTAGCATAGTCTGACCTTGCTTGTCTTTTTTGAGATCAACAAATGCTGGCTAATTGCTGTTATCTACATTTAAGAGAATACATCTAATTATACTGAATCTTTGAAAAATATTCCAGTATCTGACCAACGGCTAAGAGAGTTGGTTAAGGTCAGAGAATCTCAGTCGATCATTACCACAACAATCTACCCAAATTTCCTTCCACTGAGCCCTTTCCAGCTCTTAATGAAAGAAGGAAATTGTGGTCAAAGTACAAGTATTTTATTTATGACACTGCAAAGTGTCCTTGGTTTTGAGGGTAGGGTCCATCTGCTTGTCTTCCAGAAGAAAATGGGATTCATTTTCTCTTTGAGAGAAGATGTTGGTCAACATGAAGCTGACTTTATTGCTGGATTTCTTTATTTTTATGATGTGGAGATTGGTTGCTACTTCCCAGTTTTCCTTCTGTATTTGTCCCAAAGCCTGACATTAAAACCAACAAAATGAAGATGGATTTTACGTTTCTATAACGCTGCACTGAAAACTAAACACAGATTTAGCTCCTATCCTTTACTCCTCTGATTATTATTGTTTTCAGCTCTGTATGTTTTTGTGAGTTTTCAACTGTACGGTATTTTTCTTGCCTCTTTTATTAGAATTCTGTCCTGCCGTGGGTAAATTAAAATTGTTTTTTTCTGATAGAAAGGTGAAATAAAATGAGCTTATGAATGAAACAATAACAACAAAAACAATTAATTATCCTGTGTTGGTGGATTGTCAATGAGCAGAGAGAGAAAAAATGGGGCCCCAAGATGTTTTGGGTATGAAGAAAGACAAAAGAATGGCTCTGACTGTAATCAGCAAGAGATTAGAGTACGGGCTATGGCACTGGGCAGCTGAGGTCATATTCCTTCTCTGTATTTTTCCCAAGAGGGTGTGGTGGGTTTTCCCTGCAGGCTTTTAAATGCTAGGAAAAGGGGAGGCAAGAAGGAAGAGAAATATCAGCATGAGAAAGGGGCAGTGACTTTACCTGCAAGCTGACATCAGACTCAGATAGCGGCACAGAGTTGGGAAAAAGCCATTCCCTGAGTTGTTCCTGAAGATAACATCAAACCACTGAAAAGGGCTTTTCAATACAGAATGAAATGGGCAGTGAGTGGAAAGTGGGTGTAGAAATCTAACACTTCAGAACAATTAATGGGTAGGATATTACTGGGCATAATAAACAAAGATCCTGAGATGAAAGCCAGAGTGAGAGTGAACCTCAAAGTAAGCCTCTATAAAACTTCTAAGGCCACTGTGCCCATCTTAGATAAATAATACCAAAATAGCAGAGATATAGGGTTCCATCAAGCCCAATCTCCAAATGAAATGAATTCATTTTCGGATCACATGGTCAAACTGAGTCCGCCTGGAAGAAAGTCTTTGCATGTGCAAAAAGCCATCAAAATATCAGATCAATCTGAAGGCAACTAATTCAATCTGATTATGGAAATCTTTGTCCAGCCCTAATATTACATCTCTCTGTCTGTGAACTTTAGAACTTCTTCTTTTTTAAAAAAAATAAATTTTATTAATTTTTCCAAGTTTAAAATCAACATAAGACAAAAACATTGATTATACATAAAAACAAAAACCATACATTCCCCTCCCTCCCTCCCCCATTCATAACACTAAACATACAAACACATCTATCCCGGCAGATATTATTCCTGCCCTCATTAATAAATAATTATGCCCACAACACAGAATAAAGTAAATAATCTCCAAATATGGTTTTCATACAATTATCTTTCAATCTAGATAAATATATCTCTTCTCATATTGACTTAGGCCCTCACTTCATCTCAATCCTTTTATTCAACCACTGATACCAACTGTCCCAACTTTGAAAAAAATTCAGAATCCTCCTTTTATTTTAACATATACGTCATTCTCTCCATCTCAGCGCACTCTAATAATTTATTTATAATTTGGGCACTAGCCGGTATCTCTTTTTCTTTCCACTGTTGGGAGAACACTATTCTAGCTGCGACTAAAATAGATAGAGTGAGATACCATTTTTTTCTTACTCAGCCCCTCTGGGCGAATACCTAGTAAATATATCTCAGATTTCCATTGGAGGTCCACATTAGTAATTTCCTTAATCCAATTCCTAATCCTTCTCCAATACTTCTTTGCCGTTATACAAGTCCACCATTGATGGTACCTCTGGTTTTTCCCACATTTCCAACATAACTCTGATGCACCCGGAAACATTTTAGCAATTCTTGCTGGTGGGAGGTGCCACCTATACAACATTTTATATGCATTTTCCTTGAAAGTCGTTGCCGTAGTCATTTTAATATTTCCCCCCCACATTTGTTGCCATTTTTCTAAAGGAATCGAGTACCCAAAATTCCTCCCCCAGGCAATCATAGTATCTTTTACAACCTCCTCTCCTATCATTCGCTCAAGCAATTGTGCATACATTTTGGTTATGTATTTATGGTCCTCTCCCAATAGTATTTTATCAAAACTCTGTTCCATCACATATATCCCATAATTATTTCTATCTCTCCTGTAACGAGATTGGACTGTAGCGTAGGTCCACCAATCTAGCCTGATTCCTTTGTCAGCCAAATCTTCCCTAGATCTTAATATCCCTTGAGCATCCACAAGATCTTTATATCTAAAAATTTTATCCTGTTTAAGAGCTGTTGGGTATGTCGTCACTTCTATTGCTGAGAACCAGGTTGGAATCTTAGTATAGAATTTTCCTCTAAATATATGAACTTTAGAACTTCTGAAGATATTTGTGCATGCGGGAGAAACAAAACATCTGGATGCAAATGTCAGGGTCCCTTCTTTCAATGCAGAGAGGACCACCCTCTCCTGTAAAAATGTATTCACTTCATGGATCAAATCACCTGCCACATGCCAGACCTTAATAGCTGAAAGGCTTGCCTCCAGCGGTTTTGGATGCTCCATCCCTGGACAATTTCAAGACAGCCATTTATCAGAAATGATATAGAGTCTCCTATTTCAGCAGGGAGTTGGATTAGAAGACCTCCAAGGTCCCTTCCAACTTTATTATCTATGTTCTAACAAGGAAGAACAAAAATCTAAAACACAGGTGGCTCTCAGCTCCAAAGGCCTAATCCCACATGAGATAGGGTGAGGCTATTTGTGGGATTGGATTTTTTCCATTGTCTCTGCCCTACCACACCAGTCCTAATAGGGAGGACATACTCTGTGACCCTTCTATGAAACAATGTTTTCTTGTTGGACCCTGGCGTGGTATCTTCTCAGTACTAGCACTTATCCCATAGAACAGCATCTCTCTGGAAATGCAGATGACCCCAACTTCATTAGTTTTCCACAAGGCATTGAAGATCTGCTGTTTCCTCAAACATTTAGATTGGGAGTATACAAACATTTTGCTGCTATTGAGGTGTTTCTCATGAATGTGGTGGTTATTTTAGTCGGGTGTTAGAGGTTGCATGACACAGATTTTGCATTTTGATCATTATACACCACAAGATTCACCATTGGGAGAATCACCAGAAGTGGCCATATAAATATAAACAAACAAAAAATGCAAAGCAATAGTAATAGTAATAATGGCAATGTGTCTTTAGAAATATGCAACCAGATATCTAATAAACAGATCCTCAAATAAAATATTGGCCTTTTATCTATTAAATCATTAACTATTTTGAAAGTATATGGTTATTACATTAATACCCCATTGCATCCCCTCAAGTTGTTTAGCAATTTCATAGTAATGCAAACAATAATAAATTATCCATTGTCCAGTAAGGTTAAAAAAAAAATCCATAAAATACAAAGCAGAATATCTAAAAACAACAAAAAACGATGTAGAAAAACTGGCATTAGGTATGGAAGAGTTCTATCTTTAACTCCTTCCAAAAGATAGCTAAAGTCAGGGTTAATCTAATTTCTAACGGGAGGAATCCCAGAGGTCAACATCGGTTTAGAAAAGTTGTCCTGAAGAGAGATCACTGGAGCTGCCCAAACATCCCCCCCCCAAAAAAACAAATATCTCATCTTGCTAAGGTAAGTTTTAATTGGTTTTCTCCTGTTGAGACCTTTACACCACAGGATTTCAACAACTTATCAAGTACCACACTCCAACCTGTCAATGATCTTACATAGTTTCATGTAGATATGTACAGTAGTGGTTTCCTCAAATGTACAGTAGTGGTTTCTTCATATTGGATAAGATTTGCAGCTTGTGACCAGTCTGGCATATTTGCTGGTTAAATAGTCTATTATGAGCTTCTTGGCCCATTGCTACCCTCACTGGTCTCTTATAAACTTCTTAATGTTACTTGGGAAAGACACTTGGATTTTGGCTTGGGTGTGTTCAATTTTGAAAGGCTTCCAGGTGAGGCTGTTATTGAGCAATTGTCTTGACTCATTTGTGAAATTTTTTGGAGACACCTACAGGAAATATCCATCATTTATAATTGTCCAGTGCTTTCCCACTGCTTCTTCTGTCTGAGAAAAGACAAAATAGCCATGCCTTTTGACTGATAATACTAGCAGACCTCTCTCTGGAAGCACTCAGCAACTTTTGTGCTCCCTTTTATAGTTCTGCAATTGTAGAAGTACTCAAACTTCCCATGAAGTAGCCCAACTTCCTAGCTACTTGCATAATACTACACAACATTTGCTTACACTCTTTGCTGTGTTGGAAAAGCAGGGATGAAAAGAAAGCAGGCTGCACTCATTTCAGTATTAATATTTGTTCCAAGGATAGAAAAGTATTTTGCACACACCCAGTCTATAAATCAGATTATATAATGCTAATAAATTGGAGAAGTCCCAATAGCCTATCTCCTATGAGCCAATGCATCTGTCTCGGCCATTCCCTTTGTCCAACTGTGCTTGCATCTTCTTCTACTTCTCCTGTCTGCCCACTCTTTGGATGCTGCATTTGTCACCGTGTGATTCAGCTGGTCAGTGTCCTGCTTGTGGGCTCGTCCTAAATTCCAAGCTCTTGTCTAATGGTAAGCAGACAAAAATGTTGGCATTCAGTTTCTTGGCACTTCTCTGAAGAAGTGTGGGGAAATATTTCACCTCCCAGTTGCAGTACAAATGTGGACCAGTTATTAGGTCACTGACACAAAGCCTGAACAAGCCGCCACTTCCTCCTATGGCATTGTGCTTAAGTGTTAACACAGCTGGTTATATTCCGTACAGGTGAGTGCTGTGGGAGAGAGACTACAGTGGGAATTTGGCAGTAGCATCAGTCAGAGGATCCTTCTGAGCTAAACTTGTGTTCTCTCCAACCTCTTTCTTTTGTTAAGTATTTTGTTTGGTTTGGTTTTTAAATTAGCAAGAAAAGCACAGAGGCCTGATTGGTGATTAGCCCTAATGGGAGAGAGAGAGAGAGAGAGAGAGAGAGAGAGAGAGAGAGAGAGAGAGAGAGAGAGAGAGAGAGAGAGAGAGAGAGAGAGAGAGAGTTGATTCCTAGGATATTCACGGGGAGGGATGAGCAGCATGATGAAGGCCATAGACATATTATTAAATCACAGAAGAAATTTCATTCTCCACTCTTGCAACTTTTAATTGTCTTTTAGTTGTAAATGAAACCCTTCGTTCTAGATTGTTCTCATGTCACTGCAAAGCCACTTTTCCCATGGTGTTGAAGAGCACAGAGGCAGGATTGAGAGGACCAAGAAAAAATACCTTCTGGATCAGACAGTTAAACATCACCCTTAACCCAAAGCTATTTATTTTCTAACTTTTGTTGATCAATTTTTCTTCACATTGGCTTTTTTTTTTTTGTCATGGTATTACTTTTCCCCTTTTATCCTTTCTAGGCATGTCTTATGAACTTAAGCTATGTGTCATCGGTGAAGACTATGGCTGTGCACTACTTACTTTCATATTTTTCCTCAGAGTAAGAGGAACAATCAAGTACCGTTTCTGCCCCTCCCTGACCCACAGTTGCTTTCATTGGTTAGACAACTGGCAAAGGTGGTTTTTGATTGATCGAGCTACCTATCATCTTCTCTTGGGCATATATCATTGATTATGAGACTGTAGCAAAGAATTTGAGGTTGATACTTATTTGCTTCAATCAGGGGGTTTATCTGGAATGTTATGGTCCAGATCTGGCAATACTAATGATTTCTGTTAAATAGGTACATAGCTACTCTCTTAGCTACTAGGGCAGTTCCTTTCTTTTCAGCCTCTGCTCTTTTTTATGTTTTTCAGTCATATCTCTTGCATAGCTGCCCTGAGTCTTCAGAGAGGGGCGGCATATAAATTGAACAAATAAATAAATAAATAAATTGTTGCGGGCTCTTGCTTCCAACCAAGGTGCAAAATCCCTCTTTAGGCCTGATGCTAATGACTCCTGTGAGGTGGACGCCAATCTCTTAAAATGATAGGCTTGTGGATTTTTTTTTAATGACTTGAAAAGGAACTGTAACACAAGCCTTTGTTCAATTAGGTTGTTTCATCCTTCATTCCCCCGATAGCCAGTTTGGTCTAGTGATTGAGGCTCCAGACTAGAAAGTAAGAGACTGTGAGTTCAAGTCACATCTCAGCCATGAAAGCAGCTGGGTGACTTTGGGCCAGTTACTCTCTCTTAGCCCAACCACTGGGCATGGCTAGTCTGGTGAAGAGAAGGATTAGGCAGAAACATGATAGCAGTGTTCCAATATTAGAGGGGCTGCCACAGAGAGGAGGGAGTCAAGCTATTTTCCAAAGCACCTGAATAATGGATGGAAACTGACCAAGGAGAGATTCAACCTAGCAATGAGGAGGAACTTTCTGACAGTGAGAATAATCAACCAATGGAACAGCTTGCCTTCAGAAGTTGTGGGAATTCCATCACTTGAGACTTTCAAGAAAAGATGGGACTGCCATTTGTCAGAAATGGTGTAGGAACTCCTGCTTGAGTGGGGGGTTGGACTAGATGACCTATAAGGTCCCTTCCAACTCTCTTAATCTAATCTACATCATCTCAGGGTTGTTGTTCTGGGGAAAATAGGAGGAGGAAGGTGTGCTGGATATGTTTGCCATCTTGAGTTATTTGTAAAAATAATAAAGGTGGGATATAAATAAATAAACAAATACTGTCATGTATGTTGGCTTTTGATTTTTTAAAAAATATTAATAGACATGTAAGAGCATCACCAATACTTTCAATGGAGTTAGATGACAGCAGAGGAAATAGAGTCAGGATAAACAAGAACAGCAACAAAGATCATCAATTCCATGCAATAATAATTATCTGCCGTCTCAAGGTCAGGCTGGCAGTTCTTTAACTCAGCAGTTGGGAAAGGTAGTGTGATGAGGTGAGGCCTGAAAATTAACAGCCAAAGAGGTACATCAGGAGATCAGAATCAAAGTCTGAATCAAGACCAAAATCAAATCTAGCACTAGGAAGATTGAGTTACTTAGGTGAAGCTTGATTGGGATATAAAAAATGCTCTAAGGCAGGGCTGTCAAACTTGTGTCATCACGGTGGAGTCACGTGACGTATCGGGACTTTTTTCCCCTTTGCTAAACCGGGCAGGGCCAGCATGTGACACATCTGGCCAGTGGGCCGGCTGCAAGTTTGACACCCCTGCTCTAAGAGGATCCAATAGATCAGATGAGTCAGCTGAGGGTTAAACTTTATTAAACATGGAACAGTTGTGCCCTTCTAAACACTGCTGAACTCTAGCTTCCATCAACTTTAGCTATTGATCAAGTATACTGGGAGTGAACGCTAACAATTTCTGGAGGTTCACAGGATCTTTTTTGACCCTGGATCCTGCAATTTGGCATTTCATCTTGTGGGTGAGTTATACAGAAATCTTGTAACTGGATCAAATTCAAACAATTGATATTTATCTCAATCCAAACGCCTGTCTTTCATTCTTAGCTTTACACTCTCTCACACAAGTATGCTTGTGTTGATTGCTTTTTCAAGTTCTAGCAAACAATTGAAGACCCAAAGCTTTTTATTTATCTTAGAAGGGTTCTTTCTCTCTAAGAGATCATAGGGATTCTTTTCCTAGTTAAATACAGTCTGCTTTGCCTGATTCCAAAGAAAAACAGATGAAATGATTTTGTGACCCAACATGGATTTTGATCCCTAAAGTAGGACATTTATTTATTTATTTTTATTTTATTTATTTATTTGTCAAGCATATATAAGATAACAGGTAAAAGTATAAACATAATTTGAAAAGAGTAAGACTAAAAAACGAATATTAGGACAAGGATGGTAGGCACGCTGGTGCGGTTATGCACGCCCCTTACAGACCTCTTAGGAGCGGGGTGAGGTCAACAGTAGACAGTTTAAGGTTAAAGTTTTGGGGGTTTGGGGAAGAAACCACAGAGTCGGGTAGTGCATTCCAGGCATTGACCACTCTGTTACTGAAGTCATATTTTCTGCAATCGAGTTTGGAGCACTTTACCTTGAGTTTGTATCTATTATTTGCTCGTGTATTGTTGTAGTTGAAGCTGAAGTAGTCGTTGACAGGAAGGACATTGTGGCAAATAATTTTATGTACTATGATTAGGTCAGACTGAAGTTGGCGTAGTTCTAAGTTGTCTAAGCCCAAAATTTGAAGACTGATGGCATAAGATATTTTATTGCTGGTAGAGGAATGGAGGACTCTTCTCATAAAATATCTCTGGACTCTATCAATTATATTTATGTCCGATATGCAGTGCGGGTTCCAGACAGATGACCTATTTTCGAGAATTGATCTAGCAAATGTTTTGTATGCTCTAGTTAGTAGTACAATATTACCAGAGAAGAATGAATGGATATGCTATGGTGCCAGGAAGTATGATATTGGAAAATGTGGTAAAGAGTTTTCAAATTCAAGTTGAGGTAGTGGATTAGGAGTGTAAAATTTTTTAGAAATATTATTAGTTCTACACAGATACCTAGGAAAAAAGAGAAGCACCACAAAAGTGTAATGCTTTGTATGGAAATACTAGATTTAGATATGGTAGGACAACTTTGAAAGCCACAGGAAACTGTTCTAAAGAGATGAATGTCCATTGGGACGAAAGTTTGGGGTATTATCTTGTTCGTATTTATAACATTTCAGTTACTGAGTGCTGCCTTGAAGCTTACAGAAGGCATAAATATTTTACATACCTTTAAATAAAATCATGGTGCTTAAAATTTGAAACAGAATAATGGAGAGCAGCTTTTAAAGTGACTCCTGGGAAAAAGTGGCCAACTGCAGGTTATTTTCTATACAGCTAAACTAAAAATTCTATCTCAGTAGTGTGGGATATTGACCTGATGGCTTCTTTTAAATCACAATAAGCTGGTGCTACAGGAAAGAACTGGAACCTTCAGATCAGAGGCAGTGTAGCCTTAATTTTCAGGTTCTACGATCAAATAAACCTTCCATGCCCTTAAAAACTGTTTACTGGCAGGTGATATGTTATCATTGGTTAAAGAGTGCTAGGGCTCATTTTACTTTCATTTGCTTAACTCTTGAAATATATATTCTGATTTCTTTAATTCAGAGATATTTTGAGCGAGTGTTGTGAGGTCCTCCCACAAGCTGATTTCCTATTCACAAAATAGCTATCATGGGAGCCTGAGCAGTCCCAAAGCAACAGTTTATAAGACAGTCTACAGTTTAGGTTCCTCATTTTCTTCCTTTCTACCTTCATAATTTTTCTGGGTGGGATCTATCACATTCTGAGCAGGATTGTAGCAAGGCTGGAGTAGAGGTTTATTGCACTGCACTGCACGGAATGTATGCGTCTATCATTTGGGGAGGTTGCAAATGACATTCTTTTTATATATCAGCATTTGATGTTTTCCATTTGAACGTGCCTTGTCTTCCCCTGCCTCCCAGCAGGAAATTGGCACCAATCAACATGCAGGGTGTGCACCTCCGCACAATGCACAGTTGGGATTTGGGAGGTGTTTGCGTCAGTCCATCTGCAACCCTTTGCAACCTCTGCTTACCCATCAATCCCTTTGCAGCTTAGGTATATGTGATGGCTATGGGCAGTTGCAGGCAACTCTAAATCATCCTTAAGAAACAGCGCTGTGGGACAAAGAGCCTGGGAATACCATTGTCCATGGCCTCATTGTCGCTCATAGCCCCTGCATTGCCAGCTTTCACTGGTGTTCATAGGGATCAGTGATATCATCATGCCATCACACAAAATCCACAATTTACTTCCTTGCTTTAGATGCTGGTACATAAAGTATATAATGACATTTGCCTGTCAACATTATTGCACTGGGGGTGATCATTTGGTCATCATCATGGTTTGGTGTAGATCTACCAGCAGTCTTCCTTTAGTCTTTGATTCCTATCCCCTCCCCCTTTTCATTGTGTCCGTAGAAGGCTGGGAATTCTAACAACCATTCAACTAATTTTCATTCTCAATTATGTCAGTCAAGAGTAGAATGTGCATGTTCTTATTGAGTGGCCGGGGTGGGTTCTACTTACCTTTACTACCGGTTCGCATCGTGCCTGTGCATGCGCAGATCATTTCTGATGATGTCCAAGTCAGTGGGCAGAGCCTCCCGCCGATTTTACTACTGGTTCTTCCAAACCGGTCCAAACTGGGGGCAACCCACCACTGGTGCAGGCTATCTAGGTCATACCTTCCTTTCCCTTCCCTCTGCATTATCTTAACCATTTACATTTAAGAAACTCAAAGCAGGCTTTCCTAGCTCTTGTTGAAATAGAAAGGGTTACTACATGCAGGGAATACCTTCTGATGCTTGGTACCAACCCCACCACCTCATTATCACAGATCATCAAGAGCAAACCAGTGGAAATGGAGGTTGAAACAGACGCTTCCACTCAATTAAAAGAAAACCAACAAGTAGACTCTTTATTGCAAGTTGACAAACTTTATGGCAACAACTCTTGGCTTTACAGACAAAGGAATGAAATGATTGATTATACAAGCAGGAGGAGTCGAAATGGGGGTCTTAAACCAGAGAAAATGATTTTAAGAAGAGAGCGAGTTTTCAAGATACATCAACCTCACATCAAAATTCAAAAATTTTTGAAGAGAAGATTAGGGGAGGGGGAGCAATGCTGAAAGAATTATTGAAGAAGAAGGATTGGAAAAAATATAGAAAGAAGGGAAGAATAGAAGATTAATTCTTTTTTGGGGGAGGATTTTAGTAATAAATTCAAAATTTTAATTAATTGGTATTTTTAAAGGTTATTCTTGGAATAATTTTCCAAGACAATGATATAAAGGAAATGTTTTCTTACAATTAGTTTTGGATATAAAAACGATTGCTTTTTAAAAGTTATGGAAGTATTAAAATGGTTAATTGAAAATTTGAAGGATATCTTCCTGCAGGTTTTGAAATTTAATTGTGAAATAAATTAAGAATGTTTTTTTTGATGTATTAAGAAATTTTTAAAATGTTTAATATAAGATTATAGTATTTTAAAAGGTATATGAGAGAAAATGTCTAAGGTTTGAAAATGTTCAATTTTATGAAGGATTAAAGAGGATAAATGTTAAATTTAGAATTTTATTAGGGAGTAATGCTGAAAAAGAATGGTGTTTGAGGCTGGGGAAATGAAACTTATCTATGATTTTTAATGTTGGTAATATTGTAAAATTATTGGATTATACATCCAAAAAAGATCTTTATATTTAGGAAGATATAAAAGGCAGGTTGGTGAATTTGTAAAAGAGGAGTTAAAGAGCGTGAGGGTATTTTGAACTCTGTAGTTAGTTAGTATATTTTAGCTTATGCTTGTTAAATGTAATACCCTGTTTTTGCCCTGGGAAGTCGGGGGTGGGGGGGTGGGGAGGGAGGGATAAAGGTTGGGTTGGGATAAAAGTGTTGAATAGATAAATGTTTTAATAGAAAAGCAAATGTGGGGGAAATGTAATAATAAATGAAATGATAATATTAAGTTGCGATAGTTAGAAGATTACAAGAATAAATGTACAATTAGGATGATAATGCAGATAGATAGAATAAATCTGAAAAGAAACTGAAAGAAAGTATCTATGATCAGAATACAGGAGTTGCTCAGATACTAAAGGAGGAGAATATTCCACAGCAAAGAAGTTAGGAAGGAGAGAGGAGGAGAGGGTAGGAAGAGGAGAGGGAGGGAGAGGAATGGAAGAAAGAAGAGGAGGAAGGGAAGGGGACAGGAGTAGGAGAGAAGGTGAGAAGGGGGAAAAGAAGAGAGAAGTGGGGGAAAGGAAAAGGAAGTAGGATGAGGTAGGAGAGGAGGAAGGAGAAAGTAGGAGAGAAGAGGAGGGAGGGAAGGGAAAGAAAGGAGGAGGAGAAGAAGGTTTGTTGTGGAATGAGGGAAGAAAGAGAAGAAGAGCAACTCCGAATGTAATTAAAATGCCTTATTTTAATGCTTTCTTTAAGGGAAACATGTATATGTAGGATTTATTATGTATAAGAAAATGTACATTTTCTATTATGTGGGGAGGGGGAAAGGGTGGGGGAGAAAATTGTTTGTATTTCTTATAAAACTTTTCAATAAAAAAAAAAAAGAGCAAACCAGTAGAAATATGTGGTAATTTTTAAAATGTGTTTCTTCTCAGATCTTTAAAATAATCTTCCCCCCTCCCCATGCTCTTGCTTCACTTGTGTGTATACTTCTCACCTTTTGTTTCCTAATGGGGGTGTCCTTTCTGTACCCTCTAGTTTGCTGCCCGTGGATTGCAAAATGCAGCAGTTCAGAATGGTACCTAGGGAACAAGGTTTATTTACCACTGGAAATGACTTACAAACCTAACAGTAGTGTTTAGGAAAAACTAATGAGCAAGCCAAATTCTCAGAAAGTAGAATTATGGTTATAGTAAGGGCAGAGTAGGGACACACAATATCCTTAAAGAAATTTGCAAGGAGAGGAAGTTTAAAGAATAGCAGCAAACATCACTGACATGCCTACTCAGATTATTCATGTGGGATACTCTAGTTTATAGGAAAAATGCCTCTCTATTTTTAACAGCCCTAGTGTCCACTGCTCTCAGTGAAACCTTCACTGTTTCCTGCCACAACTATAAACCCTCCAAGCCGGGTTTATCCTGGCATATGATCCGATGTGCTGCCAAGCACCTTTGTTTGCTGTAGTGGGAGAACAATTCTGGAATGTGTTTGTCATTTCTATTGTTTTGGAAAGGAAGAACTGACCTCAGCCTCTTGAGTGTACCCCTCCCGTCCTGCTCATGGTTTTCTTCTAACTTCTCAATTTGTTTGATGGCTATTTTTGTGTCTGCTTTACTTGAGGGAAAACCATTTCTGGTAGAAATGATTCAGGTAGAAAAGCCACTGATGTTGTCCATCCTCAGAGTTCAATGAAGCCTGTTCTATGTCAGTGAATACAGGATTGCATTCTAAAAAGTGATGAGTTCAACCAGTTGATTGTCCTTCAAAGAACTGCTAATACCAAACTTTCCTTTTCAGATGTCACTGAATTCCCTCCATTCAAGATTATTACAACAAAACAATACAATACAGTATAAACATTAAATCAGAACGTAGCCTTCCCTACCTTAGTGTCTTCCAGCTATGATTTGACCATCTTAGCTTAAAAAGTGCATGTTAAAATCGAGCCCATTTGAAGGTTATCTGGTTGATGAGTACAGATGTCAGCATGATGATTATGTGCTGATCTTTGAAGTTATACTTCATGACATCTGAATCAGAGAAAACTGTGCAGGTAGCCATTGACAGTCTGGATTAAAATATAGGCTGGCTGAGAGAAAATGAATTGAGGTTGAATTCTGACAAGGTGGTGCAGGGTGGTTAACCAGTTAAAATATATGGTTCTCATGTCCAGGAATTGAGTCCACTAGCAGGACTCCACTGCTCTCCTAGAATAGCTTCAGAGTACTTTTTGGAACCCTCCTACCCTTTTTTAAGCTAAAGCACAGGTGCCATTGGTATTTAGTAGTGCCTATAAGCAGATTCCTTTGGTTTGCTAGCTTGGACTCTTCCTGACTTTTGACTCTGGCCAAAATACTATTTGAGAGACTGTTCTTCAAATCAAGTAGGATCTTGCATAAGCACCAATGGAGCTCCAGAGATGTGTTTTTCCAATAGTCAGACTAAGTTTGTAGCCTGCCAACTATAGTTTAGTTTAAGGATTGACACTGAGTACCAATTCAAAGAACTTTATCCTGCCTCCCCCCCACCCCCACCCCCAAATTTTCATGCCCAAGGGCCCTTGAAAGCCAACAATGTTCAAACTAATTGCAGTTTTGGGGCAATCTTCAAAGTCAGCTCCCCATATTTACTTCCTTACTATCTATACTTATGTGTTGCCCAGTAATGACAGTTCTCTGGGTGACTAACTATATGAGTAGAAAAATGCATGAAAAAATACGAAGGATGGAAACTAAACCTTGTATAAAATAGTACCAGAGAATAACATCTTCAGCTGGTGAACTGGTAGCAAAACTTGGTAGGACTTGTTGAACTCCTATACTGTTTATGGTATTTGACAGAGGCCTACTTTATGAATCTTAAGGAAAAGCCCATTAGGTTCATCATATTTTGTACACAGTTTCATCAAATTAATATTTCAAGGATCTTTTTCACAAAGGCTAAGCATGTTACAGCATGGCTGGAGGCGAGGCAGAGTGCCCAGGAATGGACTGACAGTGGCAATTACATTGGAAAGCAGAAAACAAGAGATTTCTAAATAATGATATTCCAGGCCAGAATACTGGAGGTTTTTAAATATAGAGCAAGAACTCCATTTCATAAAGAAAGTCTTTCACGACCAACTTCCAACATATATCGGGAACCTGTTGTCAACTGGGTAGGAAGGAGCCTATGCCATTATTTTTGCATTAAGTGGGGGGTAAATAAGAAAGAAAAAATGGAGCTTTTTAATAAAATTGGAAACAACAAGGTTGGGGGAAATGTATTCCTTGCTGTAACACTGCATCATTAAAAATGTAAGACTCGGTCATATGCCAAAAAGCTAAGGTTAGACTGAAAAGTTAGAATTCAACATTTCAGCACCAAACTGTGGCTTCTCTCCCTGGAGAGTTCATAGTCAGAGGAGACAGCCTCACGTGAACTGTTTCAAGGACAGGACTAGCAAATGAAGAATGCTGGTGACATAATTGAAATAGAATCCAGAACAGAAAATTATTTCTTGTTTCCATTTTTAATTATATGTCTTCCATAGCCTGATATCAAGCCCTCTCTTGTAACATGGTATTTATTATAAGTGAAATACTCCAAAGTGCCTGCAAGATATTTTCTTTAGTGTTAATGGACATTCTCATCCTAAATAGTTTTTGCAGCTTGATAGGGTTAGGGTTGCCCCCCGGTTCACACCGGTTCTATAGAACCGATTGTAAAATTGGCAGGAGGCTCCGCCCATTGAGCCTGACATCATCAGAATGCTTCTGCGTATGCGCAGAAGCTTCTGCACATGCGGAGAAGATAGCACACGTGAGCAAACCAGTAGTAAAGGTAAGTATAACCCACCCCTGGTTAGGGTTAGAAAAGAATTATGATGTCATTTTAATGAGGGGGAAAAAAGAGGAGCTACTTCTTTATATATCTTTTCTTTTTATTGTTTTTGTATTTTTTCTTACTTTCTCACTTCACATTATTCTTTCTTCTTTTCTTTACTCTCACTTTATATTATTTCATGTTTATCTTTTATCTCTGTGAATATTATTAAGAAAGTTATGTTTCAAAATGTCCATTTTGAGGAAAAAAAACAAGTTTTTCTTTCAGTAAATACAGCAACTATTAAAAAGTAGGGGAGAAGTTACGATAACTTTTAAAAAAAGGTTTCAGAACTCTTTAGTACCATTTCAACCTTCCTATTGGTTTAGGATGATGTCACAGACATTACAGTAATGCATCTTAATGGGTTTTCCTTGTTATTCACACATTCCATTTCACACAGGCATTTCTAACAGTAGACTGGAGACAACAAATGAGTTGGATAAACTTATTTGATCTTCAATTCCCACTTTCAGATTCCTACCTAACATTTTAGGCTTGGCAACCTTCAGTTTTAAATTCTTACCTGTAGCCTTGGAGAAGTCAGATTTCTCTTCTTTGAATTATTCTGTACATGTTTTAATTGCTCTTTTCGTCAAACCAGGTTAATAAAGAGAAAAACTAATGAATAAATGTTATATTTGTTATTTGTTTACCATTAATCTATTTCTGCCTTTAGTTATTTGCTTATTTTGTTTGCAGGTCACCCATTCCCATGGGCTCTGGCCAGTAGTAATATAAAGATATATTTAGCCCAGAAAACTCCAAATACCTATAAATGGTTGTAATGTAGAGAAAAAAAACACACACCAAGAAATGCAAATATGTATACCTGCAGCCTTTGCTTTCAAATCACAGATGGAACAGGCAGATCTTCAAAGTTTTCCAGAAGGCTAAAGGGTATGAGTTTGATTGAATTTCTGCTGGGAGATAATTCCAAACAGTAGGGGTGACTATTGAGAATGCCTGTCAGGTATGCCTCTTTTCAGTACTCAAGAAAGAAAACCCCCGACTCCATTTTCATAGAGAAAGGTACTTTTACTGAGTATGAACTGAATGCAACCAAAGAAAAGCAAGGTCTAAGGTAATAGGCGTGAAAATCACATATAGAAAGCATCCCTAAAACCCTCCCCCCAATCGTCCGGTCAGGATTATCCAATCCACATCCCCTCCAGGGGTCATGTGGGGTGCAGCTTCCGATGGCCCCATCCTCCTGGTATGCCACGCCGGTTGACCTTGAGTGATTATCAGAGCTCTTCTCAGCTGCGGAGAGACGCTGAGGAAAACTTTCTTCATTTACTCCACCAGCTCACTTCCACCCTCAAGACATCCAGACAGCTCCCCCCTCCCCCCGTTACAATGGCAGCCGAGTAAGCAAGCAATAAAAGGCGAAGGCTGACAATGCCTTCTTCTGAGGTCCTGACAATTCTGTAAGGATGGAACCCAGACAGAATTGGCCCTTTGGGTGAGCAGATAAATATAGGAAAAATGTTCTCCCTGATGAACAGATTAGAGCTATATAGGGTGTTAAAAAATAACAATCAGCATCATGAATCTGATTGGACATTTTGGAATATTCCATCATTGCCCATGCTGTCACCTTATGTACCAACTGTATCTTCCAGAAGTTCTTCAATGACTGCCCCATGTATAATATATTATAATAAATCAAATGAGAGGTGACTAGTGTCATGAATGAATATGAGCCAGGCTTCATGGTCAGGGAAAGTTGTGACTCATGATACACATGATATAATTGTGCAAAAGCCCTCTTAACCACAGCATTGGAGAAAGAAATAAAGTTGCTTAAAACTGTCTAATTGAGAGGAAGCTACTTGAGCAGGAGACACAGTGTAGCTTCTTTTAGAGCAGGGGTGTCAAACTGGTGGCCTGTGGGCTAGATGTGGCACATGCAGGCCACGCCCACACCAGCCCCGCAAATGGGAAATGGGAACGGCAACATGACGCAGCGAGTTTGACACCCATATTTTAGAGGGATAGAAACACCTGTTTACTCAGTTGCCCCGAACAAATTCTTACATCTGATTGCAGAGTAATAATTATTGATTCCAACAGAATCTTGCAGATCACAAAGACAACTCCACCCTTGCTTGCCCAAAGACTGTGTCTGGTACCAAACCTGAAACCTGTATACGCAGATTTCCAAAAGAGGAATTTTCTATTCTTCCTTCTTGGAGACTTTCAGTAATGAAGGCTAGGTCTGCCTTTTCATCTATTATTAACTTATGGATGAGGAAAGATCTTATTTTAGAAAGATATGTCATTTCAGAGCAGCAACCAGAACTCAGGGTTTCAGGGAGCTGGAATTCTGGTTTCACATGTGAGAACAGAGAACCAGAAAAAGGGATTTCATGAAGATACCAAAATTGCCTTTCCTAAGTATGATCTGCTCTCAGTCTTTTGCCATATCTCCCTAGACCCTTCTCCTACCAGCCAGTATTTCCTTCCTCTCTTGGTAAATTCCAAACTAACTAACATAGGAACTTTCAACAGAGCCAGTCCTTTGGGCTTATTTAGCCCTTCAACCACCCTCTCTAGTGGGTGTAGTAGTAGATAGTCTATCACCCCTTTAGTGATAGACTATCACTAAACTATGTCCATACCTAATTCCCCAGTGAGAGATAGAGAGGTCTTAACAAAACTGGGATATCTGAAGCTCAGTTCTGTCTCTCACTCAAAATATGACCCAGACTGCCTGACAAAATCTAGACCCAGGGACTTCTTGGAACACCAGGGCAGGAAGCAACTCCTAAGACATCAACAGTGAGGAAATCCAACAACTACACCATCTCAGGTCACATTCTCATTCTAAAGCGATAGTAAAAAAGACTAAGCTCTTAAGAACCACACTCCTCCAAGTTATTCTAGTTGGCACACTAGGAGTTCTAACAAGTATATTTCATATTAATTCCTATCCACACCTTCATAGGAACAAGGGAAAGAGATAAAGAATCTTAGCACATATTTGAAGGCACCTTAAAATCAGGTTGAAGCACCTTGAATTCCATGGAAGAAATATGACACATAAAGTCATATAAAATCAATAAATAGATGCAGCTGTAAACTGTTAACACAAAGTAAATTATAATGATATAGAAACCTTAGGAATGATGGCAGAATGAATTGCCTACCTTAAAAGTAAAAACTTAAGGAGTTTGAGGTCTTTAATTTAAGGAAGAAATTGGCAAAAAGACAAAACAATTTCAACTTTCTATAAATCATGGTACTGAGGGAATAATTTAAATTATTGAATTACATGATGTAATGATGGGCATTGATATGAAATTTAATAATATAAACATTTTTCATTCATTCATTCGTTCATTCGTTCATTCATTCATTCTCAATTTTGGAAATATTTTTATTAACCACCTAAAATTGCTCATTAGTGACTGATTAATTTCAAACCAGTGAATATGTTGTTTGCTTTCAATGAACTATTTAACCTACGCAATCCTGGAAATACAGTAATCTAATTGGTTACTGAAAAAGACATTGCTTGGGAAAGCCGAGCAGAGCCTTGGTACTACAGGGGTTTAAGGCACCCTGTTATTAAGCTGGTTATTAAGACCAGCTGCCTGCAATTACTGCAGGGTTCGAATCTCGCCAAGGCTCAAGGTTGACTCAGCCTTCCATCCTTTCTAAGGTAGGTGAAATGAGGACCCAGTTTGTGGGGGCAATAAGCTGACTTTGTATAAATATACAAAAAGGATGAAGGCTATTGCTTAACGCATTGTAAGCCGCCCTGAGTCTTCGGAGAAGGGCGGCATATAAATCAAATTAAAAAAAAAAAAAGAGTTGAATTGCAACTTTCAGTTTTATGGAAGGTTTCTGTTCTGATTACAAAGAGGAAACAGCTAATTAAAGATCCAGTTGTGGTTGGAGCTACTGTACCAGGAAATTGCTAATTAAAGGGCCAGTGGATGGGGAGAAGCCTCAGTTATATTTTGCTAATCCAAACATTAACAGCACTATAATTGGGTTTAAAATGGGGGGGGGGGTGTTTGGTGACTAGATATTTTGTAGCTTTTTAAAAGGGGGAAAAGATTAAGATAAAACACTGATGGGATTTTTTAAAATCACTGAATGAATTAATGCCAATTCCAGAGAAAATGGTTAATATGGAAGAAAAAGAAATGATTAAGAAAAGTTAATTCTACATAATAATCTAGGATTCAGGAAGTCCAAAGTATAGAAAAAAATAGGTAACTGTACTATCTCTGATGCATAGCTACAGCAAAATTAGAAAGGGTTTTTCCCATAGATGTTGACAGTAAACTAAGATTATGTAATAACAATGGCACATGTCCAGTGATATCATAATGCAAAACTACCCTTATAGGCATTTGTCCCAATATTTGACAGAAATACATAAGACACAATTTTGGTGTTAGACTTTATGACACACACATTTTTTTTTTAATTTACCTTCCATGCAGATATTCACTTTATGGAGCAATTGAGTGGGATTGTAAAAGAAGGTGTGGCAGAGAGATTGGCACTTTCTATGCCCCACTGGCCTCAAACTAGGAGCAAAGACTGTGAAGAGGATGATATTAATCTGTTTTATTTGAACAGAAGATGAACAAATATTCTTTCCCCCTTTCTTTTCTCTTCCATTGGCTTCACAGGATGGAAATACCCCGTATCCCTAACTGTAACCCTAACTCTAATCCTTTGCTAGGGTGGTGTATAAGACATACCAGAAGGCTGTCAATTGGTTCTGTTTGAACATAAACAGAACTTCTGGAGTCTCCTTCCAGAAGATCTAAGAAGTGCATCCAGGGGTGGGCTTCAAAATTTTTAGCAAGGGGTTCTCTGCCTGGTTGCTCGGTGGGCGTGGCCATGGTCGGCCTCCTGCACCACGATGGGGGGGGGCATTTTTACCCTCCCTGGGCTCCAGAGGCTTTCCTCGAGCCTCCAGGAGGGCGAAAATGACCTCCCCAGGCCCTGGAGGCCCTCTGGAGACCAGAAACGGGCACGTTTCTGGCCTTCCCAATCTTCCGGTAGGCCTGTTTTTCACCCTCCCCGAGCCTCCACATGCACCCTGCACTTACCTGCATCCAAAACAGGCCACCTGGGGTGGGGACACCTGGGAGGGACAGGGTGGGGTGGGCGGGGCCAGCCAGGAGTGGGATTTGGGGGTTCTCCGAACTGCACAGAATCTTAGTTACCTTGTTTTCAAACCCTCCAAATCATTCTCAAATATTTAGATAATACTGACTTAATACTTATGGTGTGACTGCTTGCTGTAGTTGAGAAAAGTTTTTCTTCTCTTCAGTATTGTTTGCTTGAGTTGTCTACATCCACACTGTAAATGGCGATGTCTGGCCCACAGAGATTTTTTGTCTAAAAACCAATTTATTGTTCTGTCATAAATCATGATAACCTTATCAACATGTCACAGGAATTATATGTCTCTGTCTATTGGTATCTGGTATTTCTGCATTTGTTGTATTTTGGTTTGGTTTCCTTTATTTTACTTTTAAAATAATTTATATGTGGCTTTCTCCTCAGCAGCTCAAAATAATTCCTACAAATTTACATGCCTCCCCTTGTGTTTTCATATTTAGAAATGTTTATACTTCTCCATTTTGGGCCCATTCCAGTCCCTCCTATTGTATTTTGTCCCCTATAGCCTTCTCTTCAACAAGCCTCACCTCTGATACAAATGTCCATCAGTGTTACTTTCAGCAGCATTAGTGTCTGTTATCTCAGCCACTTGCTGGTTGAGGGAATCTCTGATGCATTATGAAACTATAATAAGAGAAAGGGAGAAAAAAAAGAGACTGCTGAATTGAGAGAAAAAAGGGCCAGGATAAATAAAACAATCAAGACATTCTTGTCCCCAGGCTCACATTTTGCTTTCAATATTCAATTATTTTTTTGAGGGGGGGCATGATTTTTTTTTTTAAAAAAAGGGTGAATATAAGATATCTCAACCAAAAATAGAGGAAAAGTTACATGTAATGTATATAGATAATGAAAACAGTCTGGAAGAGATTCTAAACTGTCTCAGGGGCTGCCCTTTGTGAAAATCCGATCGTAACTATGTTTCTTTGGCGTTTACCTTAAAAACATATTGCTCAAGAACATCTTTAATTGTTTCCATCTAAATATATTAATATGCAGCAAGAATTGTTTTTAAACATAGTTGAGTTGACTATTGCAACATTTTATTTTTTTAAATGGATCAACCTGGTATTAATGGATTGTTGTTTTGTGTGGTTGGCTGAGTAGAGTTTGGGTTTTTTTTCTCTCTGCTACAGAAGAACTTTTTGTATTATATACTTCGGGAAATATTTTCTTTTTCAGACAGAATGACATAATATGTTATTTGATAAAAAGACCTAGATCCACACCTGCCCAATTATGGGGCTTTTTGTAATCTTTGTCTTATTATATGCAGTTTGGGTTTATATATATATATATATATATATATATATATATATATATATATATATATATATATATATATATATATATATATATATATATATATATATATATATATATATATATAATCAGGAAAACGAGTTTTCCTCTGGGTGTGTTATTTTTACTGTAAGACTGATAAGCCAACCAGAGCAGAATGACATAAATGCCAACCTTACAAACACAATTTAATTTCAAAATTGCAAACTCTACTGATGTTCTTCCAATCTATCTGTCAAAATGGCAACAGAAATCATAGAACATTTACATAAACATTTTTTTCAGGTCAACTTTTCCTTTTCAACAAGACTACAATGGATATGTGGAAGACTAATCATACAAATATGAAACTCGAATCATGACCAAGATTTATTATTGTTCTTTTTAAGTCAGAGAGACATTCATCTAAATGTGATAAATCCATGGGTAATTCCCCCCCCCCCGCTAAAAGCTGTCTGTGTAGAATGCCCAATGGCAAATCATAGTTATTGATAGACACCTTGTGATTCCCATTCAGTTATGCAAAATGTAGATTGGTTGGCTGTGAGGCAGAGATTTCTTCAAGGCAGTCATAAAAATCAAGATGATGGGTGATCATCTGCATGATCAAAGCTTACCCATTTTTAGTATGTCCCATGTGCACATAAAGAAGTGAGCTTTTAATTGCACCCCCCCCATTGTATTTTGTTTTATCCTACCTCCAGACACTCCTTCTGTGAGGTAAAATATAAACCACTTTTCCTAATCTTTCAATTTTATTTTAAAGTCCTCAAAGCCCTCACTAGATTTTTTAAAAACTCCAAACCAAATATTTAAATGGCAAAAAACTTTGGCTAGTCCTATGTTAAGTTTCTTTTCAGGATTCCCATCTTACGTTAGAATCCAGGACTTCATAGACTGTATGACTAGTTCACTTAAAGCTAGTCTTGAGATTAGTAACTTTCTGGTGCCCCCTAACCAATCACATCTCTGGTGTCTTGTGAATAGTCTTGAAAAGATATGCCAGATATCTGAGGAAAAAATTATCTCTGCAAGAACTGAGAACTCTGAAGTTTTTTCCAGATGTTCTGGCAACTGGATTTATTGTTCAGATAATCTTTCTGCCAACAAAGAGCTGTCTCTGCAAAACTGCAGTTCTTCTCTTCATTATTCTGTGTACACATGCAGTTTTCTCTCTCCATATCTCCATAGGATTTGTAGAAGAAGAAGATGTAGTTGAGCTGGCTGTTGTGTGATTTCAGGTTGCTTCTTTTGGCTTGAGAATCACTAACCAAAGATTTTTTTTTTTAACAATGTTTGGGGATGGACAAAATCAGAGGAATCTTCCATACAGTTCTAAAGAAAACCTTTCTCCATCCTAATGAGCTAGCTTGTTTATGAATTACTTTAAAATGCCTTAAAGAACAAACCTTAACTGAAAGAATGTTATCCTGTTAATGTTGAGAATTTTTATTTCAGGGTATGATTGGAGGGTATCTAGATAGTGTTCTGAACAATTCTTTTACAACCAAATAGTGGATCTGCAGCTGCCAATGGTCAGAGAAGTAGATTATCTAAACCATTCCATTCAAGTCCCAACTTCAGACCTAATATGGAGATGGCATTGGGTGCACTTGTGGATGATCTCTGACAAGACCTCACATGATTGCTTGATTTCTCAGCAAACCTTGAGACCATCAATCACAATTTCTTTTCAGAACATATCTGAGGAGTACGGATGGCGGAGGCCATTTTTCAGAGATCCTTTTCTTTTCTAAATGGGCAGTCCAATGCACAGGTGATTGGAGGCTATTCAGGTTTGGATTGGGAAGAATATGTTGAATCTATTCTTTGCAAGATGGACTGGCTCTGGGTTTGTCAGGCAATCGATTCTAGAAAGGTTTCAATTTCATTCTGGATGGGGTTGCACTTCCTTACACAGTATTGGTTTACAACTTGAGGATCTTCCTGTATTCAGAATTCCTATTCAAGGGGGAGATGGGAGCAGTGGTCAAGAAACGCTTTGTACATCTCTAAGATAACCTTTGTATGAAATCATGACTCCTTCTGAAGTATAAGGTTTTACTCATAGTCACTCATGCCTATGTGCTCTCCCAATAGGGCTTTTGCAACATATTCTACCTGAGATTGCCTTTGAAGAACATTCAGAAGCTGCAGCTAGTTCAAAATCCAGCAGGTTGACAGGCATGCCTCAATATGCTCATATAAAACCACAGCTTCAAAATCTGCTCTGGTTATCAGCTGATTCCCAGTTACAATCCAAGGTGCTGGTTGACACCCTTTAAAACTTTTTATGATTCATGGCCTGGATATCTGCAGTGCTCCCTTTACTCAGTAATATTTGTCTGCTAAGTAAAAACAAGTAGAATGATTCTCTGTGGCTTTGTTCACAAATAGCCATCAACAAGGACCATGAAAGCACATCTTTTAAATCACTGCTTCCTCCTTTGAGATTGCATTCCTCTGGATCTGTTCACTTTAAGAAAATCTAATGGCTTGGAATAGTATGATTGATCCCTCTAATAATAAAGGGTGCTCTACTTTTGGTCATGGTTCTGAACTGAGTGAGTTATAAATATATGTAAAAACAAAGTAAACCAATCAACAAATATTTTTTTCTCTGTCTGTTGCCTTACTGGTTGTTATCACCATTTGTCTCTTTTCAGCTCCTTTGTTGTTGTTGTTAGTTGCGAAGTCATGTCCGACCCATCGCGACTCAATGGACAACATTCCTCCAGGCCTTCCTGTCCTTTAACATCCTCTGGAGTCCATTTAAGCTCACGCCTACTGCTTCAGTGACTCCATCCAGCCACCTCATTCTCTGTCGTCCCCTTCTTCTTTTGCCCTCAATCTTTCCCAGCATTAGGCTCTTCTCCAGTGAGTCCTTCCTTCTCATTAGGTGGCCAAAGTATTTGAGTTTCATCTTCAGGATCTGGCCTTCTAAAGAGCAGTCAGGTTTGATCTCCTCTAGGACTGACCGGTTTGATCGCCTTGTAGTTCAAGGGACTCGCAGGAGTCTTCTCCAGCACCACAGTTCAAAGGCCTCGATTCTTTGTTGCTCATCCTTTCTTATGGTTCAACTTTCACATCCATACATTGCAACTGGGAAAACCATAGCTTTGACTATGCACACTTTTGTTGGCAGGGTGATGTCCCTGCTTTTTGTATGCTGTCTAGATTTCTAGATACATCCACAGCTGAGAGTCCTTTCAGCTTTGGCCCAGTTGCTTCACTCTTTCTGGTGTTACTAGTACTAGCCCTCTGTTCTTCCCCAGTAGCATATTGGACACCTTCCGATGGGCTCATCTTCCAGTGTCATATCTTTTTTCCTTTTGGTACTGTCCATGGGGTTTTCATGGCAAAGATACTGGAATGGGTTGCCCTTTCCTTCTCCAGTGGATCACGTTTTGTCAGAACTCTCTGCTATGACCTGTCCATCTTGGGTGGTCCTGCATGGCATAGCTCATAGCTTCATTGAGCTGCACCCCCTTCGCCACAACAAGGCAGTAATCCATGAAGGGGGCTCCTTTGTTAGGAGCTGGCCTTTTTTGCTGTTTTGATAAGTTATTTGGAGGAGAAATTAAGTGATGTCTTGGTCACTGAAAGCAATGGGAGCAGTTCTCTACTTTCAGAGGGGCTCAGTAGCAATGAACTTTAGCATCATGCTCTATCTTTTTATGTTAACCAAATGGGAATTAAAACATTGCAATTCTGGGTTGAGTAGGTCAAAACAAAGACCATGTTGTCATTTAAGAGCAATAGTTCCAGTTCTTTATGCTAGGAATGCATTCCTTTGGTCCTCTGGAAATTTGTATACTATATGTGAATGTCCCTCCCATTGACCGGTTTTTATCTCACATCCTATGAATGTATATAAATAAAATTGTACATATTGCATATTCTATATAAAATATAATAATGAGCCGCAGTGGCGCAATGGTTAGAGTGCGGTACTGGAGGCTACTTGATCACCGGCTGCCAGCAGTTTGACAAATCGAATCTCACCAGGCTCAAGGTTGACTCAGCCTTCCATCCTTCCGAGGTGGGTAAAATGAGGACCCAGATTGTTGGGGCCAATATGCTGACTCTGTAAACCACTTAGAGAGAGCTGCAAAGCACTGTGAAGCGGTATATAAGTCTAAGTGCTATTGCTATTACTGTTGCTACGTCATGGGCTGACCTAACTTTGTTTAAACTTCTTATTCAAGGAGTATCCAAGGTTAAAGAACATCATCCTTTTCACATTCTTTTTTTTAATTTTTTTTTTTAAATTTGGAACGCTTCACAAATTTGCGTGTCATCCTTGTGCAGGGGCCATGCTAATCTTCTCTGTATCATTCCAATTTTAATATATGTGCTGCTGAAGGGAGCACGATCCCTTTCACATTCTAAACAGAAAATAGTGAGTAGAATTTTATTTTCCCAACAATCCTTAAATTTGAGGTGGTACAATCTATGGAATGTTTCAAAGTAGAATTATAAAAAGTAAGGGGTATTTATAATCTTTGATGATTTGAGATACAGCTGAGATTAAAATTCAGAATATACCTGCTAAGGGAATCTATGCTATTTCCTATTGGAATAGACTAAGTTGTATGGGATAGCACTCCCTCTGGCATTTCCTTTCACAAAACTGTTTTATTTTTATATGACTATGTAATAGAGCAAGTTACAGTTTTACATTATAATTTATTCATCACATGACCTCAAAATCCCTTTGCTATACATAAAGAATAACAAGTGCAGTTGTGAGAAGCACACTACATGAAAAGAATTAAGCCATTATATCACTATCCCCAATATTTGTAGCTTTGTGTAATTGTGTATTAAAAAAGGCTTAAAAGCAATTACTTATAAAATACAAGGTGACATGAAGCCAAGATTCTTTAAGACATCAGGGAGGAGGAGGAGGAGGAAGAGGAGAAGGAGGAAAAGGAAGGAGGAAGGAAGGAAGGAAGGAAGGAAGGAAGGAAGGAAGGAAGGAAGGAAGGGAGGGATTGATTTCCCGAAAGCTCTGCTTTCATTTTCCTCCCTTCAAAATTATATTTAACAACCACTGAGGACCTAAACACAAAAGAAAAAGAAATGGTTTGTGATGGTCAGAGCATGATCATGAATAATGAAATGAAGTGCTGACAGAAATGAGATATTGGCTAATAATATAGCCCTACATGGCATAGGGCCAGGCTACCTATGGAACTGGCATTGCTCCATTACATCAGCTTGTCCCACTTATTCAGGCAGGAAAAGTATGCTACAGACCCCATCAGTCAAATAATTTTGACTGGTGGGATCTAGGAAGAGGCCTTCTTTGCCATTGCCTTACATTGTGAAACACCCTGCCCTTAGAGGTGAGGAAAGCCGCCAATCTCTTGGCCTTCTGCAAAGGGGTCAAAATGGTTGTGCAGCCTAGCGTGGGGGACACAGAAACCCACACAAACCTGGTACTGGCTGGCTTCATGAGAACCCTCCCATCTGTATTAACAACTGCTAAACTGTTCATTGTACACCACCCAAAGCCATGTTTGTGAGATATAAATCAGATAGCTAGCTGATATATATCTCACAGTTGCCACAATTGTTAAATGAATTACTGCAGTTGTTAAGTTAGTAACATGGTTGTTAAGTGAATCTGGCTTCCCTACTGACTGTGCTTGTCAGAAGATCACATAAGATGATCACATGACCCTGGGATACTACCATCATCATAAATCAGTTAGTTGCCAATCATCTGAATTTTGATCACATGACCATTGGGATGCTGCAATGATTATAAGTGTGTAAAATGATCATAAGCAGCGGTGAAATTCAAAAATTTTCCCTACCAGTTCTATGGATATGGCTTGGTGGGCATGGCTTGGTGGTCATGTCACCAGGTGGGCGTGGCTGCACAACTGACTCACACACAATGCAATAGCAGCTGGACTTCACACAAAATGGCCCCTGCAACAAGTAGGAACCTCACAGACAATCAGGCACAGCTGATTGTCTCACAGCTGATCACTAGTAAAAAAATGCTTTAAAAAAAGTAAAAAAAAAGCTCTGATGATTGCCCAGCACAGCTGATTGTCGCACAACTGATCCTCAAAAGTTTTTTTTTAAAAAACTTTTAAAAACATTTTTTTACTACCAGTTCAGATGAATAGGTAGTAAAAAAATGCTTTTAAAAAGTTTTTAAAAAGTTCCAATGATCACGTGGCACAGCTGATTGTTTCACAGCTGATCGTCAGAACTTTTTTTTTTTACTTTTTAAATCATTTTTTACTACCGGTTCAGGCGAATTGGCCCGAACTGGTAGCATTTCACCCATGGTCATAAGTAACTTTTTTCGGTGTTGTAACTTTGAAAGGTCACCAAACAAACTGTTGTAAGTCAAAGACTAGCTATATTTTTAAAATTGGAGAAAAGAATATAAATAATGTGCACCATGCTGATAACACTTCTTTGATAGCTGAAAACATAAAGGATCAGAAAACTTTAGTAATAAAAGTCAGATAACAGAGTGACAAAAAAATTCTTTGTATTTTGATAATTTACTATCTAACTTTCACATCCATATATTATTGAAAATACCAAACTTTGAACAGGTCAGTTATTTGTACACAAAGAAACATCTCAGCATTTAAACATCTTAGTTAGATCCTTTATAGCTGGTTTTCTAAGGGCAATTCACTGTTTGATTATTTTTTTTTTCTTTTTGGCTCCTGGTATTTTCATTATTGATTGTTGATCCAGGTTGCTTGTAATATGATCACTGATTGCTGATCCAAGCAGATTAAAGTTGTCAACTCTTTCTATTTATTCCCTGTCAAGGGTGAAATTATTGATTTTACCCAGTTATTAGAATGTTATCTTCATTAAGGCGCAGGCATATTTTGAGACATGTTCCTTGAATCTGATAAGAATCTGATAAGAAACTTATATTCAAACATGTTTCTGATCATCTTTCGTTTCAGTAATATTATCAGCATAGTAAAGATTATTGATGAATCTTCAACCCATTTTAATACTCCCAGCAGTTTCATACCTCAGTCAGTCCCACTTCTTTGATTATATTATAATGCAGATTAGTTGAACTCGTCTGAAGAATGTATGCAGCCTTTTTATCCATCTTTGCACATTTTAAACCATCCTTTTTTTGTTTCTGCTTGTTCTGTTCTGATAGCTGTTCCTTGATCAAAGCAAAGATTGTCATGAAGATGATCAGATATTCTGGTATATCCGTGTTTTTTAATGTGGCCCAGAGTTTTTCATGACTTATGTAGTCAAAGGGCTTTAATACATGCAAATATCCTTCTGGTATTCTTCTATATTTTCATGAATCTATGTCATATCTTCAATAACAATGTATCTTGTTTCTCACCTTTTCCTGAACTTGCTTGCACTTCAGACAGTTCTTATTCCAGGTATGGTTTTAGTTTTCACTGAATCTGTTGAATCTGGTAGTAGAATCTTGCTTGCATGTGGGATCAAGATGATTGTGTGATAATTTCCACAGTCAGCTGAATCACTTTTCTTTGGTATTGGTATGAACATTTGTTCTTTTCCAGTCAGTTGGCCATGATGCTGTCATCTAACTTTCCTGGCAAAATCTTTTAAACATTGTAACAGCTGTATCTGGTGACTGCAGCATGAATGAGAATGCTATCAATGCTGCTTCAGCTTATTCTTTCCCAAAATGCTTCCAATCCTGCTTCAGCTTATTCTTTCATCAACAATGGATCTTCATTATAAGTTATAGATTTGGATGGCTGTTGAGCCAGTTGATCTTTATGGTTAATGACTCAAGCTGTTCCAACTTTTATTGATCTTTTCAGCATCATTCAACATGGATCTTTGCGCATCCTTTAGCACTACGGTTTGAGGAATGAAGTCTTAAGCCTGTCTATGCTTGATCAGTTTGTATCTACAAATTTTATGCAATAGGTTACAATGATATTTAGGCTGACGTGACGTGTCCCCAAGAGAAAATTTCAGAGACTATAGGACCCTTTAGTTTTCTTGTTCCATGGAAACCTGCAACTTCTCAGGAATAACACACCAAATTTGGAGTGTGAGAGCTGGTTTTTTGGTTCTCATTTCTGACCTTTGTGAAAAAATCAACAACACTATCCTCTCTGATGTTGGAGCTTTGGTGCTGGAAGAGGTTAAAGAGGGTAGTTGAGAACAAGATACTAGTATCTTGGAGAAAATGCTGTAAGAGGTATAGCAGAGGTGGGTTTCAGCAGGTTCTGACCAGTTCTGGAGAACCAGTAGTGGAAATTTTGAGTAGTTTGGAGAACCGGTAGTAAAAATTCTGACTGGCCCCGCCCCCATCTAGTCTCTGCCTCCTGACTCCCAGCTGATCGGGAAGAAATGGAGATTTTGCAGTAACCTTCCCCTGGAGTGGGGTGGGAAGGGAGATTTTACAGTATCCTTTCCCTGCCACATACACCAAGCCATACCACGCCCACCAAGTCACACCCACAGAACCGGTAGTAAAAAATTTTGAAACCCACCACTGATGTATAGGATGCAAAGGCTTCGCCCTATTTTTATGATATTTAAATTTTTAAAAAAATCTTTCCCATTTCTTTCAACAAAAAGGAAATCAATCTTTCAATGGAAAGTAAACCAAAGAACCTCAGAGCAGGAGAGAAGAGAGGAAAACCTAAGAAGTATCCTCTCACATCTTCTAGGTAGGTTTCTGGCATATTTACATTCTTATAGAGGAAGGGGGGTGGATAGAGAATGGGGTTGTTTAAATAAAAAGCTAGGTTTGGTCTCTTGGTTTTGTTTTGCAAAGTTGCCAATAAAAATTTGGCCTCTGGATTTATCAGATTTTTTTTAAGGAAACATAATTTTATATCCACAAAGTCTTTGCCAGAATTAGGGATTTTTATGTATCAAAGCTGTAAGGATGTTGAAACGGAACAGATTTCTAGCATGTTATTGAATAAATGTAGCCTACTGCATGTTTTCCCATTAAAGCCATCTGTTTCAATTGCTTCCTAGCTAAATTAATTATTTTTTCTATTATATTTTTTAATCAATATTTTTCACTTTCTGCACTTATTTTCCATTTAGTTTTTTATTTTAATTTTGTATTGTTGACGGGATCCTTTAAAAATTATATGGATTTATTTTTAAATATACCTTGCCCCATAAAATAACCCTAGTTATTTTAGTTCAAAATCCTTCTTTCATAATTCTACATGATTTTTAATTATTTTTCCAATTAAATTTATTTATCTATCTCATAGTCACAGTGCATAGCCATATATTAATTTATTTCTAAATTGTTCAAATCACATATTTTGTTGCTATTTATTTACATGTTTTTCTGTTTTTCTTTTGGAATAAGATGTTGTAATCTTTTTGGTTTCCAGATGCTTTTTTAAAATACGTCTTTACTTCTGTTTATAATTTTTGTCTGAAATCATTACTTTCTTTTTTAATTTGAACCATTTCTTCTATGTAATATCTACTCATTACCACTTTCCGTATGTCCTTTATTATGCCTATAGGGCACATCTGGTGTATTAGTAGGTTCTTTTTAAATTGCTTAAGTTTTCACTTTATTTTCTGTCTTGTTGATTCTCCTCCCCCCAAAAATAATTTCCAAGGATATGATCCATAGTAGTTCTTACTAAATTATTGTAATAATTGAACATACCCTTCAATTTTAATAGTATCAGGTTTTGTTCAATATTTGTTCCCTTGTTTTGAAATGTTGTATTGCTATTGAATTACAGTACATACATATTTTGCTGGAATATGAAGTATAAATATTTCTTTAATGATTTGCTGTTCTTTTGAAATGTATACTTTTTAAAATAAAAGTATACCAAATCAGCATTCTGTAGCTTAAATGCATAGGATGGAGAAACACCTTATCACTTTTTAAAATTATTATTTTTAAAAGTTGGTGCTTTTAAAAAAACAGAACAGAGTTGAAAAGGACCTTGGAGGTATTCTAATTGAACCCTTGGTCCAGTGGTGGGTTCCTCCCGGTTCCTCCCGGTTCCGCCGAGCCGGTAGCGGTAACGATATGACATCACCGAACCGGTTCTGTCCCCCCACCCCCCCCACTTCCCCACCCTGCATTATTCTTACCTTTTATTTGGCCCCACCCCCAATCTATTGCTGCCTCCTGAGTCCCAGCTGATAGCTAGAGGGAAAAAACCTGTTTAAACTCTTGCCGCGGGGCTTCAAAGGGCCGCCCTACAGCTGATCAGTGTTAAAAGAAAACAAATGAGTAGACCGATGCCTGCAAAAATAAATGGGTAGACTGGTGCCTGCAAAAATAAATGGGTAGACCAGTGCCTGCAAAAATACTTGAGTAGACCAGTGCCTGCAAAAATAAATGGGTAGACTGGTGCCTGCAAAAATAAATGGGTAGACCAGTGCCTGCAAAAATACTTGAGTAGACCAGTGCCTGCAAAAATAAATGGGTAGATCAGTACAGCTCTGCAAGCAGTTAAAAGCCTGGTAGACCAGTACCTCTGCTAAATCCTAAATAATTATCACATGACCATCAAGCCACGCCCACAAAATAAGCCACGCCCACAGAACCGGTAGTAAAAAATTTTAGAACCCACCCCTGCCCTGGTCATGCAGGAAACCCTGTATCATTTCAGACAAATAGTTGTCCAATCTCTTCTTAACACCCCCACCCCCCAGTGATGAATCACACACAAATTCTGAAGGCAAGCTGTTCCACTTAATTGTTCCAACTGTCAGGAAATTTTTCCTTTTCTAGATTGGTTTTCTTCTTGATTAGTTTCCATCCACTGCTTCTTGTGGAGTCTGTTCAGCATTGATACTTGGACAAGTCCTTGCAGTTTTCTTGGTAAAAATTTGGAAGTGGTTTACCATTGCCTTTTTTGCAGGCCTGAGAGGATGACTGGCCCAAGGTCACTTAGCTGGCTTTCTGCCTAAAATGGTACTAGAACCCATGGCCTGCTAGATTCTAGACTGATGCTTTAACCACTACACCAGAGTGGCATACTTGTAATTAAAACTTTATGTTTTTATGGCTGCAGACTTGTGATATTTGGGTCACTATTTCAGGACAATAAGATACCTCCTATTTGTCCATGGAGATTCTCAGTCATCCAGGTCATGGTTGTCCCTTCTTCAGCTCATTGAAACTTCTTGGGTGAGAAGCAAAATATCTTCAAAGAAAAACCAGAAAGTCCGGCTGCCTCTTGAAAAAGCACCTTTGGGATACCCCCTATTTCTTTTTCTAAGCCTAGAGATAAGGCTCCACAACTGGAGGAAAAGTTTAACACCAGATTTCTCCTTTGGTGTTTCTCCCAGCTACTGTCAAAAGACTCTCAAATATGGCAGAGGGGGTTCCTTGTTTTATCTAAGTCAGATGTTCAAGCCAATCAAGGAGCATAAAAAGTTTTGCAACATAGAACTAAGAGCAGGGAGTGTGTTAGGAAAGACTCTCTTCTCCTTATTTATAAAAAATGTAGATCAGTCATAAAGAACCCTTCACTCCCCCCCTCCACTTCATTTTCAGGGATTCTTGGGTTTAACATTCTTACTAGAGTATAGCCAGAATAATGTTATTATTTGGAATGAGTCAATGGTTTGAAAAACTCATCTCTGAACCCAGCTTGAAATAGCTACTATGTTTAACATTCAGGAAACCCATTAAAAAGCATGCCAAAAAAGCCATAAATTTGAGAACGTCTTTTGTATATGACAGATATTTCTCAGCAGTTTATTATAAACAATTCCCACTTATTTAAAATAATAATTATAAAGAAATAACGATGTGCCTTTTTTTGTTATCCCAAATGAGATCTTTATTTCTTTTGGGGAAAAATGTAGCTGAGGGCTTACTGTACTCATTTTGACAAGATCTTCCTAGCTCAAACCACATCTTTCCTTCTGCACATTATCTTCATTTGAATAATGTTTATTCTAATTTATTGTTAAAATCTTTCTCTCCATCTCTGGGAGCTCAAACAGTAGTCATTCCTCCAACTTTATCTCCAACTGTTCTGTAAAATAGTTAATGAGAGAAGAGACGGACCCAAAATTATCCACTGACTTTTCTTGGATTCGAGAACCTGGCCCTTTCAATTCTACTGCAGCACCCAAACCACATTGTTGATTATCATTGAAGAATCCTCCCTGGTCCTCTTTAGATACCTTGGTCAGAAGGTCTTTCTATAATCAGTGAAGCACATATTGATCTCTTCTTAGTATTCTTTGGCTTTCTCAGTTATCGGATGTGTGTCAGTATTGCTTCTTATTTCTTAGCCTATTTTAATGCCAGCTAGAACATCTGGGATTTCCCTTTCTATATAAGGGTCAAATCTGCACTGGATGATCCTAAGCAGTATTTAGCTAGAATGCAAAATATATTCATAAAATCAAAAACTAAAATTAAACTGGACACCATTTCCCCCCAAAAAAGTTTTGCTTCCTGGAAAACTTTTGGTGATTATGATCGGCCCCTTCAAACTGAAAAACAAATATAATTTCAGAATGATTATATGACATGGGAATCTTGAGAAATATGAAGTTAAGCTTTAATGACCATAATGTATTTAATTGCATAATGTTTTTGACACACAGCATGAGTTCAACAGGACCAAAAAAAACAGGACCAAAAACAGGACTGCTGATTTGCATTTGCACTCAGTGTCTGATAAATCTCGCTGCAGTATCCAGATCTTTGAACTGCTTGTCATTGATGATGCATCTGATCTGTGGACCAACTAAATTGCCTACTTCAGTGCGGCATCAGTTATTCTTGAAAATATCTGTCTCAAATGACAAAAACCTTCACCTTCTTTGTTTGTCACTTTCACAAAACTTTTCATCAGTCTGAGTTTTATGTGAAGCAGAGGCAAAAAATATCTTTGTTGGATCAACAAGTGATTAATGTGCCATGTTTTTCTGTCCTGGAACTAAATTCTTTCAGAGTGGCAATTTCTTTTTAATATAATGAGGCTCTCTTGCACAGCTGTTCCATTTGCATATGTGACAAGCATATTTATATACCCTACCTGCACTCCAAGGAGCAGAGCCACTACTTTTAGATCCCACAGATATTCCTGTTGCATTTGGTGTACTGGATGTGCTTCAACAACAGTTCCATGTTTTTGTAGGTTTCTTTCATGTGTGCAGCAGAGCCAATAGGACCTGAAGGGTATACATTGCCACTGTGTAAAAAATGTTTTTGTAAAACGGTACAATGATAGGTTAAATTACAGGTTATTTTCACGATTATCAGCCAAAAATTTGTAAGATACACCCAAAAGTGTTCAGGAAGCAAAATCTTTATTGTCCAGTGTTATTCTTATGATCTCACCACCATTTACCCTAGTTTCACCCATGCAATTGGTAGATAGAGAATAAAAAGAATGATAGCAATAGCACTTAGACTTATATACCACTTCATGGTGCTTCTTTAAGCAGTTTACAGAGTCAGCATATTGCCCCCAACAATCTGGGTCCTCATTTTACCGACCTCAGAAGGATGAAAGGCTGAGACAACTTTGAGCCAGTCAGGATCGAACTGCTGAACTGCTGGCAGCCAGCAGAATTAGCCTGCAATGCTTCATTCTAACCACTGCGCCATCATGGCTTTTAAATTCATTGTACTTTTAATCTTGTTAAACTGTCCCATCTAGAGTCTCTTCTTGATGTTTTCATGCACAGCTGTAGTCTTTCTTGTAAATGAATTGTAAAGTAATGTAGCTGTTAAGATGTTGAACTAGGACGTGGCAGAATTCATTCCAAATCCACTCTTAGCCATGGAAATTTACCTTTTGGCTCAACCTTCCTTACAGGCTTATTATGGCCCAGACAAAAATCAAAGAAAATCCCATGTATGCCACCTTGAACTCTTAGAGATATAAATTTAAAGATATTAATATAATAGACAATTCCAGTATGCCTAACTGCACTATTTTTCATAATTATTTGTTTTCCTATTTGAGGCTCCTTTGATTATTATTTTTTCCACAATCCTACTTTAAAAATTTAAAATCTTAAAGACACAGAACAGGTTTGACTCCTGGTGACTGGTTCATGCAGCTTTCATGCCAGCATACCAAAGTGCTTAGCCATCACCTTCTTCCTGGAAGCCTTAGCCAGAAGCGTTGAAATTTCCAGGTAATTACCTTCTCACTCCCCACCCTCCAGGTATTACCTTGAACTGCTTAACTTCAGAATCAGCCAAACCTGGCTATCTCTCTCTTCTCTTCTCTTCTCTTCTCTTCTCTTCTCTTCTCTTCTCTTCTCTTCTCTTCTCTTCTCTTCTCTTCTCTTCTCTTCTCTTCTCTTCTCTTCTCTTCTCTTCTCTTCTCTTCTCCCCTCCCCTTCCCCTCCCCTCCCCTCCCCTCCCCTCTCCCCTCCCCTCCCCTCCCCTTCCCCTCCCCTCCCCTCTCCTCCCCTCTCCTCTCTCCTCTCCTCTCCTCTTCTTCTTATAACTTATATATATTATATCCCAATATTTTATTTCATGTAAAAAAAACCCTTTTGGATTTTACTAGTTTTTAGTTGTCTCGTCTTCATATATCCATGATACAATAATACACTAGTTTGGTTTTTTTAGTAGCATAAAATAATTTTAGACAATATTTGGGGGGGGGAGGAGAGAGGAGGAGTGGAGGAAGAAAGGAAGGAAGGAAGGGATGAAGGGAAAGAAAGAAAGAAAGAAAGAAAGAAAAAGGAAGGAAGGAAGGAAGAAAAAAGAAAGAAGGAAGGAAGGAAGGAAGGGAAAGAAAGAAAGAAAGAAAGAAAGAAAGAAAGAAAGAAAGAAAGAAAGAAAGAAAGAAAAAAAGAAGAAGAAAGAATACTGATGGGAATGGGTGTTCTTAAAATGCTAATACTGGAGCTCATTTTTTCCCAGTTCACATTCCTGAACTGGCAATGATTGGAATAGACTATCTTCTGAGCCAATAGATGTGTTGGACTATTCTGGAGCCCAGAGTCCAGCTGCTAAAGAGATTGGCTGGTCTCTGAACAGTTCTAATGCATGCTGTTGTAGCATCTATCCTGCTAAGGCCACATCAGAAGAATCTCAGACTAATTTTACCAACTATTCTGTCTCAAACAATGGTGAATATTTGATTTCCTAGGTGAAGAAACAACAACAACAATAACAACAACAACAACAAAGGAGCAGTTACCAACAATAACATAAAATACTTTATGCTTGTTCATCTCTTCCAACACCTGAATAACTAGTCTCCCAGAGAAGAAAATGTGCTCCTTGATTTTCTATTTTATGTACTTTAGCTTTGTATGGATTTGAAATTGATTTATCAAGCAGACACATATTGCAGCTTTTGAACCATGATGAAGTAGCATTTTGCCAAAGCGTCAAATGATTTTTTATGTTATTTATATCCGAGATTATAAAATGTCTATTTCTCTTTTTAAAATCACATTTGAAAATAGATTGTTGGAAGCAACTTGTTTCCTGAGATCTCCCTCCCCCCCTCCCTCCCTCTCATCTCTCATCTCTCATCAATCTAATCTAACCTAACCTAACCTAACCTAACCTAACCTAACCTAACCTAATCTTCACCTCACATTTAGAAGCTGCCCATCTCCTTCACAAGAGACTCTGGGTCATTTATTCAAGGGGTAATTTGAATCCCTGTATAATTCAGGAGTAAAACATGGCTCATGGCTCATGGCTCATGGGACGTTCAATAGCAGCAGTAACAGAATTGTGTTAATTGAGGAAGAGGAAAAGAGAAGCAAAAAGAATGGGAATGGGACTGAACGGGCTCTTCTGTCTTTATCTTTGGTTCTTACCATTTGGACTAACTGTTCTTGAAATAAAATAAATAAGAATTCTAGCAGCACTCCCTTCTGCATTCTGGTCCCTGTCTTGTGACCCTGGCTACAGTATGAGATCTCCCATGAGTATTGCCATTATTATTCCCATCATGAGTATTGGTGAAGTTAAAATCCACCAATCTTTTCAAAGTTGCTTTTATTTTACCTTGAACGGGCCTAGTGGCTCAGCAGACTAAAAGCATTGTGATTAACACCAGCTGTCTGCAATTACTGTAAGTTGGAATCTCACCAGGCTCAAGGTTGACTCAGCCTTCCATCCTTTCTAAGGTAGGTAAATTGAGGACCCAGTTTGTGGGGGCAATAAGCTGACTTTGTATAAAAATATACAAAAGTATGAAGGCTATTGCTTAACGCATTGTAAGCCGCCCTGGGTCTCCGGAGAAGGACGGCATATAAATCAAATTAAAAAAAACAAACAAACCCAAAGGAACTGTATTCAAGTCAGGTTTTAGGAACAAGCATTATGGCTTCTCCTGATACTTGCATGCTTGCAATATTTATCTTGTATTCTTGCAATATTTTAACAGGTAAAATGCAATTATCTGCAATCTTCTCCAATGAATACAAAACATTGGAGCCCTATCATTGGCCTCACACATAGAACTGAACTAAACTGAAGCATTTAGAGAATTAGCTAAGCTTAAGCTTGTCTTTCTGATATTTCTTAAAAAGAATATAGATGGCTTGCTTGGATAAGGGATTTCTCCCCCCCCCCATGTAGCCATTAGTTACTGTAAAATTGGGGGTGGGGTAAATTGCTCAGACAGGCAACAAAAATGTATGCATATATTTATTTATTACCCACTCACTCACTCACTCAAACTTACAGGTTACCTAGATCATAAAATGCAATTCTGGGCAACTTACAACAACTTAAAATAGAACAGACACCAAAAAGAAAATAAAAAATAACAAAAACAGTAGAATTATCACCCCCCCTCCCCCGACACAGCAATCAGGAAAACTCATCAGTAGTTTCACATATTTCCCTTATGAGAGAATATTACAATATTGAGTCTTTTATTAGAAAAAAGACAAGTAAAGAGAAGAATGGTAGAGGAGTATAAAATTATGCACAGGACTAGTGGGTAGGCCTTTCATACTACTCTGAGTTATTCACAAAAGCTAAAGGGGATAAGATACATGCAGCCTATGAGCATCTATGCAGAACAACCCCTTAAATTTAACCTTTTTAATTTCATTCTTTCAAACTACTAAGTATGGCCCTCAATGTGTTCACAAAACCTGATGAAGTGAGTGCCTCACAAAGCCTGATGAAAACCACCAAGGGCATTACTTGTGGATCCATGACCTGGAATTAGCTTCCAGTTTTTCCCCCAGGTGCAATTCAAGATGCTGGTCATCACCTTTAAAGCCCTGTGTAGCCCTGTCTTTTGAATAGCCTTTCCCCGAGCCTTTCCACATCTACCTGTCTAACCAGGGCAGATAGGGTGGGACTGCTCCTAGTCCCTTCCCCTAAATATTGTAACCAGATGAGAACTAGAAAGGATCCCTTTCCTGTGGCAGCCACTTCCATATGGAACATTTTGCCACGTCAGGTTCCGCAGGCCTCTATTCTTTTAGCTCTCTGTAAAGCTCTCCTTATGGAGAGTTAAAAGGCTTCCCCCCCTACATTTTGGGAGATATTAGATGATTGCATCAGTGGTGGGTTTCAAATTTTTTTACTACCGGTTCCGTGGGTGTGGCTTGGTGGGCGTGATGTGGCTTGGTGGGCATGGCAAAGGAAGGATACTGGAAAATCTCCATTCCCTCCCCAATCCAGGGAAAGGTTACTGTAAAATCTCCATTTCCTCCCGATCAGCTGGGACTCAGGAGGCAGAGGATAGATGGAGATGGGGCCAGTCAGAATTTTTACTACCGGTTCTCCGAACTACTCAAAATTTCCACTCCTGGTTCTCCAGAACTGGTCAGAACTTGCTGAAACCCACCTCTGGATTGCACATTTGAACTGATTGGTGCCAGGTTTTTACTGTTTTTACTGTTTTATGTTTATTTTATGTTTTATTAAATTTATATACCACCCTACTCCCGAAGGACTCAGGGCGGTGAACAGGCACAGAATAAAATACATAAATACAAAAGTTAGAAACAATTTAAAACCAAATTAAATAATTTATCCCAAGACAATTAAAAAACCCCATAATATAAAACAAATTAAAATTTCAGTTTAAAAAATTAAAAAGAAAGGGGAGAAAATTAGGCCAGGCCGGCTTGCTGGAATAGGAGGGTCTTAAGAGCACGGCGGAAAGTGCGCAGATCCGGGATCCTCCGTATCTCCGGGGGGAGCTCATTCCAGATAGTGGGTGCCCCCACAGAGAAGGCCCTCCCCCTGGGGGCTGCCAGTCGACACTGCTTGGCTGACGGCACCCGGAGGAGCCCCTCTCTGTGACAGCGTACTGGCCGGTGGGAGGCTGTTTGTGGTAGTAGGCGGTCCCGCAAATAACCAGGTCCTAAGCCATGTTTTAATTGGCTGAGTTTTATCATTTTAAAAATGTTCTACATGTCTTTTAATTTTTGACTGGGAGCCAGACAGAGTTGGCTGAAAGATGGCTAATTATATAAATGTTTAAATAAACAAATAAATTTAACAATTTACTCATTGCCTGCAATTCCCATCTTGAAGATAGGTCTGAAAGGAAGAGCGCCTTTAAGCTAGTCCATCTGACCTTTTTTTTAAAAAAAAATTGCTCATCATCTACTGTTTCATAGTATCTAGACTAATGAACTCCAAAACTCACATACAACTGAAATTATTCTAAAGGCAATTCTGTAAATCCAATACTGTGGGAATGAGAATATTTCAACAAGAAAGTTCCAGTTTAGCTAAAAATCATTGGGGCTAAGTCCCAAAAGAGCAGTTGAATTTAATAATTAGCCATCAAGATCTTCTTGCTTTCTTAACTTCAGTGAGCTTAGTAATAACTATCTTGTCCTGGATCAGAGCTACCATATACAGAGAAACAGCCAAGAAGGGAATATTTAAAAGGAGTGGTAACAACTCTGTGAATCAGAATTGTTTCTAAAAAAGGTGTTATCTGCTAAAATGTTAACCAGAGCATATCTTGGCCATTTTTTTCATACAATTTACAAGTCACCAATATCTGCAGAAAGCAAAATTGACACCAAATAACACCATATGGGTCATGAGCCAAATGACAGAACTTACTTGTATCAAGACTTCACAATGTGAGCACAAAATGTACCATAGACAGTGACATCATAATGTCTGGGTTTTGTCCTTTTGACATCATTCCCATTTGTTATCAATCAGGAACAAAAAAAAATGGTCATTCAATATTTATGGTCAGTCCCATCTTTGATTATTATTTTTTTTTTAGATAACACAGAAGGCAGTTTTGTTCATACAAACTCCTCTTTTCTGGATCAAAAGTATCCACTTGCTATCCATTTGCTATCAATGGAGCAATAGTTGTACAGTAATACTTTCCCCAAGAAAAACAGTGTGTTTGATATATTTGTTTCAAAGTAGAAGTAAAATTTGGAAGGGATAACATTTACAGTTAGCCAGGAAAATAATGACACAATAGCTGTGTTTAATTCAGGAGTTACTGAATTAACACATTTTCTGCATTTGCACAATATATTGAACAAATAAGCTAAATTGCACAACCTGCTGAAGACACACAGATTCACTATTAGTTCCTTAGCCAAACAACTTCAGCACCTTCTGAATATGGCAATTGTGTTTTTCAGTCCCAGTTCCTTCTTAAATGATTAAAACTTCCTAAAATTGACCTGAATTCTACTAGTATCACCTCAAATTTGTCATCACTGAATTTCTGCTGCATAAACTATTTATTTATTTATTATTTATTTATTTTATCAAATTTCTATACTGCCCTTCTTCTTTCGGACTCAGGGTGGTGAACAGCCAAAATAAAACATTTGTACACAAAAGTTAAAATAGATTTAAAATAATTAAATAAGTTTGGCCCATAATTTAAAACATTTCAATTTAAAACCAATTTCAAATTTTAAAAACCCACCATAAAATCAGGACAGCCCGGCTAACTGAAAGAAGTAGGTTTTAAGGGCCCGACGAAAAGTCCGGAAGTCTGGGATCACTCGTATCTCTGGGGATAGATTGTTCCAGAGGGTAGGTGCCACCACAGAGAAGGCTCTCCCCCTCGGGGTCGCCAGCCGACATTGTCTGGTCGACGGCACCCTGAGGAGGCCCTCTCTGTGGGAGCGAACTGGCCGGTGGGAGGCAATTGGTGGCAGAAGACGGTCCCGTAAGTACCCCGGCCCTCATTGATCTCAACTATGGAATATTTTGGTATATATTTTGAAGGATGCTATAAGAATGGAGTTTTTTAAAAGGAAAAGGAAAAGGTAATGAATGTCTTTCAAATCAAACATAACATTATTTTCTCTGGCAAAGAAACTGACAAGGTTTTCTGACTCTCTCTTTTTCTAAACCTCTAACAATACTATCAATTATAGGGAAGATAAAACATTAATAACAGGGTGCCCTGTTTCTTTTTTCCTTCCCCACTCTGTTTTTCCCCCCTTCGGAGTCATAACTTCAATTTAAGGGCAAGTGCTGCTGGATTTTTAAAATTCTTATTCATTTATTTATTCATTAGATTTTTATTCTACCTTTTCTCCAGGAGCTCAAAGTGGTATTCGTAATTCCTTCACTCTATAACAGTAGCTTTATGAGGTTTGGCTGCCTTAGGTTAGCAGGCGAGCAATTGGAGTGCAATTAATTTAGGGAGCTTCTGTTGATTTTTCCTTAATTGCTACACTACAATGGCTCTAGTGCTTATTAACTTAGCTTTGGGGGGGACCCTCTGACATTGAGTTTAAACAGACAACATTGTTAAACAAATGATAAATGCTTCATGTGCTGAATATATCAGAAGGCTTGGCTCAGTTTCAATTTTACTCCTTCCAAATTATTTCTTGCCAAGAGCATAAGACATCTTTGTACACCTGATGCTTCGCTCGAGAGATGTCCTTGGTTTGGAGATATGTGGTCCATAGACAAAGAAAATGGGAGGTTAGATTTATCAAAGGCATTCCCTAAACAAGAGCAGTTTTCCACCAGCTACGGTTCTGAGGGGGAGGCAGCAATGGATCTGCAGCTTAAAGTTTTCAAAGTAATCTAATTATCTCTCTCCGTTCAGTGAGCTAACTATGATCTTAAAAATTGAACAGGTGGCTGACGTCAAGCACATCCTTGAACTGTACACACTATTTCTTGCAAAGTAGCAACTAAACCCAGTTACTTAAAAGACTAAAATGGCCAAATTTGCAACGCAATACAATACGTTCATACCATGCTGTGCATAACAGTTGATGTGCGTAAAACTAAACGGAGACCAGCTTGTTCCCACAGAGCTTCAGTGATAAGCAATTTTGTTGATGTTTCATTAATAATCAAAGTGAATTACACATTAACTGTCAGCTTTATTGTTTCATACTCTGCCTGTTGTGGTGGAATGCTTTTACAAGTTGAAATCATTTTGTTCTTTATCCCAGCTAGGCCTGGTTTCAGAGGTGGGTTTTACTTACCTTTACTACTGGTATGCAACGGGAGCACACATGCAGAAGCTTCTGTGCATGTGCAGATCGTCAATTATGACGTCCAGGCAGGTGGGCGGAGCCTCCCACCGCTTTTACTACCAGTTCTAAAGAACCGTACAGAACCAGGAGCAACCCACCACTGCTTGGTTTACATTGTTGATATCCACCACATATAGTATTATAATGAGCATGTAGTCATAGCACCTCCAGGAAGCCCCCCTTCTATATAACCAAATTGGATTTACAGGTAGTCCTTGACATACAACAATTCATTTAGTGACCTTTCAAAATTACAACAGCATTAAAAAGTGACATGACTTTTTTTCACACTTGAGACTGTGGTAGCATCCCCATGGTCACATGGTCAAAATTCAGACACTTGGCAACTGACTCATGTTTTTCATGTTTGCAGTGTCCCAGAGTCATATGATCAACTTTTGTGATTTCTGACTAGCAAAGTCAATCAGGAAACCAGATTCCCTCAACTACTCAGTTACTAACTTAACAACTGCAGTGATTCACAACGGTGGCAAGAAAGGTCGTGCAACGGGGATAATCTCACATAGCAACAGAACTGCTGGGATCAATTGTGGTCGTAAGTCAAGGACTAACTCTATCAAACTGTAAAGATAATGATCTTTGAAAAAGGCATTGGCTCACTTTGAAGAACTCACCCATTTAAAATATGATCTGAGAAAAAGAAAGGGTATTTGGAAAACCGAATCGATGCTCTTTATATTCTATAATATAATTTATCTCTTACCAATGGGAGACCTAAGGGATTCACTCTGAAGATATTAATAGGACTGTGCATACTTGCAAAATGATTCAGAAGAAGTGTTTTCAACCCTGCATGGAGCATGAGCATACAATAGCACCAGTCACTAAGGTTTTGTTGGACCTAACACTGCAGAATTTAAGATTTCTCCTGCTTAATCTGTTCTGTTGTCAAATAGGAGCTTGGGTGGTTTTCCTTATCCTTATTCTTCCTGCTTTTTCAGAAGAAAATGTATTCAAAGAGACAGATTGATAGAGTTTGAATGCATGGATATTGGATGGATTTATATGAGCATGTTCCTGTTTGGATGTATAGATATGTTTATGGACAGAGATCTTTGTTTATATTTGCGTGCATAAAATCAACACCGGATAGATCCAGCAAACATAGGGCACATAGATTTTTAGCAACTTGTGAAAATAATATTATTATGTCAGATTTATGAAAGAAATTGTTAAATTATCATGTGTGTTTTAATAATACAATACATTATGCAATTAGGATTCCTCACATTCACTTTTGGATTTAGTTTCTTGGACTGCATCTCCTATTGCCCTAAAGGCTTGTGGAGCAGATATTTTCTATTCCAGATTATATTGCTATTTTATGAACATTCAGTATGACTTGGTGGTTTCACCAATTTGTGCCTCTAAGTAAAATCATTGGCAGAATGCAAATCCAAACAGGATCCAACTGAGGGATACAGAACTTTCCAATAAAAATATTTTATAATCAATCGACAACTCAATTTTATTGTCTAAGTACAGAAAATCAGCAGTCTGAAACAAACCCCATTTTAAAACAGTAAAATAAAGGAAAGGAAAGGAAAGATACTTGCCTATTTTATTTCTGTGTTGAAATGAAGCAAGTTTATTTGTAGATGATAGATAGATGATAGGCAGGCAGCAGGGGTGGGTTTTACTTACCTTTACTACCGGTTCGCGACGGGGCCACATGTGCGCTCTTCTGCGCATGCGCAGAAGCGTTCTGATGATGGTGGGCGGAGCCTCCCACCGGCGGGAGGCTCTGCCCACCAAATCTGGGGGCAACCCACCACTGGCAGGCAGGCAGGCAGGCAGGCAGGCAGACAGAGTTTATAGAGAGAGAAATGGCCACATATCATCTATCTAAGGTATTAAATCAGGTATGGCAGAATCTTTCCACTGAAACAGAACAATAATTTTATCTCCTGATAAAATTATGCATGATAGATTTAGAATTGATGCATTCATAAACTCCTAATTATTGGTATACAATTCAATGCCACATTAAACCACATTTTAAGCATTATTTCTCTTATGAATACCATAGTCATAAATATATGAATAATTTAAATATTTAATTAAATTATTTACATATATACTTATAGACATATAAGTTTGCATGTTAAACCAAAGCTTGAGAACACTGGGGAAAGCCAAAACAGAGATGTCAAGGTAGCTTCCACCACCTTATATTTCCAACAAAGTGAAGATCTCATCTACTCCTTGATAAATGCCTTCTGAGTTGTCTAACATTAAAAAAGTGTGAATGTTTTGTTGGAGTAAATGAATTTTAAGTTCAAGGGCATATATTCAACATTCTATAAAACCCTAACAGTTTAGATTGTTAAACTGTTTAGGGTGCAGTAACACTTTATTCCAAATTTCTAGTAAATTTCCAATATCTTTATATTACCCTTTACTTAGCAGAAATGAATTGTAGGTTTGGAATTGTTGAAAATTCATTCCAAAGACTATAATAATTTGGGAAGCTTACATGCTGCTAATGCATCCAAACCAAACATTATGACCAAATGATACTTTAATGATTTAAATTGCTGTTTAGCAGATTTAAACAATCCAAGTTCTGCAGAATTCTTTCTTTCACCAGAAATGCTCTGAAAGTCTATTAAAAATGAAGTACCGGTAATCATGATTTATTCAGGAAGGGAAGGGAAGGGAAGGGAAGGGAAGGGAAGGGAAGGAAAGGAAAGGAAAGGAAAGGAAAGGAAAGGAAAGGAAAGGAAAGGAAAGGAAAGGAAAGGAAAGGAAAGGAAAGGAAATTTCCAACAATTTTCTAGCTAGGATTAAAGCAAATAAGAATCACTTTTGAATTTCCTTTCCAACCACAGCCAACTGTAACTTATACAACTTTCCCTAGCTGTAACATATGGCTGGGAAAACTGGTCTGTTAGAAAGGCTGAACAAAGGAAAATTGATCCATTTTAATTTGTGGTGCTGTAGAAAATAATTGGAAATTCCTTGGACCACAAAAAGAGCAAACCATTCTACACTAGATGAAGCAAAACCAAACTGATCAGTGAAAATACTTATTGAGGCTTAGGCTTTATTTTGTCCTTAGAATGCATACGACACAGAAGTTTTATACAGTAGAAAAAATGCATGAAAGAGACACAGTGAGATTAGGAGTATAACCCCCTTCTTCATTAGGATCAAGAATTTGAATAAAGAAAACCTGGAGATCTGTTCATCCCATTTCCCCAATATAATATTATTAAAAAACATAATACTGGCCATATATAAAACATTTAATACTGAGAATCCTTCTAAGATATTCTGACTCCAAGTCTCTTTTTAAGAATATTTATTCCTCCGTATAACCTCATAGGCATTTTAAACCATCTGTTAATATTAATCAAAGATAAACAATTTGAAATATTTATCCGTGTGAAATGGACATTTAGTTTGGAATATTTCATGTTAATTTAAAATAATTCAAGCAATATACAGAACCCTAATTTATTAAAATCCTCAATCCTACGGAAAGTATTAGATCTATTCCCAATCTGGTAATTATAAAAATATTACACTATATCCATAAATTTGGATTATAAATTGTTATTGATTAAGTAACAATTAAGCATCAAATATGATGATCATATAATAATGATTTGTGAGTACTTTAATATCCACAATGTCCTCCAACTGTTGGTTGAAATGCTTGTTCATACCTTGGATCTGAAGAAGCTTCAATTTAGTTCTGCATGTCTAAAAGATGCTCAACCTTCATTTCTTTAACTACAGCTCACAACCAACCTCACCATGTTATATGGCAAATCTCTTTGGTAGAAGTTTAAATAGAAGTAGCTTTATCTTAAAATAATAATAATAATAACAACAACAAAATTTAAGCAGATTTTATCTAAAATTTATTTTATAAAAAATCATTTGCAGAAAAGGACCATACTGTTACCTCGCAAAGATTCAATGCATTCCATCAACAACTGAAATCCCAGGCTCATAAAGATTGGTTTGACCATATCAGCAATTCTTCAGGTCAAGAACAAGGCCTATGGAGATTGGCAAAATGATCCATCATCTATTCCCCCACAAAAGAGAAGTTTAAGCATATGCAGTACAGACAGAATTGTGAGCAATGCAGGATGAGCTCTGGAAGAGGAAGACTGAGCAGGTGGAACACTATGGAGACACGTATGCCAGTGGAGAGTACTCCAGTGCCAAAAAGTTTATAGTTTATGGTCCTTCTAAATCAGGAGCTCCCCTTTGCTGTCATCTGATGGGTTGAGCCTGACCAAAGGCGAAGAAAGATTGAGAAACCATTGTGCTGAACACTTTTCTAAGCTGCTCAGTAAGCTGTCCACAATTGATTATGATGTCTTACAGCAGATTCCTCAACTGTCAGTCTTGGATGAGACTGCCTAGATCTGCCTCCCTCTGCTGATGAGATCAAGAATGTGGTCTCATGGATGAACTCAAATAAGGCAACAGGGCAGGATGGCATTCATGTTGAGATCTACTAAGCACTAGACCCAAATGCTTTATAGGCGTTGCAAGACATCTTGGAAGACATTTGGTCCACATACCATATACTTCACAAGTTGCTCTATAGTGGATTGGAGTCTGGTAAGAGACCTCAAGTTTGATCACCCAAGCACTACAAATATGCTGTGAAGGAAATCCTATGTTCTTGTGACATCCAGCCTAGGAAACTAGAAGCTGGGGCTGCTGACAGAACCTGCTGGCAAGCCCTATGCTATGAAGCCTCCATCAGCTTGGAAGACAGGCCTTCACCAAAAATGATAGAAAACACGCACAGTTACTACAATGGACTTCCAGAGCCCCCATTGTGCTACACTCTGTGCTTCCACTCGGACTGCAGAGCCACCTCATGTCCACAGATGAACTGCACAACAGTGTGACAATCATATGCATAAAAAGAATGTACATATATGTAAGCACAGTAACAGTCCAAAAAGTCATGGTGCCTCTTGGGGCTTCACAAATGCCTATATCAAATACCTAAGATGGAAACATGGAAATGATACTCATGGCCAGCTTGTTTTCATCCTATGCATGAACCAGTGCAGGCATTAGATTAACATCTTTAAAAATGTCTCTTTTCTGACACCACTTCTCATAGCTAAGAAGCATTTTCTCTTATCTGAATGTGTTTTTACATATACTGGATATTATTCATCATTCTGCAATATATGCACATATCATATCTGAACAAGTAGAAGCAAGTCCAGGAAGAATTAATGAGTCAAAAAAATTTTGCCGTGAAAACTCATTCCAGGCTTCCAGAAATGACAGGTTGGAATTTATCATTGGAATTCACAGTAACTTAACAAGTGCCATTCCAGATTCAGTGGGTGATTTCTTACCAACAACATCTATAACATGAAACTGCACATGCTGTGGATGCATAGAAAAAAATAAAAACAAGCCATCTGTGAAAATATGCTGCTTCTGAACAATAATCTCCAAATGGCCTCCAAGATGGTTTGTCTGAATTCTACTCGTTGTGATAGCTTCTACATTTGTGATAGCTTACCTCCAGCAGCAGGAAAGACAGCGGGAAGATAATATGAAAAGTATAAGGAGCAGGTTAGGCCAAAGACTTTTTAATTCTTATTTCTTTTATTGTTTTATTCTTTATCATTTTTATTAAATTTATAAATTTAATAAAAAAGTAAAATATAGAAAATTTGTAACTAAAAAAATAATGTACAAGCACTGTATCTTATATTAGTTTGAAAGTTGAAATAGTGTTAAAATAAAACCATATTAGAATCATTCAGATACATACAGAGAGATTCATTTGCTTCTTTAAGAAGTAAATTAGCAGTACTCTGTGCTTGTTAAATCATCATCATGTTCATCCTTATTATAATCCATTAATTTTATTTCAACAGAAGTATATAGATTTTTAAAAAAGGTGTTATTTATGTATAAACAGATAATTACTGAGGTTATGTAATTATTACCCTTTTGTATGCCACGTGTATTGACATCACACACATACATACAAAATGGGTGGGACTTGGATTGTGATGCTCCACCTACTGTCTTGTACCACCCTACACAGATGTCCTATATATAGAATGACCATGGCAAAATTGATATTCTCAGAACAAAGTTGTCAAGACTGTATGTTACCATTACAGGAATCTGTGAAATGAAAAGAATAGGAATGAGCCATTTCATATCAGAGAAACACCAATTCTTCTACTGCGGAAAAGAAAACTATAGAATGATCTCAAGACTATCCAGTCAATGTTTGCAATTATCCAAGGGTGTGCTCCAATTACAGATGTGAAATAAATGTAAATTGAATAATTCTATGCCAAACTGCAACACTTTGTCAATATAAACCCTCCAAGGACAACATACTAAGTACAGGAGACTGGAATGCTAAAGTTGGAAGTAAAATGGCATCTGGAATAATAGGAGAAGTTGGTTCTATCTGAAATAAGGCAGGGGAAAGACTAATAGAGTTCTGCCAGGAAAGTGCAATGTGTATAGCAAATATTTTCTTCCATGATCTAAAAGACAAGCGTGCACATGGACATTGCCAGACTGACAACACTGAAATAAAATTGACTGTACACTCTGCAAGCAAAGATGGAGCAGCTCTGTTCAGTCAAAAGAAGAAGAAGAAGAAGAAGAAGAAGAAGAAGGAGAAGAAGGGAAAGAAGGAAGGAAGGAAGGAAGGAAGGAAGGAAGAAAGAAAAAAAGAAAGAAAGAAAGAAAGAAAGAAAGAAAAAAAGAAAGAAAGAAAGAAAGAAAGGGAAGAAGGGAAAGAAGGAAGGAAGGAAGGAAGGAAGGAAGAAAGAAAGAAAGAAAGAAAGAAAGAAAGAAAGAAAGAAAGAAAGAAAGAAAGAAAGAAAGAAAGAAAGAAAACAGAAGAAGGCCTGGTGCTGATTACAGCTCAGATGATGAACTTTTTGTAAAAGTGCAACTAAAGAAAACAAAACAATCAAACTGACAAGATACAATACTTTGCATGATGTGGATAGATTTAATGGATTAGTTTTGATAAATAGAACCTGAAGATTTCTGGACTGAAATTCAAGATGTTATTAAAGATCAAACAAATAAAAATATCACCAAGTCCAAAAAAACAAAAGACAGCAAAAGGGCTGTCTGCTGAAAAGTTGAAATTAGCTGAAAAAAGGCAGAAATTTACCCAGCTAAACATTGAAATTCAGCAAAGAGCAAAAAGAAATGAAAAATGGAGATCTAAAGAAGCCAGGAAAGGAAACAGCATGGAAATCAAGAAAACGTGGCCTTTGTTATGTATTATGAAGGTGTTGGATTTGGAGCAAGGAGGCCCAAGTTCTAGCCTTCTCTTAGGCACAGAAACCAGCTGGGTGACCTTGGATCAGTCACTCCTTCTCAGCCTGAATCAGAGTCAGGCTCTTTGACAAAGTAGTTGATAAACAAAACTCCTTGTCGCATCATGCATTGATAAGCTTTTCTGCAGGAATCAGGTAAGCACATTGCAAAACAAGCAAATAAGCGGGACACATGCAAGGAAAAACAACAACAGAAATCAAAGGAAGGTTTTCTGCAAGGATGGACATAATCAAAGACCAAGGAAGTCAAGATCTACTGAAAATGTAAATATGATACGGTTTGAATATATGGAAGAACTCTACAAAAAGATCCGCAATCAACGATAAGTAGGAAGGTTTAATTATCAAAAGTGAAGACAATTGAAGTTATGTGGGCTCTAGAAAATATTGTTAAAACCAAAGCAGCAGGAGTTGATGAAATATCAGCAGAACTGCTTACAACCTTACCAGACAATGCAGCTAAAATACTATTGTGGATTGTAAACTGGTATTCAAAACAGCATTGCGTAAGAGACTGGAATATATCAGTTTAACAGCAACAAGGTAGGAAAAATAGACAGAGCATGGCTTCTGGAATTCTTTCCAATGCCTCTACCAGTAATGGCCACAGGAAATATTTCTTCTTCTTCTGTATAATAAAGTAGCTTGTTGCATATGTGTGTATATTTTTGCTCTTCCCTCATGTTGCATATATTTGGGTTCATGTGTATGTGTGCCGAGGGAAATGGAGAGCAAATTGCATACACTCTGCGCTGAATCATTTGACCCAAGAGAGAAGGAGGAACAGTCAGTAACTTTTGAACATCTACTCAACTGCTTCTTTCACAGGAATTCGTGGAGATTATTTTTTTCCCCTTCTGCAGGTTTTTCAGTCATGGATAGACAGACAAACAGTCCTAAACTATTTCATAACTTCTTTTTGACATGCCATTGGGTTGTAAGAAACTAGAAATGCCTATCAGCTGTTGCATGGCATGATTGAGTTCCATAGGCTTGTCCAAACTGGAACATAACTGATGTTCAGTGTTAAAAGGACCTGCATCTTTGCTCTCTAACTGTTGAGCTCTCAGCAGCCACTGAAGGCACCCTTTTAAATAAACATGAAACATTCTTCATTCCTGTTCTTGTTGGTCTCCATTTGGTTTTTTTGCATCGTTTGATTCTGTACAATCTAAATATCAGGGGTGGAAAGCAGAAATTGCCTACCCAGATTTTTCAAGTTACGAACCTCTGAAAAGTTCAAAACCAATTCCATCCAAATTTGCGGAATTATTCTCAATTTTGGCAGCTGTTTATGATGAATGAACAGCAGCCATTCATTAGTGTAATATGCACTTCTAGGTTAGGGCTGGCAAGAAATATATTCTGGTGTGTTTTTTTTAAAGTAATAAGGAATGAAAATAAGCCCCCAGATATTTTGTTTATGTTGCTTGGTGAACTGATGAACTTTATTATGACTGGCTGTTAGGAATCACTAGGGAACTGTGGTGGTATCTATAACTGGTACAGCTACAGCCAATGTGGATATCTGCTTGGCAGCTGCATTAAGAAAAATGTTCCATAATTATGTACAGGTTACTGTCTAGACCAGAATATACCCCATATAAACAGACACAGAATTTTAAGTCTTCTCATGCAGGCATATAGCATATTATTTTCCAATAACTATAGATGAGAAAATCAAAGTTGAGTCTGTGAGATGAGCCCAAGGAAATCATCATCGCCACAACCACTATCTTTTAAATCTATATACAGATGTTTAGTGGCAAGTACTGTGTATCTTGGAAGCAATTATTAACATCACTATACTGGCTAGTTGTTTCTCATTTTTATTTTGGTATATTAATAATTGTTACTTCTGGATATAGGCGATTCAGATATATAACTTAAGGTCACTCTTCTCTTCTGAAAATACTTTAGTTTGCCAGCTTTGAAATATCAATCCAATGTGGCCAGGTTTCATTTTGCAGAATTGTGTAGATAAATCACAATGCACAAGGTTCACAAAAACAATTATTTATTTTAAATATAGTTTGTTGAACAGGCCATCAGATTGAGTTTACATATCACACTATTTTATAAAGTATAAATGATCAAATGCTTGGATTCACATATTGCACTAAGCTAAAACCAAAGAATTCATAGTCTAGACTGAATTTAGAGTTAGATATCATAGACAATTTCTAAAGTTAATTTAAAATAAAACTTGTATATGGATTACATAATCAAGGGAAATATTTTTTGTCACACTGTTCTGAGATGCTGTCTTTCTATACAATAGAAACTTCTTGTTTGTGATCAGTGTTGGGTTGCTCCCAGTTTTGTCCGGTTCTTGACAACTGGTAGTAAAAACGACGGGAGGCTTCACCCACCTGCCCGGATGTCATAAGGTACGATTTGCGCATGCGCGCTGCTCCCATTGCGAACCAGTAATAAAGATAAGTAGAACCCACCCCTGATGTGTTCCTAATACCTATATGTATATTTTATGAATATAGAAATAACATCTAAATTAGATGATCAGACTGAATGTATTGCAAAAGGTAGTAAGAAACAGTCATGTCACAGTTATGTTTGTGAGATCTTTTATCTGTAATGCCATTACTTTTAGATCTATTTAGACAATTAGATTTGTTCTGTTTTGAATTTCAGGACTTTAATTAGTAAGTAATTACATTTTAATAGTGATTATAGTGACTATAAATCAGGAGGTCAAATGCTAACTCATGGTGATTCTGATATTTTTCTGATATGTTGCAACAGAGCTGAGGCAGGAGATGACCAGGCTGAGCCGGAGGGAGGGGTCAAATGTGTCATAAGTCATGAATCCGTGCATGCCTGCAAGAGATTTAAGTCCAGCCCACCTTGAATGCCTTTCTTATCTCCTGCTCATTTCCCTTGACCACTAGATGGTCAGATTCTTTGTAGAGAGCTTAAGCTTGCAATAAAATTTTATACTAATTGAACTGCCTGAATCTCTTGGCACTTGATAGCTGGACATATAAAGTGTTTCTGTAACCTCAGACAATGCATGTTAGAGAGTAGGGAATGATGGTGTAGTATAGTATTGGAGGACCATCTTTCTGGACAGTGGTGGGTTGCCCCAGTTCAGACCGTTTTGCAAGAACTGGTAGTAAAACCGGCAGGAGGCTCCGCCCACTGACCCGGACCCCATCAAAGTTGATGTGCGCATGCGCAGAAGCTTCTGCATATGTGCAGAAGAGCATGCCGCGAGTGTGAGCACACGGGCACGATGCGAACCGGTAGTAAAGGTAAGTAGAACCCACCCCTCTTTCTGTCCTATAAACTAGCCTGCTGCAATGTTTTGGGGGAAAAAAAGTTTCTAAAGCCAGTTTTCCTCTTCATGGGAATAACATCTTGTCCTTCTGAGGCAACTAACAAACATTTTGGATCTTCATCAATGGCACACCTCAAAGGAGAATTTGGGCCGCAAAGAATGACATGAAACAAGCCATAATCTTATTACCTTAAACAATAATGACAGTGGATTAACCAACTTCTTTGTTATTAACAATTTCATTTGTTGACAAAGATTAACTGCAGTGCTACTTTGATTAAGAATAATTAGATTTATCTTCCACTGAATAAGAAAGAGCAAACACCAGGGTTTTTTTTTTTTTTTTTTGATACAGCATATCCCTGACCAAAACAATGGCATCTCCAATATCAGTCGATTGTGAAAGCTACAGTCCATGAAGGCAGACAACACCAGATACTTGATATGACAAGGACAAATATTTTGTGTGATCCTGACTTGGTCATTTTCTTTCTATATGTTGCTGTTGCACAATAAGAGATTACTCTTTCCTGCATTTTGAACAAAAAAATGACTGCTCTAAGGTTGGTCATCGTAACTAAAACAGATGTAACTGAATATATTAAGAGCCAGAAAGTGGGGAAAGAAATTAGCATACCTTCACTGGAGGGTAATGCTCTAGATCAGGGTAACACCAGGAGAGCTGAATGATGTGGAAAGAGAAAGCTTTCTCCTACTGGGTAACCCGGCAGCAACTGCTATTTCAGTAAACATATCATTTTGTGTCCAGTAAACACACATTCCAGAGAAATGCTCTCATTGTTTTTTTGCGCTGTAATGCCTTAATGAAGAAATAAAGTTTAGATTTTGTAATGGTGATAGCTTGAAAGAATTTTACCTAGTGTTGTTTCATAGGAAAGCTCTAGAATGAGAAATAGTGGAAAGATCTTATTTAAATTCAATAAACAAAGAAGGCTGGAAGGGAAGGGAGGGAGGAGGGGAGGGAGAGAGGGGAAAAAAGTAAAGGAAGGAAGGAGGGAAGGAAGGAAGGAGGGAAGGAAGGAGGGAGGGAGGGAGAGAGGGAGGGAGGGAGGGAGGAAGGAAAGGAAGGAAGGAAGGAAGGAAGGAAGGAAGGAAGGAAGGAAGGAAGGAAGGAAGGAAGGAAGGAAGGAAGGAAGGAAGGAAAATTTTGTACATTCTACCATAATCTAGTTGTTATCTAGTTACCCACTGGACAATCTGTGATAGATAAAATTAAGAAACAATTAATAGGTCTTTGTTTTATATTTACCTGAAAACTTTGAGTAGTTATTATTTTTAATACATAGGTTGGTTTTGGGTTTTTTTTTGGGGGGGGGGGAGATTGCCAGGAGATTTAATCCCAAATTAACCAAAACTCTAGTCTCATGATTAGAAGAACAGTTTACAAGCCAGAAAAGTTCCATCAAATGTTCCTAGAATGGAAGGCTCTTCAGATGGTCACTCATGCCTAGCCACCTGATGTGGTTGCCTTTGAAAATCACCCAGAAACTAGAACTTGTCCAGAATGTGACATTGTGTTTAATACCCAGCACGGCCATGTAACACTGCTGCTCTACAAACTGCATTGGTTGCTGGTGGGCATCGAGGTGACATTCAATGTGCTAGTTATTACCTATAAAGCCTTGATGGCATAGAACCAGAATAGATGGTTATTTGAAGGACTGCTTATCTTCTATCATTTCTGTCTGTACAGTAATATCAGGAAGAGTGAATGCACTGACGGTTCTCTCAATTAAACAATGTCTTTTATCAGAGTTTAGACAAGATGACTGCCCTCTGGAATAGATCCATATAGGTCTTACCCTGATGATATTTAAAATGTCTTTTTAAAACCTGCATGTTCTTCAATGCTTTGAGACAGGGTGGCTGACGAGATCCTGATGATTGTGGTTTCATTTGGATCAGTTCTCTTCTGGATGTCTGTGATCTGTTCCCTAATTTTATTGTTCTTGCTTTAAAGTATAAACTGCTTTATATTTTGTACCTGTTTAGAGAGTCATTTAGAATTATTTCAAGTCAGATAGCCTATAAATTAAATAAATAAGTAAAATAAAAATAAGCAGAAATGTCAACTTTATTCAAACAATGCATCTTAAGCAAGCAGCAATTACTCTCATTATCATCGTAGTATTTCGTTCTTTATATCAACCTCCCAGGAAGAAAATTTTACATTTGCTTTTTCTCAAAAAGTCATCCTATCAATAAGGAAATCCTGTCACCCAGAAACCAGTTCTTGCTATAGTCTGTTCATGAACAGTTGCAGAACAGACACGTTCCTACACTTTATGATTCCATGTGCAGCATGAAAATGTGTTTGACAGATTATCTTCCTTATTATGAAAATAAACAATGGTTGCTTTTCTTTAAACAAAACAAAACATTAAAGAAAATCTCAATCCTGCCAACTTTGCCTAAAGCAGAAGACCACAATTCTGAATATTGGAGGAGGGGATTCCTCACAAATTTAGGTTTAAAACATAGAATGTCACTTTACAGCGATTGGGGTACTCTTATTGAAATGTCACATATGGAACTACCCAGTGGTGGGATTCAAGTAATTTAACAAACTGGGTAATGGGTTGTGTGGTAGCATCCTGAGCTCTAGTGTTGTGACATCCTGAGTCCTTGCTGCAATATCCTGGGTAGTTGGTTGTGGATATTGCAGCACAGGACTCAGGATGTCACAACACTAGAGCTCAGGATGCTACCACACAACCACACAACCAATTACCCAGATCGTTACAACACAAAAGGCTAATGGGCACACAGCTAGGACCTCGGTCACACAGGATGTTACGAAACAGCCAACTAATCTGCAAATATCAACTCCATCTACTAATCAAGATGTAACAACACAGCCAACCAACCTGCTTACAACAACAAAGCCAACACTCCACACCTCCCCACTAGTATTTATAGAGAAACGGCATCTCCGATCACGCTTTGCTCGCACAAGCATGAAGCTGAAGACACCAGCTTGAAGATGACGAGTGGGACCTCGTCGAAACATCGCCAAAATAATTTCAATCTTACACGGGAAAAGACCCAAATACGCCAGTATAAAATTGTGTTAACTTGATCAAATTATTAAATTACTGAGATAGGATTAAAGAGAACTATCTTTAGCCTCAGTCATGAAAGTAATTTTGGTCACTAACTTTCATTCTAATTTATCTCATAATAGAAAAATAGGACAAAAGACAGATGATGATCACAATGGTAATGATTAAATAGAGCCCACTTTCATCTTTGTTATGCTATTAAGTTTGCAGCTATTTCTCAGACTTTGATTGATTGATTGATTGATTGATTGATTATGTGTCACCAAATGATTTTCCACTCCTAGTGACCACATAGATTTCTTCCATGATCTCAGTCTTTAATCCTTCTTTAAAAAGATTATTAGGGTTGCTTGTTAAACTGAAGATTAAAAAAGTTGATTGTCCTCATCTCTACTTCACAATGTGTTAATTTGCAAGGGCTTAACTACTGTTTTTTGGGGGTTTTTTTATGAATGAAATGCAACTGAAATACTGTAGAAGTGTGGGAAAACTTAAAGATGAACTGCACCATAAAAGTAATTGTAGGTGGGTACTCAGTACATTTAGGTGCTGACTCTCAGAATTCTCTGCAGGTTGAAATTATTAGAATTTCTGAATAACAGAGTTGGAAGATATCTTCTTAAAAGCCTCCAAGGATAGAACACCCATAACTTCTGACGGCAAGTAGTTTCACTACTGTTCTCACACAGAAAATTTCTCCTTAACTCTATGTTGCTTTTCTCCTTGATTAGTTTCCATCCATTGTTTCTTGTCTTGCCTTTTGGTGCTTTGGAAAATATGTTGACCCCCCCCCCCCCTCTTCTTTATGGCAGCCCCTCAAATATTGGAACATTGCTATCATGTCACCACTAGTCCTTCTTTTCTCTAGACTAGACATACCCAATCCCTGCAACTGTTCTTTATATATTTTAGTCTCCAGCCCTCTAATCATCTTTGCTGCTCTTTTATGCACTCTTTCAAGAGTCTCAACGTCTTTTTTTATAACATGGTGACCAAAACTGGATGCAGTATTGTAAATGTGGTCTTACTAAGACTTTATAAGATCTTTTCAAGATCTTCTTTTATAAATCTGTACCCTTTCTTCTGAATTTTCTTTTACTGTTTCTGTTGGTGGAAAACGAGGGGAACAGAATTGAAAAATGTCTTGAAGTTAATATTACAAGTTATTCAGTGTCATACAGTGGTGAAATCCAAACTTTTTTAACTACCGGTTCTGTGGGCGTGGCTTGCTGGGTGTGGTGTGGCTTGGTGGCCATGGCTTGATGGGAGTGGCAGGGGAAAGATACTGCAAAATCTCCATTCCCACCCACTCCAGGGGAAGAATACTGCAAAATCCTCATTCCCTCCCCACTCCTGGGGGAAGGATATTGCAAAATCTCCATTCCCACCCCACTCTGGGGACAGCCAGAGGTGGTATTTGCCGGTTCTCCGAACTACTCAAAATTTCCACTACCGGTTCTCCGAACTGCTCAAAATTTCTGCTACCGGTTTTCCAGAACCTGTCATAACCTGTTGGATTTCATCCCTGGTATCATAGGAGTGAACAATGCTGCAGTTCAACATTGATCAGGCATAGTTTTGCATGCCTAAAATTGCCAGTCCATCTCCTCATTAGGTGAAGTAAGAAGAGGAATAGCTCTAGTCTAAGCATTTATGAAGTGTTGGAAATACAGTTCCAAAGTGCCAACACTTCACACTTTCTGTGCTATTGGACTACTGTGGGCATTAGGAGTAGTACCAATAGCAAACAAACATAGTTCTACCTCTTTGTTCCTTTCTTACCAATGTCCTGCTTACCTCCCCCCCCAACACTTTTAGGCTCCCCACTTCAGATCCTGGACTACTCTCACCCCTTTAATACTTTTCCTCCATTTTTTTTTTAAAAAAACCATACTGCCTCTGACTTTGGAGATTCTCTTTAAGCTATTACAGATGAGCAATACTTATGCAACATAAAACATCTTCAACTTAATCTCCTCCTGCTGCTGCTGCTGCTACTACTATTTTATTTATTTCTTTTTATTAAATTTATATGCCACCCATCCCACTATCCTCATTAATAACAATAATAGCAATGACATCATATCTTTTGACAAAAAGAATGCTCAAAATGACCAACAATAAATTATAACCCATTTGACCAGTAATATAGATAGCTTCAAAAAAATGTTGACAACCAATGCATGAACATATCTGATCTGGAAAAATAAAATTAAGACAACTTAAATTTTCTTTTTTTGTCCTTTCTCTCACTTATTCATTTGTAAAACTCACTCTGATTATTGTCACTGAAGAGTCAAAATCTGAAACCAAGGCAAAGCTGAAGGATGTTTCATCCTATATCCCACTATATGAAATGTGAGGATTGTCTATCACCTCTAAATCAAAACAGCCAGTTTCACAATAAGGTGAAGTGGCTGAAAACTGGTTTTTTTTCCTAGGCCACAATTGAAGCCTTTGTTTCAGGAAGGGAAAGAATTCCTTCTTAATCTGTTCTTAAACACAATTGAATAGGAAGAAGTTATCCTGGAACTGCTCCCCAGGCAAGACCTCAGGGAAGGACCTCAGAGCAAGGACATTTGGACTGTTAACAAGATGAGTAGGAATGCTTCCAGGGTAGCAGGAAGGGGTTTATATTTGGGGCACATTACCATCCAAAACAAATTGCTTTCCCAAAGCTGCGGTCATCCAGATTTGTGGACTTCTGCTCCCATAATCCTTGCCCAGCATAAAGAAGAAAGATGGCCCGAAGAGGATGACTCCCCATTCATAAAATCATTAACTCCAGAACTTAAAATTATTTAATTACTTCATGGTCTGGCTTAAATGACCACGATAAACTTCTTGAGTCTATTTACCTTCTATTGTTTTCTTTGGTCTTTTAAAAATGTATTTTAAAAGTTATTCATGTCTTCTAGTTGAACTTTTTCATGGTTGTATTTTAATCTCTGTAAACATTGAATTCTAAGAAAAGTGGAAATGGAGCAAAACAAGACCAGCATGCTCAAAATGATGTTACAATCTAATTTGTTTTTCACTAATTGTATTTGTAGGAAATGGACAATAAGGACAAAGCAGTACAGTGTGTTTTCCAGAAAAATCATAATTGTCTGCACATGCCAAAACATTGATTACATAGAGGCATTCTGTTTGATATTAAGTTGAAAGGAAATGAGATTGAACTTTTAAAGTGGGGGGACCACACATGAGCCAAGGAGGATGACATGGTGGTTACAGAAATAGTATATGGCTTGAGAAATTAGTTTTTCTAAATCCCAGGGTCGGCCTCATAATGTGGATATGATCCAATCTCCAATTCCATTTTAATTTGCTCTGAACATATTTACTCTGAAGCAAATACAGGGCTTGCTTACATAACAATGACGGTTAGGGCTGAGAAGCTGCAACTCAGCTACACACTTTCTTTAAATTCCTGGTACATAGCAGGAAGAAAAGAAAAAGAAAGATGTGGCTATTATTATTATTATTATTATTATTATTATTATTATTATTATTATTATTATTATTATTATTATTATTATTTAATCTTTAGTGAGATTCACAGCCTTTGAGGCTGGTTAATAGCTCAGCAGCTCGAGTCCTAACCAAGGACCTAGGAACTGTTAAGATATCGTCGGAGGATGTAAGCTGTTCCGAGTAAGGTGGTTTTTTGTAGAGTCAAAATGTTCAAGTCCGGCAAATTTAGAATTTCTAAATAGCGGGGTAGCCCTTTGGGTATTGCTCCAAGGGCTCCAATTACAATCGGGACAACACACGATTATTATTATTATTATTATTATTATTATTATTATTATTATTATTATTATTATTATTATTATTATTATTATTATTATTATTATTATTATTATTTGTATACCGCCCTACTCCCGAAGGACTCAGGGCGGTGAACAGCCAAATAAAATACATATAATACAAATGTTAAAAAACCATTAAAATACAATTAAATAATTGGCCCGGAAAATGAAATTTAAAACACCCCAAATTCATAAGACAAATTTAAAATTGAAGAATTTTAAAAATTTTAAAAAGTTTAAAAGAGAGGTTAGGCCAGGCCGGCCTCCTGGAAAAGAAATGTTTTGATGGCACGGCGGAAAGCGCGCAGGTCTGGGATCCTCCATATCTCTGGGGGGAGCTCGTTCCAGATGGCGGGTGCCCCCACAGAGAAGGCTCTCCCCCTGGGGGCCACCAGTCGACATTGTTTGGCCGACGGCACCCTGAGGACCCCCTCTCTATGGGAGCGTAGTGGTTGGTGAGAGGCTACTGGTGGCAGAAGGTGGTCTCGTAAATACCCCGGTCCTAAGCCATTTTATACAGTCATCTTGTCAGCAATCTTTTCCCTATTCAGAAAGAGATAAATAAACTGCAGAACTCCACACTATAACATACATTGGGATGGCAGGACAGTTAGGGTGCTTGAAAACAAATCATTGTTGCCTTACCTGCCACTATATTAGTTATTTTCAAGTTTCTGGACTACAAGATAGCAAGTCTTCTGGGGTGGTTGAAGTTCTACAAACCAAAAGAGACTGCTTATGTGACCATATACCGGTAGGTTGCAGCTGGTTGAAAATTATGTTGTCATGAACTGTGGACACTACAACAAGTCCTATAGATACTTGCTCTGCTGCCACTATTGACACTGTTCCCAGTCAGTGCCAGGCAGCTGATTTTCCTTCAAGGCACAGGGGACGGCAACCTTAAACACTCAAAGAGCCACAAAGGTCCTAACCAGAAGCCCCCGTTCAATTCTGGAGTTGACCAGAAGTCCGGTTCCCTTGTCATAGTCTCCTCCTAGCGTGGTGTCCTTTTTCCTCTACCTGTCCTAACCGAAAGCCCTATCAATTGTGGAGCTGACCAGCAACAGGGAGCCGCAGCACAGGGATGAAAGAGCCACATGCAGCTCCAGAGCCGCAGGTTGCTGACCCCTGCCTGGGTTACACAATCCCCCAATTTTTGCACACCTTGAGACTGTCTCTGAATGAACTTCGAGTAGTGCAATTTTAATGCTGTAATGCTGACTTAAGCTTGCCTTACTCATAGACTGGGGACAAGAGAAAGGAAACTTGAGGGGGAACATGGTAAAAAAAAAAAAGGCAATCTCAGATCATGTTTGTAAAAGCAATTGAGGATCTTGCCTGAGATGCAGAGTTCTGTCTGCCTGAGACCAATCCTCTGTAAATTGCCTTAACCCCTATCATTTTGAAAAAGAGAAGCAACTGGTATTTTAAGACAAAATTATTAGTAACCTACTACAAGAATTTGATAACTGCCACTGAACTAAGCAAGCATCATATCCAACAGTTTGAGAGTGTGACAAGGGTGAGGAGAAGCAATATTTATGGGATGGAGGCAGGGGCAGTGGCAGGGGCTACCCAGCCATTAATTTGCTTTGGCTTGTAGGTTGTGTACTCCTTGCCATGGAAGCACATACAATGCCTTAAAAGCAGTTCTTGTGCCTGCTGCTCAGGAGTCAGTCTCTTCACAATGTGAAGTGGGGGGTGGAGGGGGAACATTTATGGGCCTAGAACACAAAAATAACTCCAACACTTCAGACAGCAAGATCTGACTTGAACATTTTGCCTTGGGGAAAATTTGAGCAAATCAACATGTAGCCTTGTAGTCCATGAGTATTCCATCTGTAAAAATGGAAAATAGTACAAATGCTTCAAATATTTTGAGATGCATCCAGATATTATAGTAATGTGGAGCAGATAAGTATCATAGCAGAGCCCATCAATCTTAATTTTTTCATGCCTGTTTTGTCCAATTGGTATCTGTTGGAAAAACAAATGAGGGAGAGAATGAGAGAGAGAGAGAGCGCACTCTGCCCCCCCCCAAGCATACACACAAATTGGCAACAGAGAAGCATTTACTATCAGTAGCAGGTAGTGTTATACATTGAGGAATCAGGCAAAGAAAAAATGGTTCATTTAAATATGAAATGAAGGGAACCAAAAGTATAAGAGTATGATGGAGCAGATTAAAGACATTGTTCTTTTCAAACAGCATCCAACCAAATACCTCTGGGAGATCCATAAACTGGGTTCAAAGCAGCATCACCTTTCCCGATACAGATTAACAGAGTTGGAAGGGAGCTTGTAGGTCATCTAGTCCAACCCCCCCGCCCAAGCAACAGACCCTACACCATTTTTGACAAATTTGCTTGTCAGAAGGTCACAAAAGGTGATCACATAACCCTGGGACACTGCCACCGTCATAAATTTGAATCAGTTGCCAAGCATCCAAATTTTGATCACGTGACCACGGGGTTGCTGCAATGGTCATAAGTGTGAAAAACAGTCATAAGTCACTTTTTTCTGCTTCTGCACCCACTGAAAATAGGATAACCATTCCATTGTGATGTAATGAATAGATCCTTCCCTGCCTTATTTACATATGTTTGCATCATTTAATGATTACTGAAAAAGAAAACAATTTAATGCATAATATAAAATGATATTAGTTTCCTTGTCATGATTATTACTCATAGAGCATGACGTTTTTGTATTTGTTATTCTTCCATCTCAATGTTATGTGGCATCCATGTTGATGAAATTACCACAGGTTAAAAAAAAACCCTAAAAAATATATGTAGCGCTGATGACGTTACCTAGTTTGGGTAATGAAACATCAGTAATAACCAAGCTCAGAGAGCACCAAGAACCCCTCATTTCAATCCTGAGCTATAAATATTCTTCTTTATTGGTAACCCCCCCCCATTTAGTAAAATACTTAATGTACTGTTATAGTAGTGTTATGCCATTATAGTTTATAGTACTATTAAGCTCAATAGTTACATAACAAGATAGTTTTAACCAGTGGTGATATTTAGCCAGTTAGGACCAGTTCGGGCAAACTGGTAGTGGGCCCCGATGCTATGCCATCCTATTTAGAATAGAATAGAATAGAATAGAATAGAATAGAATAGAATAGAATAGAATAGAATAGAATAGAATAGAATAGAATAGAATAGAATAGAATAGAATAGAATTTTTATTGGCTGAGTGTGATTGGACACACAAGGAATTTGTCTCTGGTGCATATGCTCAGTGTACATAAAAGAAAAGATACGTTAATCAAGAATCATAAAGTACAACACTTAATGATAGTCATAGGTTACAAATAAGCAATCAGGAAACAATATCAATATAAATCGTAAGGATACCAGCAACAAGGTTACAATCATAGCCACGTTTTCTAAGCTGCGTGCATGCGTGCGTGAGCAAAGCGCATGCGCGGAAGGCCGGGCACATGCACAGAAGGCGCATACGGACATTTTTGGTGCGCAGCGAACTGGTGGTAAAATTATGTGAAACCCACCTCTGGTTTTAACTTTCTGATTGCCTATAGGTTCCTGTGCTATACTTCCTGACAAATACAAATGCTTTTGCTCAATGGCACTGGACCAAATGTATTTTTATTAATACATGGAAAGACTTTATTCCCGTACGTCTTCAAATCATAATCATCTCTTTTCTGTGTCAGGTAGAGTGTATTCTATCATATTTATAATCTTACAGAAAGTAAGGACTTCACCATGGATTTTGGACAGAAGTCTCTAACTTAAAAATGCCTCCTGTTGCAAAGTTCTCCTAGTAATACTCTAGAGATTCTGTGATCAAATGAACAAGAGTGTAAGCCTGGGGAATGGCCAGGGTGATGAGGGATCTTTAAGGTATGTAACATCCCAGCAAGAATGAAAGGTATTGAGCAATGGGCAGTTGAAAAGGAAAGACAGCTGAGAGAGAAGAGGCGAGGGTAACCTTGGAAGGAATGTAGGCAACTCCTCAGATTTTATTTATTATGTATTTGTTGCATTTATACCCCATTTTTCATCCTCATCTTAATGGCATACATCCTCCACATTTATAATCACACTAGCCTTATGAGTAGATAAGACTAAGAGATAATGAATGGCTTAACCTGGGTCTCTTTGTACTAGTATTTTAAATGGTTCACCTAGTAATAGTATGTGCCAACATGAGCATGCAGATATACTTCAAAATGTACTGTATTGAAAATAAGATTATTAGATTCTGAAAATTAGTACTATATTAAAAAATAAAGAATTTCCCAAAGGCAGAAAATTTTAATTAAAAAATTGTGTAACATTTGTACAGTATATTTATATACCAGTAATTATGTTAGAGTTGTGACTAACGTAACAACATAACATAATGTAACATAACGTAACGTAACGTAACGTAACGTAACGTAACATAACATAACATAACATGACATGACATGACATAACATGACGTAAGAAACATAACATAACAAACATAACATAACATAACATAACATAACATAACATAACATAACATAACATAACATAACATAACATAACATAACATAACATAACATAACATAACATATGATCTGTTTTGAAGGCATGAGCTAGCACTTTGAAAAAGACCAGTTTATTACGTATCACTTTGTTGATATTTCACTCTTGCTCAACGCCTCAGTCTAGAACCAGATACAAGAAGCCTCATTCTCCTTGTGATAAAAGTGTAGAATCAGATTATATTTATAAAAACCTGGAAAATTATTGGGAGATGAAGCAGGCGAATTTAAAAAAATAATAATAATCTTGGAGTGGTTTCTAAGCAACATTGTTTAATAAATAGTTTTTTTAAAGGGACATGATTTTGTTTTAGAAGAATGTATGATGAAAGTAACAGTGATAGTAGTTCATGCAGTGGGAATTCCTGGGACAAAATTTAGACAACATATTAAGGATATTTTGTTTATAAAGAACATGCCACTGCCTAAAAATACCTGTCTAAAGCTATTTTTAGATATTATAGGGCAGAGGTCCATTCCATCCCCTGGCTGTGGACTGGTACTAACCCATGTCTTGTTAGGAACCAGGCTGCGCAAGTGGTGGGCGAGTGAGAAATGCTTCATCTACACAAGTGTGGGATCTAGATTGCACACAAAAACATCCCCTTCTCTGCCAGAAAGTTTAGAGGAATTAATAGGGATAGATTCATAATTTTTTTTTAATAAAATTAATGAGTTGCTAGGTCAGATGAGACAGTAGCTACTGACACTCAGAATAGTCTACTAATCAGAGTAAAAGTAAGGGAAATGGTGAGCCTTGCCTACCTTCATGAAATCTGTAGTAAATAAGAATTTCTCTACTCCTTTGTGACCTTTTCATTCTTCAAGTTGCTGACAAAAAGATATTTGTGTTTTGGAATTAACAAGAGTGCTATATCTGATCCTGATGGTGAATTGCGTGCTGTAAAAAATGTTGTTGCTATTTTTTAAAAAAAAAACAATAAACAGTTCTTCCTTTTATTTCTGTCTTCATGCGTTGTCCAGCCTTACCTAACTTAAACAAGAAAGATATTTTGCTGATTTCCCATAATTATATCATGTATATCAGTACATATACCCCTCAGAGATTTCTTTCTCATGCAGTTCTACTATACATCTTTCAAAATGCAGAGATTCATCAGTATAAATCCTATTAACCTGTTTAAGGCATGGTGAGATAGATAGATAGATAGATAGATAGATAGATAGATAGATAGATAGATAGATAGATAGATAGATAGATAGATAGACAGACAGACAGACAGACAGACAGACAGACAGACAGACAGATAGATAGATAGATAGATATGACATCTTTTCTTGTAAAGAAACTCAAGGCAATGTACTTAGTGCCCCCTCTCATTTCCCCCCACAACAATGTTTAGTAAGCTCGCCTGAGAAAATGTGATTGGTTCTAGTGAACTTCCATAGCTGAAGGTGGACTAGGATCTTGCTATTCCTAACCCATCATCTTAACCACCAGTTCATGCTATTTCTCTATTTTTCCATTTGATATCTCATATATTTCCCTTTTTACCTATTCAATTTTCATGGACCCATTGTTGCTTCAAAAAAATCTCATCACTTTTTCTTAGCGCTATACTGAAATGTAGCACAGGATTTTCAAAGCTGTTGGGATTTGAATTCCACTTTGAAAAACAGCCTTAAGGCTTGCATTCTTTGTCCACAGGAGTATTTTAACTAATGCTGTTCTGAAATGTATCTTCCAATTTCCTAAACGATTTTGTTTCCTGGGGGGGGGGATTTTGTTCTATTACCTCATTTGGTGCTTACAGTGTCTTTGGTGGTATTTTTGAGTTTATTTCATTACTGCAGTGTGGTAAAGGATTCTACCATTATTGCTCTTTTTCTTTTTTTAAAATTTTTATTATAGTTCAAAAAAAAAAAAAAAAAACCAAAACAAGTGTATAATAGTTTTTCTATCACGGTGTAACATCACCAAAATATCCATGTATATATACACCAATAATCAGAAAATAAAAAACATTTGGACATATTTGGAGAGCACAGATTTGCCAAAAATCACTGGGACAATGAAACAATTGCTTAACGCAGAAATTACTGAGGGTGAGGTAGAATTGATTATGGGAAAACAAGCGAATGGGAAGACACCAGGGATGGATGGATTACCTGTAGAAGTATACAAAATGGGTTTTGAGGTGCTTTGTAAGCACATGGTGGAACTATTTAATGGGGTGCTGAAAGATTCCCAAATACCAGCATCTTGGTCAGAGGCCTATATATCTATTCTACCGAAGGAAGGCACTGATTTGACACTTATTAAAAACTACAGGCCAATTTCATTGCTTAATTCGGACTATAAAATATTTACAGCACTTCTAGGCGTGAGACTTGGATGTTTTCTTAACCATTTTATTCACCCAGATAGAATGGATTCCTGCCCAACCAACAGCTACATGATAATATGAGAATGGTGATGAACATTTTAGAGTATTATGGAAATTGTCCGGATAAACAGTTAACCTTGATTTTTGTCGATGCCCAAAAGGCGTTCGACAGAGTGAGCTGGGACTTCATGATTTCCCAAATGAAATATATGGATTTTGGTGAGAAGTTTATGGGAGCAGTGCAGGCAATCTACCGTGAACAGACAGCAAAAGTATTAATCAATGGGGAGGAAACAGAGAAGATTTGGATTGGTAGGGGTACATAGCAGGGTTGTCCACTTTCTCCGCTATTATTTGCGCTAACACTAGAACCATTGCTTAGGGAGGTTATGAGGAATATGGAAATAAGAGGAATGAGGGTTAGGCACGAGGAGGTGAAAGTTCAGGCATATGCGGATGAACTAGTTTTCATACTGGAGGACCCATCAGAATTAGGTCCAAAGCTATTACAGGTACTCAGGGATTATGGGAGAGTAGCAGGATTATTAATTAACGAGGAAAAAACGAAAATATTAGTTAAGAACATGACGCAGAGGCAGAGATGCCAGTTGGAGGGACTCTTGGGGATGCAGATAACTAATAAAATAAAATACTTGGGAATTTGGTTTGACACCAAAGTGTTCTTCAGTAAAGGAGGATAATTATGTTCCCGTTTATAATCAGACAATCAGAGATTTGGAGAGGTGGAAAAATTTACAACTATCACTTATGGGAAGGATAGCTGCCGTCAAAATGTGCGTCCTCCCCAAATGGTTGTTTTTGTTCCAAACTGCCCCGGTAAGCCTGGATAGGGAATTCTTCTACACCTTGAACAGAGTTATTTCTAAATTTATTTGGCAAGGTAAAAAATCAAGGATTAAGTTTAAAATGATGCAGGAAACTAGACATAGAGGGGGATTTGGACTCCCAAATTGGGAGCTTTACCATCAGGCAGCCATTCTGATATGGGTGAAGGATTGGATTGCCCTGAAAAGGAGGCGGCTATTAGCGGTAGAAGGCCACGGCCTTCAACACGGTTGGCATCACTTTTTATGGCCAGGACAGTCAACCCGACCAAGGTATTTTAAGAATCATTATTTACATAAGACCCTAGGAGATACCTGGGAAAGACTTAGGAGAAAGCTGTATATGAAGATACCATGTTGGATTTCGACCCAGGAGGCCCTGGTATATCTGACATTATATATAGGAGAGAAGGTCTTGACCTATTAAGACATTTTGGATACTCAGGGCAGACTGAAGACATGGGAACAAGTGAAGTCGGAGGGGTATAATATAGACTAGTGGGCCTACACCCAAATATACTCAAGGTGGAAGAAAGATCAGGAGAGTGAAGGGATATATCATAGGAAACAAGAATTGGATAAAATATTGTTAGGTAATGACAGGAAAGCTTTATCAAAATGCTATTCTTACCTATTATCATTGAAAGTGGGGGAAGAAGTCGCCAAAGACTCCATGATTGCCTGGGGGTAAAATATGGGTTATTCATTGGATTTTCAAAAATGGGAGGAGATTTGGCTTAAAAATTTAAAATTAACTATGGCATCCTCTTATAAAGAGAATATTTATAAGATGGTGTATAGATGGCACCTACCTCCAGCAAGATTAGCTAAAATGTTCCCTGGAACATCTCCACAGTGCTGGAAATGTGGGCATAGCAATGGAACCTACTTCCACCAATGGTGGCTAAATAAACTAGCAGCTAAATATTGGATGAAAATACGACAATGGTTGCTTGAAATTGCACACTGTAGAGTGGAATTGAAACCTGAAACCTTTCTGTTGTGGGTTAGACCCGCAAATATTGGATTGACTAAATGGTATCTGATGCTGCACATAATCACTGCAGGGAGACTGGCATTCGCACAAGAATGGAAGAACGAGGACTTACCAACAGACTCAAAAATAATTTATAAAATTATGGAATGTGCGGAGTCCAACAGACTTACAAAACTGATCAAGGGTAAAAGAGACTCAGATTTTTATAGTAGTTGGAACATGTGGTATGATTGGATCCAGAAACGATGGGAGAGAGATAAAGGATAATGCTGGATTATAATTATAGATGATGGTATAATTATGGTAATCAATAAGTATTGGAAATGTAAATTTGTATATAACATTATTGCTCTTTTTCTATCACACACCTTTCCATCTCTCTATAGGTTGACTGAGGAAACAAGCTCGTTTATCTGGAAAATATTATGGACAATGTTTCCTTGTGAAGTTATAATTTAGTGGTGGGAACCTAGAAAGAAATCTGTCTTTCTGGACAGGAGAAATAACAGAACACTCATCCATGCCCATCAACTATCTCATTCTTAGGAATTTTGCTGAAATTTCTTTCTCTATAAGAAAAAAGTGAAAGCAGTTTATTTTCCATGTAAATAAAAGGGAATGTTTAAAATAATGAAGTATTCAGCAAGCCAGGGTGTTTCATTCCTCTCATCCTAGATGTTGTTGTTCTTTATTAAATACACCTCAGAGCTGAATCTTTCATTTTACTTTAACTATAATTATTGATATAAAATCACTGACAGACTGAATCCATAACATAACACTGTAATTCACCTCCATGATTTGTAATGTGACAGCTCTTAATATTTGAATTGAGATGTTTTAGGAAGTTTTTCCTAAACAGAAAATACAATTCATGGTAATGCCTTGATCATAAGGCAGAATTCATACAACATACCAATCCTAAATGTGGATCTGTGTCAGTAGTGGATTTCCCTTACCTTCGCTACTGGTTTGCAATGTGCAGAGCATCTGTGATGACGTCTGGGTGAGTGGGCGGAGCCTCCCGCCACTGCCGCTACTGGTTTGTCTGAATGGGTGCGAACCGGTAGCAACCCACCACTGATCTATAATCCATGACGATTTTCTGAAAGTTAAGAACCACATGTGTCCTTTTAGCGGGGAACTTTATATTAATTTTACTTTTTTTCAATGTCTCTCATATTTTCTTTGGTGTCGTATAACATGTTTTTAATACTATAGGCAACTCAGAGCTGTCATGGAGTTGGGTTTGACCTCCATATCAGGTAAACCAGGTAGATTAGATAGACTCTGCAGATCTAAAACAGCTGTAATAACAGAATCTTGCAAGTCTGAATGCTCTATCTTTTCTGCTTCTTTCATCTTTATGAGAATTGAAAGGGGAGAGCTGTGTGAGGCATTTTTGCAAACTACTTTCTTAGTCTGAGCTCAAGTTTCATTTATCTGATTATTGTCTCAGCTACCAGATCTCCTTTCTATCCTTGAAGGCCATTCTTCAAGGACATTGCTCACAACTTGGACAGCCTCACAGATTTGATGTATGTACTGAATGTATGCATGTATTAATGAATGATGTTATTATCTCTATGGTCCCCAGCACCATCTGGTGGAAATTCCATTTTAAAATGTCAGGATGATGCAGTGGGTAGAGGGGATTGGCAAAATTTGGGTTCCATTACTGGTTTTTGAAATAATACGTTGTATCTAACTCCTTACTGAAATAAATTACTTGGGGATAGAGGGCAGAATATATACTCTGAACATTCATCTTACATGTGAAAAATACATTGTGGGAAATGTTGGAGCAAGATGTCTAGTTGAAATTATGGGATACATTGAAAAGGATCTTCTCATGTTCACTCAGAGGGCATGGAGGGTTCATAATCATGGTAGATTGCTGTGGTTTTCTGTCAGTGCACTTCTTGACTAGGCACTCAGATGTCATATAGTGTCCCCTCCTCCTACAATTCTAGGCAGCTCAAATAAAAGTTGAAACATGAACTCAAGAAGACGAAAATACACAAAACTCCTTCATCTCCTCCTCTTTTTGCCACGACAGCAACCATGTGAAGTGGGTTCGGCTGAGAGAGAGAGTGTGTGTGTGTTCACTGCCTTGAGTTATTTATAAAAATAATAAAGGCAGAGTATAAATCACGGGTCAAAAACCCGCGGCTCTGGAGCCGCATGTGACTCTTTCATCCCTCTGCTGCGGCTCCCTATTGCTGGTTGGCTCCACAATTGATAGGGCTTTCGGTTAGAACAGGTAGAGGAAAAAGAATGCTGTGCTCGGAGGAGACTCTATGGTGGGGGAAAACCAGACTTCCGATAAGCAGAGGAAAAAGGATGCTGCACTAGGAGGAGACTATGATGGGGGAACCAGACTTCCGGTTGGCTCCAGAATTGAACGGGGGCTTCCAGTTAGGACCTTTGTGGCTCTTTGAGTGTTTAAGGTTGCTGACCCCTGATATAAATAGACCTTGACTGCAAATGTTTAGATGATCACTAAATGGCAGTAAAGAGCCAGAATTCTGTGGAGGAGGGGAATATTCTGCCTTCTTGTGCTCATCCAAATTTTTGCAGCCCAAATACTACAAGAGTATTTGAGATAGGATGTCAACAAGGTACATGTGGTATACTGTAAATACATTCAGGCTGAGTCCTGAAAGCCAGACAATGATTTTGGACCTTCTGCTCTGCCATGGGCCTCTACCTGCTATAACAAGAAGCCAGTTTGTTTGATGAGCAAGTTAACTGCTGCCACAAGAACCAGAGGTTTTATTTTGTGATGAAACATAGCAACTTTCAGAACTTTTCCCTATTTCAAACTCTCTGTTTTTAAAAGTAGAAATAGACCACACCAATTTTTCACTCTCCTACAACAATCTATGATGTGACAACTCTCTAGAACTTCTTCCTTTCCTCCTGCTGGCACGCTGTCTCCTGCATAGATAAAGCAGGTTTCCCCACTGAAGCTCTTTTGCCTGCTCTAATTATAATATCTAAATCCAGTGTCTAAGATTTCTTAGAAGCATTAGTACAATTATTTATGTTGGCTAATAGGTGGAAGCTATCTACTTGACTAAAAGGGGGAAAAAAAGCCTTCATCTTAATGATCAGCGTGAAGCGGCTGCATTACTGTAAGCTCTGGGAAGCAACAGTAATGGTTCCACATTCTTTGCCCTCCTTTCTAAAAGGAAACAAAACAAAAGCACAGCTGAATACATTCTGTTTATTTTTATTTTGCAAAATTAATTATCTGTTACAAGGAGGGCTGAAGAACAACATTTCTGCCCTGAATCTATAAATCCTGGAAATTCTGTTCAGCAAAGTCCTCTGAGATTTTGTCAAGCGTTCACCACACACGTTGAAGCTCGCTCCCCCAACCGAAAGGGAGAACAAAAACCTCACCGTGCTGAAATAGTAATTTCTTCCCAAATTCTCCTTATAAAACATAACTGTAATGTTCACTGAGTGCTTCCTGTCTTTATTTAGTGTCTCTGTGTTTGTTTGTTTGTTTGTTTTTATTTGTTTGTTTGTTTGTTTGTTTACACCGGTTATATTTCATGGTTCCTTTCTGTCAGGAGGTGAGCACCCTCTGTGGGTCTGCTTTGTAGGCCTGAACCAATGTGCATTCCTGTAATCTGAGGGAAGTTTTACCTCAATTTCTCACTGATTAATTTTCACCCAAGGGGAAAAAAGAAAAAGAAAATAGACAGTAATTGGAGCAGCAAGCAAAGCAGAGCAGCCAAATTGTGAGACTGTGTGTTATTGTGTCAGCTGGTTATTATTATAGCTTATTATTAGCATTGTGTTGCTGTCTGCACAGAGCTGTAGGATCTTCGCCAGGCAGTTGTTCGGCGCATAGTGCTTTGTGACTGGCACTTGGATTGCTCTCCTGTTCTCAGTGCCTCCCCAGGAATGTGGTTCATGATTCCCGCTTACAACTGCTGCACTTTTCTCCATGCAGTGTGGTGTGAAGTGGGCGATGCCAAGCAAGGGCACCAGTTCAAAGTGACCCAGGATGATGCACTTATTCTGGCTTTGTGATGAGACACAAATGGATTTCTGGATGTACTATACATACCATTGTGTTTTATCTCTCTTGTGGACATATTTGTATACCTACCCTTCCTTTATGTTGTATCACTGGTAACATTTGCCCAGGGTTTGCTAAATTATAACAATATTTGATTATCACTGTAAGAGTTGTTGTTTGGCTGATATCCTCATATCCCAATAGTCCCCTTCTCTCTCTAATTTTTCGTGGAGGACAATTATTGTATCAATCCTTGGCCATTGTCTCCTGATCTACTGGAAAAGGAGGAGATAGAATGAGAAAACGGAGTTGAGATTCCATGCTTTTTCATGGCCTGGTATGTTGCATGAAGAGTTATGGTACTTGACTACCCTTCAGGCAGAATTAAAAAGAAACTGCGCATTCTGGTTGTCATCCAAATGTAAGCCCTATTATAAATGAAATTTATTCATATTTTATAGGACTGTGCAATGGAAGGTGTACATAGCTTGGAAGGAGCGGTTCATTTCAACATTTCTTTGAGTGAACCCTCCACCTGAAACTGCTTCACAGTGTAGATATTCCATTTCTAATGGTGGAGCGGTGCCTTTGCAGATTAACATGGAAACCTTTGGGGTGGATTTTTTTGTTCTTATGTTCTTTAGAGTTATGTCTTTACTGGGCCCAGTAGCTTATCAGTAACCAAAGAATTGCTTTAAAGATTAAAGTTTTATGATCACATTCAGCCACCATCCCCTTAACAATTTGACAGTGGCAATATGCACCAGCTGAAACTTCGTATCTGTTTTTAGGAATAGCCAAATGCCATATTTAGCAAGCAGTAATAAGATCATGAGATTATTATGGCATGAATCACTAAAGCTAATGTGTGGAAATCCCCCTTCTCTCCTTTTTGAACACTGTAGCCTAAATCCTGACCATGCTTCCCTGCACCTGTCATTTCATTGGCTGCCATGAGCTGGTTTTGCTGAGAACTCGCAGTATACAAACCCAATAAATAAATAAAATTTGAAACAAATCAAATCACGATGAATGGACTGGACTGGACTGGACTGGACTGGACTGGACTGGAATAGAGTAGAGTAGAGTAGAGTAGAGTAGAGTAGAGTAGAGTAGAGTAGAGTAGAATAGAATAGAATAGAATAGAATTCTTTATTGGCCAAGTGTGATTGGATACACAAGGAATTTGTCTCTGGTGCATAAGCTATCAGTGTACATACAAGCATAATTATTCTACATATGATTATTAATGGGGCCACCAGTCCTTTTCCCCAGCATGTTTGTATCACCTTCTCCATTCAGTGTGGTCTCCTTGTAAATAGTCTTTCTCGATTAACTGGGAGAAAAGTGCCCCAAACCATGAATGCTACTGCATTTTTCATTTAATCAGGGAAGCATTGTTTGCTTCGAAACAACTCTATTACTTGGACTGATCATACAAGGCACTTTGTCCCACAGTGGATGATTGGGGGAATATTAGCTTACCTATTCTTGGCATGCTGGCCGCATGACCACCGAAATGTCTTCGGACAATACTGGCCCTTGGCTAAGAAACAGAGATGATCACCACTCCCTAGAGTCAGACACAACTGGGCAGGGGAAGCCTTTATCTTTATTCTTGGCATCTTTTTAGATAAAGATACATTTTAAGATGCTGACAGGGAGGACACATACTAATGCTAACCTTCCTAAAATAAAATAATTAATCATTTTTCTTGGAGTCCAGATGAAAGCTTTTGACTGATTATATGCAGCTGGCTCTTAGTGATCTTATAAGCAGATTTTCCAGAATGATGTGTACCTAAACTGCCCCTTCAGGTTTTTGATCAATGTATCTATCTCTGCTCTAATTGAGTCCACCAACTTTGCTGCTGATTTGTCCTCTTCTTTTTTGTTCTACTTTCCACATTTTAAAAATGACTGTCCCTAAAGGTGGCTAAAGGCTATTTCCTTCATAGATCGTGTCACATAATCAAGAGGGGAGATTGACATTGTCAGACATGAATAGGCCATGATAATCTGCAAGCAGAATAATAATAACTTTATTGTCATTGTACATGTATACACAGTATACCCATACAACGAAATTCACTTAACACCCAAAGACCAGGTCCAACACACATAATAATCCCCAAACACACTCTCACCCACCACAAATTCCCCACCCCTAAACCACCTAAACATCCACACAACAGACCAAGTAATGCTGTCCAACAGCTCATTGATGGTGGCCCTTTAGTTCATTGTTGAGTGCAATTATAGCTCTGGGATAAAAACTATTCAGAAAACATGTGGTCCGAGTTTTAATTGTTTAATTGTTCTGTCTCTTCTGCCAGAAGGCAATCAGTTGGGAGGTAGAAAATGAGATATAGCAATAGCACTTAGAGTTATAAGCCCCCTTAGTGCTTTATAGCACTCCCTGAGCGATCTTCTCCTGCCTTAGGTATGTAGCCAACCTGATAACAGCCACTCTCTCTCAGTCCTAGTAAGAAGGCAGCAGCAAAACGATTCTTTAAAGAGATTGTCAGGAAAACTGCATGGACTTGTCCATGTAGTCACCAGACCTCCTCAAAGGCAAAAAACAAAAACAGAGCAAAACTTGCAAATGGGGACAGGGTTTCAGATGGATTGTTGTGACTTCTCTGTGGCCCTCCTGTCTGTGTGCAGCTCAAGCCCTTCACAACTAGCATTCAAGGTGTCTTATTTTGTTCACCCTGAAATGCTTCCTCTTCTTCTCTGGGCAGAACCCCCTCCTGTTACAGCCTTGACCACTGATGCCCCAAGGCATTGGGAATTTGCTTGAAACAAAAGGGGAAAAAAAGGTTTGCAAAAGGCAGTGGTATTGAATAAAGCTTCCATTGAGTAGGAATTCATCTCCTCCTCTCCCCCTCCCCCACTGCATTCCCAAGTAGCACCTGCTGTGTGAGGCTGTTGGCCAGCTCTGCTGAGACGCTGTGATTAAACAAACAAAAACAGCAGGCAAAAAATTCCTCTTTATAACGCCTGTTATCCTCAGGCTACCTTGCAGCATTCCCTGCTCCTCCCTCACCCCCCCTCCCCAAAATCTGTTGCTCTCGCCAATGCCAGTATCAAGTTTTAAATGGGTAAAAATATAATGGGGTGTGGAGAGAGGATAGAGATGTCCTTTTCCTGTAAAGAACACAACTGTGTTTCCCCATGTCTCTTGCCCAGGCAGATCAAAAAATAATGTCATTAAGGTCTTGAACAATTTTGACTTGCCTCTCAACCCAAAGGGTAAAAATGAAATGCAATAATTTCAGTAACAAATTAGAAGAGAAGTGGTGCCTTTTAAGGACACTAAGTTCATGCACTTCCCAGGCTAATTAGTATTTGAGATGAGAAATTGATTTGCCAGTTTTCCAGCACATGTGTGCTAATGGGTATCATTATGTTGGGGAGGGGGGAGGGGGCGAATCTGTTTTCCTCTTCATGTGGAAAACAAACACTAACAATGTACGTGTGTCCCTTTTAGATCTCTCTGTGTTTGCAAATAGTTCCCTCACCAGATATTAAGATATTCAAAATGAAACATGATGAAGCAGCAGCAAGTTTATTGTCCAGGTATACCTTGAATTGAAACACTAATTGGAGACATGAAAGAGAGTTAATGTAACTGATTGAGGAAATTAAATAACTGAATGTAAATCAACTAGGAGACGGGGTCCCAAGTGGTGCCCCTCATCCAAGAAAATCCATCCAAAGATACTTAGGTACCTCATGAAACTTTGCTTTTCCCTTCCAGTTGTCCATAATCACAAGGCAAAAAATGAGCAAGCCTGCATCATAAACAGCCACTTTACTCAATTTTATTTTTGCTATTTTAATTAACACTGGAACAATATTCTAATATAGCAGCATTCTCGGGACCTTGCTGCTTTCAGTGAAAACAATTATCACATTGCCCCTTTCCATTGCAATATGCAATTGCATCAGAGGTGGGTTTCACTAGATTCTGACCAGTTCTGAAGAACCGGTAGTGGAAATTTTGAGTAGTTCAGAGAACCAGTAGTAAAAATTCTGACTGGCCTCGTCCCCATCTATTCTCTGCCTCCCAAGTCCCAGCTGATCAAGAGGAAATGGGGATTTTTCAGTAACCTTCCCCTGGATTGGGGAGGGAATAGAGATTTTAAAGGATCCTTCCCTTGCCATGTCTACCAAGCTACACCACCAAGCCATGCCATACCCACCAAGCCACACACACAGAACCGGTAGTAAAATATTTTGAAATGCACCACTGAATTGCATTATGCAATACGATGCCTTTAAAGAAAGGGTGGGGCTCATGGCACAATGCTGAAATATTTTTCCCCCTCCCCACATGCCACTGCAGATACCCCTGCAAACTATCTTATTTTCCCTGAATTCCCACATAGAGCATTACTTCTAGAGACTTCAACTATAGACTGATAAAGAAAAGAGGTATTTCTTTAATTAATTCATGGGATGTGTACCCCATGCTTTGTCCAGGAGCTCAAGGTGAAATACACAGTGCTTCTTCCTCCTATTTTTCCACACTGTCTCACCCTGTACAGTTAAGTTGGGATGGGGGAGACTGGCTAGTCTAAAGACACACAGAAGGCTTCCCTTGGTGAGGATAAACTATAAGTTGGTTCTAACCCTTTCTAGGCCAATGCCTTAACCATATATGCCAACCAGCTCTCTATTTGCAACTTTTTTTGTGAATCAGAAATATGGAAAAAAGTTAAAGATATATGTATTTGCAATTTGAGGCTAAACGTAGGATACCAATAAATTGGAATTATGACAATATAAGATAGCATTGCTCACAAAAAAAAAAAAAAGTGCCACAAGATTAAAACATTAGCATCTATTTATTACATATATAAGTATATAAGATATACTTTCTTTCATTACTAGAATCTTTCTATAATCACTGAAAGATAACAATTCATAAAAAGTATGCTTTACACAACTGCCTGTCCTAGGTCTGCTTCATTTAAAAATCTGCCCATAGATTTACCAATAAATTGATAATCAGTTTCATCATTTGGAAATAGGAAATATTGAGTGGGTTGGGTGTCAGGATATTTGGAATACAGTGTTTATTCTGACATAACACATTGCAGCTTATTGAGAGGATGATGAAAGTGGCTCTCTTCAAGAGGAAGTATGTCATATCTGCACAAAACAGGAGTGCCACAGTTTGTGGTAGTTATGGAATTGGACCAGAATTGGGGGGGGGGGGGAGGGGAATCAGTGTTCAAGTCAACTCTAAGTCATGCAAATTCACTAAGAAACTTTGTGCCAGTTGCCATCTGTTAGTCTAATCTATCTCACAATGTTGTTGTTATGAAAATAAATCATTCTGAGCTCCTATGAAAAAAGTTGAACGTAAATCTTAGAAAGCAACAAAACAAACATGAAAGAAAAAAGGCCCTGCACTCTTGTTTGCTGGAAATGTCAACAAAGAAAAAGAGAATAAGGTACTTCCACTATCAATAACTGAAGTGAAATTTTATTGAAATCACATTTCAACTGAAATTTGTTAGTATTTAACTAATTGTTTAACACATATGTTAATTTTTTACATATTAATATCTGCTAGAAGATGATATAGAACATGATATGGATCAGGCTACAGGAGGGACTTCTTATCCCAATAGGATTGGCCCTCCCCACTCGTGCCAGCGGAGAATGCATCCTGTGGGCCCTGAGTCTGAGTATTCTGGTGATGGGGTCCAGGAGAAGGGCCTTTTTCTGGTATTGCACTTGCTGCTTGGAACTTCTTACCCACTGGAGTAAAGTTGGTTCCAACCTTCCTGACCTTTTGTAAGAGACTAAAGACTTGGCTCTGCCAGTTAGCTTAAGGCTCCAATGGGGGAGTATCATAGTGGAGGTAGTTGATAGATTAACAACAGATTCCACCTCCCTCCCACCCTACTCCCGTCCTCCCCATTTTTTAATCCGGGCATGGTATTTGGATCTTCACAGTATTTGATTTATGTCTTTTACGTTTTGAATACTTTTTATCTTTTTAAGATTGTAAGCCACGCAGAGTTACCCTCAGATAAGATGGGCAGCCAATAAATTTTAGAAACAAACAAACAAACAAACAAACAAACAAACAAACAAACGAATGAAATATACATGGTAGAAAGCTTCTGCCCTTCTTGATCAACCATCAACAAGTAGAGCAACCATGAAGGTTTTGGAACAGAGATTCAGATGATCTGAATGATCTGTCTATTCCTGCAAAGATCAGATTTCTGCAAACAATGATGCTCCCCATGACACTTTATGGAAGCGAAAATTGGACTTTGAAGAAGCGGGATGGGAAAAGTATCAATGCTTTGGAACTTTAGTGTTTGAAAACAACCCGGAAAATTAATTTGGACAATGAAGGAAACAAACAAATGGATCATTGAACAAATCAACCAGGAGTACCTGAGGCACAAAATACCCAGGCTCAGGTTATTGCACTTTGGACACATTATGAGAAGACTAAGGTTTCTGAAGGTGTTCTAATGCTAGGAAAGAGAGAATGAAAGAGAAGAAAAGAATGATTAGCAGTCAGATGAATCAACTCAATTTCAGTGGTAATGTGTGTGCCATTGAAAGACCTGAAAGATCAGATTAGGAAGAGAATGTCAGGGAGAAAATCTGTCTATATGGTTGCTAGGAGACAGCACTGTCTCAATGACACATAATTTATTTTAAAAATGATATTAAAACTATTGGGGACTCCAGAGTCTTTTTTATTGAGGAGCATGGAGAACAAATTACTTGAGTACACCCATTTTTATAGCAGAAACATTATAATAAAGTGACATATTAATTCAGAATTTCCTTTATTATTTGGCAGCCAAACAAAAAACATATATACCCATAATGTTGCTCATGTAATAAATCTGTCATGGTTGCTTATTACAATTATTATAGTCATATTTGCCCTTATCCTCTTACTCATAGAATTTATTTCAGAAATATACATTTTTGTAAGTACATATTTAATCAATACTGTCCTGTGAATTATGACATATTCAGGGAATATTCATTCCTTAATTCTTTAACATTTTCTATTTATTTATTTATTTATTTATTTATTTATTTATTTATTTATTTATTTATTTATTTATTTATTTATTTATTTATTTAAGAATTCTTTGACATTTTCATTCACTGAGTCCAGTCTCAGGCATTTCTCCAAGTCAGTTATTTCGGCAACCACTCAAGTTATAAAAAGTCAATAACTGGAGGATAAATCTTGTCATCTCCTAGCCTTTTATTATTTTGGATATGAAAGGGCTGATGTACTCTCTGCGTCTCCAGTCAAGCTCCAAGCATGGTTGCTGGATTGTGACATCATAAAACATGTGGAAGCAATAATTATTTATCTGCAAGCCTAATACTTTTGTCTTAGGGTAATGCTGGGGCAACCAATTAAAGCAATCAAGTGATTTTGTATTACGGAATGTAATATACCTTTGCTTTCCTAACTAGGACCATCTGCTCATTCCCTGGAAGCCAAACAAGTGAGAAGAGAGGAGAGAATAGGCACATCAGTGTAAAAGCATCCTTCTTTGGCTGGAAGAAGGAAAAGTCATACTTATGGCAACCACATGGTGGTATATTGCAGGAAAGTGTAATCAAGCACAAGGAGTTCTTGTGACTTGTTTAAGGGTAACTTTTTCATAATTACAAAAAGACAAACCCTTATGGACAGGCCTGCAAACAAACTATATGTTATGTGCAAATGCATGCATTAAAAACTGAACATTGTTGCTTTACTGCATAGGTTATTTACAACTTAAACAGAAGTTGTATGGAAAAATGGTGTTATTTGAAGAGCAGCCAGCAGCATGGGTAGGGGCAAGCATGCCTCATCAGCAGCAAAAGACAGTGAAGATCAGCTGGACGTGGCAAGGCTTGCAGAGTACAAGGTGGCAGCGGCAGCTGGGGCCCTTGTGCTGTGGCACTCGAGTGGCTGGCTGCAACATGGGGCTTGAGGTGGCACTGCTCAGCTGTGGTAGTGCTGGGGATGAAGTAGAAGCCTGGGAGCGGTGGTGACTGGCTGAGACTGCTGAAAAACCCTGAATGTCTACTTCAGCTCCAGTGACACAGAGGAATGCCATTGTACTGGTAGGCAAAAGGGCAGAGATGGGGGCGGACGGGGGGACAGGCAGATAGCGGGATTTGAGGTACCCCAGAGATCATGTGAGCAGGGTGCTAAGTGCCTGAATTTTGATCACATGGCCACCAAATTGCTGCAGTGACCTTAACTTCAGGGGCTCGGCATAAGTACGTTCATTCAGTGCGGCTGTGAACTCAATCAATCGGAATAGATCTGAATGGGACCTTGGAGGTCTTCTAATCCAACCCCCTGCTCAAGCAGGAGACCCTATACAATTTGAGACAAGTGGCTGTCCAGTCTCTTCTTAAAAACCTGCAGTGATGAAGCACTCATAACTTCTAAAGGCAAGCTGTTTCAATGGTTAATCGTCCTCACGGTTAGGAAGTTTCTCCATAATTCCAGGTTTCTTCTCTCCTTTATTAATTCCATCCATTGTTTCTTATCTTGCCTTCTGGAGTTTTGGAGAATAGGTTTTGGGCCTCCTCTTTTTTGTGACAGCCCCTCAAATACCAGATTACTGCTATCATGTCACTACTGGTCCTTCTTTCGTCTAGAATAGACATACACAGTTTCTTGATATGTTTTAGTCTCCAGGCGTGTAATCATCCTAGTTGCTCTTCTCTGCACTTTTTCCAAAGTCTCAACATCTTCTTTGTAATTTGGTGACCAAAACTGGATGCAGTATTCCAGGGGAACTGTTACAGAATAAATGATTGTTAAGTGAGGACTGCCTATAGATCAAATTCTGTTGCAGTTTATGACGTTAATAGGAAAATATGCCATTGTTCTCTCTCACCCCTTTGCTTCAGGCATTGTTTGCTTGTTTGCCCATACACTGTTCCTCCATCACCACTACTGCCATTATGTTTGGGTATGGATGCCACTTGTCAGACAAGGCAATGATATTTTACATGGGATTTTATGTTCAAGTGCACGGAAGAAGTTTATCAACCTTGTGGTAATATATGTCATGAGATATTGAGGGGGTGGTGGTGATGCAGTGGGTCAGTGGCTAAGAAGCTGAGCTTGTTGATCAAAAGGTCAGCAGTTCAGGGGTTCGAATCCCTAGTGCTGCATAACAGGGTGAGCTCCCGTTACTTGTCCCAGCTTCTGCCAACCTAGTTTGAAAGCACGTAAAAAATGCAAGTAGAAAAATAGGGGCCACCTTTGGTGGGAAGGTAGCAGCGTTCCGTGCGCCTTTGGTGTTTAGTCATGCCAGCCACATGACCACGGAGACATCTTCAGACAGCGCTGGCTCTTCGGCTTTGAAACAGAGATGAGCACCGCCCCCTAGAGTCGGGAACAACTAGCACATATGTGTGAGGGAAATCTTTTAGTGATACCTGTTACTTTAGGATTGGGATACTTTAAATTATGAGAGGAATGTGTTGTAGATCACACAATATATTGCAAGCTAGGCATAGGTAGGCATCCCTTGAGAAGTCTTAAAGAACAGGTGAGGGATCAGAAGACTGGAGGAGGAAAAATTGAAGCAGGACCAGGAACCTACAGGCCTTGAGCCTGACATTGGTACAAGAACGGTTCTTAAGCAGATTAACAAATAGCATGTCTGTGAGCCTTCAATAGGAATTCATTAATTAATAGAAGCCAGCATGGATTTATGCCAAGCAAGTCATGCTAGAATAACTCAATCTCCTTTTATGACAGAGTTACTGGTCTGGTTGATTAGAGACATGTGGTGGATATAGTACAGCAAGGTTTGTTTTTGACAGAGAATCTTGTAGTATCTTTATTAATAAAATGGTCAACTATCATTTTGGCAACTCAACCATTAGTTGGCCCAAGGATCATATTCAAAGGGTAACTATAAATGGCACCAAATCTACCTGTAGAGATGTTTCAAGTGAGGTACCACAGGGTTATGTCTTGGACCTGGAGTCATTCAATGTATTTATCAATCATATAAATGAGAGTCAATGGAATGCTTATCAAATTTTTAGATAATACAAAGCTAGGAGGTGCAATTAATACTTAGAAAAAGAGGGGGGAAATTCAAAAAACTTGAAAGAAGAACGGGCCAAAACTAATGCAATGAAATTTAGCAAGAAGAAATATAAAGTCATGCATCTAGGTAAGAAAGACAAAAGAAACATGTGCAAAATGTAAGAAATCTGTCTCAAGAACATCACATGTGAGAAGGACTTAAGTGTATTAATGGATCACAAACTCAAGATATCACAACAATATAATGTAGCTGCAAAGAAGGCAGACAAGAGCTTGAAGAGCATCTAGAGGAGCATAGAATTCAGAACATGAGAATTAATTATCCTACTATATTCTGCCTTCATCTGGCCTCACTTGAGCTTTTATGTTTAGTTCTTCACATCCCAGTTTAAAAATGCGATGATTAACTGGAGCAAGTCTAGAGAAGGACTAGCAAGATGATGAAAAAACTGAAAACCAACTCCTGAAAGAAATGGTGAAAAAACCTAGCATCTTGTAGATATAACTTATAGAAAAGAAGGTTGAGTGGGGATATGATGTTTTCAGTCCCATTGCCAAGGGTTTGGACTTATTACTTCTAGTCTTATTGTCTAGAGCAGGAGTATCAAACTTGTGTCACGTTGTCATCACATGATGTATTGTGACTTTTTTCCCTTTCGCTAAACCGGGGGTGGGCGTGCCCAGCGCATGATGCATCTGGCCTGCGGGCCGTGAGTTTGACACCCCAGCTCTAGAGTAAATGAGAATAAGATGAAACTTCAAGAATGTAGACACATGTTAGACATTAGGAAGAACATCTTGGAATAGGTTTCCACATGGAGTAATTTCTGCCCCTTCACTGGATGTTTTAAAACAGAGGCTAGATCATTATTTGAGGATGTTTGACATGATGACTTCTTAGGTCCCTTCCAACTCTATAATTCCATCATCTAAAGGTAAGTATGACATCTGAGCTAGTGGCTTATCTGCAAGACCAAGCCAGGTGTATACACACATATCCACTAAGACTGCAATTGTTGAAGAACATTATTATTACCCCAACAAAGCTCTTGTCCTTCCTTACCAATCATTAGTACCACATTTGTATTTTTGAGAAACATTCATAACATTGTCTTTTTAAGGAACATCCTGGAGAACTGTAGCTTTTTCCTGGAAAGTATTTGGAAAAATATTCTTCCCAGTCCATTTGATAATGATAAGGCTTAACATTATTGAAAGTAGCCCTGTGTCTGGTCTCTCCACCTTCCATCACTCACACTCTCTCTAGTCCCATGATTTGCTTCATCTACCAACTAGCTAAGAAGATAATTTCATTTAAGATGAAATGATCCAAACATTTTTGTAAGGCTTTTGCACAATCTGTTAGGGATTTTATTTATTTATTTTTTTTACCTCAGGAAGAATAGTCAAGGAAATATAAATTTTGCTAACAGAAAGAGAGTGAAGTATTTTTGAGTCTCACAAATGAAGGCAAATATACGTGTCCCAAGATATTGCCTGGGTTGGTCATCGGGACTAGAGTTTTTGTCTTCTGAACTTTCGGACTTGTGCTGGAGCTCATCTTCAGGGAACTTCTCCCTAGCATTTTTTATTCTGTTCTGACTGAAATGATGTCACTAGCAGCAGCTGATCCTGAACCTTTATGCTCGCTAGTTCTATACAGCCAGATAGCCAGCCATGCGAGCTTAAATTCAGGCAGTCATTCTGCAGATTCTCAATTTGCCCTGACACACCTGATAAACACCTCTGTACAACACAGCCTAACTATTTTTTTACATAGTGACACAATATGTAGGGAAAGATTGTGGTAGCACTATTTTGCTCATTAATGGTTACACTTACGCACGGACTGACCATGGTTCCTGAATTGGTGTTTATGATAATTCTTTTTGGTGGTGATCAGAAAACAACTTATCATCACATTGGTAAATTGGTGCCCTTCCCTAATGCTTGTGGCTATCCTGGAATGTTTCTTACAACAACGATACCACAGGTAAATAAGCATTATCTTATGTTTTGATTCTGTTTCTCCTCCTCCTTCCTAGTCAGACGCAATGTGTTCATTTTTTACCCCCTTTAGCTCTATAATTTCAGCTTAGGGTTAGCATTTAGAAAGTCTGATTGGTGCAAACTCATATAATTACTGTCCTCATTGTGATGCATAAATTTCATGGCAAGGAACAGTTTTTAAAATCTGTTATGAATGCCGGTCCTTAGGCTAGTTCAGATGCTTGCTGGTTGATACATACCTGTTTACTAGTTTGGGCATTTGCCACATCATTCCCTAAGGATTAAGTGCCATTTCATTTGTACAATATATAGGCGCTGGTATTGGCCCAAATAAGGCAAAGTGGTGTAGAGTTATTATGGGCTTAATTGCTTTGCAAAATGGTATTTAAGGGGAAATATGGGTCAAGGAACTTGGTCAGAATGTAATTGTGGACATGTTCATATGAATAAGCCTTAAAAAGTATGCCTATGTGTTGAGCTATTCCATTTAGCCTGGATTAGTTTCATTCCGGTATTTCAAATTCTAAAACAACTCCACAGAATGTTCAGGTCTTAACCTAATGTCTACCTGTTTTCTTGAAAGCTCTGTAAAAGTGTTCATTCAACATGGCCCAGTAGCCCTTTCTGCTCCTATTGTGGCAAATGGAGATAGAAAGCAAGAGAAAATATTAATTTTAGAATCCCTAATGGTAAAAAATAATCCGCATGTTTTTAACAATCATGACACTTACGAAAGACCAACCTCTGTAGCAGTGGTGAAATTCAATTTTTTTTACTATCGGTTCTGTGGGCATGGCTTGGTGGGCATGGTGTGGCTTGATAGGCATGGCTTGGTGGGTGTGGCAGGGGAAGGATACTGCAAAATCTCCATTCCCACCCCACTCCAGAGGAATGATACTGCAAAATCTCCATTCCCTCCTCACTCCTGGGGGAAGGATATTGCAAAATCTCCATTCCCATCCCACTTGGGACCATCCAGAGGTGTATTTGCCAGTTCTCTGAACTACTCAAAATTTCCGCTACCAGTTCTCTGAACTATTCAAAATTTCCGCTACCGGTTCTCCGGAACCTGTCAGAACCTGCTGGATTTCACCCCTACTCTGTAGCTGTACCTAGAACTGTTAACTCCTACTGAAAACAAATCTACATTAATAGGGCCTGTAGTCAATATTAAAAACTAACCTATCTTTTTGAGGCTAGAGCTGGAAGTAATATGCGTTCCAAATCAAGTGTTCAGTGACATCTAGCAATTTCTACTCCTCAGCATTTCTTTCCATCTGACTCTCATCTATAATTAGTAAAGTACCTCTTTACATGAACTAAGAAAGCTATGGGAAGCGTCCTCTTAATAAGAATAAATGGCTCCACCTTGATCCTGTTTCAGATTGCTGCCTAGTGGATGATTCTATTCCAGTTACTGGTATTGGAGAAGCTGATCTGATGTCATAAATGTCTTTATAAGCACTGGACCATCCACTGGGATCCTAAAGCTCTGATTCTGAATTCCACCTAAATATATCAACATCCACACTCATTTATTCCTTTGTTAAACAATCAAACTGGATTGGACTAGCATGCAGTACATTATCACTAGGATCATCATCGATGGATAGGTTTTTAATGTCAGCTTGAACGTACAAATTAGTTGAATAGATTGGAATCCTTTACAAATATTGGTTTCTTGTTATCATATGTGGTGGACATGTCCAGAAGCTAAAAACTATTGGAATAAAATTAAGACATGGTTGGAAGAAATGATACCACAACATATTGATTTAAAACTAGAGCTGTTCCTACTGGGTATCCTTCCAGAGAAAATTAGCAAAGAAAATATTTATTTGATTATACATGTAATAACAGCTGCAAGGATTGTTTTTAAACAAAATTGGAAAGCAGAGAAAATACCTTTGGAAGGAGAAGTAATTAAAAAAAATTTAGACTCTGCAGAAATGAATAGATTAACTTTGATGATTAAAGAAAGAGAGGATTTAGAATATTTTAAGATATGGGATCAATTTTACCATTGGTTTGAAAAGAGATATAGATAAGCAAACTAATAGTTATGTAAGAAAATGGTGTAATTAGAATACTGTACCTTTGGAGAAACGCTGTAATAGATTTGGTGAAAATGAAGAAAGAAGAAACAACAAAAAGATGAAGCTATGGAGAAAACACCAAGATGTCGCATGGAAGGAATGACTGATGTATTAAATGTTTGTGTATAAAATAATTTTGTTTTTAAATAAATAAATAAAACAAAAAACAAAAACAAAACAAATGTTGGTTAGTTTACCCAACCAAATTATGAATAAACCGAGAACCTGGAAGGCTGCTTCCCATCCTTATAATCCAATCTTCTCTAGAGTTCTGCACCAACATCATAATCTAACAACACATTCCAGAGATGGCACCAAGGTTGGGAAGGCTGAAATAGATAATACCAAAGTAAGCAGGTAAATATCTTAGGTCAGCAGTCTCCAACCTTTCTGGCTCGGCCAACCAGCAAAGGTGGGGTGGTGGGAAGTGGAGATAGGATGCTTTCATGCATGCTCATGTGACACTTTCACAAACGCATGCGCCCACCACTTCTGCAGCCCGGTTCCCAATGGGTTGCTGCCTGGCACTGGGTTGCAGACCGGGGAGGTTGGGGACCCCTGTCTTAGCGAAAGAATGAAGATTTTTACTACTCAATCCATGAAAATACATGTGAACGTCACGTGTTGAAGTCCTCTCCTTGCTTTCTTTTTAAATGAATGATAAAGGGAAATATCCCTTCATGTGTTCAATAAGCCCAATGTGCTGACAATGCAATCTATGGAGCTTTCCAGGTCATCCGGCAGCAGGCCACATGTTTTTGAAAATATAAGAATTGTGGGGATATACTTGAGGAAGTCAGAGTCCAAGACTCAAGCGTTTTTTTTTTCCTTCAGACCTTAGCAACTGCAGTAGTATCCAGTGACTGCCATAGAGAGGAACAGCTGGTTGGCAGCCCCACAGCTTTGAAAACAAGTTTTTAATATGCAGACATAAAGCTACATCCCATTTCATACAATTGTTTCTGGCATACAGCAAAATGTATTCGAGGGCCTCTTTTGAATGCACAGGTAAAATATTAACAGCACCTGTGTGTGTTATATACCTTGTTATATACACAAGGTGTTTCCTCCTCCCCCACATGATATACATATACTTTCGAAGAAAAATCTTTAATGCAGACATAAGGAAACAGAAGCTGATTTAAGAATCAAGAAAGAGCTTTCATGCATTAAACATGTATGTTCTGAATTATTAAGAATAATATTCTTCATGTTACTGATTCTTTTTTAAGGCTGCTGCTGGTTTCTGCCTGTTTTCATTACGTAATGCATAATGCTTATAATGATTCCCACCCACTATGGTATCACTGGAGCATTCTTTAACATTTCACCAAGCATTCATGTGTAGCATTCGCAACACATTTAGCAATAGCACAGTGGTGAAATCCAATTTTTCTTACTACCGGTTCTGTGGGCGTGGCTTGGTGGGCATGGTGTGGCTTGGTGGGCGTGGCTTGGTGGGCATGGCAGGGGAAGGATACTGAAAAATCCCCATTCCCTCCCTACTCCTGGGGGGGAAGGATATTGCAAAATCTCTATTCCTACCCCACTCCAGCCAGAGGTGGTATTTGCTGGTTCTCTGAACTACTCAAAATTTCTGCTACCGGTTCTCTGAACTGCTCAAAATTTCCACTACCAGTTCTCCAGAACCTGCTGGATTTCACCCCTGCAATAGCACATAAACCTATAGTATATACCACCCCAAAGTGCTTTACAGAACTCTCAGGCTGGTTTACAATGTTTTGCATATTGCCCCAACAATTTGGGTCCTCATTTTACCGATCTCAGAAGGATGGAAAGCTGACTCAGCCTTGAGCTCTGTCTAGATCGAATTCCAGGCTATGAGCAGAGTTTGCCTGTTTGCCTGCAATCCAGGTAGTCCTCAACTTATGACCACAATTGAGTCCAAAATTGTTGTTGCTAAATGAGACATTTGTGTATGTTTGGTCCATATATTCTGTCCACTGTATTCTGTATTGGTTGTAGAAAACAATAGCACTGTTCCATTCTGAAGGATTTTAGTAGAGCAGGGTTTTTCCAAACCTAAAAACCTCTAAAGAGGCAATAATTTCTATGCACTGTGAAGCTGCGAGGAAAGGGAGATGATACTGTCATTGTTTATGCTTCTTCAGCTGACTTGTTATTTTGCTTGTTAGCTCCCACACAGTGACATCATTACTTCCTAATCTAATGCACATTATCTTAAAAGGTAGTAACAGCTTCAGATCGTGTAAGTCTATTGTTCCCTTCCATACCCAGGAAATAACATCAGCAGGCAATGCTGTCTAAATAATTCTTTCGTCTTTCAGGATCAAAGTTAAGAAGATCATATATGAGCCCTAAAACATCAGTTGCATCTCAATGGACAATTAAATGGGTGCATCCACAGATGTATCTTTGAATTCATGGTGATTGGAAGCTGATGGATGTTCAGTCAAATTATCATGTGAAAAAGTAAAGGGGAAAAATCCATTTGTATAACACTAAATTGAATTGTACTCAGAAGCACAGAGGTGCTTCAGCGTTGAAAGGATTAGCTGGTAATATCACTGTTGCCTGCAGTGGTGGGTTGCTCCCAGTTCTGTCCGGTTCTTGTGAACCGGTAGTAAAAGTGGCGGGAGACTCCACCCACCCACCTGGACATCATAATTGACAATCTGTGCATGCGCAGAAGCGTACGCACACTCCCATTGAGAACCGGTAGTAAAGATAAGTAGAACCCACCCCTGGTTGCCTGGGAGATGTCCAGTTGAGCTACTTTCATGGCCCTGACAGGAGCAGGAGTGAAGGACGGGCACTTACCCTGCCCAATGGCAGCACTCGGGTCTCGAATGCAGGCTTTCTGCTTCTCAAGCCAGCGTCCTAACCATGCGAGCCACAATGTTCCTATAACACTAAATTATGTATAGTCATGTCCAAAGTGTAAGAACCATAATTCTCAATGATTAATTCAACGTATTAGGTGATTATTCACACCTAGGATTTTTTTGTTTCTTCACAGTATTTTAAAGCTCAGGTCTTTTCCATTCATCTTGTGTAATAATGAATATTAGAAAGTCCTTGCTAAAAAAAATAGATGAATTCTTGGAACAGCTCTGGAGTCCCCATTTTTTTCTGTTGTCAGAATCTTTATGGAAGAATATGTCAACAAGCAGGCCCAGCCAAATATAAATAAGGAAGAGAAGTTGGTGAAGTAATAACAAAATACATTCCTAGATTTAAACATTCATGAAGACCGTGGCAATGAAGTAATCTGCTACATGGAACAAAGGCTATTTATAAGGTAAACAAAATACTAACGTGCAGATATCAAATTGACAATAAATATATGTTTTGTCAAAGCCGTTGATTTCTCCATTGTAATACGGCTATGAAAGTTGAAGATTTACAAGGGCTGAGTGAAGAAAAAGTGATGCCTTTGAATTATGGTGGTAAAGACAATTGTTACAAATATCTTGGTCCGCAAGAACAAATCATTTAATACTAGTTAGAAATAAAACCTGACTTTTTAATGAAATAACCGTAATGAAGTTAGCTTAAATATTTTGACACATAACAAATAGGCAAGAATCTTGAAATTTTAGAAAAACATAGCATGAACTTAGAAGAACTCACATAAGTTGTTTCTGATAGACAATTCTGGCAAAATTACATTCATTCAAGAGTCAGTCAGAAGCAACTGAAGAAGAACAGAAGATACACTTTAAAAAAATATAACTGACCCAAGGCAAGGTATCAGAAACCCAATAAAAGACTGTGGATAGTGTAAGAAAAATAATCGATCAAAAATGTAAAAGAGTAAGAGTAGGCAAGATACAAATGCTGCTCTAACTGAACCTGTTATGTTTCATCATAAGCATTGGAAAAGTAAGGCTGATTCAGAGTATTTTTTTTTTAAATTTGATTTATATGCCGCCCTTCTCAGTATTCAGCTACTACCAGAACACTCTCCATCTCATGGAATTTAATATAACTTATTTGTGAAGGTAGAATGACATGGAGGGCAGAAGAAAGCTGAATGATATGTGCCACTGTTTGGATCCTCAGATAGAAACTACCAACAAGAACAGTTGTATTGAGCAAGAACAATAAAAATTAAAACGGTTCTTAAAGACTAATCAGACAATTCCCAGGCTTGACAGGAACAGCTGAAGCTCTTCAGATTCCATCATATATGGTCAATATGACTAGTAAGAAGAAGTGGTAATCAAAATAACAGAGTAACAGAGTTGGAAGGGATCCTGGAGGTCAACTAGTCCAACCCCTGCTCAAGCAAGTGACCCTATACCATTTCTTACAGATGGCAGTCCAGTCTCTTCTTGAAAGCCTCCAGTGATGAAGCACCCACAACTTCTGAAGGCAAGCTGTTCTATTAGTTGTTTGTTCTCACTGTCAGAAAAATTTTCCTTGTTTCTAGGTTGAATCTTTCCTTGATCAGATTCCATCCATTATTCCTTGTCTGGCCTTCAGGCACTTTGGAAAGTAGGTTGTCCCCCTCCTCTCTTTGACAGCCCCTCAAATATTAGAATACTGTTATCATGCCATCCCTGGTCCTTCCCTTCACTAGACTAGCCATGCCCAGTCCTTGCAACCATTCTTCATAGGTTTTAACTTCCAGGCCCTTAATCATCTTTGTTGCTCTTCTCTGCACTCTTTCTAGAGTCTCAACATCCTTTATGTAGCATGGTGACCAAAACTGGATGTAATATTCTAGGTATTGTCTTACTAAGGTCTTATAGAGAGGTACTAGTACCTCATACGATATTGATTCAATCCCTCTGTTAATGCAAGTTAGGATTGCATTGGCTTTTTTGACTGCTGCTACACAATGCTGGCTCATATTTAATTGATTGTCCACTAGAACTCCAATATTGTTCTCACAGTTATTGCTACTAAACCAGGTTTTACCTAATCTGTATGTGTACTTTTGGTTTTTCTTGCCTAAGTGTAAGAACATACTTTTCTCTATGTTGAATTTCATTTTGTTAGATATTGCCCACTGTTCAAGTCTGTCAAGATCCATCTGGATCTTGAGCCTATCATCTAGGATGTTGGCTATTCCTACCAGCTTAATATCATCTGCAAATTTGGTAAGAGATAGAAGTTGTATCACAGGAAAAGAAGTTTTCTAATTTGAGGTGACCAGGATATATGGATATTTGGGGAAGGTCTCATTCACAAGCTTCTGGGCTTTTTTTTTCTTCTGTTGACAAACTGCAACTCTGTGTTGCTCTCTGGGAGACTCAGATAGCTATTTCTGCCTTTTAAGGCGTCGTCAGTGAGCCACACCCACTTCTCAGATATTCCCCCTGTAAAGGTACAATGTGTCTTTTTCTTTTTCGTAGGCTTTTATGTGCATATTCTTTCTAGCCAGGTTTTACCTACGTAAACTAAGTTGTTCAGCAGCCCTGGTTCTGTGAAATCTCATTCACAAGCTTCTGGGCTTTTTTTTTTCTGTTGACAAACTGCAACTCTGTGTTGCTCTCTGGGAGACTCAGATAGCTATTTCTGCCTTTTAAGGCGTCGTCAGTGAGCCACACCCACTTCTCAGATATTCCCCCTGTAAAGGTACAATGTGTCTTTTTCTTTTTCGTAGGCTTTTATGTGCATATTCTTTCTAGCCAGGTTTTACCTACATAAACTAAGTTGTTCAGCAGCCCTGGTTCTGTGAAATCTCATTCACAAGCTTCTGGGCTTTTTTTTTTCTGTTGACAAACTGCAACTCTGTGTTGCTCTCTGGGAGACTCAGATAGCTATTTCTGCCTTTTAAGGCGTCGTCAGTGAGCCACACCCACTTCTCAGATATTCCCCCTGTAAAGGTACAATGTGTCTTTTTCTTTTTCGTAGGCTTTTATGTGCATATTCTTTCTAGCCAGGTTTTACCTACGTAAACTAAGTTGTTCAGCAGCCCTGGTTCTGTGAAATCTCATTCACAAGCTTCTGGTTTTTTTTTTTCTGTTGACAAACTGCAACTCTGTGTTGCTCTCTGGGAGACTCAGATAGCTATTTCTGCCTTTTAAGGCGTCGTCAGTGAGCCACACCCACTTCTCAGATATTCCCCCTGTAAAGGTACAATGTGTCTTTTTCTTTTTCGTAGGCTTTTATGTGCATATTCTTTCTAGCCAGGTTTTACCTACGTAAACTAAGTTGTTCAGCAGCCCTGGTTCTGTGAAATCTCATTCACAAGCTTCTGGGCTTTTTTTTTTCTGTTGACAAACTGCAACTCTGTATTGCTCTCTGGGAGACTCAGATAGCTATTTCTGCCTTTTAAGGCGTCGTCAGTGAGCCACACCCACTTCTCAGATATTCCCCCTGTAAAGGTACAATGTGTCTTTTTCTTTTTCGTAGGCTGCGGTCTGGCTTCTGGTCCTTGGTCCTGGCTCATTATCAGTGTGGGTTTGAGCTGCAGACCGCAGCTGCATCATTAGCTACTTTAAACCCCTCCAATCCATACATGAAGCAGACTGACAACCACCATGAAGAGCTCGCACGGCCACAAACACGAAGCCAAACAACAACAACGCAGCTCACCAGCTCAAATCCCCCTGCAACTCAGACTAAGCTGAGCACAACCAAGCCCCCACCCAAACAGAACACACCCCCAGCCAATCAGAGCACAACCACCCCCCCATCCAATCAGAGCACAGCCAAGCCCCTAACCAATCAAAACACACCTCCACCCAATCAGAACACAGCCAAGTCCCCACCCAATCAGCTCAGACCCCCACTAGCAGTTAAAAGGAAGAGACAGCTGCGATCTCACATTGCTCCTGGAAGCACGAAGCCGAGAACACCAGCCTGAAGATGACGAATGAGACTTCGTCGAAACGTCGCCAAGACACTTCCAATTTTACGTGGGAGAAGACCCGAATAACCAAAGACCTACATACAAACACCTGCGAAAACCTGAGAAAACATATATATATATATATATATATATATACACATACCATTTTTAATTAAAGTTAAAAAAAGATTTAAAAAACTAATACAATACTAATTAATATAAAGTAAGAAGACAGAAAAGGAAAGAAATCAAAGAGAAAGCAGATACATGGATATGTGTTGTTGTTTTTTTAATTCATGTTTTATTTACAGTTTTCCTTTCACACCATACATATTTTGTGGACAGTGTATTGACTGGGTCAATATCCTTTTTAAACAATGTTAACAATAATAATACAAATAAGTATACATAGCCCTAATCTTCTAACTTCACCAATACCACTCTCTCTTTATAATTCTTTATCATTTTTCCCATTAATACATTTAAACCATTTATTTTTTATCCCCTACTAAGTCACTAATATTTAATATTTAAAAATTACTCATTATTCCATAATTTCAAGCCTTTCCCATATTTATATATATATATATTGATATGATGCTTATGTCACATTGGAGAAGTGGCTCTTGCAGATTTGCTGATCTAAACTATAAAACCGTAGTACATTTCTGGATGCAGTTACACAGCCACAACTAAGTCCGTCTGCCATTTAAACAAAGGCAAGTTTCTGGAGAACGTTCATGTGTAAGAAACAACTGAGCATTCTTCCTATCAGCTCCTTTGGCATATCTCAAGACATACGCAGGTGCTTAGATAATAAATGCAGATGCTCTTTCACTGAAATCAGCGTTCCCTAATAGAGTTCTGTTTGTGGGGGAAGAGACCTCTTGCATACCAGTTCCCTCCACCTCTCAAAAAAAGCAACTATAGGCCAAGGTGCTTCTTTCCTAACTCGGTTTATGGGAGATGTGTACAAAGGAATCAAAATAGGAATGATTATGGACAATGATGGGGGGAAAAAACCCTTATCTCAGCACCTTGACTCATCTGAAAACTTGAACTGAGCCCAAACTAAATAGCTTGAGGCCCCATCAAACTTTGCAGCCTGCAAAGGTTAATAGACACTTCGAAGCTTTCTGATAAACATCTGAAGTACTTGCACACTTGGAAAGAATGAAGCCTGTTTTTCAGATACCTAGTTACATTTGGCAGCTATACCAGTTTGAAAAACCTTGATTCAGTCTATAAACACAGAGCAATACTGATAGAGCTCAGATATCAAAGAAAATAAATATGGAAACAAGAAGGAGCCATGCTTTCCATTTTTATAAGGACCTGAAAAAGCTATCAAAAGCACGAATTGTGTTTAATGTATTACCAAGAGAAATAATTTTATGTACTTAGAATATTGACCCCACTAAATAATCAAAGTTCTCTGTGCAATTTACAATAGAAGTTAGAGTAATGAACAGCAGCAAGACACAATTATAATGTCCTATTGACTTCAGCTGTGTTATTTCTTTGTAAATCTGAACAATAAAGGCATCATTGTGCCTCCAAAACCACAAATGCCAATAAATAAAGCCTATAATAAGACCAATAATAGAAGAAGAAAAAAACCCCAGTCATTTTAAAAAAGCAGAGGCACCAGCAGGCTTGAGAAGTAGGAATTTTCATATTGATTTAAGTCTTGATCCAATGAGATTGTGTGTGTGTAATTTGCATGCTATTCCATTCACATTACATTAGAAAGCAGATTGTAAATAATATTCCTGTTGTTCACCTCTTCCAATGCAATTTTTATCATGTCAAGCTAATAGTAAACAAATATTTCCATACCATACATTCCCCCAAAATAGAGTGTTTTTATGTAATATTGCTCAAAATATGAAAATGTGTATGAATGTATCCAGTTTATAGAGAGAAAAAGATAAAAGGACTGTTTTCTGCCACTTTCTGTGCTGCTTTGGAGTATTCTTTGCAAATTAGATTAAGAGAAATCTGTGCCAGGTTTCTTTTACATCTTTAATCACAAAAAATAGAAAACAATTACAAAGGTAAAATGCATAAAAGCTCAACAGTTTAAGAGGGCTACATGGCTTGAAATAATACAAAGGTGAAAGAAAATACTGCAATGTTAGGACACCTCCCTCCCCCAAATTTTGCTGTGGTGCCTCAAAAGATAAAAATGCTTCACTTTTAAGAGAAGTAAAAAGAGAACCTACGAGAATTAGGATTTAAAGTTGGCAAAAGAGTGGAAGAAGCAAGAAAAAAACAGGAAGCTGGACAATACAATTGATAGCATCCAATGCTTAAGTGTCAAGTAAAATAGTTTCCATAGCATACATTTCCCCAAAATAGAGTGTTTAATGCTTAAGTGAAAACTTGATGAATATTCACAGTTTTTCATGAATGAAGGCAAATATACATGTGCCAGGATAATTTTGCAGGATCCAATCTGGGTCAGTCACTGGGATCAAAGCAGGGGTGAAATCCAGCAGGTTCTAACAGGTTCTGGAGAACTAGTGGCGGAAATTTTGAGTAGTTTGGAGAACCAGCAAATACCACCTCTGGCTGGTCCCAGAGTGGGGTGGGAATGGAGATTTTGCAATATCCTTCCCCTGGAATGGGGTGGGAATGGAGATTTTGCAGTATCCTTCCCCTGCCACGTCCACCAAGCTACACCCACAGAACCAGTAGTAAAAAAATTTGGATTTCACCACTGGATCAAAGGTTTAGTCTTCCGAGATTTTGAACTCATGCTGGAGCCCATCCTGAGGGAACTTCTTTCCCACCAGAATGAGGATTCTGAGGATGGGCTTCAGGAAAAAGTCCCAAAGCTTGGAATACTAAACCTCTGATCCTGGTGACCGACCGAGATTGAATCTTCAACAGTTTTTCATATCTGTCTCTGGATAAGGAATCCTGATTTATCTGGCTTTCTCACATATACTGATGGTGGATCTACTTCTGAGCAAGTAGTGTTGTGCGAGAACAGAAAGTAACTTTTGTCTCCTCTAATGGATTCTCTTCTGTACCTTTTCACCGTTTTCTCTTTGGGCTTTCTCTATTGTTTTCTTCTCTACCTAGTGCCAAAATCCTCAGCTCTAATTTGTAGTTCTTTAATCTCACATGTGAGATTAATCACCTTGCATGTGATTATATCTACAATATCTATCACAAAAATCCAGAAATTGCTAGATGGAAGAAAGGAGGTAGCAAAAACAGTAGCTCACTGCTGTTGAATTTTTGTTTATTTGGATTTTTGCCAATTAGATCTAGTACGCCTCCACAAGTGGAGAAGGTACAAAATGGTTTGCTTCAATCACACATCTGTCAGTCCTGAATTCATTTTTTTACCTCTCCCGCCCCCACCCCAATAAGTTATATGCATCCAATCCATGTTGGATCTCATGTGGATCTTGATTAGTTATATAAAACAGTCTCTCCTGGATGACTTTTGCAATATAGGTATTCTAGCTTGGAGAGGATCATATTGTGTATCCTACCTACCATGTAGCCGTTAAAGATAGGAAGTGTGCCAGAAAAATAAGAGTTGTCAACCCTACTGCTTCATTAGAGCTGCGGTGATGCAGTGGTTAGAATGCAGTAGTGCAGCCTACTTCTGCTGATCACCAGCTGCCAGTAGTTTGGCAGTTCGATCCTCACCGGCTCATGGTTGACTCAGGCTTCCATCCTTCCGAGGTTGATAAAATGAGGACCCAGATTGTTGGAGGCAATAGGCTGACTCTGTAAATCACTTAGAGAGGGCTGTAAAGCACTGTGAAGCAGTATATAAGTCTAAGTGCTATTGCTATTAAAACATATAGAGAATCAAAGCTAGACTTTTCAGAATTAAGCAGTCCAAATTTCCTACCCAGATGAAAATCAATCCATTGTGCTTTCCCTCATTTTAAATAGCATTTAAATACATTGAGTTCATTCTCTTTTTTTTAATGAAGGAATGTGTAAATTTTAATTCTGATTTTTTTTAAAAAAAAATGAGTTTCTCAAGCATTTTCTACCTCTAGCTTAAACTATCACACAATTACTTCACCTGACCTCCAGCAGGGAAATCTTATCTTCTCATGAAGAAGAATTAAAAAATGCAGTCCTGAGACTTGGGCTATATCCCACTTCATGCAGTGGGGTAGGTTGCAGCTTTGGAATGTTCTGTTCTCAATGAAAAAAAAAGAACATAAAATATCTCTGCAAATCAAAACTAGGGAAAGAACATTGAAACCTATTCTAACGTGCTGTAATAAGTTTAGTGCAGCAGGGAAAACAGTAAAAAAATTATATCCTTCCATATTTCTGTAGTGGGGAAGGAATTACTGTCTGCTCTTCCACCGTTCATCCTTCTAGGAGGATAGAATGAAAAATAATGCCTCCAATGCAGTGGTGGGTTGCTCCCGGTTCGCACCGGTTCGCAAGAACCAGTAGTAAAATTTTTTAGTAGTTTGGAGAACAGGTAATAACATTGGCTGGCCATGCCCCCGAACCGGTCCCTGGCCCAGTCACAACCCGCCCACCTCATCAGAGGCTTCTTTTTTTTTTACTTTTAAAAGCATTTTTTCTACAACCTCTTCAGCTGAAAAAATGCTTTTAAAAGTTAAAAAAAAAGTTGGCCACGCCCACCCAGTCACATTACCCCCCCACAAGCCATGCCCACAAAATAAGCCACGCCCACAGAACCAATAGTAAAAAATTTAGAACCCACCCTTGCTCCAATGTTATATGTTACCAAAAGAGGTGGCATTACTGATGCCCTTAAAAACGGACATATTCTTTAGCATCTGCTCTTTCACTTCAGTTGAGGAGAAGTTGCTGTAAGAAAAGGTTGTGTTGCTACTGTTCATGAAATGGAAACCTGCAATAAGCACTCATCAATGCACTGCCAAGATTGAATTTTTGACTTCTGAAGGATTCCCTCCTGTTGAAATATACTACTGAAAGCAGGCAATGCCTGTGTTGTCATGAGTACTATGCATTGTTGACTCAAACCATGTAAAGATGGTGAACTAAGAAGAGCTGATTTGTGTGATCAGTAATAAAGTATATGGCCTGTGACAGAAACTGACACGCTCCACATAAATCAATTGATGAATTGATGAAGGGCAATTGGTGAATCAGTCAAAGGGAAATTTCTGTCAAGCTTGTTATTTCTCAGGAATGTGTGGATCACATTATTTACATTCTTCAATACTGGAAGAACATGTTCAAGATAGATTCTTCACATGTTAATGGCAAAGACGAAACCTTCCAGAACTGAATTTTTCCAGCAATTGTTGTCCAAATTATGACGAGAATGGGGGAGAAAATTCTTCACAGCTTTATAGCAGCCAAAGAAACATGGGGTCATCATTATATTGCAGAAATGAAATGTCAGTCCATCAAATATCATAGCAAAATTCACCTGCATGAGGTGGGGGGAATCAAAATTGAGGGTTCAGCAGGAAATTCATGATTAGTTTTTTAGAATGAAAATGGTGTTATTCAGGTGAATTTCCTTCAGTCTGGAACTGCTACCAGCTCAGAGTGCTGTTCTGTAACACTCAAACCCTTGAAACAATTCATAAGTGGAATTTAGAAGGAGAACATTTCCCTGGAACATGACAATACCTATTTCATGGGGAACATAAAAGGGTATTGTAAAGTTGAATCTCACCATTATATTCCATTCTTTGTCCAATCCACACTTGGCACAATGCAATTCCAACCTTTCTCAAAATTGAAGGAATATCTCCGTGGGCATTTGACTCAAATAAAAAGGTGGAAACGACTGTCAGGATTTGGTTGAAGAGACAGTGTGGACTTCTTTTATTATTATTAATAATAAAACATGATAAATAACCAGCAGATAAAAAACAAAACAAAATAAATGCAATGAATTTATACATAAGTACAATACATGGAAGTACTAAAAGAGGATAAAAAATCTTAAAAAGAGAGATAAGGCTAATGAACACAGAGAATAGTGACAAGATATCAAGATATCATCAGGACAAAACCAGTATTTTTCTTTGGACTCAGATAGTAGCTGATAAGAACTTAGCTCCTTTATTTGCCACAAATGAACTATGATCCTGCAGCTGTATAGCCTATAGAAAGGTGACTATACCATCTACATAAAGCAGCACAACAAATATCTGTCTTCAAGGGCATGTGTGTGTGAAATTCTCTTTTAGTTGGTGTTGCTATCATAGAATTTTAAAAAATACTCAATAGAAGAAGGTCACAATAAAGCCGAGTTTCACTCCTCTGCTTGTAGGGATATCTGCATTCTCCTATCTAATTTGAATGACAAGTTTTTTTTATTCTGATTAGACAAAGAAGCTATCAATCTATCGAGGTATATGGTAGATTCCACCAGAGCCTGTCGTATGGGAAGGAATCAATGGTCAAGTTTTGGTTGAAGAGCAATATTGCTAGCATGGGTATATGTCAGCTAAGAACTGCAGGATGACACATTGATCCATAGTGGATCTACCCAACCTGAAACCTGCTTGCACATCCAATAGAATCCTCCCCTTTTTCATCCATTTGAGGAATCTATTCTACAGGAAGCAAACATGGATTTCGGTAGGAATGCTTAGAAGGATGACTGGACAATAGCCCAAAGGATTAGAATACATTCCTTTTTGGATATAAGAACAATAATAGAACGGCTGCAGTCACTTACCATAGAGAAGATATAATTCATAAGGGGAAAAGGGAGGCTGAGATAGTGTTTGTCTTCTCAGGTGGGTTTGAGTCACTGCTAAGTGCTTTCCCATATATTAGCAATTTCTGAATGGGACTATGGCATGGTGGCTAACTGGCCCTTGGATACTACAACTGTCATAAATACATGTCTGTTGCCAAGTGCCCAAATTTTGATCACGTGGTTGTGGGGAATGCTGTCATGGTTGAAAGTTCAAGTACTAGTCATGTCACATTTTTCAGCACCACTGTATCTTCCAACCATCATTAAATGAATGGTTGTAAATCAAGGACTACCTGTATTTTTCATTCAATCTCCTACATCAGGGGTGTCAAACTTATGGCCTGCAGAAGGGATGCATCACGTGCTGGCCACACCCACCCCTGGCTTAGCGAAGGGGGAAAAGTTGTGATACGTCATGTGATGCATAGTCAATGGGAGATAGGCCAATCTTTTTCAGCATCAGTTCTAGCTGATCATTGTACATTGTACATCACTGTAAAATTGTAAACATTAATATTCTTATTTTCTCCTTCTTCCTTAACTGTTTCTCCTTTTGTATTATGTTGATTACTCTGTAATTCTGTGCTCTGTTCTGCAGTCCATCCAAATGCAGAGTATTTTAAATGTTTAGTAATAAATCACAATACAAACACAATCCATCACACTTTTCCCCTAAGTCTTGTACTTCATTACTCCAAACCAGATAAACACAATGCATTTTTCACTATTTGAAATATTCCTAAGAACCAAATCTATGAAATGATCCATTTTCTGTCATATTATAGCAATACCCTCAAGTGAATTAGATTCTAGCAGAACAGGTTCTTATTGTAATTCCCGCTCCCAAACCATCTCCCTGCTTCTGTTTCTATTTTTCCCTATATCCCAGTAGCTACCCATGTCTCTTGGACTTTGTATTTCTCTGTATGTTTTGGGCTCACAGGGTGGCTTTGTCATTGAAGTTTAAATTTAGAAAGTGATGACCTGAGAGACTGTGAAAGAAAGAGATCTCAAATACAGATTAGTCAGGGAAAAATGCCCCCAAATCTAAGATGTAACTCCCAGCAGAGATTTTCGTAGCAGACAGCCCTCTGGTGGGAGGTACCAGTGACTTTTTTTGCACCCTGGTCCTGTAAACACACAAATTGATTTGTACAGTGAGAATGAGAAGTTGAAAACATGCAAGTTTAAATCACCTTTGCTGTGAATAATTTTGTGTTCTTTGCCTTAAAGTCAGATCCAAGGTTTCTTTATTATCTCCAGGAGAAGGTGTTGTTGTTGTTGATGATGATGATGATGATGATGACGATGATTCATTTAACTATAGTTTCTAGCTAAAGAAATGTTTTATATTCAATCAAGCAGAGGTGGGTTTCAGCAGGTTCTGACCAGTTCTGGAGAATCAGTAGCGGAAATTTTGAGTAGTTCGGAGAACCGGTAGTAAAAATTCTGACTGGCCCCGCCCCCATCTATTCTCTGTCTCCTAAGTCCCAGCTGATCAGGAGGAAATGGGGATTTTGCAGTATCCTTCCCCTAGAGTGGGGTGGGAATCAGGGGTGGGTTCTAAATTGTTTTACTACCCGTTCTGTGGGCATGGCTTATTTTGTGGGCATGGCTTGATGGTCATGTGACAATTCTTTAGGATTTAGCAGAGGTACTGGTCTACCAGTTTTTTAACTGCTTGCAGAGCTGTACAGGTCTACTCATTTGTTTTTGGAGGCACTGGTCTACCCATTTGTTTTTGGAGGCACTGGTCTACTCATTTAATTTTGGAGGCACCGGTCTATTCATTTGTTTTTGGAGGCATTGGTCTACCACCACACTGCCTGTTAACACTGATCAGCTGTAGGGCGGCCCTTTGAAGCCCCGCGGCAAGAGTTTAAACAGTTTTTTTTTCCTTCTAGCTGATCAGCTGGCACTTGGGAGGCAGCAATAGATTGGGGGTGGGGCCAAATAAAAGGTAAGAATAATGCAGGGGGGCAGGGGGCAGGAGGGCCCAGCTCCCGAACAAACAGAACCAGTTCGGTGACGTCATATCGTCACTGCTACCGGCTCGGCCGAACCAGGCAGAACCTGAAGGAACCCACCACTGGTGGGAATGGAGATTTTACAGTATCCTTCCCCTGCCACGCCCACCAAGCCACGCCCAGCAAGCCACGCCATGCCCACCAAGCCACACCCACAGAACCGGTAGTAAAAAAATTTGAAACCTATCACTGCAATCAAGGTGTTTGAGCCATAATGGGGGAGGAGGAAATGGATAGATTATGAGTTGAAATTGCCAAATTAGGATTTATTATGTTAGAAAGAAACGGTCAGTATATGGGGGGTGTAGTAAAAAGGATGGTAAAGTATCATATAATCTGTTATTAATTTGGGTTTTATTCTGGAGAAGCCACAGTGGGAGGGGAGGGGGAGGGGGGGTTAGGGAGGAGGGGGGGTTAGGGAGGAGGGGGGGGAAAGGGGGGGAAAATCTGTATTTGAAAAACTTTTTCAATAAAATAAAAAAAAAAGGTGTTTGAGCCATAGACATGTTTTGTCAGGAGCAGGACACCTAATTTTGAAAGTACTGTGTGATTGTGTGAGAATAATCAAACAAATGGAACAGCTTGTCTTCAGAAGTTGTGGAAGCTTCATCACTGGAGGCTTTCAAGAAGAAACTGGACTGCCATCTGTCAGAAATGGTGTAGGGCAGTGGTGAAATCTAAAATTTATTACTACCGGTTCTGTGGGTGTGGCTTGGTGGGGGGGGTAATGTGACTGGGTGGGTGTGGCCAATTTTTTTTTTATTTTTAAAACCATTTTTTACATGTAAAACCATGTAAAAAATGCTTTCAAAAGGCTCTGACAATCCCAGCTGAGTTGCCTGATCAGTAGGCAACTCAGCTGGGATTGTCAGAGCTTGGACAGTCAGAGCTTGGCTCGTCAGAGGCATTTAAAAGAAAAAAGCCTTTGATGATCACGCGGCTCAGCTGGGCATGGGGGGCAGGGGCAGGGATTTTTGCTACCGGTTCTCCGAACTGCCCGCCACCATCGCTACCTACTTGTCCGAGCCGGTCCGAACCAGGAGCATTTCACCCCTGGTGTAGGGTCTCTTTCTTGGGCAGGGGGTTGGACTAGATGACCTGCAAGGACCCTTCCAGCTCTATTATTCTGTGTCAGGCGAACCAATACTATCATTTAAAAAGAAAATAAGAACCCTTTTTAAGCCTTAGGACTTTTCTCTTTAAACCCATTTAACCTTTTCTGCCCTTGAAACATGATCAGGATCTACTGAATTCCATTTTTAAGGTAAGCATTTCGTCTGTAATTTGTTAAGTGAAATCCTGAATGTCACTTGGCTCATACAGTAGGGAAATTTAGTTTTATTTTTTAATGAAAAGGTAAAGGTTTTCCCCTGTCAGGTCATGTCCAACCCAGGTTGTCATCTCTGCTTCCTAGCTGAGGGAGTCAGTGCTCTCTAAAGACACTTCCAATAAGCTGTCTAAAATTAATTAACCTTTTTCTTTTGGGCTCTCATGATGCCCTAATAAAGTAGAAATTAATATATGGGAAGAAGGATCAGATTCTAAGGGAAGAACAATAAGCATCTTAGAGGCTAGACTAGAGCTGTGCTACCACTTGTACCTAATTACAGCAAAAACATATTCCAGCAACATATCCCCTTTTCTGCCATGATTTTTAGCCATGATCTGCAGATGAGATGCTTTCATCTCATCTGCAGATCATGAGTGAGACAATGACTGGAAACTTGAAGTAATAGAATAGATGATGTCAGGAATCAGAAATGGGATTTTGGTCTAGTTTTCTGCTACCTATGTGTACCTACATTGCCTGTTCTCTGGAATGAGGTTCCACCAGACTTCTGCATGGCTCCCACACTACTGGAATCCCAGGAAGTCTTGAAGGTCTGACTGTTCTTCTATGCCTTGGAAGAGGGTAGCTGGGATCCAGTGGTGGGATGCAAATAATTTAACAACCGGTTCTCTGCCCTAATGACCAGCTGGGCAGGCGCGGCTCAGTAATCATGGGACTGTGTGGGCATGTCATTCACGTCGATGCGCGCTTCGCCTTAGCTGTCACAATGTAATGAGTCAACCAGAGAGGCAGTTTCTGTAAGCAGGGTAATAAAGATTAGGCTAAGAAGAACACCAGAATGCTTCCTTCCTGCCTTCCTTACAGGATTAGCCCTGTAAAGTGGAAAAAAACAAAATAAGATTTCTTCCAACTACCAGTTCTCTGAACTGCTTAGAAAGTTAACAATTGGTTCTCCTGAATAGGTGCAAACTGGCTGAATCCCACCACTGCTGAGATCCTGTCAGATATGCTGCTATGTGTGGATTTGATTGGTTTGATTTTATTGTGAACTGTTCAAAGTTAGTTTGGAGTTGGCTGGTGTCTAAATAAATAAATAACTCAAGGATGAATGGAGAATGCTATAAGTAGAGAGGAAGGTTTTATTTGTTTATTATTTATTTATATCCCACCTTTTATTATTTTTACAAATAACCCATGGAGGTGAAGATATCCAACATACTTCCTCCTCCTATTTTTTCCACAACAACAACGATGTGTGATGAGTTGGGCTGAGAGAGAGAGAAAGAAAGTGACTGGCCCAAGGTCACTCAGATGGCTTGCATGACTAAGATAGGACTTGTTCCTTTAACTAAGAGAAAACTCAAGAAGATGGTTAATTGAATTAATTGAAGCTACTGAAAACTTCATATCTTCAAGAATAATCTGTTGAGTTGCTCCTAAATCAGAGGTGGCTCTGCTGACTGAGGAATTCTGAGAGTTGAAGTCCACAAATCATAAAGGGCCATCAATCCCCACCCCTTTTCTAAATAATGCTTGAGATAGATAACTAAACTTTAGAAATCTTCCAGTTTTGCTATTTCCAGTTCTGGAAAAGAACATGGAATATGACCTCCTGGATAGGTACTCCCAAACACCACAGGGTATGTACAAGCCATGATTATTTGGGGAGGGGTGTGTGGAGCCAACGCCAACCACATATAACTCAGCCCAATACCTCAGTAGTCTCAGTGAGTACCTATAGGATGAGAGAAGTGGAAGGAATCACATTTGTGGCTGAAGCTGGTCCAGGGAAAAGTGCTGTCTTGGCTGCTGAGTGCTTCTGGCATTTAACCACAAGGGAGTTATTACTCCTTTTCATGTTTGTAAACCTCATGCTAATCTCACCCAAGAACTAACCACTAGAAAATCACAAGGAAAGCAGGGTAGAAAAGGAATGAGGAGCCCTGCTAGGGAGTAAATTAGATGTTTCCTGTTGTTGGCCCCAACAAATACATTCACAGCTGAAGCCACTCATTTCCTACATTGGTGGAGTTTTTAGCTAATGCTAAAAAGATTTTCAAGTGAAAATCTTTTGTCCTAACTCCAGTGAAACAAACTACTCCTTTCTATTGGCAAAGACTGTCTGTCAATGGGAAAAGGCTCCTCCCTCCCGAGTGTCATCTCCTTGCTCTTGAATCACAGCACAATAACGAGACAGGCTGTCAGCAGCCAACCTGCCTTTGATATCCAACTGTGACCTGCATCTATAGGGCTACTTCTTCTCTAAGAATGCTAATTAGTCTCTTGACATTGAGGCAATGCTTATGGAACATGCCAGTCCTTTTCAAGCAAGGGTGTTGGGACAGGGAAACAACAGGGGTAGATGGGTAGAATCACTTGGGTTCCTTATCTGTGGACTATTCCAGAATTGCCCCTGGATTACATCCCTTCAGAATTTTGATGGCGTTCTGTAATACTAGATATTTCGCTTTATTCAAAATCCCATTGCACAAATGACATCATAAAGAAGAACGCTTCTGCATTTACCACACAGTGGCTGTTATTGCACAAGATGCATGTCACAAGATGCATGTCACTAGCAGGTGCATTCACATATGTTATGTTTGGTTGGTTTAAAGTATAGTTAAGATATGAAAGAGGTTGTGAAGTGGGAAGGAGGGAGAGGGAGGGGGAGAGAGAGAAAGAGAGAGGGGAGAGAGAGAGAGAGAGAGAGAGAGATTTGACTTCATTTGTGAACTCAACTTTTGGTAAATTACCATATAAAGTCAGAAAATGAGTTAACTCACAACCTATAATTAAATATGTTTTCCAAACTCAACATTCACTTATTTATTTCAATGTTTTTTTGCTACCTAAATTCTCATGACTCACTGTGGTATACATTGTTGTTGTTAGTTGCAAAGTCGTGTCCAACCCATTGCATGAACAACGTTCCTCCAGGCCTTCCTGTCCTCTACCATCCTCTGGAGTCCATTTAAGCTCACACCAACTGCTTCAGTGACTCCATCCAGCCACCTCATTCTCTGTCATCCCCTTCTTCTTTTGCCCTCAATCTTTCCCAGCATTAGGCTCTTCTCCAGTGAGTCTGGTATACATAGTAATAGCATAAAATCAAGTAGAATAAAATTCACAAAGGGAACCCAGGTTAACTGTCAAAGAACACTGGAATAAGATGGTTTTATGACTTCCTGGAACATAAGCACAGAGGAAATATATTATAAACTTGGGGGACCAACTCCAAGGAAACATGCTTTTGGCCCTTTTACTGCCTTGACTTACATGAAGTGGGGACACAGAATAGCCCCTCTTGGATTAAAAACACAGAATAGTCTGATTCTAGTTAGGTAAGATGGTCCTGTAAGTACACAAGTGAAATTCCATTTGGGGTTATAAATGATCAAAACCAGCAATTCATACTGGATCCATAAGCTGTTTATGATAATCAATGCAATAACTTTAGCATAAGTGTGGCATTATTTTTGGTCACCTCTAGGAAGCTGCAATTTTAGCCAACTGGCGTTTCCAAGTCTTCTTCAGGGTTAACCTCAGGTAAAATGTAGTCTATCCAAAATATTATAAGAGCATGAGTTATGGTGGAACACACACACACACACACACACACACACACACACACACACACACATATCAACAATTTATGCACCTGTACAAATTAACAAAGGCTACCTTGGCCATCGTTTCCACCAGACGCTCAATCAGTAGCCACACGTTTAGATCCTTAAATCACACACTTGATCTTCCATGAGGAGTATTATTCCACCTAGAACCAATTTAAGATCAGGCCAGTTTGATCTCATAGAATCTCATAGGAATTTCCATCTGTGGACCCATCAAGCCTTTTACAGCTTTTAAGCATTGGCTCAAGATGTACACCGTATCCCTGCCCAGCATGGGATAGTGATGCATAAATGGATATCATCAGTTATCCTTATATTCAGCAGTTCAGCAAATAGGTCTTAAATAAGGAAATATTTTGGTTGGGTGGTTAAAGCAACTCTTTTTTTTCCCTCTAGGCATATCAGTTTGAGCTAGATTTTATCATTATTTGCATAATACTGTTATACTGACTCTGGGGCATACGTTTTAAACAAATAAGTAGAAAATATTATGCAGGATACACCAGATTACATACTGATCTAACTGGTTTAGAGGACTCAATATCTTATTGATACCGAACACAAATTGAAAGTACACTCCATGTTATTTTAAATTGCTGCAAGGAATCAGGGCCATTTCTCAGTTCATGAAAAAGTACCCCATCCCTGCTTACAGTTTTAGTAGAAAAAATGGTACAGTTGGCATGTTCCCAATTTTCTCTTTTAATACCTTGAATTCTGAAACTGCCATGGATGTATTTAAAAAGAGTTTAAGTAAGAACAATATTTCTTTGGTCATACCCACCTCTTTATAACTGCACAGAGCAGGGGTGAAATTATCCCGGTTCGGACCGGATCACCTGATCCGGTAGCGATGGTGGCGGGTGGTTCAGAGAAGCGGTAGCAAAAATCCCTGTCCCCACCAATGCCCAGCTAAGCCGCGCAATCATCAAAAGCTTTTTTTTAATTATTTTTAAAAGCATTTTTTCTACTACCTCTTCGGCTGAAAAAATGCTTTTAAAAGTAAAAAAAAAAGCCTCTGATGATCGTGCGGCTCAGCTGGGTTCGTCAGAGTCTCTTAAAAGCATTTTTTCTACAACCTCTTCACTTTTTTTGTAGAAAAAGTGGTTTTAAAAGTAAAAAAAACCCTCTGATGATCAAGCAACAAATCAGTGGTGAAATATGGCAAACCATAGAGTGCCAAGAACTGTATGTACTGCTGTACTCTGAATCTGTGGCATTTCTGAATAATCTTCTGGTGCAGCTCCAAATAGAATACGTTGCAGTACTCCATGTAGCAAGTGACCAGGATGTAAGTGACTATGAGCAAAGGTTCATAAATTAAGAGCAATGGCTCTCTTTTCCCCCACAATAACTCAGTGAGTTAAGGTGAGCTAAGAGAGAAGGACTGGCTCAGTCAACTTTTATGCTTAAAGGAAGACTAGTATTCACAGTCCCCTTGTTAACATGCTTATAATACAAATGGTTTTTTTTTCCCTCCTTAATCTAGAACCTTTAGTTTCAAAGACTTATTTCATGCATAATTAAAAACAAGGCATTGCTTTAATGGCAAGCAGACTCTTCCTGAAATTCTCTCCTTCAACTGTAAATGGTATTTTGGAACTGGCTAGCCTTTTGTAAACCCAGCCATGCACTTGTCCCCAAAGAAATTTTCAAAAGGCTACTGGACTTCCTTTGATTGTTTTTTTCTTGAAAATGGTTTGCTTCTCATCCAAGAAGCTTCTTCAGTTCTGACTGAATAGTGGGGATCCATTCAATTCTGAATTGAATTGATTCAGTTCTGACTGAATAGTGGCGATCCCCACCATTCAATCAGAACTGAAGAAGCTCTTGGATGAAAAGTAAAAAGTTTTCAAAGAAAAAAAACCAAGAAACTCCAGTTGCCTTTTGAAAAACACATTTGGGACAAACATGGCTGGGATGATTGAGAAGCTCCATAGACATTTAGCCATTCACTTGCATCCCAAGCCAGGATAAATGGGGACGGTTGAAATAAGACCTGGTGTTCTACTTTGTAAAAACCTCACCAAGAAAATTTTATGGAAGAGGTCTCAGACGAATTTGTCATGGTACCCAATGGTAGGACCTCCAGATGAGAAGGTACCCAACAAGCTACTGGGGAAGAACAGGGTGCTCCAGTGAATAGTCATGACAATAATGACATGCTTGAGGCGTATCCAGCAGGAATCCTAGCTGCAGATGCAGCCATTGGTGAAAGCAAGGATTGGATAGCAACATGGAATGTCTGTGAAATGAGCCAAGGTAAATTGGATCTCATCAAACATGAGATAACCAAACTGAAAATTGACCTCCTCGGCATCAGTGAGTTATATTGGCTAGACAATGGCTATTTCTAGTCTTAAGAATTCACTATTTGTTACTCAGAACATGATACCAGGAAAATGAATGGAGTGGCATTTATTACAAGATCATGGATTGATCAAAGCAATGAATGCAGTCCAGAAATAGTGTCAAATCACACCGGGTCACACAGCAATAATGAGTATGAATTGAGTATGGAAAAGCAAGGACGTCAGCCTGTCAGCTAAATGTTGATTAGTCTGCACTATCCTGTTTCCCATAGCTAACTATGGTTGCAAAAGTTAAACCTGGAAAAAAATAGACAGGAAAAAAATTGATTTTTTAAAAAGCTGTATTGAAGTTGGAGAAGGCTCCTATGCATCCCAAGCAAGCAAGCAAGTACTGGAACATATTAAACCAGTTACATCCCAAAGAAGGCAAAAAAAAAAAAAAAAACCTCTGCCTTACTTATTTCCACCATGCCATGCCATCAGACTTACTGGAAAAGGCAATTATGCTTGAAATGGTGAGCAGTAAAAAAAAAGAGAGAGAGAGAGAGAGAGAGAAATTGCCAAAAAATATTGTGGCTAGTCACCATCAAAGCTGAGACCAGCCAGAGCATAAAGCAACTGAAAGAAGCCATACAAGATTGGAAAATGTGACAAAATTGGCCCATAGAATCACCACGAATCAGACACAATGGAATGGATAGCATCATCATCATCACTCCATTATAAACCAAACCGGGTTCACATGTTCATGTTAAGCCATGGCTTGGTTAACTACAGATTTTTGAATAAATCACAAAGATATGAGTTCTTTTTCTGAGGGGATAGATCTGCATGGTTGACATTGGGTTATTTATTTACTGTTTCCTTGAAGTAAAAAAAAGCATTCATTGAAGAAATAACGTGAATATGATTGATTATGATCTTACTCTGTTTGCAAATGTATGAATCTTCATTGAACCAATGAACGGTTATATCAAAGGTTTGATTCAAAAGAAGGCATCTTTCTATACAAGAAAATTATTTGCATGATATCTCAGAGGTATACGTGACTGCTTCCTTTCAGAAAAACCAGGGATATGAACAGAGGTGGTATTCAGCAGGTTCTGACCAGTTCTGGAGAACTGGTAGCAGAAATTTTGAGTAGTTTGGACAACTGACTAGCCCCGCCCCCATCTATTCGCTGCCTCCCGAATCCCAGCTGATCTGCTGGGTCTTCTTTTGTTGCCCTGCACAGGAGAACGGAGCTGGAAAGGAAGTTAGTGGGGTGGGGAGGGAATGGAGATTTTACAGTATCCTTCCCCTGCCACGCCCACCAAACCATGCCCACAGAACTGGTAGTAAAAAATTTTGAATCCACCACTAGATATGAAAATGGAAAGGAAGGAAATGGAGAGGGGAAGAAGAGTATCACAAAGAAAGAAACAAAGGATCAGAGACCAAGAGAAAGGTAATGGATTTTCTTCATTACAGTCACCAAATAGTGAAGTCTCATCTTGACTTTCAGTTAGTTGACTACATCAGGTGTTTGCATGGAAAGCCGTATGTGATTTACTCACAACCAGTTCTATGCAAGCTACATGAGTTTGTTTACACATGCCTTATCTTTTCTTCTAACCCTCCTGGCCTGAAGACATTATGTACTGTATCTCTGGTTCAAATAAAAAAAATTAAATGAAATGTAAACACACACACACACACACACACACACTACTCCCGGCCAAAGATTCACTCAGAGAACATGCTGTGACCAGATAAGAGAGGGATAACCTGGCATGTATTTATCTTGTTAGGAAGAAAGGAAAGGAGCAGCGAAACTAAAATTAGAACCATAATATTGGTGTGGGTGGATTGAGAAGAAAGATTGAAAAGATACAGAATAGAATAGAATAGAATAGAATAGAATAGAATAGAATAGAATAGAATAGAATAGAATAGAATAGAATAGAATAGAATAGAATAGAATTTTTTATTGGCCAAGTGTGATTGGACACACAAGGAATTTGTCTTGGTGCATATGCTCTCAGTGTACATAAAAGAAAAGTATATAAAAGAGATGTATGATGATGTAAAAGAAATATTTTTTTTAAAAAAATAGATCAATTCAATGTAACTATAGTTGATTTTAGGGGATGAAGTAAATTACTGGCACAATTTTAATTTACTGATCTCAATTCCATACAGACACAGCTTCTGGGTTTCAGCCATGGTGGGGCTTCAGTATTTCAAAAAGGCATAAATGTGACTAAGTAATGTTATTGTTAGACAGTGTGTCGAGCCCAATGTTACTCAAAGAATTTCATGGCTGAATAAGATTTGTAAGTCATTTTTCTTTTTGCTTCATCCCACTGAGCACTTCATCTCTTACACCACACTGGCTTAATATGAAAAGGCATAAGGAAACAGAACTTAGCAGAGACATGGAGAACTTCACTCTATGGAAGATAAAAGCAAACTCCTGATCCATGTGATTCACAAGTGGACTGTACATTAATGGTTTTAGTATGTTACAAAATGAACCAATATCCAGCTTTTTTTTCATTCTGCTTTCTGCCTGATAAACAAAGTGGAAAGTGATTTTTGCCCATCTCTGGCATGTTCCCCAAGAATGGCCGGCTTCACATTTAATGACTTTTGTTTTATTAATATATAAAATACAAAGAAAAGTAATAGGAAATTAAGGGAAGGAAAAAGAGAGGGGGAAAGAAAATATGAGGTACAAGGGAAGAAAGAAAAAAAAAGTTGACTTGTGACTCTTTCTAACACAGTACAAGATAACATTCCAGCCTCAACTTTTTACTTTTACACATTAGTATATTACTAGCCATTTCTATAACAACAAATCTATAAATCTCGCAAAACCAAAGTTTCATTTTTTTATCACAAGCACAAAATCCAGAAGTGATTTCCAAATAAAAAATATAATATATTATCCTCTTTGAATAAAACAATCAATTTCACCATTTCGGCTTTATCTTCCTTGCTATGGAAATAATATGTATTTCTATTTCCACTCAATAATCTTTATAAACTATCACCATTTATATTAACAAAATTCACTGTATTCTTTTAGATTCTTTAACCTTAAAGGGAAAAATACTTTTTTCATCCATTTTAAAACACTAAATTTTTCTTGAAAAACATTTCTGAAATTAAAATTTTCTAATACATGTTTTAAGCTTTCTCTTAACATGCATGCTTTAAAGTTCACTATTAAATTTAGATCACTCCCTTCAAGTTACCCACATAGAATAATTTATTTCTTGTATACATCCTTTTTAAAACTCTAAACTTTTCATTAAAGTAATACATTTTTTTAACTTTCTCTTCATACAGATACTCTCTACACTTTCAATAATATTTTACAAACTTTAAGAATTACTTAAGCATTATATATAAAGAAAAAAAAACACATTTTTAAACTTTAGATTTAGACTTTCTTTCAATTACAAATATCAAACTGATAAAAATCCATCCTAATTCCAATTGACTCATTAAGTTTAAGTCACTCCTTCCAGCTTGTCTTCATGGAGTAACATCTTTTTCTTCTCTAGAATGTTTGTCAAGTAGTTATAAGCTTCTCTTTTTCTCAAGGATTTCTTCTTGTTAATGTCCATAAGGAAAAAGTCCCAAACTTGTCCTTTTAAAAATTGCAGATTTTCTTGGAGCTCTTCTTTCAATTCTGTTGGGAGGTTTATATTTAAACCATCATAATAAGAGTTGGTGTCACATTTATATTCCAAAATTGCAATTGACTCCTCTACATCGTCAGCTACTTGTGAAATTGCCTTGGGGGTTTGATAAATTTCTACACATATTTGCAACTCTGAAATAGTTCGAGAAATTTTTTAGCATGCTTGGAACATACTGTAGCTGATCTATCAACTGATGGATTTTATTTAAATATTTTTCAAATACATTTCTGATAATTTGCTCTTCTATCTTCTTAACTCCCTCTTTAGTCAAAGAGTAGCTTTTTTGTAAATCACTTAAGAATTCCTGGCCAAATCAGGAATCATGTTTTAGCCACCCACAGCAAAGCAGACCAAGCTACAAATCATTAAAAACAAGTTTTTAAAAAAGATAGTCCACGCTTCCTTATTTTGACTTGCCTTCTTCCTGTTAACACTGAAGAAATCCCCAAAATGGCACAAAAAGGAGTAACAGGCCGTGGCTAAAGAAAGCCTCTTTTAGCTTAATAAAGATTGATAGTCCTTAAAAATGATTAACAAATGAAAGACACAACTTACTTCCATTTGAAAAAAAAAAATCCAAAATGGCTGTTTCTTCAACAATGAACTGATTGCAGCTCTGCTCCCCAGTTTTTGACACACAGGGTGCTTTAAAGCACAGCTCCTGAAGCTACTTGCAGACCTTTGCTGTATCGGAGGATCTTGAGGGATCATTCTAGGACTTTCCCTAACCCAGGAGAGTTATACAAACTAAAGGAATGCTAGTTCCTTCTGTTGGTAGTTGAAAAAGTTACAGTCCAGAGGAAAACCCTTCAGGAATCAGTTGGCCAGCTCTTCACCAGAAGTGAAAAAATCGCTTCTAAGAGTTGGAGCCGCTAAAATACTGACACAGGCAGCCCTGGGGCTAATGGCTAAATCTCCTCTAACTTCCCAAATCTGTCCCAATTGAACCATTTTGGGTGGAATTCCATTCAGGGATGCTCAAGACAGGAGAATAAAATTCTGCATCCAATCCAGAGATGTTATTTTTATATAATTAATAACAGTAATAAAAACCATACTAAATGACTGTGATTTATTATATAATTTCATATATAATAATTCATATTCAGCAGTGAAACTTGTTAATGAATATAGAAAACGGGTGGCCATATACACATTTTTTTTTTTTACAGATGAGTTAGATGCATACCAGGCAGTTTGGATTTTAAAGATGCTTCAAAATGCATCTTGCAGTTATTCTTAATTCTTACCCACATATTATCTTTTATCAAATTTATTATGGCCACACACTTTACTAGACTTATTTAGTGCCCTGGGTCATTGGGATGGGGGAGAAAGGCAAATCTTATCTGACAGCTAAATTTGACAAGTGAAAATACAATCATGCACCCACCATTTATAGCAACCCTTGCTGAACTGAGATCAGGGTTAGAAATATTTTAGATAAGGATTCCTATGGTTCATACTCCCTAATAAAATATTCCTTCCTCCATAAAATGCTAGTGAAAGATTCTCAGCCAGGATAAACAACTTTCTTTGCAATCTGAATTCATCAAGGGTGTAAAACAGGTGAAAAGGACCACATCTTTCCATAAATGGCATAGTCTTAGTGCTAAATAATTGCTGGTCATGTCAATGAAAGACTCCAGACATATTAAAGGGATACATTTATCTAATATTTTGTAAGGTTCCACCCTGGACAGCAAACAAACTGAGATTTAAGCAAAAGGAATGTTATCTTGATAGTTGGATAGCGCAAATGCTTCAAATGTATAGGAAACATTTACATTCCTTAAAGCAAAGGTTGGCAATATAACGTCCAACAGACTTCCTAACTTCCTGACATTAAAAAATGAAAAAGGAATACCAAAAGTTCATGAGATTTGAGCATTCTCACATGAGAACTTTAATGTTCATGAAATCCCATGCAAGAATGCTCAAAATGAAGAGAGCTCAAGAGAAGGTCCTTCCTGAAATTCCACAAGACTTTGAGAGGCAGCATACAGGAAATTGCATGATGTAAATGGAAAAATTACTGATTCTGTCTTTATAAGGTTCCTTAGGATTGAAAATAAAATGCTAACATCATTATGTCTTTATACAAACCTAAGCTACATTTACACTTGGAATATTGCATATATTGCTGCTTGCCACAATTGTAAAAGGGATATAATCAGCTGAGAAAAGAGCAGAAGAGGGCAACCAGAATGAACAAATGCCTTCCCTACAAGAAAAAGCTAAAATAATCGGGATTATTCATGTTAAAGAACAGCCAACTGAGGGAGGATATTATTGAGAAGTATAACATCCTACATGGCATGATGAAAATAGACAGAAAGAAGTTTTTTCTTCTTCTTGGATATCATTAGTACCAAAGACTATCCAGTGAAGGAGATTGGAAGCATAGCAGCACCTCAGAGGCTTCTGTGAAAAACAAAGTGCTGGATTGAGATGGAACTTGGACAATCCCAGTTGAAAACCTCTGAAAAACCGAGTCGGTGCACTTTATGCAAAATTACTCAAATTAATGTCATTAGTTCTAGTACAGCTAGAACCCAAACTGTACCTTTTCCAGTCCAGGTTTTAATCAAGACCATGGCAATCTATTCCAGGTAGACCTTTATATACCATATTGGATACTAACTATCCTCATGGTGATTCTACCTGCACATAAACATACTGTATGGGAGTCACACTGTCTTTAGTGGTATTGATTCTCATATGATGACATTTACGGCACATAGGAAAATCTTCAACTCTCTGGAGTTCCAAAATCTGGGAATTCTGAAAGTATGTTGCAAAACAATTATATCAACAGTATACCACTCTGCTTTTACCTATCAGTTTTTATATCCATCTCTGATTACCCACCATGAAATATTAGGAGAGGACAAGTCCTAGAGATAATTATTAACAATGCTTGATTGCAAGTACCCATTTTTAGGTTACTCTGAGGCTCTGTCATGCACTTCCCATGGGAACTCATATTAATATGATGCAGGAACCAATTAGAAGAGACAGGGATTATAATTAGGACACTCAAGGAAACACATCTAGCAAACATTCCATTAGAACTGTTGGGAGTTAAAACCCAACCTTCCTAGTTGCTTTTTCAACAAAATTGTCCAACTGTTCGTAAACCCAAAACCCTTTAATAATGCAAAGGTTCAGAGGGTCCTACCACAAATGAGGCATGCCTCTTGTTTGCTTTGGAGGTGCCTTCATAGCTTTGGCTGCTATGACCATAATACTAGTAGTTCACAACTTCTCAAAAACCTTGCATCCTAATCCCTTCCAGAAAACCAACTCCATGCCCTCACATGCAGATGGAACTGTGGCTGTGTATCTTTCTTTTCCAATGGGAAAGAGTAACTGCCTTTTGCCACCCAGTGAATTCTGGAAAATGGTTTTGCAAGCTGCTTCTGGTAAGGTCAGTCAAGAAGAAATGCAGGCTAGATTTACCCTCCTGTTGTGAACAGTGTGCAATAATTTCCCAATCCAACACAATATTAATATTATGTGCCATTTCTCATAATTAATTTCATCATCTACATATGTGTTATTAACCTGCTAAAATGACATTCTGTCTTTATGGTTACAACAGTCTTAACCATTAAGCAGCAAGTAAGAAAGTTGTAATTTTCCTGAAGTTCCTGAATACAGCTATCAGAAGCAGCTTCCAGAACATGGAATAGCAAGAACTTTAGTTTAGTAACATAAGGACACTTACAAGTTCCCCATTTTTACCACTAAGGAGCAAATTCAGCTAGCTGAACTTGGCGAGGCTTACTTCTCAATCAACAAACTTAGAACTATATCATAAAGCTTTACAAATTTCATGCAGGATTTGTTATAGATAAGAAATTCTCTCTTCTGGTATATTTCTGGTATAGTGGCCATATGAGATCCAGAAAGCCACAAAGTTAGGTTGTGGAGCAATGCATGTGAGTGGTGGTGAAGGGAAAGATGCCAGCCTGCTCATTAACTGGACTTTTCATCTCAGTGCTCATGTGAATATGACCAAAATTAGGGAAATTAAAGATTCCTTCAGAATAGAAAAATAAATCCATATAGGAAATATTCTTAATTTGAAAACTATATGGGAAAACAAACCTTCCATTTGTTTTTTGTAAAGAAGTTGACTAAATCAATATACTGTTTATTCAAACAAATTGATTCTTGCAGACTCACATACTGGGAATTATTTATATATTGCTTCCACCATACAGAATTGCAGCTAAATGCAGGCTCTGTTTCCCCAACAATTGCTCTGTGATGGTTGTTGCAAAAAAGCGCTCAGAATGGCCCTGTTGCAAAACATCAAGATTGTCGGCTACTCATAAAATATAAAATGATAAAATGGGTTTATAAGGGCCCCAATCTACAGAATGCTGAAAATGAAACTCATTCCTCTGATTGAGCAGATTTATTATTTCGGTGAACTGTTGGGAAAAACAGTGAACTGATTGTACTGGAATTAATGGAAAGTTCAGAAGATAGTTTTCCAAACTCTCTCTTTTAGGATGATACTGTACCTATCATTATATCTCACATAGCATTTGTTGACATAAATGAAAGCAGATTGAAAGGGATTTTCAATGTCTCTATCCATTTTAGAGGCTCTTTTGGATTAATAGACACCAGACCGATAATTAGGACCATTTTGGTGAACAATTGAGCTGCAACTTCCTAAACACGGTTTAGAGAAAACAGGTGGCAAATGTATAAAATCATTATCCATTTCCCCCTAAATAAACTTAAAGAGCAGGAAAGGGAACAATCACATTGGCTATAAGAAAGAGAAATCAGTAGCGTGCCACTAGCTGGTAATTTCAAGTTTTTAAAAACTTTCAGAGTGAGTTTGAATAGATCTTTACATCTGAGTCTTCTTTCAGCAAGGTAGGTATGTTAAGAATTTAACTCTCATGGTAATATTACCAGGAGAAATACAGTAAAAATCCTTGAACCAGATAAATCAAATGCATTTTGAACAGTTTTGTTTCAGAGAACAGCATGTTGTGTTTCATTATGTAATTATTTATTTATACGGGGTTTTTTGTTGTTGTTGTTTTGTTTGGGTTTCTTCTTTCACTAAAACAACATACTAGAAAGTTAGAAATACAAATAAAAATAAACCAGCATAACAAAACAAGCATAACTTGGATTTGAACCTCTGACTCTTTTTCTTCTTTCCTACCAGTGGTGGGTTGCTCCCGGTTCTGTCCGGTTCATGCGAATCGGTAGTAAAAGTGGTGGGAAGCTCCAACCACCCACCCATATGTCATAATTGATGATCTGAGCATACACAGAAGCTTCTGTGCATGTGCATGCACGCTCCCGTTGCGAACTGGTAGTAAAGGTAAGTAGAACCCACCCCTGCTTCCTACCATAGCTACAGATAGTCCCTTCTCAAAGAACATTAAACACCGGAGTAGCTTTTGTATGTGCCCAGCTTCTAAGAAAACAGTGAATATCAAGATATAGCCTCATCTCTCCACTTGCGCCTTTTTTCCTTCCAACAAATTATGCCAAAGCTTCGGTCAGACTGCCAGTTCTATCTGCCAGCCTCCGAAAGCAGAACACACCCGGAAAGGCAATTCTCAGAACTGGATTAGGGCAATATTTGTTTGGGATACTGTAAAGTATTTCTTTCCAATGATTCCAGAAGCTCACTAAGCATATCCTTCAGAAGAAATGTTTTCAAATGCTGTCTGATCATCTTTTGCTCCTTCTTCCTCATGCTCAAGCAACCCAATCCTGCCTAATTAATATAAAATAATGAGGAAAAAAATCTGTTCACTTCCCAGCATAAATTATTGGGGACAACCATCTTTCCAGGAAAATGTGCACACACATTTACATACCTGAAGGAGTGAAAGTCCTCCAGAATTTCTTACTTATGCTCCTACAGATAGTCCTTTCTGTAAAGGCAGAAAATGTTAGCATTTACAATAAGTATTAGTGTTAATAATTAACATTAACAGGATGTTAGTATTTACAATAAAAGCAAATTGATCATTTAATGAGCAGGAATAAACATGTTAGTAGTATAGATTCCATTTGATTCTAAAAACTAATCACATTTCTCCTACAAAAAGAGTATGCTTAGTTACTACATAATTGTCTAATTCTATCCCAGAAAGTTTGCTTACATATCACTCACATATCATTTATAGATACTTGTCAATCATAGCAACAGGAATAGAACCTAGACTTATAGATTGCTCCATAGTGCCTTACACATTCTCTGAGTGATTTACAAATATATTGTCCCCAAGCATCTGGGTCCTCATTTTACTGACCTTGGATGGATGGAAGGCTGAGTCAACCTTGAACCAGTCAGGATCAAACTCCAGGCTGTGGGCAGAATTAACCTACAATATTGCATTCTAACCACTGAGCCACCATGGTTCTAATTGTTCCTTTTAAATAAAATTAAATATGACAAGTTATTAGTGTAACCAACATTCATTTCTTCTAGTGCAGGGGTGTCCAATCTTGGCAACTTTAAAGACTTGTGAACTTCAACTACCAGAAATCTCCAGCCAGCCTGGCTGAGGAGTTACCAAGGTTGGACACCTCTGTTCTAGTGGGATTGGGGTGTGATAGATTTAAGCGGGATTCAAGGAAGGGTAAATTAATTGATTAAGCAGTTTCTGTATTTCACAATTTATTGGAACATATGTTTTGTCCCCTTTTAAGAAATGTGCACAATTGCCTGCACAACCAGTTCCAATTAGTATGCGCGCGCACACAGACAAATTCCTATACAGGCATCCATTATAAAGCATAATAGAAAGAAAAAATTCAATAGTAAGAGAACAGAAACAACAGCAACAAAAAAAGATTGTTCATTTTTCTGAAACAAGGTGTTTAACCATGAAGTCCAGATCAGATTATTTAGACTCCTATCCTTTATTATTTAGATTGGCCATGTGCCCAACTTTTCATTTTACTTTTATTGTTTGCTTTGATTCATTGGAGCCATCTGATCTTGTTTGCAAGTTTTCATTTCCATTCAGTTAAGGTGGTCCTTCCTGTTAGAAAGAGAACTCCTGCCTTAGCTGCCCTGTTTCCAGCTTCACATCAAGTGAATGTCAAATAGAATCTAAATCAGGAAATCCCAGCCATAAATATAACCCTTATTACCACATAGGCAAATGTTTATGTTTTTTTAAAAAAAAATGCTGTTACTTTTTTCTTGTTCTGCCAAAATCATCCTTGTTGACTTTGATGTTTAACCACTGTCTTAAACATATGCATAGTGTTCAGCCATCCAGGCTAATACTGGGTCCCCCATCACATTTCAAACTTGCACTTCAGCTGTTGCAAAATTTGTAGATAAGTGTTTGAGGCAAGCATTTATTAAGTACCTTGTTGCATAATAAAACTAAGCAGAGGCTAGACTTCAGTGATAGAGCATCTATTTCAGTGGTGGGTTGCTACTGGTTCGCCCTGGTTTGGGCAAACTGGTAGCGGCGGTGGGAGGTTCTGCCCACCCACCCAGACATCATCAAATATGATCCGCGCATGCGCAGAAGCTTCTTCGCGAGCAAACCAGTAGCAAAGGTAAGTGAAACCCACCACTGATCTATTTGGCATCTCCCGGAAAGTTTGAAAGGCCTTCTGCCTCAAACCTATCCCAACCTGACGCTTTCCTTCCAGATTTCTCAACCGGCCTGGTTGTATCTGAATGCGTCAAGGATGGGAGGGTAATTGAGGAAGCCAAATCACTCATTATCAGGTTAGGTGAACCAAAGTTCTGATTTCCTGGCATCTCTAACAAGGTCTTTTCCATGTCCTCCTACCACCCTCACCAAAAACAAACAATAAAACAAATAAACCTTGAAACCTAAACTGGCTTGTTCAAAGTGCATTTCCAAGCCAAACTGAGATCAGGTTCAGATCCAATCTCCCTCTCAATCTTACCTGTCCTTTGTCAGCCTTTTGTTCTTGCCAAGCTGTTGCTATTCCCTGTATCAAATAGCCGTCTCAAGGGAGAACGGATGAAGGATTAAGGTTACTTAGTTAAGTAAACCAAGATGAAAATGGTTAATTCTGAGCAAAACAAAATGGGAGGCCATAATTTTTGGACTCTCGAGGATATGTTGTGAACACATGGCCTGGCAGTTTCCCCCTTCATATTGGGATATAGTCAATTACTGTGTCACCCCTTCTACCTCTGTACCTGCTCCCCATTCTTACCCTTGTTAAATTGCTGAGCATGTACACACATTTCCAAATTGGGGTGCAACTGGCCAGTATATTTCTTTTCTAAAGAAGTTCAGGGGGTCCATTTGGGCCCAGAAATACTTTTTTAAAGCTAATGTTTTGCTTTATCCTGTTTCTGCTTTCCATTTTTTTTAAAGTAAAAGGATGTTGTCAAATAAAATGTCAGCTAGGATAGGAAGTTGTAAACAGAAAAGAGGGTCTGAAGGCATAATGGAACTCCTGAGCACCATACTGGGCATCCTGATTAAAACTTTTCTGTTTTGTTTTGTTTTTTTCCATTTTTTATAATTATGAGAGTTGTTTTTTTTTCTTTCTCATTGCTTTTCATACTCAATAAAAACAAATGTAATTTTAAAAATTAACACAAAGACTCACATGAAAAAACTAGGAACGCCTGGAGATGCTGCCTACTTCATAAAATTGTGAAGTGCTTCCTGTTCTGGTCTTTCTTTTGCATTAAGCAAAAGAAATAAAATGGGACATGAAACTTTTTAGATGAGAAAAATAGAACCAGCCAATTCAGTGCTTCTGTGCCAAACATGTGCTCTTGATATTTATACTATTTCACAGTTACTCTTGAAAGCAAAAGCAAAGAAAAACAAAAAAGATACTTTTATTGAATGTTAACTATATTGATTTTTGAGAATTCATACATTGATAATAACAGAAATTTGAAACATTAAGATTAACTTCACTGTTAGCTGTGCTTTCAGAAATGATCCTAAGAGATCTGGAATGATGTCAGATGGAGGGTTTCTAATGTTACTAATCAAAATATACCAAACAGAAGGGTTTTTTTAAAAAAAAACAAAACAAAACATATTCCTGTGGAAAGAAAATAAACCAAAGACTGGAGGGGAAGGAAGGAAGGAAGGAAGGAAGGAAGGAAGGAAGGAAGGAAGGAAGGAAGGAAGGAAGGAAGGAAGGAAGGAAGGAAGGAAGGAAGGAAGGAAGGTGGAGAACATCTTTCTTCGAAACACTCATAGGTATACTTGACTTAGCAGAAGAGGTTAGAAGAGTGGTGGCTCAGTGACTTAATGATGCTGGAGATAGTCTCTCCTCCAGCAGGTCAAGTTCTAGCATGGTGAGGTGAGTTCCCACCACTCATTTCAGCTTCTGCTCACCTAGTAATTTGAAAGCATGTTCTATGCGAATAGACAAATAGGAACTACTTCAGTGGGGAGACAAGTTGGTGCTCTGTGCAGGCAGTCAGGTTTCTGACAGCTCTGAACCTTCCTGATTGCAATGCCCATTTGTGAGGCAGCTCTGGGAAAGGGAGTGGGGCCTTTGGATGATACTGCAAGAAGAGTTGCTTTCTTTCTGGTGTGAAGCCAGCTCGTCTTCCTGTGGTGCACTGTGGGAAGCATGTAAGCATGTACCTGACAGAGCTGGTAAACAGGCAGCCAAACTACTACTTTGCAATAGCATTGTCATCTCCTGGCTAATGTAACAATGCCATTGTCATATAAATGGTGTGATCTTTCCAAAACCCAGTGCATATTATTGAAAACTTCATGACGAAATGTGCGTGCAACCGCATTTGGAAACTGCTGTAGGTGTGTTTGTGGTATCTCTTGTATATTAGCCCATACATTTGTACTACTGGAATAATGAACCTTTAGGAGCAAAGCCCCTAATATAATTGGATAATCTATTCTATATTAGAAAATGAACAATGCTTTACTTTATATGCACTAAAATTGTTAAACCCAATAGCAAAAAAGAAAAAAAAGGCCACCCACCTCTGTATTTAAATTGCGCTCTGGCAGTCCTCAGGGGGCAGCCAAATCAAACCAGTTCTTGGAAATTAATAAAACAACAAACCCCCTATTTTCACAAGAATCTGTCCTTGATTAAAACTGAAAACATGGCAAGGAGAAAGGAACCAACTGTTCAGTGAAGAGTGGATAAAGATAAAAGTTTTAAAAGTTCTATTTGTTCAGGCCATGACAGAGAACTTTACAAAGACAATGGCAAAATTCTACTGCTGTATACACCATGGATTTTAGTACATGTTTGTATATGTTATGAATTACAAATAAAACTCTGTTGTGCTGCACTTACAAACTATAGTACAGAACTCAAGAATGTATCCACATATATGTACAATTAACTCTGTTGCAATGATTTCCAAATGGCAGGTCAGAGGACACCATTTAGTTGGAGATTTGCTATCAATAGTATGGGGAGAGTGCTAGGAATCCCTCTACCTTTTGTTTATTTTGATTGTTTGCTTATATTTATAGCCTATTGCAAAGGCTGGAGTAAGAAGAAATTTGAGCATTATTAGAATCTGCAGCAACAATCCTATCCAGATAGTGATAACATGGCAAATATGCTCAGTCTGAATATACTCAATATGTACTTGCATTTATATCGTACTATTTCTAGCATTGACATTCCAAGTCTCCAACCACAAGCAGCACATCCTGCTTGCATAGACTATCAATTTCAGATTGAATTTCACTATAAGATTCATCAACTTCCTTTTCTGCATGGATGTTTGGAGCATAAATTTGGGTAATCATCAAATTAAAGGTTTGTGAAGTATAATTTGCTCACTGGTTATATTGTATTGTATTATATCGTACCTATGTGCTGTCTTTACTAATCCTTCCTGACCATGAAAGCATTGTTCCTTCTTTAGATTTTTCTGTCTTTAATTAAAAAAAGTACAATATTCTGACCAAAAGTGTTCAATGTTAGTCCATTTCAATTCACAGATACCTAATAGATTATCAAGCAATGAATCGGTGAACAGCTATTTATTTATTTATTATTATTAGTTCAATTTATATGCCACCTTTGTCCGAAGACTCAGGGCGGCTAGAAGCAAATAAAGTAATAACCAAAAGCCAACACGGTTTTGTCAAAAACAGAACTTGCCAGACAAATCTTATTGCATTCTTTGACCAGGTGACAAAATTACTGGACCAGAGGAATGCTGTGGATATAATTTACTTGAATTTCAGCAAGGCATTTGACAAAGTAGACCACAATCTACTACTTGATAAGATAGAAAAATGTGGGTTAGACAACATCACCACCAGATGGATTTGTAACTGGCTGACCAACCGTACTCAGTGAGTAGTTCTCAATGGAACTGTATCTACAGTATATGGAGGGAAGTATGCAGTGAGGTACCCCAAGGCTCTGTTTTAGGCTCAGTACTCTTCAACATTTTCCTCAATGATTTGGATGAGGGGATAGATGGGGAATTCATTAAATTTGCAGATGACACCAAGCTGTCAGGAATAGCCAACACTTCAGAAGATAGGCTTAAGATTCAGAAGGATCTTGACAGTCTTGAACATTGTGTGCTATCTAACAAAATGAAATTCAATGGTGAAAAAAGTAAGGTTCTATATTTAGGCAAGAAAGTGCATAGGTACAATATAGGTGGTACCTCGTTCAATAGTAGTAACTGTGAGAGAGATCTTTGAGTCCTAGTGGACAATCACTTAAATATGAGCCAGCAGTGTGCTACAGCAACCAAAAAAGCCAACACAGTTCTAGGTTGAATTAACAGGGATAGAATCAAGATCACATAAAGTGTTAATACCACTTTATAATGCCATGGTAAGGCCACACCTGGAATACTGCATCCAGTTTTGATCACCATGATGTAAAAAAAGATTGCTGGAAATTGGTATGTCTAGTTTAATGAAAAGAAGGACTAGGGGTGACATGATAGCAGTGTTCCAATATCTCAGGGGTTGCCACAAAGAAGAGGGAGTCAAGCTATTCTCCAAAGCATCCGAAGGCAGGACAAGAAAGAAGAATGGATGAAAACTAATCAAGGAGTGAAGCAACCTAGAACTAAGAAGAAATTTCCTGATGGTTAGAACAGTTAGTGAGTGGAACAACTTGCTTCCAGAAGGTGTGAAATCTCCAGCACTGGAAGTTTTTAAGAAGACATTGGAGAACCATTTGTCTGAAATGGAATAGGTTTCTTGCCTGAGCAAGGAGTTGGATTAGAAGACCTTCAAGGTCCCTTCCAACTCTTCTCTTCTCTTCTCTTCTCTTCTCTTCTCTTCTCTTCTCTTCTCTTCTCTTCTCTTCTCTTCTCTTCTCTTCTCTTCTCTTCTCTTCTCTTCCCTTCCCTTCCCTTCCCTTCCCTTCCCTTCCCTTCTCTTCTCTTCTCTTCTCTTCTATTGTTACTGTGTAGTTGATCCATTTTAATTACAAACAGAAACTGTGTTGAGCTTTCCTATCTTCATGCTTCTTACACTCCATGTTCTCACAGTGATTCTTTACAGCTTCAGGTTTTCTTTTCCTGTATAGCAATATCCTGAAATCTTTAATCAAGTCATATCACAAATATCATTTGTAGTCCCAAAGATCCTCATCTCTTCCTAAGTAGCATGTTTTTTAAAAAAAATTGATTTATATGCCGCCCTTCTCCGGAGACTCAGGACTGCTTACAATGTGTTAAGCAATAGCCTTCATACTTTTGTATATTTTTATACAAAGTCAGCTTATTGCCCCCACAATCTGGGTACTCATTTTACCTACCTTAGAAAGGATGGAAGGCGAAGTCAACTTTGAGCCTGGTGAGATTTGAACTTGCAGTAATTGCAGGTAGCTGATATTAATAACTGTTAATAACAGTGCTTTAGTCTGCCGCGCCACCAGGCTCTTGAGTGCCATCAAATGTGAAGGGTCCATCTGGCACTATGCCATCAATATTATATTGCCAATCCATATGACTTTTCCTGACAAAATTCAACAACAGTTTACCATTGCCATCTCTCATGCAGTATGAAATGATGCCATTGCAAAGTGATTACTCCTAGCTTCTTCCTATAATCACTGCTGCCAAAATATATGTTCCTGTTTGCTTTAGCTGGACAGTTGCAGGTATTCTTCATTTATCTCTCCCAGGAATACACATACCATGCAATGAAGCAAATGAAGATTTGAGGGGTTTTTTTTTAGAACAACGCTAGTCTATAGAACAGGACCAGCAACTAAAAAACATTACCTGTGGACCCTGACTCTTTTGTCTTATCTTGAGGTGCCATTAAAACATGTTAGTGATAGGTGAATATCTGAGGACAAAAATCCACATCCCATATGCACAGCATCACTGGTGAGATTTAGATTTATCTGCATTTGTTAATTGTTATGCTCACCAGTAACTCAACACTGCTTATTTTGTATTTGGGTTCTTATTGTATTTATTCTATTGTTTCCAGTTTCACCCATCCTGTTCCTTTAATAAAGCATCCAGATCTATATACACGGTCTGTTGTATTGGAGAATAGGTGGGTTTAGCTGCATGTCAAGCTGTACACAGAGTAATGTGTAGTGAGGACAGAACAACAAGGAATGTGAAACAAAGTCATTACACAAAGAACAGAAAAGTGAGCATGCTACACCTTCCTTATTGTCACAGTATAGATTCAGATATGAGGTTATCCATACTGTAACTCAGAATAACTTCTCATCTTCATCTAGCAATATTCCAGACATCTCTCCCATCATTTCATCTCTTGGAGGTCCTCAGTAAACCAGTGTTATCCCTGAGACCTCCCTGAGAATGGCTAAATAGAAGAGGTTGTTCAACAGTAATCACATCAAGAGACTTAGCTATTTTACTATTCCATGCATTAACCAGATTCTTAATTGAATTGCCCAACAGATAGTTGAGAAGTTGCTCAAATGCCTTTTAGAAACCATCTGGATCCATTGGATGATGGTAGCCAATAGTTGCATCTGACCAGGAAATGATTCAGAGACCTAAATTATTTCCACACCTATTTCATATACTACCCACTCCCACAAAACACCCACTCACAAAATAAGGCCTATAAACTATACAGCTATGTGCATTAGACAAAATATTACTTGGGACAAATTAATGGTTGTCATGGAAGCCCTTGCTAAATATGACCCCAAGAAATAGAGTTTGAAGTTAACAAAAACCTGGGAAACGCCACTACTTAACTTCAGCTCAGAAAAGAACCATATTGTACTCAGTGCTACTATATAAGGATCCCTAACTTCTCTCTCTTTCCCAATTTAACACAAAGGCATTCACGCTCCATCTATCCTGGAGTGGAACTTGTGGTCACAAGAAAAGGCTCTTTCATGACCATCACTCTCTATCCATCCTTAGGGTTCAAAGTTGCCAATCAAACATATGTTTCCAATAGATAAAGGGAATAAGGATGGATCATGATGAATTTAAAGAGATCTTTGGCCAGATTTTGAAGAGGCAACAACATCAATCTGTTTCATTATTTTCATTTTAATGTTAGTTCCATAAGTAATGCCAGCATATTTTGAGATAAAGAGATCCTCATAAAACAGCAGTTTAACCTAAGAGTTTGAACTCCTGGTGGAACTGAAAACCATCCATTCTCTGCCTTCTTAAGCTTGTACAGGGAGTCCCTAACTCTTTGTGAAAAATATGAGGCTGAGGGTAGTCCTAAACTCAAGGCAGTAACAGAAAAACAGAGAAATATCCTCAAGAAAACACTTTGTTAGATCCTAGGAAAATTTCCTTTTTTTTCTCGGTCAACTTGAAGAAAAATCTGAACAGAAGATGATTCAAGCATTAATTGCCTGAATCTAAATTATTCCTATATGAATTTCTTACCTTGAAATATTTTTTTTCCTTCTTTCTACCCACCATCTTCCATTTTTGAGCCCTTATTCCTGCATGTAACTTACTTTTCTGCATACAGTTATTTAACGTTTACTTATTATTGCAATACTTACCAATATCCTTTAGTCTGTGTAATTGAAACAATATGGCATTAGCTAGTATGTGGTGTCAGGCTGAGGGTCACTGACAGTGGGAGGAGGAGGGAAGAAAACTATTCTCTTAATATGTACTAAATATTACATGACTTAGTCTTGTAGAAATAGCTTTAAGAAAATCTCCAAACCAATTGATGAACAGTGACTTTAGAGATTTATTTTTGCAGCCGCTGAAAAAGCATTTTACTGTTTTGACTATTGACTGAAAGAAACCCATATGCAGAATGTGCTAGTTGCATCATTTTAGGAAATGATAAATGTGATAATATATTAATATATTACCCACTCCCACAAATTTCTATCAGCTAAAGAGAAGCAATGGACAGAAGAATGCATGACAAAATGCACTGAAATATTTGAGCTTTTTTTATACTAAGCAGAGTTCCTATGTTGGTGTACCAAAAAAGAAGAAAAACAATTTATGATAGCTGTAATTCTGCACCTTGTCACTTGGATCAAGCTTCAGAATAAACTATGATTTATGCCTGAATAGACAAGTCATAGAATTGCTCTGAAAAACAATGCAAATTAGCAGCAGCACAATAATTAAAGTATGCAGAGAAATCAATCTCACAATAAAAACCATTAAAGCAGAACCAAAACATTTTTATAGTCTGCCAAAAACTGACTCACATGAATGTTCTTCCTTTTCCTTAATGATGTCCATAAAGGCCTTAACTGAGAAGGGAAAAAAAAGATTTCATGATTATCTTTTTATATGATCTAATAGTCTTCTACATCTTCTAATAGTCTTTTACATCTTCACTATGTTTTAATAGAATATATCAAACGAGGGAGGCAAAATTAAAATATACTAAATTAAACAAATTATACAAAATTAAAATTAAAACTCCTATAATAATACAAAGTTTTGCCTAAGGAATCTGCTATTCTAGCTACAATACTTCATTGATTTTCATCTAGAGTGATACTGAACTGCTGCTGTTCTATGAAATAGCCAGAAAAATATTAGCTGTGATGATGCCAGTCCTTACTAGTTGATGCTCAGTTACATAATTGAGTAATTCCACTAAGTAATATAGGACTTACTTGCAAATTGTATCTGTATCTGTATTCCACTGCAGTCAAAAAGACTCTCCATAATTCCTCTGTACCACTGTATACATTTAAAATTGTTGGTAGAAAAATATGAAACCAATAATCAAATACTAATAATCACACAATAATCAATCTAGTTGCATCAGCTTATCTTCCCCAAATGTAGCTGAAACAAATCAATTTTAATATCATTAAGAAACTCAATAGAATGGGGCAAATTGGATGGAGGAGACTGTTCCACAGTAAATGTACACCCACAAAAAAAGCACACATAGGTGCGCGCGAACTGGTAGTAAAGGTAAGTAGAACCCACCCCTGGCGCACACACACACACACGTGTGTGTGTATGTGAGAGAGAGATTGATTGAGATTGTTTATCTATATTTAAATAAGGTAACACAAGGACATAGAATTAGCCAGTATGTATGCATTCACAAACAAAAACGCCTGCACTGAAGCAGCTGCAACACATTTTTTAATGAGAAAGGCCATTTTCCTCATCTGTTTCTTTTTTAGCTTCATTAATAAAATTAAAGCTGTGATCTTAAGACATGGATTTTCAACATATCCAGTCTTCACATATTTCACGTTGGCAGCAGTTTCTAAATGATGGTTATAGGAGTTCAACAAGTTTAGTCATGTAAAGCCCAGATCTAAAGTTGAAGTTCCATGTTTTTGAGAAACGTGTGTTCAATTATTCCATGAGTACCACCTTCTCTCTCCCTCCCTCCCTCCAAGGATTGATATAAACAGAAATATCAAACTTCTGTTGATAAAGGTGATGTGAATCATGGAGCACCTGTTGAGTCTATGCCAAATAATAAAAGTTGATTGTCCTCCTTCCTATTATATTTACCATGGGGAGAAAAGTGGACTTTTTCCCCTACCCAACTGAATTAAATACAAAACATCAGCAGTTGTTTCATTTCAGTTAATCCTATTTTGTGGATCTACTCATTTGTTCTTTGCAAAATACAGATTATGAATGAGTGCAATCTGTGAACCCAGACAATTTTGGCTTAGTCAGCAAATCGTACTTAAAATGAGCCATGGCTTAGTTGGAAAACAGGGAGGAATATAAATCCAATGTATAAATATTCACATCAAACCACAATCAAATTATTTCATTCTTACCATTCCCAACCCAAAAAACATGTAACAGTCTAATAAGGGGAGGGGGGAACATGATTGAAACCTTTAAATACATTGTGAATAAGGTTCTAGAAGGCAGTATTTGCTATAAACACGCAAATTTAAGCAAAATATAACCTCAAACTCAGGAGAGATGTTCAAAAGAAATATTCGAAAGTATTACTTCACAGAAAGAATAGTGAAAGCTTGGTACTAACTTCCAGCAGATTTAGGGGCTCAATCATCAGTAATTGAATTTAATCATGTTGGGGATAAACACATATCCATTGTCTGGCAAAAATAATTAATAAAATATTAATAAAATATAAAAATATTAATTAAAAATAATAAATTAATAAATTAAAAAGAAAACAAAAAACAAACTCAAACAAGGGCAAACTTGATGGACCACTAGGTCATTTTCTACATTTCTATAAGCAGTGCTTCATGACTGATGTCCAGAGCTATCCTTTGACATCATTACTAGGTATTATTGCCATTCTTTCTTGAAGTGACAGATAAGTCCATTTCACATAATTCTGTAGAGAAGGGAACAAGAGAGAAATGACTCATTTGCAACAGCCAATGGTTATATGCCAAGCAGCAGAAAAGCCCTACAAATCAAAGGATCATGGGAAGCTGCCCTCAACTCAGTCCACTAAGTTCAATATTGTCTACAATGCTATCAGCTGTTTTTCAGGGTCTGAATCTAAGATCTTTGATAGGTAAAACATGTGCTGTCTCACCAACTATAGTTTTCACTATTGAACCAATGTTCAATCAATGTACGAGGAGGAAAATGAAACCTTGATACATAGGAATGGTCAATTCTAATACTAAAGACTTCTAATATGGAACCTGATACCTTGCAAGCTGCACTGGTTGCCAATTGGTTTCTGGGTGCAATGCAAGGTTCCAGTTGTTACCTTAAAAGCCTTTCATGACATGGGGGACCAGCTATCTGAGGGATCACTCATTTCCAGTTACCTCTGCCCATCCAGTTCAGTTCAGCAGAGTGGATGCAATCTGGGTTCCATCAATCAAAGAACATCATCTTGCAGGACTCAGGAAGAACACCTATTCTCCTGTAATTCCTGCCCTCTGGAATGGTATCTCTCTCCCCACCACATATTTCAATTTGTGTGGCTCCTACGCACCAGGAAATTATTGAAGCTCTGGCCATTTTTCCAGGTCTTGGGGACATGGTGATTGTGGAGCCTCCTTCTTGTTTTGCTTTGCTGTGTTTTATTTTTATCGGTTTTGCATTTTGCTATTCTGGTCAATTGAATTTCTTTTAACATTTTGGGTTATCAGCTGTAAGTTGCCCAGAGTCATTTAGGAATGGGTGGCCTATAACTTAAATAAAACTTTAAAAATAAAAAAAGTTGAGATTCAATTATCTTCTCACCTATTCCAAGAGATTCAACAGACATTGCCCTAAGTGACTTCAGATTGAAATCTCTGAAAAGTTATCATAGGCCATTTGTTAGACTAGCAAATCAAAAGAGTTAACACTAACTGGGATCAAATGCCAAGTCAAGTACCAACAAATCAATATTGCTCAAAGGTGAAGGCCAGAGAAAGGAGCCAGAGAGAGTTGCACAAAAGTTAAGCAAAGTTTAGTGAACGGTAAAACTGATAAAGCAACATTTTAAATTTCTTTTCTATGAAATGTTCTTTCTTTCACCTGGAACTGAAACAGGGTCTTCAGGCCTACCTGGAAGAGAATCTTATAGAAGTTCTATTTTACTTGTCTTTCTGAAATTTTCAGATACTGGTATCTTGGTCTGTTGCTTTTTTAGCTCAACACCCCACCCCACCCCAATGTGGTTCATATGCATCTCTAGTGAATGGTCCTGATGAATGTGTGTTCCAGTAGCTCTGAATCCAAACTGTTCTGGTAAAAGGAGGTTGAGAGCAGCTTGTTTTCTGCACAATGACTTCACCTCAAAGTCATTTTTCCCTCTGCAGCAATCGTGCCATGTGCAATCCTTCCCTCTTTCATTCACCAAAGCTCTCCCTCAGTTTCTGGAAATAATTTGTGGTTTGGAAGGGCCCTCATCAGTTTCAAAGAAGTTCAGATTTTTCATAAGAGACCAGACCACTGGTCCATCTAGTCTGGTGTCTTGTCTCCAGCCATGTCCCACAGCTAAACTTTCAGAGAAAAATGAAGTACCCAAATAATCACCATTATAACACCAGGCTTTACTTAGTAAATTCAGCCTGGCTGACTTTTACTATTCTGCCTTCTCTGCAATAGATTCTCATGGACCTTTCTGGAAAGCAACCAAAGAAAGCAACTGAATGGCAACTGGGCAACCCCTCACAAACTTCAGAAAAACACATTCTCTCTAAATGTTAATGTGTACCAAGAGAAGGATATGTATTCTTCAATGCAGCTTAGCCACTTTCAACACTGGTTTGGCTCCTTTTTTTTCTTCCAGACCCAAAAAAAAAAATCTGGCAGTAAAAATTTCCCAGTAATAGAACAGAAGCTGCAGAGGAGGTACTGACATTTTTTGTCTAACTCAGATTTGGGGAAAGAGGTACAGCTTAGGGATCCAGCACAGTCTTTCCCTACAGAAAATCTCTGATTCAATCTATGGAATGTCTGGGAAGCAATGGATCAAACCCCCTAAACTATTGCTTCTCCACTTCAGTTACTTTAAAATGTGTAGACTTCAGCTCCCATAATTCCTCAGACAGCTCAGGTCTAGCTGGGGAATTCTGGGAGTTGAAGTTTACCTATTTTAAATTAGCTGAGATTGAGAAACACTGCCCTAGAGAGCTCCTGCCAGTCAAGTTAGAAAATATTAGCTTAGAAGGGCTGGCAGTCTGAATCAGTGTAGATCAGTTTGCTTTGCTCCCTGAGGCTGAAAATAATAACCACCACAACATGCATTGATCCTCATACTATAAAGCACTGCAGTTCAGTTTTTATAGTTTTTAGAACTACAGAATAATTAATATATTCCAATCAAGTAGAATTCCAATGTAGCAGAATAGGCAAAATTTTAGATCAGTTCCCATTGGCCACAATTATAAAAGCCAATAGCTAGGAATTGCAGAAGTTATAGGCCAAGACATTTGAATAACACTGATTTGTCTACATCTTGAGTGAGCGCAAGGTGATAGTTGCACAAAAGCAAGTGAAAACTATAGTTGACAGACTTACACTGCATTATTGTGAGATCATACTGTGTCCATATTGTGTTCATGTGATAAAAAGTCATCTCATTCTTGACTCAAAATAGGATGTTTAAGTAGGTGAGACTTTACAATAACCTATGAACAGGGGTGGGTTCTACTTACCTTTACTACCGGTTCGCAACAGGATCACATGCGCAGATCGCCAATGATGACATCCGGGGCAGTGGGCCGGGCCTCCTGCCAGTTTTACTACCAGTTCTTGTGAAACTGTCCAAACCGAGGGCAACCCACCACTGCCTATGAACCATATCAATTGCAGCACCCTGTTGTTTGACATGAAAATGGAGCATAACAGGAGAGAAGAAAGAAATAGGACAGAAGAAGGAAAGGACCCTGAAGAACAAAAATGCTATATGATATTTAAAATGTTGTCAAGATGGCTTTCAAACAGAGTTATAGGTTAAAATGGGACCTGATCGTGGAAGACTGAAACAGGAAAAATGGAGACAGTTGATACTAACAGGAAAAAAATTATATCTAATGACAAAATACAAGAGAAGGCCGATTTGGTAGATAAGCTGAAAATAAACTGTTATTTGGTGTAGGAGACTGAATAGGCCAGGGGTGTCAAACTCGATTTCAGAGTTGTGTTTGACCTTGGGGGGCTGGGTTGGATGTGGCCAGGGTGGGTGTGGCCAGCTCAATGTCACTCATGTTGGGGGAGTCTGTGGTGGCTGAGAGCTCTGACAGCAAAAACGGACTCCCGAGCTCCATTTTCAGCTGCGACAGCCTCCTGCAACCCTTTGCCAATGAAAATGAAGCTTGGGAGGGCCACACACGGCTCTCCCAAGCTCCGATTTTGCTGGCAGAGGCACCATGGGCCAGTCCTTGGCTGTTTACAGGGTGGCCCTGTGGGCCAAATCTAAGAACCCCAGGGGCCAGATCCGGCCCACGGGCCTTGAGTTTGATACCCCTGGTATAGCCTATTTACTCATTCCTGCAGTTCAAGTGTTTGGCAATAGCAAGATCTGACATGTGGGTGACACAAGCTTTCCCCCCAAGAAAACTGAAAACAAAACAAGAAACCACTTCCAAACCAACCAAGCTCAAATGCCCAAAGAGAAGAATCCAAGATTTACAAAGGGAGTGGTCCATCTGACTTTTCCCTGAGCATCACTTGATGAAATGGCCTTTTAAAATTCTTAAAATTAAAATTCTTCAAGAAATTTGCTAATAGAGAAATTAAATGGATTTCTCATGGGGAAGAAAACAACAATAACTGCATTCCCTCTATCTCAGAAGCAGAATTCCCTTTTTAGAAATAACAAATATCCAATGCGGGGGGGGGAGTTATTATTTACAGGGTGGCAAGCCAGTGAGTAAGACTATAGACATGGAATCTCATACCAAAGATTTCATACTTGGACATCTCACACTAAAGAAATGCAAAAATAGTACAGTCCCCCTATGAGCTTTTCCAAAATGTTTTTCTTTGAAAGTGTTTTCCTTTTTTTTTTTTTCATGAAGCTAAATGAAAACACTACTTAACTAAATTCCTTAGATTTTTAAATAACTCTCTTGGTAATTGTCAGTCCATTTTAATAGACTTAAACAGTGAAAAGAGATATAAAATCCTAGAAAAAAGAATGTGGAATCCTGAGTACTTCTAGAAGATTAGATCATTAAACCTTCCTCTTTAGAGCTAAACAAATTGACAGGAAGACCCTACACTGTAACCTAATCACTTTGCTAAAAGTGGACATCAGCACCAGCTACGAAATTGGCCAGTGCTTTCAGTTGTTATAATCATTAAGCTAATGATACAATCACACCTTATGCTATATCCTAATGTGCTTTCTTTTTGTTTTGGGATGAAGGGTTCCTCTTCTGATGCTTTTAAAAGCATAGTTTCTGACTTGGAAAGGAAAGAAAAGAAACCCCTGAATTAAAAAAAAGGCCACTAAGCATAATAAAAACAGTTGCACTACTCATTTTACACACACATACACACATCCCTACAAAAAATAAAAATCCCCTTCTCACCCTTGTGGGTGGTATGTGTCCTCAATCTTAATCCTCTACTAGAGGCCTGGAAATTCGTTCTGCACATGACCTTAGCTGTTCCTAGCACTGCACTCTTTTTGGACAGAGAGGTCTGATGTCATTCCTGAGATCTGTTGGGGCCACTCTCCCAGTTTAGGAGTCACAGCCCCTACTGCTCCTACTACCTCTGGGCTATTTTGACCTTTACTTTGTACATCCTCTCCAGTTCTTCCTTCAGACCCTGGTATTTCTCCCATTTCTTATATTCCTTCTTCCTGGTATTGCTGTCACTTGGCACTGCTACATCTATCACCACTGCTTCTTATCAACTACTACAATGTCTGCTTGATTGGCTAGAACTTGCTTGTTTGTCTGAAATTGGAAGACCCACAGGATCTTAACTTTTTAAAATTCTCCATGACCTTCCTGTGGGATTTATATTCTCAATTTAGGAAGGTCTAGCCCATATTCTTCACCTTTATCTTTAAACTCCATTTTTTTTGTATTATGATGAAGGATGGTTGCTCATCTCCATTTGAATCTGGCCAAGAACTAGTACTCACTTGCTATGAGACTGAAATGATGTTACTGGTAAGAGATGAACTAGAACAGAAATGTTCAGCTGCCAGCTTGGGAATAGGTAACCTATATAGGGATATATTGCCATCTAGTGATAATAGTGAGTTGGAGACAGTGAAAAAAAAAAAGATATCTGATTTGCAGCCTTCCAGGAATCCCTGTAGCTCTTAAGCATATTCTATAAAAGTGAAACATCTATAAAATCAGATAAGAATTAGAAATTCCTTAACTATAAACAAACCCAACTTCTCTGTGAACCATGTTTTGATGTTCTGACTCAACCTTTCAAGGTTGTGTCCTTTCTTCCACCCTCCAGGGAAAGTAAAGTTTTATCCCTCCTTGTTCTGGAGTTTGGTAACGGATCATTTATCCCTTTTTCCTGAACTGACAAATTATTATTTCTACTTATGTGGAATGATTATACAAGAAACTATGGTTTGATTTTAATTCTCAATTCATAAACCCAGTGAAAACCATCACATACTAGTTTAGGAAAGTGAGGAAATAGGATGTGTTTCAAATCAAGAAAAGGCATATCGATGTACATGATGGGTTTGCAGACTGTGAAAAATATACTCTTGTCACAATAATACATATTGGGTAGCTAAACTTGCTTAATGTAAATTGAAAATTTAGAAAATGTGTACATTTCCAACTGATATATGATCTCAAAAAGGAATTGCTCATCTTCCTTGTGTGTGTGTGTGTGTGTGTGTGTGTGTGTATGTGTGTGTGCGCATGTGTGTGTGTGTGTGTTACAAATTTAATTTCAGTTAAGCAGGATGCTTACCCAGAAAGCTGACACCAGCCTTTGTTTTGTTTTTATTTTGCTTTATGTCTGAACTTCACCACTCCGATCTTATGGTTTCAAAAGGAAAAACAATTGATGCGAATATAATGGTTTTTCACCCGGAGCAAAATTCCACTTTATGCCATGAGCTTTACAGCAGGCAAGTTTTACAGATGTCTGGCTTTTTCTTCCACTAACCACTAAACCGAAATATGCAAAATATTTTAATTTGAAATGTTTCAGATTTGAAACATTTTGTGAAGAACTCCTAAATATGCACATGCCCAAGACACATAGAGACCTAAGAATTGTCCTTTATCAGGTGATTCTCAAACATTTAATATATTATATGATGTGTAATCAGGCAACCAAGCAAGAATTTCCATTCTGTATGTGTAACTGAGAATTATGGTGGTGTTGAATTCTCAGATCATCACTGTCTAGAAATGACTAATTAATTTGAGCTACATGAGTTCCCATTCTATATATGACTCTGGACAAAGTTGAAATTACCAATAAAAACAAAAAAATCCCAAACGTTCCCCACTAAGGCAATGCAAGTATTCATATCCCCAACTGTCTGAAAAATGAGCTCACTTCAATACCTATGGCAAAAGTGAACTTTTCAACCTTTTATAGAAAGCCATCCATTTCAGGACTATCTAAATCTTGAGGAGTATGCTATTCTAAAGAGATAGAGAAGGTTTAAGTCCTGACAGGCAATATTATTTAATTGAGAGAACCTGAAATATGCCTATGCTGTTGAATTTCATGGGAAGGGCAGAAATAATTGGAGACAGATAGTCCCACAGATAACCCAGCCTATGCCATGAAGTGCTTCATAGGTGACAACTAGGACCTTGAAATGTCTACTGGCAGTCACTGCAGTTCACACAGTAGTGGTGTTACACCAGAGTTCTGCAAACTTGGCAGCTTTAAGACTTGTGGACTTCAACTCCCAGAATTCTCCAGCCAGTATAGCTGGAGAATTCTGGGAGTTGAAGTCCACAAGTCTTAAAGATGCCAAGTTTGAAGACCTCTGTGTTACACGGTACACCGAAGTGCTCATATATTTCCCTGCACTTCACCTGAAATCAGCTGACAGCATCATGTAGTTGTTAAATAAGAGAGGGGGAGAGAACTGTGGGCCTTTGCAAAGCAGAGGTTTTGACTAGACATCTCCCCCTCACCAATGCTAAGTGAAAATAATCCTGGAAGAAAGAGCACAACCACAGCACCATATTTCTCACTTTTAATATCTTGAGCTCCTGCAGAAGGATACCAATGAATATCAATGGTATCCAAGTCCACTGAGACATCAAGGAGAATATGGCTCCGGGTTCTTAGGCCTTTCTCTACTCCCTTGGGACAAATAGGCTCAAATTCTTCCCAAATAATCAAGCTAGATTGTACCTCTTCATGATTTATTCCATGAAACTTCATCCTCTATGATCCCTTTGTCCTCCTCCAGTTCTAAGGATCTCTTCTGCCCTTTCATCTTCAGGTGTTCCTCTGAAAACCAGGGAGATCTCTGGTCTATATGAAGAGAAAGGATGCACACATACACAATCCAATCCATGATCATTGTCAACCTTTCATTCTAAGAGGTGTCTAAGGCAGGGGTGAAATCCAATTTTTTTTACTACCGGTTCTGTGGGTGTGGCGTGGTGGGCGTGGTGTGGCTTGGTGGGCATGGCAAGGGAAGGATACTGCAAAATCTCCATTCCCACCCCACTCCAGGGGAAGGATACTGCAAAATCTCCATTCCCACCCCATTCTGGGGCCAGCTGGAGGTGGCATTTGCCGGTTCTCCGAACTATTAAAAATTTCTGCTACTGGTTCTCCAGAACCTGTCAGAACCTGCTGGATTTCACCCCTGGTCTAAGGCCTCTGCAAATGATACATCAGAACCTCAAAAACAACTGCAAGCTGCCTCTGAAATCTATAGGCTTCTAGGGTAGAGCAAACAAAGAGGTCCTACTTCCCTGCATTGGAGAGTAACCATGCAAAATTCCAGAGTAATGTAACAGCAGTCTGAACATGACATAGAAGTAATATTAACATCTCCCCTCATCCAGATTATGTCACCACTGTCTCAAAACAAAATGAAGATCTAATATGCAAGCTTCACTGTGTGTTGGACTGGTGATGGTCTGGATCAGTGACCATTAACCTGTGTTGTACCAAAGAAGACAAGTTGAAGTCCCCCAGTGTAATAAATCTAAGACACTCAATGGTCAGATTGCTAGATTCAAGGAGCATAGGAATCTGTCTACTTTCACTTCTATGATACAGTGTTGTTAAATCCACATTTCCAGTAATTGGAAGAATAAAGAAATGATGAGGATACAATCAGAACATTGCACAGTGATGATTCTGGGACTGTCATTTTTTAAATATCTACTACCACATCCAGTCCTAATTACCTATGTAGGCAAATGTCAATCAGTTACAAACATATTTCACATGTTTAGGCCAAGGCTTAGAATTTTAGTTATACACTAAAAAGATAATGTTTGAAAAGGACCTGAATGTTCTTTTACATTGACTTAGTTCATATATTGTGTTAATTCCTAATATATTTTGCTTAATTTTTTCATTGAATATTTATAAACATAGCTTATTTTAGAATGTGAACTCAACCACTGATTTATTGTTCAGGAGTTTAGATTCTCCACTAGATCTATTTCACTGAGTTTACAAAGTTTTTATTTCATAATGGAATTGGCTTATCTACAAGATAAGTGGCCATTGTTCTACCAAGGAGCAAGAAAGCGATGTTAGTCTAAAGCCCTTATTTCAAAGTGCGGTTACTCAAGAAGCCTCTTCAAGTGCAAGGAAGAATACTATCTAAAATTATTCTGACTACATTAAAATATATTGTGATCAGAAATCTAATATATTTTGCACCTATATACATTATGTGCATCTGTCTACTTTCATATTTTTGAACTAGTACATGAATGAACCAAAACGTCTTTTTATTTTAACTACACAGTTTGTTAGACTTTGCAATGCAGGAAGAAATGTATAGTAGGGAAACGTTTGTCCAAAAATGTTTATATTTAAATAATGTACAAAAATACATTACAGTTTTTACAAAAAGTGATCATCAGACAAAATTGTAAACCAGGGTGCATATGTTGAGAGAAGCATACACAGATTTACCCTTTTTCCACTGATTCATAACCAACAAAAGAATGAGAAACAATGACAGCACTCAAGATATTTTGGCACAGGACGGCACACTAACACACATCAAAGAACTGCTTATAGTTATATGCATAATATATAGTTGGTAGAACACATCCAGCTTCACGTTATTCACAGTGATCACTTGGGTTGGAAAGATTGTGCAGAAATAACGTTTTTAATTCAGGGATGTGCAGAAGGTGGGCCATAATCTAGCAAACAGATTTCCAGTGGACCACCCTGATGCCAGATTTTTTCTTACAAAAAATAGCTAACTCAAACAAACCACTTAATGATTGTTAATAAGGAATAATAATAGAATGAATGACTCAAGAGAGTTTCATTATCCCTTGGTTTTGGAGTATGTACCCATGTTTGGTAAGTTGGACTGGAGAGATGGAAGCAAATGAGAAAAAGTAAACTTGCAAGAATGAGAGCCACAAATACTTCACTGGTTCAATTCATTTGGAAAACCCACTGTAGAGGGGAGATACTAACAGACTGGGCACTTAACATGAGCAATTCATTTAATCTTATCCTAAAACAGTTCATGTCTTTCCATGTGGGACATTCTACTCCCAAATAAGCAAAACTTACTCATCCAGATTCCCTATTGAAATGTCCCTTCCACGCCCCCCAATTCTGCTGTGAGTTCTACCTCTACCCTCTGGAATGAATTGAGCTATAGCTTTGCATCCCCTTTGAAGAGACAGCTGTATGACTTCATTTGCAGACTGGAAGGCGGGCAAGAAGGTTATCACCCTTCTTCAGCACAATGCAGTTGCTAAGACTTTCTGTTGTTGTATCAGAACTTCATTTTTCTTTGCTAGAACATGAAAGAAATGACATGAATCCCTAGTGGCAATTAGTCCATAATCATATTTTTAAAAATACAGAGAAACACAGAGGTAGGAACCAAGAAAGAAAATATTTAGTATAACTAGATAGAAGAAATTCCAGCAGAGCTTCTGCATTGCCTTTCATGCATAAGAACAAACAAACAAACATCTTTTTTGTTGAGTAATGCTTAGCAGCAAGCTTTAATACAAATGAAACATTGGTGAATTGATTTCAGAATCCTAATCTATCCACAGTGGAGTTGAGAGGAGAACTCTGTTTAGGTTCATAGGAAGGTACTGGGTTTTTCTGAATTATAGCAACACAATGGCAATGGGTTTCATACTTTTTCAACTACGTTTAGAGATAGAATTAAATATGGAACCTTCTGCAGGCAAAGCATGTTCTTTGCCTCTAATCTATGGGCCTTGCAACTCTATAATTGCAGAATATCTATGGAGATTCTCAATCATCCAGGTCATGATTGTCCCAAAAGTGCTTTTTCCAAAAGGCAACTTAACTTTCTTGGTTTTTGTCCCCCTTTGAAAACGTTTCACTTCTCATTCAAGAAACTGAAGAAACTTCTTGGATGAGAAGCGAAACATTTTCAAAGAAAAAACCAAGAAAGTTCAGTTGCCTTTTGGAAAAAGCACCTTTGGGAAGTCTATCATTGCAGGTGCATACAGAATATTTTTTGAAGGTATGCTCCAAATACACCCATCACTAACTCAGGCAAGTTGTATCTATCTAAATATACAATGAGGAAAAAAAGAAGATGAACCAAAACAAGACACCATGAATAAGAATGAAATCCCAATTCATTAAAGCAAGATATCACATCAGGGTTTTTGATTATTTGTTATGATTTGACTTGGTTACAATCTTCTCATTCCACATATTGGAACAGGAAGTTGGGTAGTTTTCAGAACAACTAAATCTGTGCAAAACAAAGGGGACTGAGCATGGAGAAAGTGAACGTGGAGCACAGAAATTCATTTGACTCTTGCTGGCCATTCCTAGGATTACAAAGAAAGTTATCCTAGGAAGATCTGTACAATGGCAAAAGTAAGATCCAAACTGCATATTCATTTTATCAAAATCACTGAATATTAACAGAAGAAATGTATTCACATACTATACAAGCCAAAGGACAGTTAGTTAACAAAGCCACAACTTCGGTGCAAGAATTTCCCCCCCTGGAAATTAAGAATTCCAAGCACCTGCTTTTAACTCTTGTAAATTATGGTTGATTCTGTTTTCAAATTTCTGGACTTTTTTGAAACAAATAATATTCACCTATCTGATACTCTTCTTTAAGTGATTTTTGTCTTCCTTTATAAATCCTTCTGATTAAGTCTACCATATTTAGGCTACAAAAAAATCAGACTAAGTGGCAACATTGAGTTAGAGCTTTCTATATTTTTCTTCTGTGGGGTGCCCATCTACTTTTTTGTAGCCCAGATATAGTAACCTTATTCCTGATCTTTATGGTGCTGTTCAAAATGTGATTATTATATGTTGAAGTTCAAAGACAATTTAGATATCTTTTCAATCCTCCTAATGCTGAATTTCCTTAGTTTATAAAGATTTGTTTTTAACATTTAGTTTCTCTGCTAATAATACATTTGACTCTATTTTTGTTATCACTGATGTAGAACATTTGTTAAAATGTCCAGTCTTCTAGAGTAATTGGAAAAAACTCCTTTTAAAAAATATTTCATATCCACGGCACTCGTTGATTTCAACTGTGCTTATTTTTAAGAGATATGTATAGAATTGCATAATTACTTTTGACGTTCTGATGAAATTGGACTGGATAAAAGGTATGTGATTTCCCTGTAAGACTGAGATTGGAAAAAATCAAGGTTTGAATGAGAAAAGGGGGTCTGATTTATTACTGTCCTTTCTTTACCCTTTGTAGCAAAACAGACCAGGTACAGCGAGATGAATGAGATCCTGATTCATAATCTGAAATTTAGCCTTCATGAACAGTAGTGTTTGTTCCTCCTGCTGGACTACTTTTAAATTAATGGTCTTTAGACATCGTTCCACTGCTTTCCTGAGCCAGAAAAACCTTGATGGGCATTTGATGGGTTCCTTTGCTGGCAAAAGCTCTATATTGTATTACTAGCCCTGTGAACTGTTCCCTCCCAGTGGATTACTCTTTCCTCTTTTCTAAGCCAAAATTGGAAATTAAATCCATCATCTACATCTCTATTTTTCTTTAGTTCCACTCCCTCCCCTTTCAGTAAAGAATGTTTGTGAAAGCAAGTGATCTCCTGAACTCTGACTTTCCCTCTGAGAAGGGTCTGCACTTTCTTTCTCTCCCTCTAAAAACTTAAAGAGGTTCCATAAGCATATAGGAAAGGAATTTCATAAACTGTCAGTTTTCAAAACCTTCTCTCCTCCAGAAACTTCCCTGTGTGGTCTCTGAAGAGGTCAGGCTTGGGGGCTATGCAATAGGGGGCAGACAAGTTTTCTCGCGTTCAGAGTACAATTCACATATGGCAGGCAATGAGGCAAGAGTTGGGAAAGTCTAATCTTTATGGTTTCCCATTGCTCAGGATAAGGTTACAGTGGAGAGACATAAACAGGCAAGGATAACAAGCCTCTACCATTTGAGGCAGCTCAGTTTTATATTCTGCTGAGGGGCAATACATAAATTCCTTCTCCCTTCACTTTTATCTAATCCATTGCAGTTGTCCTCCCCTTTTCATGACATCACAAACTGTTCCAAAAGTCTGACATAAATTTCCACTTTTTTTCCCCTCACTTCAGCCGGCTTTGGCATAGATCAGACCACCAGATTATATATAAGGTAAAAGAGAAATACATCAAGAATGTCCTAAACTGCCATATGAAATATTATCTATCTATCTATCTATCTATCTATCTATCTATCTATCTATCTATCTATCTATCTATCTATCTATCTATCTATCTATCTATCTATCTATCTATCTATCTAATCTATCTATCTATCTATCTATCTATCTATCTATCTATCTATCTATCTATCTATCTATCTATCTATCTATCTATCTATCATCTATCTTCATCTATATCTCCAGTATCCTCTAAATTCTTGTTTCAGGAAGATTCACCGATCCATCTTACAGGTGCAATCAAGTGTTGGGAATCAAAAGATATGTAAAATATCAAGTCTCTTTTAAATTGATCTTAGCTGCCTACAATTTCCATGGAGCTATCTATGCAATTTTCTTGGGCCCGTATGGAAACTATTTCCCATGGCTTTCTTCTGGAATAATAGAATAATACAATTGGAAGGAACCATGGAGGTCTTCTAGTCCAATCCCCTGCTCAGGCAGGAAACCCTATTCCATTTCAGACAAATGGTTGTCCAATCTCTTCTTAAAAACTTCCAGTATTGGAGCATTCACAACTTCTGGAGGCAAGTTGTTCCATTGATTAATTGTTCTAATTGCAGGGAATTTCTCTTTATTTCTAGGTTGCTTCTCTCCTTGATTAATTTCCACCCATAGCTTCTTGTTCTATCTTCAGGTGCTTTGGAGAATGGGTTGACTCCCTCTTCCTTGTGGCAACCCCTGAGATATTGGAACACTGCTATTATGTCACCCTGAGTCCTTCTTTTCATTAAATCAACATACCCAAGTCCTGCAATCATTCTTTATATGTTTTAGCCTCCAGTCCCCTAATCATCTTTGTTGCTCTTCTCTGTACTCTTTCTAGAGTCTCAATGTCTTTTTTACATTGTGGCAATGAAAATGTTTTTTTTTTACTTCCTAATCTAACCTGTAGCATTAGTAGACTCTTACTTTTACCTACTCATAATCTTACTTACTGAGGCCTTATAACTAAGAGCTTAATGGATGAATTTTAATATGAATCTTCACATTGTGGGACTCAGAAACACAGAGAAATTATTATCAGTTCCATTTTTGCTCAAGAAACAATTTTTCAATATTTCCTCGGGAATGATAAGGTAGATAATACCCCAGTATTAAAAACTTCTGCTCCATCCCCTTATTTTCTCTTCTCTGAATGCAATTGTGAGCATGAACACAAATGATTTGCACAAATGCACATTTATTTATATTTTTAAGGATTTTTATACAGTAATTGTTGATAACATTTTAATAATTATGTTGTTATAGATTTGTATATTATTTATTTATATTGTTAAATTTGTTTGCCGCCCATCTAACTGTTGGGCCTAAACCACTTAGAATTAGATTGCTTAGAATGCAGACAAGCATTCTAAATAAAAAAAATAGTTTGTTTTTCTGAAAATTTAGCATTAAAAAAAAAGACACTAGCTCCGAAACTTACTTCCATCTTTTCACATTTCATACTCAGAATGTGTTGTGTCCTTATATGGGCATCCGCCGGTGGTTGGCTAATCCACCGGCAGGAAGTTTGAATGGATGTCATTGGCCGGCTAGCTTGCTGGAGCTGTATATAAGGAGGGGTCGGCAGCTCAGCCGGCAGTTCCACATGAGCTGAATAAAGTGCTGAGTTGCGTCTTGTTTTCCCTGCGCCAGTCTAAGAGTGGCGACGAAGGACACAAAAGAACCGACGGCATACCTCGTGGCATGATCACACCATCTACCAAGAGCTGAGTCACTTGAGCAAAGTCACTGAAACTGAACCACAGAACCATGTCTGGACCACAGATCTTGATGGCTCCATTCAATCCTAACCAGGAGAAATGGAAGTCCTTCATGGTCTGGTTCAGACAATTCCTGGTGGGCAGCGGTTTCACCGACCTGGATGACAACCGAAAGCGAGCCCTGTTCCTGGCTCACTGCGGCTCCGGGGTCCTGGAAATGGCCATGGACCTCATGGTACCGAGGGACATTGAGCTGATGCTTTGGACCGAACTACAGGAAGTCCTGCAAGAGCATTACGCTCCAACCAGCACCCCGTTGGCCAACCGGTTTGATTTCCACCAGCGGAATCAACTGGATGGCGAATCTGTTAAGGACTTCGTATCTGCGCTCCGGACAATCGCAGCCAGCTGTGAGTTTGAGAACGTAGACATCCAACTAAGAGACCGGATCGTCTTCGGGATAAGGGACGTCTCGGTCCAGAAGAAACTCCTCAGCCGAAAGAAGGTCTCACTGAGAGATGTGATCGAAGAAGCTACAGCTGCAGAATCATCAGAGAGAGCAGCAGCCATTATGAGGAGGTCTAAGGGGATCCACAAGATCTACAAGAATCCCCAACCTTCATCAGACGAGACCATCACCGGGTCAGAGTCCGAAGATGAAATGGCCGTCCACAAGGTTCTCAGACCCCAACGGCGGGAAAACCCTCAAGATGGCGGACAAGAGGAACACTGTGCCAGCTGCAACGGGGATCATGTGCGCGCCAGATGTCGCTGGCGGGATACGACCTGCAGGCATTGCAGGAGGGAGGGCCACATCGCCGAGGTGTGCAGGGTGGCAGAACCAGTCATGGAGGCTCCCAGAACCCGCGACCACAAGAACCAGAGGTCATCCAGATGGTCCCAATATCCCAGGCACGAGGGAGAAGGCTACGCAAAGAGCAGAAGGGTCCATCAGACCACCATAGCGCAAACTGCTATTGAGGGGGCCAACAAGTTCCATGTGACTGTCCACGTGGAATTGACACCATGTCCCATGGAGATTGACTCTGGATCGCCCTATTCTATTATAGACTGGGTGCAGCTCAAGAAACTCAAGCCGCAGATTGCCAAAAGCCACCTCAAGCTGATGCAAGCGAGATTGGTGGATTTTGGAGGCCATCCAATCGGAAGCCTGGGAAGGACCAAGCTCAGAGTCCATTACAAAGACTTTTCCAGGGACCTACCCATCGTAGTTGTCAAGGAGACCCGACCATCCCTTCTTGGATTGGAGTGGTTCAAGCCTCTAGGGCTCACCATTGGCGGGATTAATCAGATCAGACAGAGCAAACTCGACAAGCTCCTGGAGGACTTCCAGGACGTCTTCAACGGGAGCCTAGGTAAATTCCGGGGAAACCCATCTCATTCAATTTAGATCCAACAATTACTCCAATTCGGCTAAAGCCCCGCAGGGTTCCATTCGCCCTCCGGCCTAAAGTTGATGCCCAACTGGACAAATTAATCCCCCAGGGCATATTGGAGCCAATTGATCATGCTGCATGGGAGACCCCCATTGTGACCCCAATGAAGCATGATGGATCTGTGCACATCTGTGCTGATTATAAATGCACCATTAACAGGGCATTACAGCAGAGTGCATACCCAGTCCCAGTGGTGCAACATCTGTTGCATTCGCTAGGGAGTGGAACCATATTCACAAAACTGGACCTGGCCCAGGCTTACCAGCAACTGCCAGTCAATGAAAAAACTGCAGAGGCTCAGACTATTGTCACTCACCGGGGCACATTCAAATGCAACCACTTCCAATTTGGAGTCTGCGCTGCCCCAGGCATTTTCCAATCAATGATGGAATGCCTTCTGCAAGGCATTCCAGGAGTGGTGCCATACTTCGATGACGTCTTGGTCTCCGGCCACTCGGAAGCCCAACTACTGGAATGGCTCAGGCTTGCCCTGCAGCAGTTTCAGGCGAAGGGTCTAAGAGTCAGGAGAGACAAGTGCATCATCGGGGTCCAGGAGGTCAAGTTCCTGGGCTACCTAATTGATAGCAAAGGCATCCACCCCACCAAAAGTAAAGTAAAAGCAATTCACAAAGCTCCAGCCCCCAAAAACAAACCAGAGCTTCAGGCTTTCTTGGGACTACTGAACTTTTACAGTGTCTTTTTAAAAGAGAAAGCCACAGTTGCTGAGCCACTCCATCGACTTTTAGGGAAGACAATCCCTTGGAAATGGGGAGAGGAAGAAGAGGCAGCTTTCCGGAACATCAAAAGACTACTTTCTTCAGACAGCGTCCTTATGCAGTACCATGAGACACTCCCTCTGCTTCTGACCTGTGATGCCTCGCCATATGGAGTTGGGGCTGTCCTCAGCCACCAACTTCCCAATGGATCAGAAGCTCCCATTGCTTTCTTTTCTAAAACAATGTCCACGACTGAGCGCAACTACAGCCAGCTGGACAAGGAAGCCTTGGCCATTGTAGCTGGCATCAAGCGCTTCCATGAATATCTATATGGAAGAGCGTTCACCATCATGATGGACTACAAGCCGCTGCTGGGACTCCTCACAGGAGACAAACAAACACCCACCTACATGTCGCCCAGGATGACATGCTGGGCCATCTTCCTCGCTGGCTACTCATATGAGCTGATACACAGACCCAGCAAGACCATCTGCAACGCCAATGCCCTCAGCAGATGCCCCATCCAAGAGCCAGTGGAAGACCCGGCACCCACTCTCGGACTGTTCCATATTGATGATGACCAGTTGTGCCCAGTTTCATCCACCACCATTGCAAACCACACCCAAAGAGAAAAAACCCTCAGGCAAGTCATGTCCTGGACCTTGAGGGGCTGGCCAATGGGGAGAGTGGGCGAAAAGTTCAGTACGTTCGTTCGGAAACAACAAGAACTCTCCACAATGAAAGGATGCCTCCTCTGGGGCGACAGGGTGGTGATTCCCCACACCCTAAGAAGAAGACCTTGGAGACACTGCACAGCGGGCATCCTGGCATTGTCAGGATGAAGGCCCTGGCATGGAGCTATGTCTGGTGGCCAACGCTGGACAAGGACATTGAGGAATGGATCACCAGATGTGACCCATGCCAGGAGGTGAGACTGGCGCCACCGCAAGCTCAGCCAACAGAGTGGGAGACACCCAGCAGCCCATGGTCGAGAATCCACGTCAATTTCGCAGGACCAATAGATGGCAAGTCTCTCCTCATCGTGGTGGATGCTTTCTCAAAATGGCTGGAAGTAATCGCGATGCCCACCACCACAACGGAGGTCACCATCAGGGCACTCCGCCGGCTGTTCACCACGCACAGCCTTCCAGACATCCTGGTTTCAGACAATGGCCCCCAGCTCACTTCCAAGACCATGGAAGCATTCTTAGCAGAGCTGGGCATTAGGCATGCCCTCATCGCCCCTTACAGGCCGGCAGGAAATGGGCAAGCGGAGAAAATGGTGAGACTCACCAAAGACACACTCACCAAAATGGGCGCAGGAGACTGGCAGGAGAAAATTGATAAGTTCCTGTTCGCCCAGCACATCACTCCGCACACCACCACAAAGAAGAGCCCGGCAGAGCTCCTGATGGGGAGAAGACTACGATCACCTTTGGATCGGCTACACCCCCAGTACAATCCGCAGTGCCAATAAAACAATTCCCAGCCGCTACGGACTCTTGGAATCGGAGATCGGGTCTTCACGCTAAATTTCCAGGGCCCTCTGAAGTGGCTGAAAGGACTGATCAGGAGAGTGACCAGCCCGAGGTCATACGAAGTGAAGCTGGATGACAGACGAACCTGCAGGCGACACATCGACCAGCTCCGGAAAAGGTGGAGGGGAGTTGAGGAAGACCAGACAGACGAGATAGGCCTGCGCCACCCCGGCGAGGTAGACTTCCACCACCCCAACAAGGTAGGCCTACACCACCCCGGCGAGATAGACTTCCACCACCCCGACGAGGTAGGCCTACACCACCCCGGCAAGGTAGACTTCCACCACCCTGACGAGGTAGGCCTACACCACCCCAACGAGGTAGGCCTATACCACCCCAACCGAGTCGACCCTCACCACCCCGACGAGGAGGGCTGCCTCTGCGGCGAGAGGGACCTGCACCTGCCAGGCGAGGGAAACCCGCACCACCCCGACGACGCCAGTGACCACCGCCACCCCAGCAGGGTCGGCTGGCGAAAAACACCGCATCAACCGAAGCCACAGCTGCAGGGACACCCCGCCATGCCAGTCTGCCAGGGGCCTGGAGCGCAAGCCAAAGAAGGGAGGAAAGAACCCAAGGACCTACCGTGGTTCAGCTGCCCAGCCCGGGTCCAAGGTGAACTTCAGCGGCCAAGTCTCCATCATCCCGGCCAGGGAGAGGGACTCCGCCACCCACGGGAAAATCCAACAACCCCAACCAGAGGCGCTAGGCAGGGCCCAGCACTCAACGGCCGAGTTCCAGGCGATTCCATGTCAGGAACTGGAGAGGGCAGGAGCCCAACCCGTCCCGGTTCAACAACGAAGCAAGAACTGAACCGTGCAGTAGGGCTAGTAGACGCCCCGCCTACCTGCGCGACTACGTGACCTAAGTCAGCCACGGATTGACAGACTGAGAACTAGGAGGGGAGGGGTGTTGTGTCCTTATATGGGCATCCACCGGTGGTTGGCTAATCCACCGGCGGGAAATTTGAATGGATGTCATTGGCCAGCTAGCTTGCTGGAGCTGTATATAAGGAGGGCTCGGCAGCTCAGCCAGCAGTTCCACATGAGCTGAATAAAGTGCTGAGTCACGTCTTCTTTTCCCTGCGCCAGTCTAACAGAATGGAAGCTATCTTTTTCTTTGCCTGTGCAGTCTCTCTGCAGTTTATCTTGGTCAAAAAATATTATTGTAGGCCTCTATGTCCTTCCCTCACTCTTATACCCCAGCAAATTGAAAGCAGCCAATCTGAATATCTTTCTAGTACTGGTAGTCCTCGATTTACAACTGGTTGCTTAAAGGCCAGTGAAAGTTATGATGGATGCTGAAAAAGGGATTTACAATCTGGGTTTGAAGTTCAGAGGTTCATTCTCAGGTTTACAGCCATTTGCAGCATCCTGCAGTCATATGACCATAATTTATTACTGGTGTTTACTTCTAGTTTCTAGCAAAAAAAATGCCCCATAGTGAACAATGGATTCAGTTAATGACCAACAATATGATGACCCACTTTATGACTGTCATGACTTGCATCCAAAATTATGGGTTCAATTACTGTTGTAAATTGATGATTACCTATACTTTCCTGCTTCCCTGGACTTAATACTTCTTTACTCCTATTGTTACCTTAATGGTTTCTGGATGTGTCCTCCATAATTATCTCAGTGACTCCTTACACACCAGTTTATACAGATAATCCTTGATTTACAACAGTTTGTTTAGTAATGTTTGACGTTACAACAGCACTGAAAAAAAGTGACTTATGACCAGTGGTGAAATCCAATTTTTTTTTAACTACCAGTTCTGTGGGTGTGGCTTGGTGGGCATGGTGTGGCTTGGTGGGTGTGGCTTGGTGGGCATGGCAGGGGAAGGATACTGCAAAATCTCCATTCCCACCCCACTTTGGGGTGGTATTTGCCGGTTCTCCAAACTGGTCAAAATTTCTGCTACTGGTTCTCCGAACTACTCAAAATTTCCGCTCCCGGTTCTCCAGAACCTGCCAGAACCTGCTGGATTTCTTATGCTTATGACTGGTTTTCACACTTGAGACTGTTGTAGCGTCCCCATGGCCACATGATCAAAATTTGGATGCTTGGCAACTGGTTTATATTTATGACTATTGCTGTGTGTCCTGGGCTCATGTAATCAGCTTTTGTGACCTTCTGACAAGCTAAGTCAATGGAGAAACCAGATTCACTTAACAAATAACTTAACAACTGCAGTGATTCACTTAACAACTGTGTCAAGAAAGATCATAAAATGGGGCAAAACTCACTTAACAACTGTCTTGCTTAGCAACAGAAATTGTAGGCTCAACTATGGTTGTAAGCAGAAGATTACTTGCATAATTAATATTGTGTAATACAAATAGAAAAACTATTAATTTGTTTTTTCCCCCTGTAAGCTGGCATGAATCTCAATGGATTCGGTGACCTACAAACCTAACAAAAAAAATAAGCAAACAAGAAAGCAACAAGTTTTAAAACTTAGAAGATCTGATTTTAAAATTATAATGTTCCCACTTCCTCCTCCTCCAAGAAATAGAAGCTTTAAATCAGAACAATGACGTATGCAAATGTGCACCTTTCAATACTGCTGTGTTCGTGAAGTCCAGTAAATAATGATGAAATAGAAAGTGGGCAGATCAAGTAAATAAAGCTCAATTACAATCTGTAACAATCTGTCTAGTTGAATGGAAGGTTACAATAGGTTTACAATCGGACACTTAACAGAAAATGTTTTGCATCTGCTATGCTATTGTGGATTACACAAGCCTTAGCAATTTTTTTTTTATTTTTAAAAAAGAAGACATAATGTGAAAAATAGTTATTGTAATTGCCAGGAACACTTTCAATAAATAATATAGGCATGTCTAAAATTTGTAAACCAGTTAATGGATTGATATCTTGCAATTAGATAACAAAACATTAATTTTTCAAGGGGAAGGTTATTGCTTGCCCTCATTTCTTTCTTTTCTCTCCTAACCCTTTATGAACTGGAGCCGAAAATTAGTGATACCCATTAACTTTCTCTATAATTTTTTTCTTAGATTTGATGAATAGGGGGAAAAAATCCCATATCAGATCTTATTTAACACTTAGCTTTTACGGGAATACAACTGATTTTAAACTGCTGGATTTTTGAAGAATTATATAGTTGGAAGAAAGCTCAAACTCCCTGTTTGCTGCAGGTTCTGCTAAAGCATTTCAGACAGATGGCTACTAAACCCTTCTTGGAACATCTCCATTGAAGGAGAACATATCACTTCATGAGGCAATCTATTCTATTAGTTGACAGTTCTTACAAATGAAAATTCTTCCTAATAACTAACCTGATTCTATTTCCCTATAGTTTCAACAGTAGTTCTATCCTGACCCCCAGAAAAAACAAGGTACAAGTCTACTCACTCTTTAATAGGACAACCTTTTAGATGTTTAGAGACTGCAATCATATTTCCCCATGGAAGATCTCTTCTCAAAGCTAAATATACCCCATTCCTTTGACCATTCTTTATAGGACTTGACTGTAGAGAGGTCAGTCCTTTCACCATCTTTCTAGCTCTTCTTTGACTTTGTTCCAATTCCTTTTTAGACTGAAGATCCCAGAAGTCAACACTATATTCCAAATAGGGCCTGATTGAGGCAAAGAAGAATAGGACAATTTCTTACTATAAACCAGATTCTCTGCTCTTGTTAACATATCCCAAAATAGCATTTTCCTTTTAGCAGCTGCATCATACTGTTGATCATGTCCAACTTGTGATCATCTAATACACCCAGATCCTTTTCACATGCCAAGTAAGGATTTCTTATTCTATGCTTGTGCCTAGAATCCAGAACAGAGTCCTATGATATCCTACTCAATGCTACTCTGCAATTTGATGTGAAGAGAATGATTTATGAATATTTTCTTGGTGTGATCACTCAGCCAATTATAAATCCATTTACTAGGTACATCATCTAGGTAGCCCATATTTAATCATTTTATTAATGAGGATCTCATGAAAGATCTCATGAATGCTGTACTGAAGTCAAGTTATGCTCTCCCCCAAACTATTAAGATAATAAGTCTGTAAAAGGGTGATAATTACTTAGGAATAATTTGTTTGGTACATATCCATGTTGTTTCTTGTTAATTTGTTGTGGTTGTTGATATTGTTATGTAAACATTTAATCATTTTTTTTAGACAGTTAAAGGTGCAAACTAAGAAAAAAACAACTATAGAATAGAATAAAAACATTATAGGAAGCATAGATTATTTTTATGTATATCACAACTTGCTGACACATCCAGTAGTGTCTATTCCTCCTGAATACATTGTAGTGTTCAAGGATTATTCCAATCATGTGTGCAACCCCACCAAGTTTCAATGATGTCTGATGTCATATTTGTCCTCTTGGGTTAGGATTTCAATTTCTCCCTTTGTTTCCCATACTCTGTGTATTGCTATAAAACATCTGAGATTGTGAGTAGACACTTCTCCCCCACCCCTAAAATTGTTGTAGATTTCAGCCAGTCTACTGTTGTGCCTCACGCTTCATCACCTATGTTTTGGTATATGGACTTCACTTTTACAAAATGAGATACACATTATTAACATAATTTCACATTACCAATGAGCTGAAATAAATCCCCCATTTTTGTGAACTCTGGAAGATATTGTTTAAAATATATTTATTTACAAAACTGTAGAGAAATTCAGGTTAAATATAAGAGGGAAATATCTGAAGGAAGCAAATCATGAACAAGAATGATTAAACACTACCCACTTTGATTTCAAACACATTTGTGTTTTAACTGATTTGGAACCAATATAAATATTTCTTATGGCAATAGTTACTTTGTGCCAATCAGGGATGGGTTCTACTTACCTTTACTACCAGTTCGCATCGTGCCCGTGTGCACATGCGCAAATCACCTATGATGACATCTGGGTCAGTGAGCGGAGCCTCCCGCTGGTTTTACTACCGGTTCTTGCAAACCGGTCCGAACCGGGGGCAACCCACCACAGGTGCCAATGTACCTCCACCAAATACATCTCAGCATGAGCAAGAATTCGGGAGAAAATATGAGTCCAGGGCAAATTTCAGTTTAAAGGCATTGCTTTTTAGCATTCACATTCCTCCTAAAGTCCTCATGGATTATTATCATAGGAAACCCTCTGTCCATATCTCCCTTACCATTCAAGAGTGCCAGAAGCTGCTGCATCATAAATTTCCCCAGCAGTTGTTACTGCTATAGAACAGACAGCTTCATGGTCAACACTATAATTTGGGTATCTGTTTCATGCCCCCATTTGCTTGCTGGCACTGGCCATAGCATTGTTCTGCACTGGCTTGATTCAGACACAGTCACCCCAAGTAATTTTACCAGAACAATTATATGTATTTACCAAAACAATGTCGACTGGCGGCCCCCAGGTGGAGAGCCTTCTCTGTGGGGGCACCTACTATCTGGAATGAGCTCCCCCCAGAGATACGGAGGATCCCGGATCTACGCATCTTCCGTCGCGCTCTCAATACTTTTTTATTCCATCAAGCCGACCTGGCCTAAATCTTTCCCCTTTAAAATGTAAATTTTAATTTGTTTTTAAAATTATTGGGTGTTTTAAATTTGTCTCGGCCAAATTGTTTAATTCAGTTTTATTCTGTTTTTAAATTTTGTATTTATGTGTTTTATTCTGTGGCTGTTCACTGCCCTGAGTCCTTCGGGAGTAGGGCAGTATATAAATCCAATAAATGAAATGAAATGAAATGAATTATTGGGACTAATAATAGTTCACACTTTTTTATCCAATTAGCAAAACCCTTCTAGATATAGAACTACATTATTCTTTTTATTATTGTTATTTTAAAAGTTCCCTTTTCCCAAGGTAAATTATTGGATCACTGTAAAATTTGGCTACATGGAAATCTTTTAAATCATCCTGAGAATCACTCCTTGTTTCTCATGCACATCCAGTTACAATTTCTACTGGAGTAATTACAAGCTGAAAGGAACCGCATCAAACACATACAGAGAGGCAAAACAAAGAAGGACTAGTAAATAAAGCCAAAGAAAGACCTATAGTTATACTTCTGCTTTTATCTCTTAACCACCTAATAGAACTGTAGTGAGTTTGGGTCTGGCATTGAGTACAAGATTTCACCTTCTTTGATGTGGCTTTTCCCCTCAAAGCCATAAAAATGCAGGGAGAACCAAACCAAGATATCACACCTCCATAAGTGTCTCTGGGCTTACTGTAAGATTCCACTGCTTCTTCCAAATGACCACAGCCACTAATAGGTCCCAGCTCACCAAGATGCCTGGACAATGAATAAGAAAGAGAGAGGGGACGCTATGACTCAGCCTCCCAAATGTTTAACAGTCTTGACTGAGGAAGATCTCAAACTGCAATGGGGAAGGAGAACAGAAGGGAAGGGGAAGAGGAAGGGAGGGGAGGGGAGAGGAGAGGAGAGGAGAGGAGAGGAGAGGAGAGAAGAGAAGAGAAGAGAAGAGAAGAGAAGAGAAGAGAAGAGAAGAGAAGAGAAGAGAAGAGAAGAGAAGAGAAGAGAAGAGAAGAGAAGAGAAGAGGCTGGTAGAGTAATTATAATTCTTTAAGAGCAGTCCATAAATACATATAAACAGCTCCATCTTTGAACTCCAAACTATGCAAACTGATTTGCAAGTATTGTTAAGCCAAGTTTTAAAACCAAGGTTTGTTGAACAAATATCACATGTGGTATATGGATTTATAGTACTGTTATGCTAAATTTAAAACAACTAATCCTCATGACAAAACAGTCAAAGGATATTATAGCAAATTTACAAATCAGGGTCACTTCACATCCTGTCAAGACAAAGGCATCAGCAAAAAAGTAGCAGCTCATCAAGAGCTCAGGATACTTCTGGCATTTATTGCTTGGCTGGGCTTGGAGAAAGACGGCGGTGCATCCATCAGGTAATCAGTCAGTCAGTCAGTCAGTCAGTCAGTCAGTCAGTCAGTCAATCAATCAATCAATCAACCAATAAGATTTCTATGGCCACTCATTTTAGAGCACAAATCTGGATACCACCGCAACAATAAAACCATAAAACCTTATGATTTGCATAAAATAATAGTGATATATCCAGGCGAAGTCAGCCAGCAGTTTTATGCATGTGGAGATTATCTGACAGAAAATATATCTTCTCTAATGTAACAATTGCATTGGTACAATGCATATTACTGTATATCAGATCAGGACCTTAGTTAAATGATACTTTAAAATTCTATTTAATCCACAGCTATTAAAAAAAGTTTCTCTTGAATGTAGCACAATTGGGAGAATATTCATTCATCTATCAAACAGAAACATCTTTTCTTGCTCCAAAGATAACTTCGAGTGGTATGAGAGGAATTTAGTAGGAAAAGTTTTTCTCACTGTGGAGAATGCCATTCATTCAAATGCTCTTCTTCTTCTTCCGTATACAAAATAACATGTATTCCAACACTAGGCCATTTAGAGCTTTAAAGGTGATAACCTGTTCCATTAATTGCACTTACAATTGTATTTGCGTGACTTACGGAAGCAGAGATGTTTTGGGGAAGGGTTCTGTAACACATTTATTTATTTAGCATATGGCTGGTCACACACAATATTAAAATACTTCATTTTTACAGGTTAAAACAATTAAAACAATTAAAAAAAGAGCAGTAAGAAAACCTAAGAGGAAAACAGAAATAACATTTCAGAGTTTAATGTCGAGTTTGGAGATCCAGTCAGTAGCTGTCATTGTTACGCAGAGGAAGTCCCTAAAATCTCCTGGATACCTTCTGTTAGAGCATTTCCTCACTATATGTTGGATAGTCTGTCGGGGGCCCCCGCAATCGCATTGTGCTGAAGGTGTCTTTCCCCATTTATACAAGGAGTCAGCACACACCCCATGAGTCATTCTAATTCTATTGTATGTCACCCATATGTGTTGGGGTAGATTAAATCCTGGAGGTATACTATTAGGATTAATATGCTTAGAAATATCTTGGGGGGAACAGCTACTCCACACTTCCATCCACTTTTGTGTGGTGTTCTGTAACACAATCCAGATGGTTCAAGTAAGAGAGACAATCTACATTCTTTAGAGCATTATGTCAATGCAATATTAGGGAATATTAGGAGAGTATTTCTAGTTTACATAAAGGAAAATGGTAGAGTAAGGATGAAAAGAAAGTGTGGGAAAGGAGAATGAGGGCCAAATAAATGCCATACATCAGTAGGAAGAAATGTGGTTACATATGAGATCATGTGCTTTGATTCAATGTTGAGTAATTCACTACTGTATTAATGAGGGACATTTGATTTCTTCTTTCATTTGTATTACAAGTTTTGAGATGCTGAACTATCCTAGAGGACAAACTATTGAAGCAGTAAACCAAAGCAGAATTTAGGAATTTTGACTATTTGCACAGCATGGAAGAGAGTTCCTTAGACATCCATTTGGAATGTTATTACCATAAAGAGACTGATGTTTTTTTTTCTTTTTTGTCTATCTTGCAATTTCTCCATATTTCATTAAGAATATACTTAGGGCAAGTCTAAGAGTGTGAGCCTTTTATTGATGAAATCCCTACTAATGTTAGCCAGAATGGGTCTTTCTTTCTTTCTTTCTTTCTTTCTTTCTTTCTTTCTTTCTTTCTTTCTTTCTTTCTTTCTTTCTTTCTTTCTTTCTTTCCTTCTTTCTTTCTTTCTTTCTTTCTTTCTTTCTTCCTTCCTTCCTTCCTTCCTTCCTTCCTTTCTTTCTCTCCCTCCTCTTTCTTTTCTTTTTTGCTACAGAAATTTCTGAATATCTGAGGTGAGAGGTAAAACACCCCCTTTTTCCATGAAATGTATGCATGCGTATATTTATACACATTAAGGACTAGAACATCTTATCTTTTTATCCAACTTCTAGACATATAAAATATACCAAATTTCTAGACGTATAGAACACTCTGTATTCTAATGCTGATTCATAGTCTCTTTTCCTGCCTTATCTTTCAGAGACCCACTTAACAGCTTCTCTTCAACTTTAATCTTCCTCTGGTCAAAATTGAACAGAGATATGAAAAAGAACAAAACAACCCCCCAAAAACCTGGCTTAAGGCATTCATCTGCTTCTTTGCTCTTGCAGACCACGTGGCGGTCTCGTGTGAATTCATTTGAGGTTGAACTCTCAATTACCTGGAGGAGAGGCAGATATGACTCACTGACCCATCAGAAGTGGTTTAAGGAGAGCTTGATGAAGCTGACCAGGTTAGGCCTGCTGGATGTCATTCAATATGTGGCTAAGAATCTTGAGCCCTTTAAGCCTCCAAGCTGGCTGGGCTACATTTTTTTTTAAAATGGAAATCCCCGTGTTTATTAATCAAGGGGGACCACAAGCAAATTCAATACTGAAATTGAGTTTGTTGATGTGGATAACAGTGGCAGCGGTGTTCTTCGTGCAGTCAAACCTTCAGCTAGAAGATCCATGTAGGCTGCTTTTAAGAAAGAAAAATTAAGCAGCAACCAGACTCCATCACACCAGGTACAGTGTGCACAAGCGAAGGATTGCTTTCTTTCATTCTTTAGCGTGTGAGTTTTGCCACACTAAAGGAATGCCGCAGGAAAGGGATACGTGATAACATTTACAAGGGCAAAGCAAAGCAGGTAGAAAATGGTCTGCTTTCCTATTTTCCTCTTTCGTCCCCTTCCTTCCCCCCCACCCCCCGTTCTCCCTACACACCTCAGTCCCATGCAAATCCAGCTTCCCCCTGGCAAAAATGTGCTTTCCGATGCTGCTGCCAGACCTCAGAAATGTATATTGCCGTCCTGGCCCCATTCGGGGAAACGGAGAGTGCCGTGCTCAACCGCTTCTCCTCATAGAGGGCCCCCTCATTTCTCCCTTTCATCTGAAAGGGGCCGGGGAGGAGGGGGAGAAAGAGACCATTCCACTTTCGGCCCAAATCCAATAACTATTGAAGTAAAAAAGAAAAGATTCCCATCAATTTCAATGGGCCCTGGGTCAGGGCCTTTAATCTTTATTCCAAGATTAACCACATATGAAGAAGGTCAGCTGTGAAGGGGGAAGAAAACCCCAACTATTCAGGCTTTCAGCCCCCCGATCATTTCATAGCCTACAGAGAGCCCATCAAAATCTCCTTGTCTATGTTGCTTTTGAGATCTCCTCTTAGTATGCATGGAGGCAGATGGGAAAAGGGGCATAAAGGAGGGTGAGCAGGCATCTTCGGCTAAAAACACAGAAACCTTCACACTACCATTTGCCATGACACAAGGAGGGGAGAAGTTGCAACTCTCTCTCTCTCTCTCCCCTCTTTCCCTTCTCCTCTTAAGCTGGTATTGTGAAGCAGCAGCAGCTCCGTGCCAGCCCGGCTTTCAGTCTCTGATCTCCCTCTGCTCTCATTTGGGGCTGCCTGTATTTGCACTGCTGGCTCCAAAGCAGGTGGTGGGAGACTATGGGAAAACATGTTTACACACTCATTGCACGTCATGGCAAATAGTCTTGTAAAAAGGGCCTGTGCCTCTGTAACAGCTGCTTGAAAGGCAAGGGGGACACAGAGATACCTCTTGCCAGGGGAAACAACCAAAGGACTCGGGGACCAACTGAATGGCATGAAGAGGGAAGAATAAAAACAAAGCACTGAATGACAACCTGTATGCAGAGCTCTCTAGATCCCAATCGACACACACGCATACACACATATCCACAATGCCTCTTCTATTTTGGGTAAGCAGGCTGAGCTGAGGATTTTCAATTTTCGTCTCCTAAGTATAGCAAGGAAGAACTTCTTAATCCTGAAATTTGCCCAAATTCTCTTCTTTGCCAAGCAATTCATCATCTCAGTTTTTTGCATCTATTTGTTATTATCTTCAAATAAGATCGTATCATTCTTTAGACATAACCAAAACATCCAATATGACAATAGTGACTCCTCTCTTAGAAGTGATTGTATTGCTCTCTTAGTAGCCATTGGTTTCTGTCCCTGATTTTGTTAAATGCAGAAAGGAGGAATGGGAGCTGGAAAGGAAAAAAAAACTGTAGTTTTCCAGGGTGCATGGAATTCCACCATGGCAATATTGTCTTTGTTTCTTAAGCCATCTAGTTTTAGAGGCCATTCTGATTTATAGTAGACACAGGTCTCCATGAGAGCTAAGAGGAAAGTGACTAAAAGTGTGTTAGGACATCACAGTGCAAATTCTGTGGCTTATATACTTGCAGCAGATGTTGGGACACAAATATGAAAGGCGATGGTTTAAGTTATGATGTCACAATGCCTGTTTGTCGTTTTTTTTTTCATCTTGATGTCTATTAGCAGATGCTTAAGACCACTGAAGCAGTGGTGAATTTCAACCATTGTTACCACCGGTTTGCTTCATGCACGTGCTTCGCGCACGCTTCGCAAGTGCTGTGCATTCAGAACAGCTGAGACACGGCAATCCGTTCTGCCGCGCCTTTCAGCTGGACTAAAAACGACCAAATATAAGGTATGTATAATGCAGGGGCAGGCAGGAGGGCCAAGCTAACCGTCAGAGAGAACCGGTTCGCTCACAGCTCGCCATCGCCATTACCGGCTTGCCCGAACCGGGCCAAACCAGTAGAAACCCACCACTGCACTGAAAGTGTTCTCCCTCTGCCTAAAGCTTTCTAAAGAGGGTTCTTACCATTAACATGGTTCTTCTGCAACTTCAATTCCCTGGAGCAGCAAAAATAGGGTTTTAAACTTTTTCTGGACACTATAAGGAGAATTATTCCCTCCATTGTTTATATTTTTGGAGCAAAATATATTCTTTTTGCTAATCTCCCAAAAGCTCAATATGTTTGGATCTAATTAACACCTGGATAGGAGATTACAGGAAATCCTGGCCAAGACTAGACTGGGGAGGAAGCATCTTCCTGTATCCATATCCTAGAGACTCCTAGTCTCTAGGAGTCTACCTCAACTTAAAGAAGACTGTATCTCCATCCTATTCTATATGCACACATCACATGAAGTTAGAAGTCTCACAGGTTTCTTGGTACTTCTCAGCTAGAACAGTGAGGTTGATAAAGATTTTCCTCCTTGAGCCTCAATTACTATATTAGAGGGTCCTTTAGCCCACCCCTGTCCTATATGCTATCAGCTCAACCATCTGGATCAGGTTTCCGTGGCACAGCTTTGTTTTTATCTGTTTGCTTTGCTATTATGTTTTATTCCTCATCAGAGTTCTCTGCTGATTAACTCCTGTGATGAATTTCTGGAAGAGTCTCCTGGTTGTGATTCCCCTGTTTGCTTTGGACTTACTTTTCCCTAAAGAGAATGATCACTCCACTGGGGCCATAATTCTGAAACTCAGTTGCTTAACTTACTTTTAACCTAACTATTTGACTAGGCCTTTGATCTACCAATACCTATCTGTTTTAATGATAGGTGTATGATTCCCTCAATTTCTATACGAGGGTGTAAAACCCCTATATTCATTATATTCTGTTATTAGTACAATCTCTCTCATTATGATTGCTATTAATATCAATCATATTTCATACTTAGTTGACTCAAAAACCATTATTCACAGGCATACCTCTATAACTACCACCACCACTCCAGCAAATTCCAGACAATTTTTGAGCTATGGGAAGATCACCATCATGTTCTCCTTCCATTCCTCAAAATTGAACACACTCCATTCCTTCACACCTGTGTCTTGTACTTATGACTGCCTTCATTGTCCCTGCCTAAATCCATTCCATTTGCATCTAGAAAGTTTCACTCTAATGAATGACAGAAGAAAACCCTGAAATCCCAATGTGGCCCTAGCTGAACATTTTGCTCTGTACTAAAGTTTTATCCCCAGATGCCGTCCAGCTAGAAGGCAAGGAAAAATAATAATAAAAAAACCTTCCTCATCTTCTCTGTGGGAGCCCCTGCCCTGTGGAATGAACTGCCCCTGGAAATGCGTAAGATCTCCGACCTCCGTGTATTTCGCTGTGCCCTCAAGACCCTGTTGTTCCGCCAGGCTGGGCTACCAATGTAATGATTTTTAAATTGGGTGTTTTAAATTTTGGGTGTTTTAAATTTGAGCCGGAATTATTTAATAATTTTAATTATTTTTAACTGATGTCTGTCTTTGTGCTTTTGTGCTTTTAATAGGCTGTACACCGCCCTGAGTCCTTCGGGAGAAGGGCGGTATAGAAATAAATTTATTTATTTATTTATTTATTATTTATTCCATATACTCAGGTTACAATGTGCATGTTGTTGTTCGTTGCAAAGTCATTTCTGACCCATTGAGACTCCATGGACAATGTTCCTCCAGGCCTACTTGTCCTCTACCATCCCACAGAATCCATGTAATCTCACGCCAACTGCTTCAGTGACTCAATCCAGCCACCTCATTCTCTTTCATCCCCTTCTTATTTTGCTCTCAATCTTTCCCAGCATTAAGCTCTTCTCCAGTGAGTCTGGTATACATAGTAATAGCATAAAATCAATTAGGATAAAATTTCCCAGCATTGCTTGCTTCTGGGGAGATGCTTTTCTTCTGGGGAGGAAAGCTATGGCAAACCTAGACAGCATACTAAAAAGCAGAGACATCACTCTGCCAACAAAAGTGCGAATAGTCAAGGGTATGGTTTTCCAAGTTGCAATGTATGGCTGTGAAAGTTGGACCATAAGGAAGGCTGAGCGCCAAAGAATTGAGCCCTTTGAATTATGGTGCTGGAGAAGAGACAATATGTATAATGGGTCTCAAAACTGCAAATCTGTTTACCTGATTGCAGATAGCCCCCCCAAAAAGACTGTAAATAGATTGCCCACTCTTACTTTAATGAATGTAAATCAAAATATCTCAGTATGCAATTAGGCTAATTATTTTAAAACCGATTTAAAGCATTTTCTCTCAGGGAAACTTTACCCTGATGACTACATTCTTTCAGTTTGTTAGCAATATCGTAGAAATGGTTCCTTGAAGACACCTTCTCTTTCCATTGTTAGTCAACACCCTGGGATTCTCAGTGCCCCAACAAAATACTAACTAGAGCTAATTCTGCTTAGCTTTTCCAACATCAGTGAGATTCACTTAGGTGCTGCACCAGCAGAAGTGTACCATACAAGTAAGTTTTCTTAGACCCCTATAATAAAACCCATTTTCAAGCAGGGTGATGAATGACAGCAATAAAAGAAATTTGTCATAATACACATTAAGAATGTGTTTAAAAATGAAAATGCAGGAAAAAATGTAGAAGCTTGACATGCCCCTAATATATTAGTACAACAATGAAAATATTCATAGAACATGAAAGTATTCATTTGTCATGTTATAAAAATAATGTAGCACACTTCCCCATGTAGCCTTGGACATCTCCAATTACCCAAAGAATATTTTCATCCTGAGAACATTTAGTCAGGAAAACAGGCTAATTAAGGTTTTTTTAAAAAGGCTAACTTAGTTTAGCAGAGATGTTTTGTTTTATTTGTACACACACAAAACACGATTCATCAAAATGTGGCTTGTGCTTTTCACTCTTATGTTAAAATCAGGAATTCATCGATAAATTAAAACTAAGATCTGTCTCCAAAATGTGAGTTGAAAAATTAAATGTGATCTATTTTAGCATTTGGGCATCTCATAATTACATGGAGCTTCCTCATTTGGTAAAAGTGCTTCTGTGTCATGCCTGGTATCTTGAAATAATTGTGCACAAATAGTTGTGGTGTAACTATTCAGAAAGATCTAGTTTGCTAAATAACATCTTATAGAAAGATGTAAATAAGGTCATGAAGTGGGTATGACATTTAACGCCACCTACTGGAGCTTTATCCTTATTTTATTATTCAAGAAAGATTTTGATTTCTACTTTTGGCATTGAGAGATGAGGAAGGTCTAGGACCTATAGTGTTTCAGTGCTGGATCTCCAAATTCTAATGCTGCGATAGCAAACTTAGCATTTACATCTGGTTTACAAGTTCTCTTTGCCTGTCAGATCCAAACCAGAGTGGAATGGGTTTGGAAAACAACAGTAATTTATTGCATGACTTCAGCATTTCTCTTTTATACAAAGTTGGAGAAGCATTTTTTTTTAAAAGCAAAATCAGCTTGTTCTTCAGCTTGGAAATAGGGACAAAAACAGAAGAAGCGTGCTAAAGAAAAAGTTAACTCTTTGCTTACTTGAGTCAGACAGCACTGTGTTAATAGTGTCTGTCGCTACAGGAAATAGAATGATTTGACTTAATTCAAATATGAGAAACTTAGCACCCAGTATCTTCTGATAGAGTCATATTGACTGGGGAAATTTTCACTTAAGCAAGATATGGAGTGGGGTGGTAGAAAAAGAAATTTCTCAGCATAAGGAAATATTAGGTGGGGAATTATTTCAAAGTTGATACCCAATATTATTGGCCTTCTTCAGTAGTAAGCTGGTTTTGGCCATTTAGGATAATCAATAGGCTTTTAAAACTGCCTTTATCCATTAAATCATTATATGTGGTAAGATGGGCAATAAATTTTATAAATAAATAAATTGCAAATAAATCAAGATAAGCAATAAACTACCTTTTCCTCCCAAAGAAATATGACAAATTGGCAAGTATAAATTTACATTCTAATTAATAAATTAAACTGGTGACTGACAGTTTTCAAGGATAGAAAAAATATGTAGAAATGTGGATGAGGATCAAATGTAGTAGATATGTACTCTAATTGCTTCTTAAAAACTTCAGAAGGATGTAGTTTTCCAGCTAATAAATGACAGATGGTGAGAATTTATAGTGTCGTTTGCCTTAGAGCAAAAACAAAATTGAATGCCTTGCTAGAATTAGGGTGCTTGAGGAAAGAATTTGTTGTGAATTCTGATGCAAATTGACCTAGTATGTATGTATGTATGTATGTATGTATGTATGTATGTATGTATGTATGTATGTATGTAAGTGTGTGTGTGTGTGTGTGTGTGTGTGAGAGAGAGAGAGAGAGAGAGAGAGAGAGAGAGAGAGACTGTGAGTTCTAATCTTGCCTTAGCCCTTAGCCCTGAAAGATGGCTGGGTGAGGAAAGTAAAGGCCAAAGTGGTCACAGTAGTGGTAGGAACACTTGGGCTTGTGACTCCTAAGCTGTGAGAGTGGTTCCAACAGACCCCAATAATATATTACTAATGCTTCTGTTCTGGTCTTTAATGTTAAATATGAGTAAAGTATTTATTCCATTCTAATCAATGCTGTTAATCCATCTGGATCCATCTGGACTTAAGAAAATCAAAATTACCGTGACTGGTTTTTTTGTCAAGAATACCCTTCTAGAATTTTATTTCGCCTGTTTTTCCATATTCTGTGGTTTCTAATGTTACTGGAATGGCTCAAGAGCAAATTCTCAGTCGAATGATGCTACTCTAGATTTTATCATTTAATGGAGGAAGAAACTGAAGAGATCTATATTCTGATGTCATACTAGAGAAGCAGCCAGTTAAAAATTCTTCCAATATAACTTCTTTAAACGGTTCATATTTGTGTGGTGATTTACATGAAACTGGAAAATTGCAAAAGTTATGTACACGGCACTTAAATAAAAGATGCAAACATGGCAATATTCCTAAATTTGAGGCCACGGAAAATGTATTTGTTGTCATCCTTTTGACTGATTGATCTCTCCCTCCCTGTCTCCCTCCCTCCCTTCCTCCCTCCCTCCCTCCCTCTCTCTCTCACTCACACACACAGACACACAGACACACACAGAGAGGGGGGGAGAGAGAGAGAGGGAGGGAGGGAGGGAGACAGAGAGAGATTCTTGAATTAGAAATAAAGGAGAATAATAGCAATAGCACTTAGACTTATATACCACTTCATAGTGCTTTACAGCCCTCTTTAAGCATCTTACAGAGTCAGCATATTGCCCCCAACAATCTGGGTCCTCAGTTTACTGACCTTGGAATGATGGAAAAGGTAGACCGAAGGGTTAATCAAGCTTGAGCCAATCAGAATCGAACTGCTGGCAGTCAGCAGAATTAGCCTGCAATACTGCATTCTAACCACTGAGCCATCATGGCTCATTAATCTACATGGTTAATAGGTTGCACCTTCTTCTGAATGAATAACTTGAAGAAATCTATGAGAAAGTGGTCTGAAAGCATTTCAGCTAAAGGTATTTTTCTGGGTCTTATACCCAATAGTCAAAATGTAAATTTCAGCTAAGATAAGAAAAAAAAGGTGAGGATGGATGGATGGATGGATGGAAGGAAGGAAGGAAGGAAGGAAGGAAGGAAGGAAGGAAGGAAGGAAGGAAGATGCAAACCTAAGAAAATACAAGCAGTTAAGATCTCCTCTACACTAATAATTTTCTTTGGCATTGATACTCTTGGTTTACTCCCTTATATCATATTAATTATTGTTGAACTCCAATACCCATCAGGCCTGGCTAAGGATGTGAAATAATGAGATCTAGCCTTATCTGGAGCTCCAGACATAACATCATATTGTTACTCTAAACTGCATAGGCTATTGATTAACACTATTGAACAAACCTACATTTTACGCTTGCATTCTTACAAATACACTTGCATAGAAAAAGAAAAACGGATGGATAAGAACATCTCTATCCAAAAATTTCTATCCAAAATATGATTTCTAATACTGAAACACAAGCTTAAAGATGTGTAATACATATGTAACAATTAACTTCAATGTAAATATAAATAACATACAGTTATAATTTTACTTGGTGTGGTAAACCAGTTATAATTCCACTTCCACTTAACTGCAGAAGAGTGATGGCTAGCCGGTAGCCAGTAGTGAGCCAGTGGGTGCTAGAGTGGTTTTATCAACCACTTCTCTTTTCTTTCTCTCAGAAGATGGAACTCTGTATGTGCTGCAAAGCCTGTCTTGCTTTCTCCAAAGCTAATTTGCTATCCTCAGGTTTCATGCTGTATACCGTCTTTGCCAAAGTAAGATTTCTTTGCCCCTCCAGTTAGTGTTTGCTCCTTGAACAGGAGAGGTTGCCAACATGTTGGGCCCTGACATAATAGCTACATGTTTCAATGTAATGCATCCTGACCCGAAAGAAAGCTCACCAGAAAATAAAGAGAATTGTTTTCAGTCTTGTGCATGTCATTCTGCTGTCACTGTGTCCAAAGCACCCAGAGGAAGATGGAGGAAGGAAAAAGAGAGCTGTTAGGGCAATCTTATGTAGAGTCTAGAATTTGTAGCAGTGTTTTATTTCCCACAAAGAAAGCAGTCTCAGTGTGGCAGAGCAGCAAAGTACATTTGGAAAATCTATGCTTAATTTGGTGGCAGCCAAAGAAACAATTTTGTGATTTACGGTCAGTACAGAATGATTTTTCCAAATGACACAACATTTCTTTGCTATGTTAAGCTTCATTGTTGTTTTGTTTTTTGAATCAACATTCCAATTCTTGGCCCAGGACCACAGACTAAAGGTTTTGATCATTTTAGTGAGAGCTTAAGAGTTCTGTGATGCATGCTGTAATACATTGCTGTAAGATCTATGTTGGCCCCGCACCACCGCAGAATTAATTATTATACTCATACAATATGTTATGATTCCTCCTTCCTCCCAAAACAAATCAAGGCAAGGGCAGAAAAAGTAAAGATTATCATATGGAAGTCCTGTCTGAAACAACCACGAGATGGTGATTGGTAGAGATTCCTCACTTGGCTTGACTGACCATATTAGATATCCTGGTTTAGGCAGGGATCTTTAGAAAAGTTGTCAGCAAATAGGTAGACCTCAACTTATGGCCATAATGGATCCTGTTGATTATGGTCATAAGTGGTAATGGTCATAAAATGAATCACCCACATGACCAACCCAATTTTACAACCTTTTTGGTAGCGGTCAATAAGTGAATGCCATGGTTATTGAGTGAACCAACTGTTTGCTATGAACTGGAAGTTTTATCAAAAACTGGAAGTAAAACTTAGGTTTTGCCAAAAATGTCATAAAGTTCTGTCACATGACTATGGGACACTGAAAATGGGTGTAAATGTGGCCCAGTTGACAAATGCCTGACATGCGGTCATGTATCCATGGGGAGGTGTTGGGCCATTGGAACTTCAGAACTGGGTCGTAAGTACCTTTGGAGAGGTCCTTTGTAACTTCAGCTGCTTGCTAAATCAAGGACTATCCGTAGTTGTAGAGATGTCCTAATCGAGGGCTCGAGAGAGAGTGACTGGACCATAGTCATTCATCTGTTTGAAAGGATTAGAACCTGGGTTTCCTTGTCCCGTATCCTGCTTAATCATAAACTATATAAACTATAACTACTACACCACACTGAAAGGTAGGGGCATATGTATGTGTTTATGTGTGGGGAGGTATGTGCACATGGACACACACACACACACACACACACACACACAATGAAATACAATGTACACTATATGATTATGATAGATAACATAATACATGGGAGGGGGAGTAATAGGGATTGCCTATGTTATCAGGAATGGCAAAGGATTATGACACGGTTGAGTTATTTGTGGAACCAGCTGTGACCAACCATCTTCCTGCCCATCCCACACATTCTGATAGAGTTGGCATACTCTGGGCCCCTCCTGTTAATCAACCTCATTTAATGGAACCCAGAAGGTATGCCTCCTCTGTTGTTGTACCTAGCCTGGGAAACAGCTTGTCCCTGAAATCCCTGGCTTTTCCCCCAGGACCAGAAGCTTAGATGAACCCATTTTAAGTAGTTATTGTGGTTAATTGACTATAGGAATTTATTAGTCATAGATACATGAATAGCTTCTGACTTGATATGTTTTAAATGATGTTTATGTTATATTGTTGATGTCTTTAGCTGGTTGCTAGCCACCCAGAGCTGCATGGTAAGTGGACCACCATGTCATTTGAATAAACAAATGACAATCAAATGGTAGCCACCATATGGATGAGACTAAAATATACAGAAAGCTCAAGCCTTAAACATCTACAATTAGAGTTAACATGGTAATATTTTCCTTACATTTCCTTCAAATCTTTCCACAAAACCTGCCTTTTTCATACTTTTCCCCTTATACCTATGCCATATTGCAAATAGCTCTAATTATATGTAACCACGGTAATAACATTATTTCCTGAGTATCTCTATCTTCTTTTCTGTTATTTCAGTTGTACTTATTTCCAGATTGTAAATCGTCTGAGACAATTTTTTTTTATGATGTGCCAAATATATGGATGGCATGATAACAACAAGAAGTGATTATATTTCCTTGGAGGCACCTTAAATCCAGAGAAGTGAAATATTAGCTTATTTAGCTCAACTTCCAGGTTCACCCACCAGCTCCTCATAGTTTAGGTCACCATGTGTTGCCAGAAAAGAGAGAACGCATCACAGGGCAAAATCAAAACAAGAAGTAGTTCTTGATATTTATTGCAGGAAATTCATCCCTATGGAAGAAAAAGGCATTGCCTTCTCCAAGAATGGGCAACGTTTAGATATCATAGGTTTCTCAATTATTTCAGTAGATTGTCAAGTACTTCAATAGCATGAAGTGATTCGTTCTCTAATACTGTACAGATAGTCCTTGACTTACAATATTTCATTTAGTGATCATTCAAAGCTATAATGACACTAAAAAAAAGCAGTGTACAGTATGACCATTTTTCACACTTACGACCGTTGCAGCGTTTCCAGGGTCGTGTGATCAAAATTCAGATGTTGGGCAACTGACTCACATTTATGACAGTTGCAGAGTACCGGGATCGTGTGATCCCCTTTTGTGATCTTCTAGCAAGCAAAGTCAATAGGGAAGTCAGATTTACTTAACAACTGTGTTACTAACTTGACAATTGCAGCGATTCACTTAACAACTGTGGCAAGAAAGATCGTAAACTGGGGCAAAATTCACTTAACAAATGTCTCACTTAGCAACAGAAATTTTGGGCTCAATTATGGCTATAAGGACTCACTGTAGTGATTAATGAAGTTAGTCTGGACTAGCCATAAAATCCTTTTAATTTTGGTACGCTAAGCAAATTTTCTGGCTCAGAATTCTTTTATTTCAGCTCTGTCACCAGTCTGAATTTGAAACAATGTTCCTCTTAGGACTTTGCTTCCTGCTTTGAGTGATTTAGCTGGGAGCACTAGGAAACAAACACTTTGCACATGAAGTATACATTGAGTTATTTTCTTCTCTCCTGTATTAATACCATTCATAACTGCCTTTCCAAATACAGGAGGGTTTCAAGCAGGATAAGAGCACATCCACAGCACAAGGTTGTTTAACAGTCATTCCTTTCTCTCAGGAAGCAGGAAACCAATGGAGATTTCATTGGCATGCTCATGAAACCACTCTTCTCGAGCTAATTTGGAAAAGCTCTGATAATGAACCAAATACAGAATTAATATAACGCTCTAGTACTGTATAGATCTCCCCTTCACGGAGCCCTCTGTGACAAGATTCTTAGTTTTGGAGAGTGTTGGGAAGCAAAAAGGACCATTTCAGCAATAGAAGTTTCTGCTTCTTAAGAATAACAGAACACAGAAAAGAATAGCGGCTCTATATCATATTATGCTGACATTGATAGTGTTATCTGCATTTCCTTAGTACAGAGATGGGAAAAAATCTGTAATGTTATTTCACCAAGTTTCTCGTTTTGGTGTTATGTTCATTCTTGCTTGTTTCCACATCTCTTTTAAAAAGTCATATGAAAACATCCCTTGATGTTTGTGCTTGTTATACCTTTAGCAACTGCCCATGTTATAATGCATTTTTACATCATCGTTTTCTCAAGATCTACATCTTTGCATGCCTCTTGAAAATTATCAACGTTGTCGTAAACATTTGAAAAATGCAGCTTATAATTGCGTTCTACTTAACAATTAGGCATTGGGTTTTGCATTCTTGTGGCAACATTTACTGTCCATCTTTGAAGTCTGAAGCCAATCTTATATGACTTTCATTTCTCTTGGAATTGTATGATTATGGTGGTTAAACTGGAGGCAGCAAATATAATATTTAAGTGTGTCCCTGGATGATCAGACTGGGAAGTGGTGCCTGAAAAGGGGAATTCACTGTTTCATGGCTCTGGTCCCTCTCTTCCAAAGCCACTGTCACCAGTAGAAACTTTTGTTCCACAGTAGTAGAGTAGAAACTTCAGGAGGACTGAGTTTGATATAGAATTTTCCAATCTTGAACATAAACAAAATGGCAGCTCCAAGCAATTTGATTAAGGTCATATACATATACATATACATATACATATACATATACATATACATATACATATACATATACATACACACACACATACACACATGTTTGCTGTTTATTACATCCCCATAAATCATGGATAGACAAGCTGAAGCCACAAAATCCTCTTTTTGTGGGGTTCCCAATACCCCTTTCCTTTGAGGCATCTCAAAGGAAAGAGGTCACCTAAAACTAATCCCCCAAATCAGTGATCAGCCCCACCTTTGAGGCCCTTGGTACTTCCTCCCAAATGTTAATGCACCCTTTTGCCATCAAAAAGTTTACCACGCTGACATAAATGCATGAAATGACAAATAAGCAAGAAAAAAATAGATGGTAGCTGACTCAACAGCAGTAACTATAAAAGGGATCTGGGAGTTCTATTGGACAACCACTTAAGTATGAGCCAGCAGTGTGCTGCATCTACCAAAAAAGCCAACACAGTCCTAGGCTGCATCAACAGAGGAATAGTATGACCACATGAAGTATTAGTACTGCTATATACTGCACTGGTAAGATCACCCTTGGAAAACTGTGTCCAGTTTTGGTTACCATCATACAAAAAAGATGTTGAGATTCTAGCAAGAGTCCAGAGAAGACCAAAAATGATGATTAGGGGTCTGGAGTCTAAAACATATGATGAATGATTGCAGGATTGCTAGTCTAATGAAGAGAAGGACTAGGGTGACATGATAGCAGTCTTCCAATATTTGAGAAGCTATCCCAAAGAAGAGAGGGACAACCTATTTTCCAAAGCACCTGAGGGCAAGACAAGATGAAAATTTATCAAAGAGAGATCCAACATAGAACTAAGGAGAAATTTCCAGACAATGAGAACAATTAATCAGTGGAATGCTTGCCTTCCACTATGGGTGGAAACACTGGAGGTTTCTAAGAAGCAATTGAACATTCATTTGTCTGGAATGGTATAGGTTTCCTGCTTGGTAAGGGAATTGGACTAGAAGACCTCCAAGATTCTTTCCAACTCTGTTATTTTGTATTCTGTATTTATTTTAATATTTATTTATTAGTTCAATTTTAATATTTATTTATTAGTTCAATTTATATGCCGCCCTCCTCCGAAGACTCAGGGCAGCTTACAATGCACTTATAGCAATAGCCTTCATTCTTTTTGTATATACCTGCGTATTAGGGCTTTTGGCCCCCCATAAGCGGTGTTTCTACAAAGTCAGTTTATTGCCCCCACAATCTCAATTTACCTACCTCGGAAGGATGGAAGGCTGAGTCAACCTTGAGCCTGGTGAGATTTGAACTCGCACTAATTTCAGGCAGCTGGCAGCTAAGTGCTATATAACAGCACTTAGTCCGCTGCACCACCAAGGCTCTTGGTGTGTTTGGTATATTTGTTCTTCAAAGGTGCTGGTCTTAAGAATGATGGTACCATCAAAATATTTTCCATAAAAGATCTCCAAGACAGAGGAAGTGTCTCACTACATGGAAAGCTATGAAACCATCTGAAAGATAGAGTATAATTCCCATTTATAGATGTATAATTCCCATTGTGAGATGTATTCAGGGTGGCATCCCCTACATCTGTACACCAATAATTCAACAATGAGGAGAGTAGACTAGGAGTTCCACATTATTCCTAACTGCTATTACTGTTTGTAGAGGAAGCCATTTGGCTCAATAGACCATCCCAAATATGATTTCTCATCATGCAGTTACTCTATTAATAACTCATTTTCCTCGCTGCAAAATTCATTAATTGGTGGTGTCACTGAAACTCCATGCATAGGGATTGGATTGGAAGTCTTTTTAGAAACATCATTTCAATGGGAGAATTCAGCCACAAAAGTATATAGTCTATCAGCAGCATTAATATGAGAAATGGGGGAACCCTTCTCCTCTCATGTATCCACATTTCTTATTGTTATAGCAACAGGGACAACAGAGATCCCATATCAAAGGCTGAAGAAGGAAAATAGCTGCTATATATACAATCTTATTCTGGCGTCACTAAACCAATTGGTATAAACCACTTGAAATGTGGCATATTTAGGCATCGGAATGGTTTCAGGAATGTAGGGATCACAGCAACATTTCTTAGAAAGAGTAATTGAAGGAAATGCTATGCTTAAAAGTATCATATCTCAAGCCTTCCTTTCTCGAATTCTGCAAAATAATGAAACATAAACACTGGATAAATCCTTGAAAGTTTCCTTGATCAACTCTGAAGCTTCCACTAGGTTTGAAAGAAACAACCTGGTTAAAAACTAAAACCCCATATCTGCCATTAGTTTGTTTGACTTTTTTAAAATAGTTCTAAGTATCTTTTTGGGACAAAAATCTAATCAAGGCTTATTGATAAATAAGAATAAAACTATAATAAAAACTACAAAAAACCAACTGGTTATAAAAGTTAAATCACTCTTCTAAAATGTTCTGGAATCCCAGACAAACAAATCACAAACTCAGAGGAAACGTCTAGAGCAATCAAGACTCTGGTGGATGCTTAAGTCCTGTGTTAACATACAGGCCTTACATTTTAAGAATGAGTCACTTAGGTTTCTTTAACATAATCCACTTGCTCTGTTCACATTAGTGAAATAAAGTTTTCCTTAGACTTCCACTCCCAATATTTCCTGTTCTATTACTCATGAGATTTTTAAAACTGTTAGATTTTTCCAAGAAAAAGTGATATAACTTCCATAAAGTTAATATATGGATGTCATTGATTTATAAGACACTTTCCCATGCTTGTGATTAACATGACTATGTAAATCTATGTAAAATAGTCTTTTAGCTCACTTGGAAGACTATAATTAGCTTTTTAAAAAGCCCAATGGTTTAAAGATAGCAATTCACCACACAGAGAAAAAGCTCAATATTTTTCATTGTAATTTTTATTTCTTTTAAGCACAGTACAGAGCAAAATACAAGACCACAGATTAAAAAAGAAGTACTATACTATTAAGAATAATCCCTGTTGTGGAGCATAATTCATATTTTAATACAGAAAATTCTGAAAATGAAGATAGAAATGAAACCAGAAACTTTCCTTTTGGGTCTAATGGAAAAAGATTTGGAGAAAAAAATTGGAACTTTGATACTATATACTATATATTGACAGCAGCAAGATTATTATATGCACAATTTCGATTCCCATATGGACAAATCGCTGCAGATGCTGATGGAGTTGGCTGAAATGGCAAAATTGACTATTTTGATTTTTAAAAAGAATATTAGTGTTTTTGTTTCCACAAAAAGAGATGGAGATCGCTTCTGAACTTTGTGCTTGAAGTGGAAAAGAATGAAACTTTGATTTTGGGTTTGACTGATTAGATTGATAGATGCTTATAGAAATGGCTATTATATTATTATGAAAACAACAACAACAAAAAGTTGTGGTTTGATGCTAATGCTTTATTCTACTGCAACAGAGGGAGTTGGAAGTCAACACTTCTTTTTCTTTTTCCCAACCCTTCCTCACTTCTCTTCCCCCACTTTCCCTCACTGCTTTCCTATTTACTTTTGTATTATGTATCTTATTTTATCTTATAACTCAATAAAATGTTTGCTGATAGGACCGTTTTTCAGAGTTAAAAAAAAAAAGAAGAATCCTTATTACTTGTACACAAGGGGTCAGAACTGGCTGACATAAATGATGGTGGATATCTCCCATGTCAATAGTTTGACAGTGGATTTCTGCATTATTAGTTCTGAAAGAGACTCACAGCAGTAAAAAAAAAAGTGTTGGTGAATGGCATTCACCTAGTCTGACAAGTGTCTTGGCTACTAACACTGATCTTACCAACGTGTATGCATCTCTTTCACATCCCATCCCTAGCTCTATTAAATCAGAAACCAATCAGCAATAAATAGTTACAGACTCTAAAGACCTTATCTTCTCTTCTATCCTAGGATAGAGACTACTTATGCAACCTTACTTGGGTCTCTTTCAATCTAGGTAGGTTGATTTAAGGGTGTCCCTAGCAAATAGCAATAGTATACAACTCCTTGGAGTGTTGGCCCAACACATTCTTCTCAATGAAGTTAAGGGATGCAAAAGAAACTTGTTTTCTCTCACTACCATCATGTCAACATAATCTTCCCAAGATTGAAATGTAACCATCAACACGGGACATATTTCCACATGTGGTGGACATGCCCCAAAGCAAAGTCATACTGGTTAATAATTAAAAAATGGCTAGAGGAAATTACAGGGGGGAAAATTGCTATGAAACCTGAACTATTCTTGTTGGGAATTATAAAAGAAAAGATTATAAAAGAAATTTACTACCTCATATTCCACATAATTATGGCCGCCAGAATTTCATTTGCACAAAATTGGAAACAATGATTTGCTCCATCAAATACGATGATTATAAAGAAGGTGCTAGAATGTGCAGAAGCAGATAAATTAACAATAGAACTTAAAGACTGAGAGGAAATGATTTATTATGGTATCAGAAAGCTGTTAAAATGTAACAAAGATGTTAAAGATGTAAATGCTGAATAAAAATTATTTTTAAATTTTAAAAAAAAATCTTCCCAAGATTATGGGAGATAGTTCTAGCAAAAAAGCAGCAACTTTTCCAGAGAGCTTATGAGGCTTTTTGCTGGGTGTGTATGTGTGTGTGAGGGGGGGAGGGGGGGGAGGAGTGACCAGGTTTTACCTCTGCAAATAATATGTGAACTTGTCCTCTGGGTAAATCTAACTGGTAAAGAGGGCACTGAAAGAAATCAGAATAATTTTTTTGGAAGGACCAGAAAATAGGACTCTCATCTTAATATCCCAAACCAAGCTGCTTGATTAAGCACATAAAACAGAAATCCCAAAGCCCTTTTCCTCATCCCCTGTAATAAAGACAAATGAAACAATTACCATTTTGCTGCCCATTGCCAATCCATTGCTAAGGCAGTTGGCTTATTCTCTCTAAAGATTGTCCCCACCCTTCCTGTCGGTTTTTTGGGGTTTTTTTTTTTTTTGGTCTCTCTCTTTCTAGATCCTGAATGTCTTCAGCTGTGACCATAATATGCTTTGATCTTTCTGACACTTCATGTTATAACATTCCCACTTAAAAGTCATTTCTATTCCATTGTGAAACATGAAGCTTCATTATAAATTGCCTTCCACTTCCACACCAGGCAGAAGGATGGATCACTTGGTTTTTAAGCACACACAAGCAGACTATTTTGCCATTCCTCTTTCAATCCCTATGCTGCTTTTGGTTAACACTGCTAACTGCTGTCTGTCCAAATGAATTTTTACCAGGGTACAGATATAAAGTGTCAGGAGACACCAGAGGGAATGCTTGAAGTAACTGTCTTTATTTCAGAGAATCCTAATATGACACTTCCCTCTTAAATCATTTTATTGACCGACTGAAGAGTTGTAAAGATGAAAATAGACATGTGTGTTCCCAAACAGTGAGACTGGAACCCTATTTATCATTGCCTTCTGAAACTTTCTTGGCCTAAAAAAAATTTGAGGCTCTCCAGGGATGGGTTTTAAACTGTATATTTAGAACAAGGACAGCCAATGGCTGAATTCTTTCTATTCCCCAGTGATCCTACTCCAGAAGTCGGGAGTATATTTTGCCACACAATTGCTTCCTTTTTGTGGAAATTATGCCAGGAAATAAAAACTTTTTTAAAAAAAAAACCTAATGTTTTTCAAAAATAAGACTTTTTTTTTTTTTACTGTGTATTAAAATTTGGGAACCCTGCTTAATATCAGATAATATTAATTTGGATTCTAGGTATGGCTTTAAACTGTCAGTTGACCATTCTTACAAATATTTGACTGCTTATATCAGGGGTGTCAAACTTGATTTCATTGAGGGCCACATCAGGATTGCGTTTGACCTTGGGGGGCTGGGGTGGGTGTGGCTAGCTTGACGTCACTCATGTCGGGGGTGCCTGTGGTGGCCCAAGCACTCGGCCAGCAAAAGCGGGCTTCTGAGCTCCGTTTTCAGCTGTGAAGGCCTCCTGCAACCCTCTGCTAGTGAATTTGCTACATAATACCCCAGCTTTAACAAATCTTGATAAGAAAGACAAAAAAGTCTGAAGAGTAGAAGTGGTTGTACAGGAAATGCTGAACTTCAAAATAGAAGAGAAAGAACCAGAGAAAATCAGAAAATACAAAGACCTGTGAAGTAGAAGTAGAACAACCATAGCAAAAGAAAGCAAAGACAATAATAATAGGTACAATTCCAAAACATCTGGGGCACCTTTTGAACACCATTGACACTGACAAAATCAGCAACAGTCAATTGCAAAAGACAGCTTTACCTGGAATATCTTATGACAATATCTTGAACAGCATCAAACAACAACATGGAAGGGTTTGGTAGGTGATTAAAAATACCAAGCCCAGTCTAAACATCTGGCTGACTGTGTGACCAGCTGCAATAGGTGCCTTGGGTGCAGTTTCAAAACAACTTGAATAACATCTGCACTGACAAATTAACCATCAGTCAATTGCAAAAGGCAGCTTTACTGGAGCAGCTACAACCTGCGATAATATCTGTAACACCATCAAACATCCATATCTGCCTATCCCAGGCCTTTGGAAAGGTAGACAAAAATGGCCAAAACTAGTCTGAACATCTGGATGACTGTGCGACAAACCATAATAATAATAGAATGAGCAGGTTAAAATATTGTGAGATTTTCAAATACAAACTGATCAATTCTTGGCTCCTAACACACCAGATTCAACTGTGTTTGAAAAAAAAAAGTAGATTATCCATGTGGCAATAATAGGAGATAGTAGAACAGAAGACAAAGTGTCAGAGAAGATCCCAAAGTATCTGCAAATCAAAACTGAAAGATTATGGCATAAACTGGCCTGATAGTCCCAGTGGTTATCAGCACACTGGGTGTCATACAAAACACTCTTGGACAGCACTTAACAAAATTTCCATCAGTCATTTGCAAAGAGCCACACTGCTTATATCTGTACATATACTATGTAAATGTATTATGATAGCCTAGTTTCTCAGGAAAAACTTGATACTTGTGAAAGCCAATACCAGCTAAAAAACTGATAGCTGTGACTTCACAATGTTGTTAACAGATAATAATGATTCACATGGTTCTTACTACAGGACTTTAATTGATGTGAATTCTATACAAATGAAAAACCAATTTTGGTCTGTTTGTTTGTTTATTTGTTTATTTGTTGGCTGGAAAAAGTAAAGCTTTCTCCACCAATAGTAAAATAAAATACTACTATTTACATTACTTATAATCATATTGTACATGAGGGAGATTGGCCGCTAAGGAGTGTGAAATATGACTAAATAAAATATTAGACAGGCAGATGGGTGAATGGATGGATGGATAGAGGAATGTTGGGCCACGGAGGACAAATAAACCTAGAAATAAACTTGTGGATTTCAGCCACAGATTATATACACAAGGGAAGTTTAAAGATTGAAGACCAACATTATTAGCATTGTTTACTTAATGCTTCTTCATTTGTCTTAATTGGGGCTATGATAAGAATTCTTTGCAGATTAGTGAAATTGTTTTGAAGGAAACTCATGCTATGTGTTTTATATAAAGTGGGTTGAAATGAGGTAACCAAACCTTTAGGATAGGACACTTTTTAAAAAAGATACTTTTCTTCCAGTAGATATAAACCATTTTATGGTACTTCCAGCAAAAAAATATTTCTGAACACATTCACATATGTTCTCCATTAATTAGGAAGAAACCACTGCTAACAACAAACTATCCCAGAATTGCCAAGAACTGTCGGATGAAGGACATGGAAGACCACTGAAAAAAGTTTGCTGCTTCCCTGGAGGAAAGAAGAACCAGCCAGCAGGCAATGCTGGATTGTTGGATCAGAACATTGGATCAGGACAGACTTAAACTTATAGTTGCCACCCTTGGAAAAGCTAAGTCTCTCAGACTGGAACCCCAGGCTTATTTAAAAAGAAGGAAGGGAGGGAGCAGGGGTGAAATCCAGCAGGTCCTGACAGGTTCTGGAGAACCGGTAGCAGAAATTTTGAGTAGTTCAGAGAACAGGCAAATACCACCTCTGGCTGGCCCCAGAGTGGAGAGGGAATGGGGATTTTGTAGTATCCTTCCCCTGCCACACCCACTAAGCCATGCCCACCAAGCCATGCCCACAGAACCGGTAGTAAAAAAAATTGGATTTCACAGCTGGGAAGGAAGAACTCTTTTTAGAATATTTTTTTTTTTAAATCTGTAAGGGGAATGATATTGCCCACTTTTCCAAGCCCATAAGAAAAAGTATTGTGTTATGTTAAAGGAGGGACGCGGTGGATCAATGGCTCAGATGCTGAGCTTGTCAATAGAAAGATAGGCAGTTCAGCGGTTCGAATCCCTAGTGTCACGTAACGGAGTGAGTTCCCGTTACTTGTCCCAGCTTCTGCCAACCTAGCAGTTCGAAAGCACGTAAAAAATACAAGTAGAAAAATAGGGACCACCTTTGGTGGGAAGGTAACAGTGTTCCGTGCGCCTTTGGCGTTTACTCATGCCAACCACATGACCACGGAGATGTCTTTGGACAGTGCTAGCTCTTCGGCTATGAAACAGAGATGAGCACCGCCCCCTAGAGTCGGGAACAACTAGCACATATGTGCGAAGGGAACCTTTACCTTTACCTTATGTTAAAGGAAGGATGGACAATGTTCATCCCCAGAGCCATAAGCACCTCTCAAGTTTCTTCTTTGCCCACCCCTAGAACTTCTGATTGTTATTAAGAAGCATGTTTGAATTGGTTCTTACCCTTTGGATGCATAAGCAAGATAAATACTATAATAGAGTTAATATGTGGGGTTTTTTAAACACACACACACACAAGAATAGTCTGCCGCACTGGTGATGTCATCTAGTATGATAATGAAACATCTGCAAGAAAACCACCAAGCTCAGAGAGTACCCAGGACCCCACAGTTCAATCCTGAGCTATACATATTCTCTTCTATCAGTAAAAAGAGAGAATGAGTAAAGCAGCATCCCCACCTTGTATTACTCTACTCAATGTGGCCTTTCAGTTCTCAAAATGTATTATCTTCGCTCTCAGAAATTATCCACCAGTTTAATTCAATTGATGTTAAAGGTTAAACCAAAATACATTTAGACCAGGGTGTCAATCATGTCATCCCGGTGGCGTCATGTGACGTATCAGGACTTTTTCCCCCTTCGCTAAACCGGGTATGGATGTGGCCAGCATGTGACGCATCTGGCCCGTGGGCTGGGAGTTTGACAGCCCTGATTTAGACCAATACGACTCTGCTCCTTAGAAGATTCCCAGCATGCATCACTACCTAAGAGTCAATTTCAGTGGCACATTTCTATATCTAGGAATCTGGGGATTCCTTAAGTGTGTTAAGGCAGAGTTACAGCTAGAAGCCATACTTTATTATAGAGTGTTGTATTTCATTGGAAGGGAGGGGAAGTGACATCAAAGTGTTTTAGAGGAGGATATAGAGCAGGATATTTTGATGATGATCACGATGACAATCAGAAGGACAATTTAGTTTTAAAGGGAAATTGTACTTATTTTATCTGATTTCAGTCTGAAATGTGGTGGAAGATGGTTCCAGCCACAGGGAAGTGTGTTGGTCCTTCATCCAGAAGACCCTTTCCTGGACCTTGGATAACTGCTTTTTGCTACTATTTAATTTTTAGGGTGCACATTGCCTGTCATCTTTCCACCAGCCCTTGTGCATGAAAGAAGTAGGATTCCAGTAGCTTGCATTATATCCTGACAATTACTATATAAAAATGAAAAAAAGAGAAATAAAACAATTCCAATAGCACCATCTCCTGGCCCTCTAATATCAAGGTGCATGATTAGAAGCATTACCTTTTCCTTCCATGGAGATAAATGCATCACACAGGGTATAGAGAAAATAAAACTTTATTAAAAAGAAAAATTAAACAATAGATTGACCTTGATGAAAATATGTAGGAACCACTGCATAGAGGCAGAAATATTTTTTTTAAATCCAAAATAATGAAACATTTTAAAGTGACTCAGATAGATGCTTTCCTAATTCACTGAATTATAAGAAGGAGGAAGAATAGCCCAACTGCATTTGCAAGACTCTGTTATTAAGGCCAATAATAAAACACACAATAAAAGTAGTTTTAATCTTTATATGGAGTTGGATTCCTGGTTTTGTCTACTTAATAGGGCTGACAACTCCTTTTTGCTTTAGATAAATATCATGCAGATAGTCAATATTGGAAAAAATAAATAACAAAGTTGTTCAATACCAGGAATCCAGTAATGGCAAGTGATTTGAACAAATGAAGAATCAAAAATGATTTAACAAAATATATAAAAGTAAAAATAAGAATTCCAGCAGACCACAAGATGGTGCTGATCTGCTACCATTGGTTTGGGGAGATGCCCCAATTTAGTAGTACAGGTTATCAAGAAAAAAAAAATCAACCAAAGATTAAAGACGAATTGTTGTATTCATGAATGAAGGAAAGAAGATGGCATCAGCCATCCTTGTTCAATTTTGTCCAGAAACAAATAGTTATTTAGCAACACAAATAACAAATAAAAGATTCTAACACATGTTTAAATTAAATCTGTTTTCTATTCTTATAGAGAATAATGAATTTGGGAAGAGATATTATCTCTAATGCAATATTACCTGGAAACTTCTTAGCAATTCCAGTATAAACAGATGATAGAGACAAATATTCTTCTTCTTCCCAAGCACACCACTTCTTTCCTCTCTTCTTTTTCTCAAATATTTAACCATAATATCCCCCCAAACAAAACAAAATAAAACCTCTTCCTTTTTAGAAAAGGAATGGTTGAGGAATTTGGCTGTCTACATGACAAAGTCCATGTTGTGTTATAATCAATGTTGATTAAAACTCATGTGCAGCTTGTTATTTAGACTTCAAAACTAAGAAAGCCTAGACCTTTCACAATAATTTGCATTACTATTATTTAGCAGATTGTTATTGGGCTTTGATAGCTTATGGAGCTCTGGGGATTGTGATGTGGTTGGAATATGGATATTGGCAATGTGAGGTCAATCTTCCCAGGTAGGCCAGTCAGGAAACCCAATCAGATGAGCCGATTCTAATTCATTGTAAGGCTACATAGCAGGATCTTGCAAATCTGAACGTAGCAATTTCCCACCCTCTCCTTTACAGACTGAGAAACTAGGGAGGGTCCTTCTGAGTTTCTTTCTTTCTTTCCCATTATGCAGCTGCAGTCTATACATTCTCTTATCTGACTGTTTCAGGTAAAAAATGCTACTTAGCATTTCTTCATCCCCACCTCTCAAGATCTTCCTTACATACCCTTACAGATTACTCCTATTGTAAAGATTTGCAAAGCCTGGGAGAAGAGGGGTGGGCGGGTTATAAGAACCGTAAGTTGCACCTAGGCATCTCCAGTTGTATCCTTGGAGACATTCAAGCAGTTATAAGATATTTTGAGATAAAATAGTCCATATTCATCAGCCGTTCAAGTTCATACAGACAAGAAGCACAAACCATAATTAGTAACATTATCTTTATTATAAGGTTATGGTTACAGAATCTTGCAAATCTGAAAGCACTCCTCTCCTCCTTTACTTTTACTTTCCAGAAAACTAGGGAATGCCCTTTCTGAGATACTTTCCATGGCCATTTTCCTTCTGTGGACTGAGATACGTTTTGCATAATGGCTGCGGCTCTTCGTCCTATCTCCCATGTACCCATGTAAAGTCATTCCCATGTACCATTACAATATCAAACATAACTCAAATTTTGCAGTGATTCCAATCGGGGAGGTACAGAGATCATTCATTATACAGTCATTTTTCCTGATTTTCCAAATGATAAGGTCTGAGTATAGACACAGTGTGCTTTATTATGTTCACCTTTTGTGTATTTGAATCTTAATATGGACTGGATATTCAGATCAGTTTAAATGGCTTTCTCAATGACCATTAAGTCCATCAGCAATAATTGCAAATTGTGGTCACATGACCAAGCATACTGCAACCAGTTGTAAAGGCAAGTCAGTTACCAAACACTCAAAAAGCAGTCATGTGACCAGGAGTAATGGCACAACATTTTACAAAAGAAATGCTTTACTGGCTGTAAACTACTTATTTCAGGCCCATCATTAAGTGATTGTTTATAAATTGAGGACTACCAGTAAAAGTATTCTGCTATTGACTGCTTCTGGTATTGAGTTTTTTGACTTTCAGTTTGGCCTATATCCCTGATATTTCTAATGATATCTCCTCTAAACAGGAACCCTTCTTAGCTTTTTGGGATCAGCCAAGATCAGCTACCCAGCTAGGCTATAAGCTCTATGGTATACTCCTTTGAAATATAAATTCATTGGGATAGACTATGGCAAGAAGGAAATTGTTATAACTTTAGAGAGAGAAGATAAAATATGAATGTCTCTGTAACTGCTATTAAGAAAAACAAAAGTAGTTTCTTTATTCTCTTAAAACTAATAAAAATGGCAAATGAGATATTAATTTGTTTACAAGTCTATTTTTTATGGACAGAATGTGATGGATTTAGCAGCAATAGTAATCCCTTTTTTAAAAAAAAAATAATAACTTTACCTTTTTCATCAATTGTGGTATAGTAGTGCAATTTCATTATGTGCTGCCAGATTATGTCTCTCTCATTTCAAATAGCATTTACTGGTATTTGAACTCTTTGAAGCAGGCAAGATTTTATAACTGCAACATCTTTCTTTAAATACTGTTCTATGAATTATCTTACCATGATATCTTTCCCTTGTCCTTTAAGAAGGAAGAAATTCTGGAAGGGACTCTTCACAAAAATTATTTTAAGGTTAGAAAGAGGATAATTTTCCCAATGCACATTTACCTACAAATAAACACTCAATATTTATTCTTACAATCTGCATTCATTTATTCATGCAGATATGTGTTTGCAGTTATGGAAGCTGTTTTTAAAAAGCAACCTGACAACGATCACCTATTTGTTCCACAAACACAGTTCTATATTGTGTTTGAGGTATATGCTTGGGCTATAAACATAAATAATAAAACACAATAACAATCCAGGGCACTGATGTGTGACACTTGATCACATGATAAATACAAATGCCCATAGCACTATATTGATTTATGTCTGCTCCCTGAGCAGCAATTACCTTTTAAAATATCTGCCCAACAGGGGCTCAGAAACAACTGGGGTTCTGGTAGAGATCCTGCCACAAGAAGGTTTATGTATAAAAATATATATTATGCATGATAAGCACAGTGATCCTTTTTGTCATTTCCTCCTACAATCAAAAATTAGATGGAGCAGAACTTGTACAACCTTCCATTCTGCAGCAGGCATTTAAGCCAATCACACTACTTCTGTAGGATAATGCTTGGAATCAATGTTATTATCAAACTGTAGCAACTAAGAAGTATGAGCTCATAAGTATAAAAATAGAAGCAGTAGCTAAAGCTAAAAAATCTTGCTTATCTATCATGGTATCCATGCTCTTGAACAGCCGTCCTCTCAAAGCTGAATAGGCCATCTGGCTAATGGCTTTCCAGAAATACATTAAGTGGAAGCCAAATGTTTTTGGAGAGTTTCTGGTGAATAGTCGTTCATCATTGGTTGATTGCTTTCTTATTTTCTTACTGTTACTGTTATTTACTGATACTATGTCTGATATTTTGTGTGTTATTTATTTGGAGATATTATGTTCAGTATATTGTATTTTATGTTGCATATTTTGTCAGAGAGAAAGAGAATATATTTTGCATATTATGGGAATTCCATAGCATACATTTAATGTTTTTACTACCTTGTTGGTGAAAGCCATAGTGTTATATACAGTGTTCATGCTTTTGCTACCATTTTGGCTACTACAAGGTGGTGAAAAGCATTTGATTCCAAGTTTTAATTCTATTGAAAAATCTAGTAGGAGTTGGAGGCATACAAATGCCACCCTAATCATCTGCGATGAGTAACAAACTGATATCAATCTGATATGCAATCTGCAAGGCCACTTGCAAGCTGTTGGTGTACCTACAGACAGCCTACCTAACTTTATGTAGTATGTGTCCAAATTCCAAAGAGTATTTTATCGGTAGATGGTAATACCTTTTTGTCTGCGAGGGAGGAATTACAGGGAGAAGGAGACGAGCAAGCTCTTAAGAAGCACAGCCAAAACAAAAATGTTCTGGCACACTGAGCTGGAAGCCATAGTGAAGTTATTTATCATCACTATGCATTTTCCTTCTCATTTGTGTACAACTAGCTCCAATGGCTCAGTTTGCATTTTGGCTCCCAGACTAAAGCCAGGCCTTTGGCTATGCTCTCCCTTGGCTTTCCATTCACCCTTTCTGTCTCATCCAATTGAGATGAGATGGGAGCAATCAATATAAGAACTTGATTGGAGAACCAGATCCAAAATCAGGGGAAAAATAATTCTATAGCCAGTCTAGAAGAAAAAAGATAGCAGGAATGTGATATAGGCTTATGTACGTATATTGATTCTAGTGAAGCAAATCCATGCACCACTTTTATTTCACTGATTTTTTTTGTTTGCACAAAACAGCTGGTTACACACATAGCACACACACACACACACACACACACACAGAGGCCACAGCCAGCACTACTTGATGAATGCCAAGACATTTGGCAAGGCAAGGGTTATTTTTTCTTAGTTGGCAAATACAGTAGAATTTCATTTACAATAAGTTGTGCTAGTCATGAATTTCTTTTAAGGGAGTATTTGTATCTATAGAGGTAATGATGGAGTATAACATTTTTAAATGTAGAGTCAGGTCATTTACCATATGCACTGGAGTTGTAGTAAGTGTTTTTTATCAAGGCAACCTGGTCTACCCAAACATGGGATGGAGCATACTGCTTCCGCTTTCGCCTTTCAGCCCCAATCCAGGACCCTTCACAGGCAGTTGCTTTCGCGACAAACTATTTTTGTGTTGAATTCATATTTACCAACAAAGAAATAAAGGGAGACTAGTATACATCTATTTCAAACTATTTAGCTCTCATCAGCTAGCCATACCCTTCTGGGAATAGAGTTGTAGTACTTTCTTAGTGAAAAGCATAATAATTCTATTATGATGACTAATTACTATTAAGTAATTAGAAAAATTACTACTCAGGACATTGGCATTGAACATCTTAAATCAGTGGCCCCCAAGCTTTTGGGCACCAGAGATGGATTCCGTGGAGAGAGGTTTTTCCATGGACCAGAGGGGTGTGTTGCCTGCATCCCGCAGATGAGACTTTGCTTGTTTGCATGGCCCAATTTCTGGTGCTGATGCCAGTCCATGGACTGGGGGTTGGGGACCCCTGTCTTAAATGCAGCCACAGTAGCAAAATCAAAAGAAGTCTAAGACTTTTGATCATCATTTTAGAGTTTGTTTTTAAAAAAAGTAATTGCTGCTGGTGGTAGGCAGGAGATGAGATAAAAGCAGTGAGGAAAAAAGGGTATTTGCATTGCATCATTAAGCTACTTCTATCTTGTGAGTTGATTCTAGCATGGCTGAAGAAAATTTAGTCTGGACTGAGATGTTTTGGCAACAACTTGCAACTATTCAATCCAGAAAACAACTCCCATTGCTGTTGTGCTCTCAACCTTTTTGTCCATATACATATTTCTGTGAGGATTTTGTGGAGAAATTAGGTATAAGGGATTCACCTTCTACTCCTCAGCCTTTCTATCTCAAATGACTGAAAAACAATGAAACAGTGCACTACTATTTGTTTATTTATTTATTAGTCATATTTCTATGCCGCCCACTCTCCGAGAACTCTGGGTGGCTTACACCAAAGACAGTATACTAAATAGTATATTGCCCCCTAACAATCTGGGTCCTCATTTTACCCACCTCGGAAGGATGGAAGGCTGAGTCAACCTTGAGCCGGTGAGATTTGATCCGCTGATCTGCTGAACTAGCAGTCAGCTGAAGTAGCTGCAGTACTGCACTCTAATCACTGTGCCACCTCGGCTCACTACACTTATTAAAAAAACAAAACCCAGTGAGAAGTCCTTGCACAGGGAAAGATAAATAGTAAAAAAAAGCTTTTGCAAGATTTCTAAATAGCAACATTTTATGTGTAAGGGAAGTACTGTATTTTTCGGAGTATAAGACGCTCTGGAGTATAAGAGACACATTCGTTTTTGGGGAGGAAAACAAGAAAAAAATTTCTGCCTCTGCCTACCAGCATCCATCAATATTCATCTGGCTGCCGATCCCTGCTGCATGGAACCAGCTGAAAATGTGATGTGTGGAGGCTGAAAATGGTGCATGCGGAGGCCGAAAATGGGGCATGCAGAGGCAGCGATCAACTGTGATCACCGGCAATTGCCAGCGATGTGCTGTGGCAATCCCCACAGCAATCCCCACATGGAGCAAAGGCCAAAAATGTAACACATCGAGGCTGAAAATGGCCAAAGAGTAGGGGGCGGTGGGTGGGCAGGGCTTTGGCAACATTCGGTGTATAAGACGCACCACAATTTTCACCCACTTTTTTGGGGGGGAAGTGCATTTTATATTCTGTAATTATCATCCTTGGACTATTATAGCCTTTTTGATAAAGATAATTCTAGAAGACTTTATTTATTTAATTGATTTATATAGTGCCAATCTCAAAAGGTGACTCTGGGTGGCAAGCAATATTAAAAGTAAAGATAAAAATAATTATAGTGACAAATATAAAAATTAAAATACATAGTAGATAGGATCAACTACAATCATCAGTTATTAACACATCCAAGGCTTTAAATCTGGGCACAGACCCTGATTTTTAAAGCCTTTTGAAAAGCCAGCTGGGTCAAGGCCAATCTGACCTCTGGAGGGATAATGTTCCATAGAGAGGTCCCAGGGTGAAATCCAGCAGGTTCTTACAGGTTCTGGAGAACCGGTAGGGGAAATTTTGAGTAGTTTGGAGAACAGGCAAATACCACCTCTGGCTGGTCCCAGAGTGGGGTGGGAATGGAGATTTTGCAATATCCTTCCCCCAGGAGCGGGGAGGGAATGGGGATTTTGCAGTATCCTTCCCCTGGAGTGGGGAGGGAATGGGGATTTTGCAGTATCCTTCCCCTCGAGTGGGGAACGAATGGGGACTTTGCAGTTTCCTTCCCCTGCCACGCCCACCAAGCCATGCCCACCAAGCCACACCATGCCCACCAAGCCACGCCCACAGAACCGGTAGTAAAAATAATTGGATTTCACCACTGGTAGGTCCTATGGCAGAAAAGGTATACTTCTTGACTCCAATCAATATTCCTTAGGAGACAGAACCTGAAGAATACCCAACCTGCCAGACCTGGTAGGACCAGTAGAAACAAAAGGGGGGGGGAGAACGAGCGAGCTTTAAGTGTAAGTAACCCATCGTAACCATGAATTCAGTGGAAGGGTGTTGCTACTCCTGCTGAAAACCCAAGAAAATGTTGCACTATGACCATAGTTAGAGTAGGAATAATCTCTATATAGCCATAGAGATTATTCAGCATATTTAGACTCTGAAGACTTCGGATTTGGTAGGCACTAGTCATTTTAACCCCATCAGAATTTATTCATGTACTCCAAAATTTGGAAGAAGGGAATTAATCCATTCTGTGTTGTATCGAACTTTCTAGAATGGAAAAAAGCGGCTTATACCATGTCATCTTGAATGAGCATGTTTATGCCTTTTGCATGCGTTATGCATAGTAAGAAACATGAAGAAATTCTGTGGAAAAGTAATGGAAGAATATCTGGCAAAGGATGGTGTGAAAGATACATGATGTCGAAGTTTAGTTTAGGACTGTAACATACATCAGATGTAAGCTGCTAGGTACAAAATCAAGATTTCATTTTATATTTTATGGTTATCCCATCACAGGAGATCTTGGCATATAGTCTGCAGTTACATTATAAAAATACTCCTGGGTTCTTCTTTTAAGTAGATCTTGCTTCTCTAGAAAATATTTTCAGAAGATTTGTTCAAAGTCTCTCAGAAATAGCCCCTTAGGGATACTGAATAGGTTATAATCTGGAGTACATAAATATATATTTGATGGAACATTTTATGCTACTTCAGGTTGGAATTTTTTGGAAAGAATACAAGGAGTTTAAAAACTCACAAATTGTGTGCCATACATAGAATAAATATATACATAGATCTTCCTTGTTTTGCTAAAACCTTTGCACTATAAGATCTTGACTCTGAATAACTCCGACTTCACTTGTTAGGGTACAGTTCCTAGGGAAGCCTTGATGTTTTCTAAATCTGAAAACCATTGTCTTTTCATGTTTGTGTATGTGAATGTGTGTGTGTTTGCACATATAGGCTATCAAGGATAAATTATGAATCTGGAATCTGAGTTGGGAAAGAGCTGAAAAAGTTCTTAAAATCCCAATACAAAAATCCTATTTTATAGAATAGAGTAAAAATGAAATGCAACTGTAAATTCTATTCAAGAAAGGCAGTTTATAGTCATATGTTTTGAGGTGCTGTTTTGGAAAAAGATGTAGTTTGTATGTGGTGGGCTAGTCTGACTTAAAGCCAAGAAGTATCAGTTTCTTGAAATGCATAGATTTCCCTTTCCCCACCAAATGGTTGAAATACTGAAAAATATGAAGGTGGGCTCTAAGCATTTTCAATTAATATACCATTATTTCAACAATCATGATTTAATCTGCACTTAAAATGTTTTCAATCAAAATAGAACTGGAAGGGACCTTGGAAGTATTCTAGTCCAACCCCCTGTTCAAGCAGTAATAAAGTTTTAGTAATAAAGCTGTTAATAAGGCAACTTAATAATATGAAACCTTCTATTCTGTACTCTTATATATTTCTTCATTTCTGAAATGCAATATTTCCATTATTTATTTCATTTGTTCTGTTATTTTATTTCTGTTCTGTTTACACTTTTTTCATTTCTTCCTTTTTATTGTTGTAAGCAGCCTAGAGTAGCCCCATGGAGAGATTTGGGGGAAATACATTTAGATGATGATGATGATGATGATGATGATGATGATGATGATGATGATAATGATGATGATGATAATTGATTTAAATGTTGATGATATTTAGCAGCAAATGTTGGTGTGCAGCTTTCAGCAATATATGATTATGCAGTTCTCAAGTAATGGTGCAAAAACCTCTAGATATACTTAAAATGTTTATTTGCCTCCCAATCTACAAAAATCATTAATAATCAACCAAACTCACTCAAACCAAACTAGATAGATCCACACAGAGACAGACAGACAGACAGAAGCTAATCTACATAAATTGTACATCTTCCACCAAATTATGCTATAAAGTAGTGATGCTATTGAGCACACATTAGAAACACAAATTGTGGATGCCAGCAGGAAGCTAATCTCCAACTAAACTCCCTATTTTGGAAAAAGAATCAGCTACTCCTACCAATGAGCAAGAAACATAACTGTTTCCTTGTCTAACTGAAAACCAGTTGCCATAAAGCCTCCATTTAATGAACTGTAGATGCAAGAAACTAAATTTGCATTCAGATCAAATCCTCAAAGTAACAGACAAATTTATATTTCTGAAGTGTGTCCAGATATTGACATAACTTACTTCATTGGTATAATGATGCAAATTGACACTAATGATGTAAAAGCATTCATCACATCATTACTTATTTAAATTTATAATAAGTGTAGTGCACTAAGTGTAAACTTTGTTCACGTTAATTGATGACATATAAAATGATTATTATTTGCAGGGATTCTGTATGTTACAAATGAAACCAATTGTGTATTTTTGCCTTTCAAAGTTACATCTAAAATTTAACGTACCACAATTGTAAGGTATAAAATTTTAATACACTGTTCTGCTAATTCTGACCTTTTCATGGGTCACCTTTGAGAAGCTGATGCATATCTATAGAGTCTTTTGAGAAGAAAATTCTATAGATAGAGAATATCATGAAAAGAAAATAGCAGGAAGAACCCTCATATTTGAGCTTCTAATCTAAGGGGATTAATTAGATCCTGGAGAATTATTACCAGTCTGCACCAATTGGACCCTTAGACCAAAACATTGGGAGAAGATAAAATTTGCTTCAATATAGGTCAGATTGCTAAAACCGGCCAATATGTAGAAAGATTGATAGGTAAGCCTGCATTAGCCTAGCAATTGATAAGACAAAATCCCCCATGCAATTCCTAGACATTAGAGGCCAGAAGAACTCACACACATAAATCTTTTCAGTTCTGTGGCCTTCACTTTTACAGCCTTCAAGGCTCCACGAAGAACTTCTTATAAACAGCTGCCTCTGGTTTTATGAAGAGAGAGTTCTTTTTATTGTTCGTGTGGCTACTGAAGTTAATGGGAAGCCAACAATGGGAAGCCAAGAGTGTGCATTACTTAAAGTGTTCTTTAAGAGATTTTATTATCGCAAACGCCTGAAATTGTTGGCTCGTCGTTGCAGATGCATGGTGTGCCTGGCTACCAGAAATAGTTCCAAGGCATTTTGTTTCTCAGATGTCTGTGCTATAATAATCTTTTCCTGGCAGCTTGGCATCATTGAGCACAGGCATGCTCTTTTCTTCCTCTATCATCTCTTCACTCTGATCCACTGAGCTTCCTTTGAGGGATATTATGGACATGCTTTACTCTTTAAAGCAGAGGTGGGGAATTATGGCCCCTTTAGGGCTGGCTGAAGAATTCTGGGAGTTGAAGTCCACAAGTCATAAAAGGGCCATCGTTCCCCACCCCGTAAGCATAAGGCATATGCAACACCTACCTACTTTCCAAAATGTGGTGTACATGTCAAGCCAGAGAAATCAACTTCTCTGGACCCAAATAAAAGTGATGAATTTGACCTTTAAGGACCTCAAGGTTTTAGGATAATTTTAAGATCAGGGTAACTGAAGAATTAACTTTTCCACATATCTCTGACAGATTTTTGGGTGGCTGTGCTTCCAGATACCCTCCCCTCATTGAGTTAATATTGGAAAAATTGGAGGAAAGGTTTCGTTGCGAGGAAGGGATGAATTAAAATTGAAATATATTTTCTATTTCAGTCTTCCAAAATCTCACATATTTGAGCCAGAGGTTGCAATGAAGTAGGGATAAAGACAGATCAGACCATAGATAAATATTGGTATTTGTTACCAACATAAGATTCTCTTAGATGATTAATATACTAGTTCTGAAAGGTTGTATGGTTATGATGCAAACAAAAGTGCCCAATGTAACTATTAACCCTTCCTATTTAATTTCATAAATGAGGAATGGTGTTGATGGTCATCATCATTATCATCATTCTTGCAACCTAATATGGCTGTGACATCTGCCCTGCCTTTTACAAGGAAACACTAAGATTCCAGACTAAGTTTGTATGAAGTCAGGAAGTGAATGAGATATAGTTCTCAGCAGAGTGTCAACTCCCTTATGATACGTATTCCTTTTCTTTTTTAAAAAATGAACATTATCTAACTTCCCATTGAAGACAATTTGAATATTTCCGTTGACTTTTAACAAGAATTAGATCAGGCCCTAAATGTCAACATTCATGAATTAATATTTATTTAGTTGGATGTATGTCATGAAACAGCAGGAAGTGTAGTCTGGCTAATGGCAAACATTACCATGACAATAATAAATCTTTCAGACTTAGTCATTTTTCAACATTTAAAAAAAAAAACTTCTATGTTACTAGTAATTTCAGATCTAATAAAATCACTGTAAATAGTTTTAGCCTTTTGGAAAGCTGACAAATTATGTGGTTTAGCTTCTTGCCATGAATTTTTTATCTAGTCATACATATATAAATAAAATTCTGACATTTTCATTCTTATGCATTAAGACATCAAAATTAAAAGACTCCTAAATCCTAAAATATATATTATGAATAACATTTTTTTTTTAAAAATCTAGTATGCCTGCCATAGCCAACTGAGAGTTGATTAAACTATTACTGCAATGATTCCACATCTTTGACAAGTGCTAGATCAGCCTTTCATGACTAGAATGATTTTGATGTACTGGGAATACTATTTCCAGAAAACTCTTGGATGAATTCTCAACACATTTGATTGGTTTCAGAGAGGAAAAATATTTACTATATATTCTAAGGTTTTTTTTTTATTATTCTACATTATGATGTTGATGATGTTATCCATTCAGTTGTGTCCAGCTCTTGGAGATTTTTTGGGCCAGGTCTCTCCACATCTTCCAATCTTGGCACTACTATTCTACATTACACATTTGCTTAAATTGCCCATCTACCTTCTTACTATGGGCTAAGGAGAGAAATTGTGTTGAATTGTCAGAATAGCTTGGTGCAAAGATTAAAAGGGACTTTCTTGACTAGGAATGGAAAGGCTCATCAATATAGGACCTGAAAAAGCTCAATGCCAGCACCTACAAGGAAAGATCTTTTTCTTATTGAATTCTCTTCCCGTCTTTCAATGGGAGCTAAACACAACATGGGGAAAAGAGGTTCCACAGCTAACCTGGCCACATGCCATGTAAGGCTTTAAGCTCATAATCAACCAACATCTTGAATTGGACCTGGAAGCAGACTAGCACCCAGTGTAGTTCATGTAGCAGTGGTGTTACATGTGCCATCTTTTGGATACCCAAAATTGCTCATTTAGCCATGTTCTGTACTATCTGAAGCTTCTGGATATACTTCAAGAGTAGCCTCATGTAGACCACATTTGCAACTTTGCAAAGGTAAGGTATCTTTCCCACATCATCACGGTCTACAAAAGTTGGTTTTGTGGACAGAAAACCTCAAGTTCAAAAAATAAAGCAGCAACATCTAAAATAATATTTTTTATTTTGATAAAAAGTCTTAGGATTAGTGTTGTTTTATCACCCTGATTGTGGGTGAAAGGGCAGGAAGCAGAGGGACAGGATGGGCTTCGAAAGCTAACCAAGTCCTGTCGACACTTGGGGGAGGCAAGGTTTGGGTAAAAAAAAAATCTGTGGAATGGGGAAATGGGCAGGTTCATGTCTGTATCCTGCGGATCTCCACTTTCCCCTGAGCGTGACACCTCTGACACATTCAAAACTTCTCCAGCTATTTTCCAGCCAGGAAGTTTAAATCATGAGCCAGCATTTCAAGGGAAATAGAAGAGAAAAATGGTTTTACCTGTATGCATGTAACCCTTGAGTGAAAACAGTGCTAAATTAAAAAGAAAATATAATGTAATCTATTTCAGACAGAAGACAAATATTGTTTTGATCTATCACCAAAAGAAGAAGCAGCCAGTGTTGCTCTCACGTGGTGGGAAAGCTGTTCTCTTAAAATGAAATTTTTAAAAGCCCTCCACCACTCAGGTTCAGGGCAATTATGCATTGCAGACATATTTGCATAATATAAAGAACTAAAAACTTTATGACTCTTAACAAAATTGTGTTACGTTTGCTGGATACCTTTATGATCTGGATAAAATTCTCTCTCATCTAAATGACAGGTGTATGTCAGTGATGATTTCTAGTTCAGTTGATAGACAGATTAAACTGCGGCTTCAATAAGGGACCCCACACATGATTTGCCCCAACACATGTTCCTTGGATTGTTTCCAACTGTAGCTAATCAAAGTTATCTGGGTGGATGGGTCCATGGAATGTTTCTTTGAGAAGAGGATGGTGTTCATTGACTTTGAAAGAAACGCTAGTAAACTTCTTTAGATGCTAGTCTGAGTTTTGACAACTATGTGTTTAACATTCCCTTTTGGAGAGTAAGATACGTAATAATCAATCAGCTATAAATTTGGCTGGATCAATGAACTGACTTTCAATTAGTTCTAAGTTAAGTTTAGGTTTGGAACCAAAATTGCTTTAATAAATGTGTTAAGTTCTCTTAGATTTCTTAGTACATTTTAATATCATCAACCATCATTATCTTCCTGAACCAACTTTGACAGGTAAGAGTTGAAGGTATAGGTATAATGGTTGTTTTTTTTCCCTTCAAGTCTATTTCTTAAAAAGAAAAACTTAGTGAGGGGAAAATCCTATATTCCTGTAAAGCTTTAATTAAAAGATGCCATTGAGTTCCATCTTATTTTGTTGACTATGCAATATTGATACGAAGCCAGCATGTGAGATCATCTGAAGAATGGAGTTATGTGCCATCAATATGTAGATGATCTCCATTCTATTCTATCTAAATCTGTAATGAATGGCAGAAATTGAACTACTGTCTAGGGTCAATAATGGAATGAATGAAACCCAATAAACTGAGACTGAATCTTAATAAGATGCAGGCTACATTACTAATGAGTAGTTCCCAAGTCTAGAAAATGAAGAAAATGCCACTTTCTGAAAGGAATTGGTTTCACTTGAAGCAGGTAGTAAATAGTACAGAGGTTAATCTTGGATCCAGCCTATCACAAAAGTTCTAGACAACCTTAAAGCTTAGTGGATGCTTTCATTTCTAGCCAATTGAACAGTCTAATTCGTTTTTGTATCATAATCTCTTAGCCATACCATAGTAACTTCATATTCGAATTACTGTGATGGTAATGATGATGTAACTACTGTAACTACTCTACATAAAGCTCAATTGAAGTTGACTTGGAAGTTTCTCTTGGGGGAAAAAAGGAATGTAGCCAACTTCACCTTGAGTGACATGTGAAGTCAGAATCACTGCCAAATTTCAGGATGGACTCTATCATGCCTTAAATTATTTAGGACTGAAATAGCTTTTAAAAATCCTAGTCTGGTCATGTACTAGCCATGGCTCTGACATTTCTGGAGAGAAACTACTTTGTAGAGTCACCACTGTCTTATACTTAAGTAACTAAAAAGTAGGAAACTTCTCACTTGTAGAATTCTAAAACTGAAAACTCTCTGGTTTTGAGGATGTATTAAATATCCTCAGAAGTTTGATCAATTGTGAAAGAAGAATTTCTTTATCCAGGTCTTTGAATTCCATTGAAGTGCTTTAAGGAGATCTCTGCATCTTCTGTTTTGTTGACTGGATAATGAAGTTATATTTTGCCAGGGGCTGGATCTAATGGATATTTTTAAGAGATTCATATATATTTAATTAATCGATTAATCAATCAATCAAATGGCATGCAATTATACATGATTTAATGATAATTGTGTTCACCATAGTTATCTTTTTTGAAATAGCTACCAAGACTTGAATGGGATTCAGTTTCTGTGTGACTACTTATGATCAGTATACAAAAAGATAAATCTGAACAGGAATTATATTCTATAATTCTATATTCCAGGATAATTATTTAGTTTTCTTGCATCTACATGTTTCCTCCATGTGACAGATATCCTTCCAAGCTGATTCTCTTGAGATTTTCGCAGAGACACCAGCCTGAAACTTGATATGGTAATCCCTTTCTGGGAAGAAAAGGAAAATAAAGTTTTTTTTCTCCAAATCTGACCATATTAGGTAGGAATTCTGGGAGTTAAAATTCAATACTTCTGGCGTTGAGTTAAAAAAGGCTACTTTATATTTTGTCTCTTCTGGATATTAAAAGATTTCTACTTCTAATTGGGCAAAAGGAGAGGACTCGGAGATCTGGCTTATTCCTAATTCGTATCTATGTCTGTCCTCAGATTCCTTCAAACAATGATTCCAGCCATACATAGAAGATTTGTCCACAGCTCAGATTTCATTTTCAGTCCTTGGCATTTTCAACTAAAAAAAAAAAGGACATCGAGTAGCAAAGCTGAAAAAGAACCTGGAGATTCTTTTGCTGCTTTTAGAAATATTGACTTAGGATAAGCAGCTTCTTAGTATCACTGCCTTCTATAAACATTCATGCTTTTGCATAAAGCCAGGGAGATGATTTCATTTTGATTAAAGATTATTCTCAGTCAGATGATGCTCCACTGGATGCCAGATAACAAGGCCAATCTGAGACATGGATTTCAAAGCAACATGACAATACCCATCAATCAGCAGCATTCAAACTCTCTCTCTCAAAATTAGTAGACTGCCATGAAAACATGCTACACCCAAGATCCATGTTTTCATTCCTAAAAAAAGACCTGACAGGACAAAGGGGCTGGTGCAGATTATCTTAGCCTAACTGGTTGCTCCTATATTTACATCCTTGTGGTTCTTAATTTGAGATGCCTTCTATTCCCCCAACGCTGTTGCAGGGGAGAGAATGTGTGACCTTTTGGATTGTTTATACCAATCAACAACAACAAAAAGCCCCACACTGCCAGATTCCAAGAAACACAAAGCTGTCCTGGCTGGGGATAAATGTGTGTGGGGTGGGGGGGACTGAGGCGGAGGGAATGTTTTTGCTAAAAGAGAAATGGGTGACCATCAGGGTCATGGGTTCACAGACAGGATGAGCCATAAGGTAGATAAAAGTGCAGATAAGATAGAAAGGCCCTTTCTTCCCATGTTACCACATAACAATTTAAAAGGGAGAAGCACTCAGAGCACAGTTGGGTCACCCCCAATCTTGATTTTCCACCTTTTCCTTTTAAGTAATTTGCGCTGCTCCATTAGTTGTTGCTAGCACAAGCAGTTTTCAAATCTCCATGTGTTTGGAAAGTGTCAGAGAATATTTGCACCCCAGCAGGTATATCATGACAAATATTACTCTTTGCCTGCTTCTTTGAATCTTAAAGGTAGTCCTCAAGTTATGACCACAATTGAGCCCAAAATTCCTGTTGCCAAGCCAAACAGTTATTAAGTGAATTTTGCCCCATTTTATGATCTTTCTTGCCACAGTTATGAAGTGAATCATTGCATTTGTTAAGATAGTAACGTGGTTGTTAAGTGAATCTGGATTCCCCATTGACTTTGCTTGTCAGAAGGTCGCAAAAGCTGATCACATGACCCCAGGATACTGCATACATAGGAATGACTTGCCAAGCATCTGAATTTTGGTCATGTACCCATGGGGATGCTACAAGGCCATAAGTGTGAAAAACGGTCGTAAGTCACTTTTTAATGCTGTTGTAACTTTGAACGGTCACTAAATGAAATGTTGTAAGTCGAGGACTCCCTGTATTACAACAAAGAAGTGCTGGGTGCAAAGATTCGCTGTAAGGACCTACCCACAGATCCAGATTAAATATTTCAGAGTTCTATGTAGGAACACTGTTGACTGTTTTAGTCTGGAATGAAAAACAGCGTTGAAAGTTCTTTTAACAAAAACAATACTGGCACCTCCATAGCACCAGTTAGCACCAAGTAACTAATGGGACTTCCTTTACTTCATGGATGATACCCCAAAGAACCATCCTCCTAATCTCCTGTCTGACCCAGATGATATCTTGTTTTATGGAAAGCCCAACTGTACTTCTAAGGTAGCCCCAATCTATGGGACATTCATGTAAAAAGAGCTTACTACATCCACAGATATGCTAAGGTAATTTCATCGAATATTTTTTTTTAAAATTATACTGTGATTCTGAGCCATCATATAAATTTTATACTTTAGTCCTCAGACTGTCTTCATCACTCATTATTTATTTGTTACATATTGAAGTTATGATCAATTTGAATCTAAAGGACTTTTAGGTTTTCTTTTTTTTTTCCATTCTGCATTCTCTTCCATTTCTTTTTATTGTTATTATTTTTAGTAACCTATCAGTGGACAAAGTGTGCACAAATCTGCTTATCTGATCTATATCTGATACTTCTGAAATGCTGGTACTCTTTAGAGATCAGGAGTACATGCTTTGATATTCCTTTCTTCCTTATTTGTGTGAGTAGAGGAAACAAATGACTCTGAAGCTGCCCTTCAGAAAAAGCTTTCAATGCCACTAACTTGCTCAGTTTTCATAATACTGTGGTTTTCAGTGATCACGAAGGTGGCTGAAGAATGAAAAAAGAATAACCACTGCTAAATGCAAGAAAAATGATAAGAATTTGTGAAGCTTATACCAACATTTATTCAATAACCTTCAAGAATCCTTTTCCATTGCCAGATTTAGCCACAAAGGGAGGCCCTCTGCTGTTTGGCTATCCCACATACTTTGCTTGGTTAAAAGAGGCTTAAAGAGGGGAAACAAATTATATTCTAGGCACTAAGAGGGAATATATACTGTAAAAATACAAACTGAATATATGTCTGAGTAAGACTGTAGTGACAGATTGCAGCATGCCGTATTATGGCTGTGTCTTCTTGCTCAAAAATCGGCAGCAGTGGCAGGAAAGATTTGTTAAGAGATATCTGCAGTTACACATGTTCATGAGCCTTGTGCAAACTTTTTGCATGCCCCTCCCCAAAGTTGTTTCATGAAGTAATATAGTCCCATTGTTCCTAAAAGTTAACAAGCTACCGGTATGTTGGGTTGGTATTCCATGCTCACAGTCTCCTCACTCTTCAGTCCTTCCAGCTGCTGAAAACAGCCCTGGACAATTGTTATTACAGGTTGTGAAGAAGTATGAAGCACAGTAAGGGGCCAAAATATATTTCCTCCAGATCTCATTGCTCATCTGCGCATGTGTGTGTTTGTGTTTGTGTGCATGGGTGTTTGTGAGATATCTATCTATCTATCTATCTATCTATCTATCTATCTATCTATCTATCTTTCATCTATCTAGCAAGGGCATTCACACATACAAACACACACACAATTTGTAGTCATCTTCCTCTCCCTATTCCAACACTTGGGGGAAAAGTCAAGTTTTAAGTGCTTTTCGAAGACTTCAAAGGGAAGAGCACCCATCACAACACAAACATTTTGGGTCAATTGCAGCTTCCTGAAATCTTCAAGGGCAGTCTCCTGTAGAGTACATTGCAGAATCCAAACAGAAGATGATCAGGGCATGAGCTTTCCTGGTCCAGTAAAAGATGCAGTTGTGTACCAGGCAAATTTGTGCAGAGGACCCCCTAGCTACAACTGCCACCTCTCCTTGAGCAGGAACTGTGAATCTGGGAGGGCCCCCAAACTATACACAAACTCAGTTTAGGGCAATGCCAACCTATCCAGAGTCAGAGAAGAAATATTGTCTGGGGGCCAAAAACTCAGAGTCAGCCAATCTTGTCAGCTGAAGCTGATTTCTCTCCATCCAGGTCCTTACAACCTCCAGGTACTCAGTCAGCACAACCACAGCATAACTTGTCTGGCTAATCGGGTATCATCAGCATACTGGTGATCCCATACCAGGGGTGGGTTCTACTTACCTTTACTACTGGTTCGCAATGGGGCTGCGTGCGTGTACTCACTTCACTCGCATAAGTGCGCGCTCTTCTGCACAAGTGCAGGATGATGTCAGGGTCAGTGGGCGGAGCCTCACACTGGTTTTAGCGGTCTATAGAACCGGTGCGAACCGGGGGCAACCCACCACTGTCCCATACCCATACCAACATATGACTCTCCCAGTGGTTTCATGTAGATGTTAAAAAGAAAAACTACTCTCAGATTTGTAATAGTGGAGAGAAGTAGGCAAAATACATTTAACAAATAAGCTGTCCCCATAATCACTTCCTTTGCTGTTATTATGTGATTCCTGATTGGCAAAGATTTTCCATGGAATTACTTCAAAAAAGCATCACCTTCATTTTAAATTGCTTTTATTTGTCCTGGTGATATCAGCACATAGCCAGATGTAATTAGTGGGGTAACATGTCATCATGAGATCATTTTAGGATCAAAACTGTTGCCTAGATAGTGTTTTTCCCATTCCTCTTTATGGTGTCACATGAAATACATTGTTTTTCCCATGCAGGGCATTTTCACATTCCTTGTGTAATTAGTTTGGATCACAATAAGAAACAGAAAGAAGCCTAAACGTGAAGGAGGAGGAAGAAAGGGGGGAGGTAAGTCAATGGCAGGCTGGACAAACAAATAGTAATAAAGGAGATAAACTAAGCAGCCTTCCAAATCATTTTGCATTCTTTACAAAACACTAGAATAGAATAGAATAGAATAGAATAGAATAGAATAGAATAGAATAGAATAGAATAGAATAGAATAGAATAGAATAGAATAGAATAGAATAGAATAGGATTCAGTTTTTCTACAAAATATTACCTTCTCTATGAAATTTAAAAGATCAAATATTCAACCCAATGTTGGCTAAGCTTTCAAAAATGAGTGTACCAATAAAGGAGAATTCTTGTAGGTCAGGGTTGAAATGAGGGGTCCTTGGTGCTCTCTGAACAGGAGTGAAATCTAGCAGGTTCTGAGAGGTTCTGGAGAACCGGTAGTGGAAATTTTGAGTAGTTTGGAGAACTGGCAAATACTACCTCTGGCTGGCCCCAGAGTGGGATGGGAATAGAGATTTTGCAATATCCTTCCCCCAGGAGTAGGGAGGGAATGGGGATTTTGCAGTATCCTTCCCTTCGAGTGGGGAGGGAATGGAGATTTTGCAGTATCCTTCCTCTGCCACGCCCACCAAGCCACACCCACAGAACCGGTAGTAAAAAAAATTGGATTTCACCACTGTCTCTGAGCTTTGTTGTCTTCTTGTAGGCATTTCATTACCCAAACTAGGTAACATCATCTGTGCTAGTGATACGAATGTGAAAAATGAATGTAAATATTACCCTTTTGACAAGAAAGCATGACCAAAACTCTACATGGCTAACCATAAGATGACCACAAGATAACAACCATGGGCGGTACAGTCTCTAAGCATGGAAGATGCAAATTTCATACATGAGAGTCATCAAGCAGTGCAAAACATGATTTCATACTTTTTGCTTTCAACTTTTCCATAGAGTTCTACACCACTATTTATAATTCTAACCTATTTTCCAAATGCTTCATCTTTTTTTTTTTAAATCACTCATTGGAAGAATTCATAAACTGTTGCAAGCCATGATTTGTTTTGCTTAAGCTTTGCATGATGAGTGACCCCAGCCAGACTTTTCCCATGGACTGACAATGTACTAATTGATTTTTCAGACAACACTAAACAACTGTTCCAGTTATGTAATTTTATATACGTAATTAGACAGATAGGAAATATTCTGATTTAGCATCATTATGGCAAGTGTTCCAATGGACCTAAAATAAAAATAAAAAATATTTCTGCACAATTAGTATTATGATTATTTCAAGAAATTACTGTTAGAGGTTGAATAGGTAAAGGTAAAGGTTCCCCTCGCACATATGTGCTAGTTGTTCCTGACTCTAGGGGGCGGTGCTCATCTCCATTTCAAAGCCGAAGAGCCAGCACTGTCCGAAGACGTCTCTGTGATCATGTGGCTGGCATGTCTAAATGCCAAAGGCACACAGAACGCTGTTACCTTCCCACCAAAGGTGGTCCCTATTTTTCTACTTGCATTTTTTACGTGCTTTCGAACTGCTAGGTTGGCAGAAGCCGGGACAAGTAACGGGAGTTCACCCTGTTATGCGGCACTAGGGATTTGAACCACTGAACTGCCCACCTTTCGATCTACAAGCTCAGTGTCTTAGCCACTGAGCCACCGCATCCCTAGAGATAGAAGAGGTAGAATATCATACTCTTATATTGCAAGAAATCACTTTAAAAGATTCCCCCCCCATACATTATGATTTACTTAGCTAAAAAAATGATAATGCTCATCTTTTATTTATTATATATTATATTGAATTACTGAGATATAATACAATGGTTTAATGTTATTTTAATACACATTTTAAAAGAAGCTGTACAAATTTAAAACATAATTTAAAAGAATACAAGAACAATAAACAATAGCGCCCCCTGTAAATGACTGCTGGGCTGTAGTAGACTTACTATTTAGAATGTCACTGTCATCAAAACTATGTTCATTAAAAAAAAAAGAATATAATGGTCAATGTCCTAGAGGGAACACAGTGAGATATATACACACCCATACCCATACACACAAAATAATCTCTGATATTTGGTGAGTCAGTTGTAATTCCTCTTGTATCTTACACCGGAAGAACAGTGATTTATTACCATTAGGTGCCGGCTGACTGGAAACATATGTAGACTTTTATATTTAAAGTTTAAAATCCTTGCTCTGTTTACATTAAAGCAGGCTACAAGAACCTTAACTTGTAATAAACCTTTAAAATGTTTTCTGCCTTAACAATTACTCACATTCACATATTCCAAAAATGCATTTGTATTTGACTTTTAATGGTCACCTCCCTAATTGATTTTTTAAAAAACAGACTATTATAAATCAATTGCCTTATTTGGGGGGGGGGGGTTGAATTACATTTTACCATAGGTTGAGTAACATTTGGTTATTAAAAACATTTATGTCCCTCTTTATCCCCAGGATTAAATAGGGCACAATTCCACCACAGAAATGTCCCTTAGTAGGAACAAGAGAATTTAATTTAAAGGGCGACATGATCTTGGAACCATAACTGGAACAAGTGATATACTGTATTTACTAAATTCACAGTACCACAGATGGACCAACTATTTGAGTCAAAAGAACTCCAAGAGAAATGAATTCCCTACATGGCTTTCAAAAATATGTATTGTGCTAACAGCCAGAGTTATGTACATATTTAGTGCAAAATAGTACTATTATTGCTGTTTATTGTATCCATCTCTATACAAATCTATTGTTCTGACCTAGGTACCCTTAAAAAGCAAGAAGCAGAGTCTTGGTCCCGGCAAAACCTCTTTTATTTACATGACTGTGAATTACTTTCATTCACGGTCAGCAAGGCCTGTCCAAACAGTCTTTCATAGGAATATTTATCAACACACCTTATCTCGCTTGGCAAGCTCCCACGTAACTTGTTGCCAAACACAGTACAAGGCAAAACTTGGCACAGAGTCTCTCAGAGTCACAGAACGAACGAAATGTTTCCTGCAAAAGCCCACTCCCTATTCGCTCCTCTTTTGTTTCCTATGGGAGGGGCCAATCACCTCCAAGGTGTGGCTTTACTCCCAAGTCAACTGTGCTTTCTGAGTTGTTCTTGTCTTCTGGCAGCTCTGCGCATGCGCACACTGGGAACAGGCTCCAGCTGTTCCTCTGCCTCGCTGCTGTCTAGCTCCCTCTCTGCCTCCGATGCAGAGCCCTCGTCTGACCTTTCCCCAGCCCCCAGGACTGGCCCAAGTTCCTCCCCAACCTTCTCACTGTCTGACTCTGCTGCCAGCTCTGCTGGCCGCCTGTGGGCCACAACATCTATACCTATTATTAGCTTCATGTTTCTCCTATCAGTAATATAAGTGCAGAGAGGTTAAGTGAATAACTAATGTCAGCTTATTCTAGGCTCAATCCATTTTTTTCATAACCTTTCAGGTTATCACATAAGCTCCATGATTAAGGTATCTTTCAAGTCAATCTCTTCATATCCTAACACATCAGACTTGTGTGCCCCTTTAGGCCACCCTGATGTAGACTAGGTATAGTGTTTTCTGCTTTTCCCAGTTTACCTAATTTTCATTTTTCTCTTTCTCTCAGAAAAAAAGGCCCAGTTAGGAAAAGGAACAGATCAGTACCTTTTGTGTCCCAAATGGCAAGTGTTGCGCTTCTCTGCAAAGTCAACTTCTTATTACTGGAGTCAATAATATTATCCTGAGTATCAGGTATCTTTCCTATAAGTGGAATTTGGGTCTCATAAGCCAAACAACCAAATGATCAAGGAAGTAAATAACAGTAGCAGTTATGGAATACTATTTGTTGCCAATCGTAGGATTTCCAACTTTGTATAATCTGCTTTATTTCACTTGTTATTTTAGTCCCTATTTTGTATCAGTTTTTCATCTTTAGATTTAGCTGCTCTGAACCAAGAAGTTGGACTCTTTGACTTTAACTCCCTATTAGCCATGGATATTCATGAACATTGCATATAGGAGAATATTTATGGGGACATACCATTCTATCCAGCAAATATACCGTGATTTTCAAAATTCTGCTCACTTCCTCTTCTGTATCTTGTATTGGAATTCATTCTTAACTTCAAACTGGTAGAGATATTTATTTTGATTATCATCTTGTAACCACTTGCCTTCCTACTGCCGTCTCAGACAACTGTGGCCTTCGGTTTCTCTTTTTATTTTTCAAGAGCTCATTCTCCCTTGCCTGGGAAATAATCACACTCCTGCTACATTTTTTCCAGATTGACGCTCACATAAAATATCTTCATTTCTCGCCTCTCCTTTGGAGGCCTCTCCTCCTCAGGCACACATACCATTTTAAGGCAGCAGTGATGGAGTTGGCATTCCTGCCTAATTCTGCTAGGTCCAAATCCTGCTTTTTTCAGCTGCTCACTCCTTCAACATTCTTCCAATATACTCCCCCTTCTTGCACTATAGAAACTCCAGTCCTAGCCTCCTTTCAAGTTCCTTATCTGAAACTGACACGTCGTTTGCCATCATTCTCACTGACAGTATTTTTCTCCTTAAGAACTTCAACATATATGATGATAACCCCATTGACCCAATGGCCTTCTGCCTTCTCTCCCCAACTTCCTCCTTTGGTCTCTAAATCTGGCCTGCAAATGTGGACCAACTCCCCCATTTGCTACTAGGGTCACTCTTTTGATCTCACATTCTCTAGAAACTGGTATGTGTAAGGTGGTTATTTAAAAAAAAACAAAACAAAACTATGGAATTCTTCTGCACCAAGCTTTGCACATTCTCCACCTGCAAGGATATCTCTCTTGCTTTTTCCATGACCATCAGCTTCTCAACACTGTGGCTTTCTCAAGACCACTGTTGTCTGATTGTTCCTACTTTTACATGTATTTAATCTCCAAATGTTCCCTGTTCTCAATTCTTAATTTGCTTACCTCACAGTAAACCATTCATTTCTCCAATGTTCAGCTTGAGTTCACTTACTCCAGTTATTTTTTTCTTTGCTGTGGTTTTCAGGCTACCATGTACATCTAAAAGAAATCAAAAGATCTGACTGATGCACTTGACTTATAGATCATGCTCTTCTTTGCTAGATATCTAGTAGAAGATTTCCATCAAACTATTCAGTACAATTTTATATCACACACACCAGAGTCCTTCTGTGAGGGACATGGCTGGTTTCAAAATGTAATAAATAAAAAATAAAATAAACCCCTGTAGCTTTTCCCTAACTAACTGCTATGTTAGGTATGACTTTCACTCTGCTTATTGCTTATTATTAAGTTCTTTTCTCTTCAGTACAGAAGAAATCTGATCCAAGAATGTTACAAGGACATTGTCATGTAATCATTAGGAACTGAATTTGATTTGAGGAAGCCTTTACCTTTTCTTGAATTATATTTGCGATTCAAAAACCTAACTCAATCTGAGAAATTGTACCAATATCATCATGCTTCCTAGGAATATTTCCTGCCAAAAATGTTTAAGGTCTGACAAGGAAGATAACCGAGATAGCATTATTATTTTTTTTTTACTTTACCACAAAAGAAAAAGTAGTTATATCAACTTTTAGGACCTATGTAGTTGATTTACATAGAAGAGGGGAAGTCTTCCTATCCAGAATGGATAACTTAGGACTGGAAACAAACTGCTTCCAAGAGGTGAATACTGCAAATACAATACTCAAAATAGTAAACAAAGCATTAAAAAGTTTCACCTTAACTGCAGAAATCCTTTCTGTCATGATTAACATCAGAAAAGGATTCACAGCAGGAGTCTCTGCTGATTCACCTCCAGTTAACAAAAGAGATGCCTGATCGTTGTTAATTCAATTATTTGCATTAATTCATTCATCACTTTAACTTTATGCTTCTCTACCGTACCACATCTGGAAGCCTGCTGCTCAGCACAGAAGCAAAGAATGGTCAATCACTCAGAGTGAAGGGCTTCCAAAATGCTTTGTTCAACCTTGAGGGAACACTCCCCTTTCATCACTTCTCTCTGGTTAAGAAACTACCAAAGACAAATGCAAGTAGTCTAATTCCTTAGGACTGTACGATGACTCCCTATCATATAGCAATCTGGAGTAAGATGTTCAAAGAAGTTTACTTAATCAACTAGCTAATCAGGCACCTTGATTTCTGTGTTGCTTCCACTGCATCCATCTAGGGTGGATGCAACTATGCAGAAAAATAGGGAAGGGCAGGCTCCTGGAATACTGAAGGCAATGTTCAGGAAAATCCACCTATACTTTATCAGCTTGAGACATACCAGCTTGCTGCATGTATTAGGACTTAGTCTTCCCTCTTCCTACTGCCTCACACATGTACCTCTACACTGCCCCAAGGCAATCCCTCTCTGTTTGCAAAAACATTTGCATTGACTCTGAGGATGCACAACCCTTTCCAAGTTGCAACCCTCTGGGACCAAGGGTTGAGCATATGTGCAGCATTTGCAGTGCCGGGAAATGTTGGCAGCAAACAACAGTATTCAGGCTGTCACTTATTAAGTTGAAGTGATGGAAACTGGCTTGTTGTTTGCTTCCCTTCAACCAGGGGCCCAAAGGAGGGGAGAGAAAAGGTGTACAGATTGTTTTTACCCAACACTGGCCTATTACACAACCAGGTAAAATCTCCTGCTTTGTATAGCATGGAACATTGGCAGATGAAAAAAGACTTTTGAGTTATTCCAAGGTTAACCCTATAGGAAAGAAGAAGCCTTCTGGGTTCTTCTTCTCTAGGCAACAAAATGTTCTCAGAGGCACACAGCATTTGAAAAAATCCCGTGAAGAAGACGTCTATCATCATCATACTGGATTTTCATTAAAATCCTTCCATTTTTCATAACACCTGTGCATCCCCCTAGGATAACTTGCTTTTTCCATGGCATCAAAGTCAAAAGGGTTTTTTTTTTTTTTGAAGATGTCCTTATTTGATAAGAAATCAAATTGTCCCATGGGACTGGTTTTGAACACTTTTTGAAGGTAACACAAATAGCTCATTGCAGGAACCATCAGGAGGAGCTTATATTCAATGGACTGCTGAAGGAAGCAGAGGGCAAATTTGACATATGCTTAGATGTTCATCCTTCCTCTGTTACTATAATGTCCAGCTTTACACATGGCTTTCCTCCACATTATAACTGCTGCTACGGTAAATTTCTTGGTTTTTCCCACATTTGTCTGAAGAGAAAATGAAATCTGCCTATGTACTTCTACCTAAAATCAGTTATACAAATGTGCTGTCAATGAAAAGATGATATGGTTGGACTGTGATATGGTAGAGTTCAATGTAGGCCCTTTGGTTCTTGTTTTGCTTGAAATGATCCAAGCCTACTGATATAAATTTGACTTCTATGTTCTGTACCAATTATTTATCCTCCAAAGAAGCTGCTGCAATGTCTTATAGCTTAGCCCTTACCTTTCTTAAGTCTTAGTGGACAATAACTTAAATATGAACCAGCAGTCTTCTGCAGCTGCCAAAAAAAAAAAAAGCCAACACAGTCCTAGGTTGCATTAATAGAGAGATAGAATCAAGATCATGTGTAGTGTTAATACCAATTTGTAAGGCCTTGGTAAAACCACACTTGGAATATTGCATCCAGTTTTGGTTGCCACAATATAAAAATGATGTTGAAACTCTAGAAAGAGTGCAGAGAAGAGCAACAAAAATGATTAGGGCACTGGAGGCTGAAATATATGAATGGTTGCAGGAATTAGGTATGTCTAGTTTCATGGAAAGAAGGACTAGGGGTGGCATGATAGCACTGTTCTAATATCTAAGAGTCTGGTGGAAAAAAAGGGAGGATCAACCTATTCTCCAAAGCACCCAAAGGACAAGAAACAATGGATGGAAACTAATGATGGAGAGAACCAACCTAGAACTAAATGGAAATTTCCTGACAGAATAATTAAGCAGTGGAATGACTTGCCTCCAGAAGTTGTGGGTGCTCCAACACTGGAAGTTTTTAAGGAGAGATTGGACAACCATTTATCTGAAATGGTAAAGGATGTCCTGCCTGAGCAGGGGGTTGGACTAGAAGACTTCCAAGGACCTTCCAACTTTGTTATTCTGTTATTCTCTTTCTTTCTTAACAACACTTATACCTAAATTGTATTTTATCATACTTTTACATGTCTCTTATTTACAGCCCAGTAAGCCCAGAAAAAAGTAAAGGGGAAAAAAAATCTTGCATTATTTCTTGAAGAACAACCTTAAGAAGAGAGGACTTTAATTTTAATTGGGGTATTTTAAATGTTTGGGGTTTTAAATCGGCCAAATCTATGTAATTATTTTAATTTTTAATTATTGTTGTGTGTTGTGTTTTTAAATTGGCTGTACACCGCCCTGAGTCCTTCGGGAGAAGGGCGGTATAGAAATAAAATTATTTATTTATTTATTTATTTATTTATTTAGTAAAAAGCTTCAGGAGCGGATATTCCTAAGCTTTTATGAAGCAAATAACAGATTTTGACCTTCTTGTGGCAGCCAAACATTATTTAGTCAAGTTTCTTTCTCAGTGTGGGATTGAAAAGATAAAAGAAATTCCAAAAAGTGGCTGTGACACTCAGGAAATTGTAGCTTCTAGCTATTTCCTGGTCAAAAAGCAAAGGCTGTGTACTGGGGGACAAGTTGGGGTTTTACTCAATTCCTTTTGAATCTAACAAATCCCTGGCATTCGTATGCTATCAGAAAAATGACAGTTAGGAAAACTTTCCAAGAAGTTTTCTGGGAAACCAAATTTAATTACTCCAGAAGACTCCTCCTTAATAAGTATGACAAATTTCATAGTAACAAATATTTGTGGCAGTTTCTACTCTACAATTCCAGAGCAATGGAAAACCTACTCTTTTTTGCAATGTTTTCCTCGCACGTTGAGATATCCCTGATCAGTAGCATTCTTATTGTATTTCTACTAGTAGTACATAACTCAGTCTATTTACAGCACCAAAAGTCACTGCTAAATTACGTTACCTTGAAAGTTTAACAACTAGCATGTTCCACCCCTTGTATTTTCTCACTATTGATCCTGGCTAAGGATTAGTAATGAATAGATTATCTTAACTGTCAGTATTTTGTCTGTGGCGTGGTTGGCTTTCATTATTCATTTCTCTTGCTTTTCTCATTACTTTCTCTTTTAAAAGTGAAATAACATATTTACCATAAAAGTGAAAAGTGGAGCCAGGAAGAAGCACAAGAAAACACAATTCAGGTTTCTCCACCCATATAAATTGAACATGGATTAGTTGAGAAAGGCTATTATATGAACAAATCATAAGATACTATTTATTTAACCTACACAAGGACAGACTAACTTACATAGTAGCAAGAGCACCAGTTTAAGGGATAGCCTTTCCCAAGATTAGTTAGATGTGCAGTGTGTGTGTGTGTGTGTGTGTGTGTGTGTGTGTGTGTGAGAGAGAGAGAGAGAGAGAGAGAGAGAGAGAGAGAGAGAGAGAGAGAGAGAGAGAGAGAGAGAGAGAGAGAGAGAGAGAGAGAGAGAGAGAGAGAGAAAGTTAGGATAAAAGTTGCAAAAATGTTACATTGTATACAGAAAAAAACAAGGTAAATTTCATAGATAATGGTACAAACCTTTAAATGACATTCCTTTATAATTATTTTTAAACAGTCTACTTCAGCAGAATAGCACAAATCTTGGTTTGTACTAAGAAATGAAGGATGCCAAATTTAATAGAAATTGATCTAGGAATTTTCAAACAATGCTCCTGATTTTATTTTAAAAATGCCCCCAGTTTAAGAAGTAGCCTTTCCCAAGTTGTGTTGATTAGAGTAGAACCTTCCAACATGTTCCTGTTTGTCAAGCATGATTTTGGTAATGTGTATGTGTGTGTTTTGTGGTGTATGTGCATGAGAGAAAGGGGAGTAGGTTAGGATGTTCACAAATAATGAATATTGTAGCCCAACTTGATCCCATAGTGAAGGATACCTGTGGCATTTTACAGGAAAGTGGATTGATGGGTTTTATGTAAACAAAAGAGATGATAAGTCTCAGTGAGCTGTTGGACAGTATTACTTGGTCTGTTGTGTGGATGTTTAGGTGGTTTAGGGGTGGAGAATTGTAGTGGGTGGGAGTGTGTTTGGGGATTGTTATGTGTGTTGGACCTGGTCTTTGGGTGTTAAGTGAATTTTGTTGTATGGGTATACTGTGTATACACGTATAATGACAATAAAGTTGTTGTTGTTGTTGTTGTTGTTGTTGTTGTTGTTGTTGTTATTATTATTATTATTATTATTATTATTATTATTATTATTATTATTATTATTATTATATCTAGGAATAATGACATTTTTTTCAGAATGCAATAGAGCCAGCTCTAAAGGATTAAAAGTAGGGAGAAATTTCGAATTATTTTACTCATATTTCACTTTCATAATATATTTCCTACAAAATATTTTCATAGAATTTCTGGAAAAAGATAACAAACAGTTATGGAAATAGTGAGGTGACCAAATAGTGAAACAAAAGTCTATGAAGATTCTCAGTCATGATTCTGGTCATGGTTGCCTCAAAGGTGCTTTTTCACAAGGCAACTGGACTTCCTTTCCTTTTTCCTTGAAGACATTCCATTTCTCATCCAAAAAGCTTCATAGATTCTGGCTGATGGTGGGGAGGATGGAAACAGAGGTGGGATTCTACTGGTTCGGACCAGTTCGGGCAAATCGGTAGCTCCGATGATCAGCTGGGAGTGAACCAGTTCGCTCTGATGATCAGGTCGCCCCCCGCCCCTGTGCTTTACTTACCTTTATCTTTATTTATTTATTTATTTATTTATTTATTTATTTATTTATTTATTTATTTATTTTATTTATTAAATTTCTATACCGCTCTACTCCCGAAGGACTCAGGGCGGTGAACAGCCATGAAATAAAACACATACATACAAAAAATTTAAAATCGAATAAAATGAATTAAATAAATTTGGCTGAATTTAAAATACCCTTAATTTAAAATACCCATATTTTAAAACACACTAAAATTTAAAATTTGCACTTAAAAGGGAGAAGATTTAGGCCAGGCCAGGCCATCTTCTCAGCTGATTGGTGTGGCAGAACGGATTGCCGCACCTCAGCTGTGTTACTCCCAAGTGGTAACACAGGTTAATATTTGTAAAACTGTGCATGCACGTGCAGCGCTCATTAGGTGTGCGCACTCACTGAACCAATTGTTAAATTGGCAGCATCCCACCATGGATGAAAGGATTAGTTCTGACAGGATGGGAGGTGGGAGGTGGGTGGAGAATGGAGGGATCATATTTCTTTGCAGTTATCTGGTTGTTAGCACTCTCTCTGAGAGCTATTGAGGCACCTGGGGGTTGTTTATCTGTACCCTCATGGTCACCTGAATCAGAGTACAAATGGACGTAGAATCTTCTTGGAACTGTTGAAAGGACTGTGTTGTAGACAGGAGAGAGGTGGTGTCTTATCCTTCCCCTCTGTTGAGAGAGGGCTGTTCAGTTGTAATATAGAGGGCCTCTTTTACACCTCTTTCAAACCAATGGTCCTCTCTATCCAGAATGTGGACATTGCTATCTTCAACAGAATGACCTTTATCTTTCAAATGCAGATGGACCACTGAATCTTGTCCTGATAACTTGTTCTCCTATGTTGTGCCATGTGTTTGTGAAATGGTTGTTTTGTTTCACCAATGTACAGATCTGCACATGTCTCACTGCATTGTATTGCATATATTACATTGCTTGGTTTGTGTTCGGGTGTTTTATCCTTGAGGTGGACAAGCTTCTGCCTTAGTGTATTCTTGGGTTTAAAGTGTGCATGTATGTCATGTTGGTTGAAAATCCTCCTGAGCTTTTCAGATATTCCAGCAACATACAGAAAGGCAATGCTTCATTTGTTGTTCCCTTCTTTGTCTATTATGGAGGAGTTCCTGCTGCATTTTTTTTTGGATTTGATGAAGGCCCAGTTGGGATAGCCACAAGTTCTTTTTTTTTTTTCTTATACACATAATGTAAATGTACATTCACTTATACATAATTGGTCATACATATACACATTTTTCTTAAAGAAAGCATAAAAATAAGGCATTTTAATTACATTTGGGGTTGCTCTTCTACCCTTTCTTTTCCCTAGTTTCACAACAAACCTTCTTCTCCTTCTTTCTTTCCCTTCCCTCCCTCCTCTCCTCTCCTACTTTTTCCCTCCTCTCCTTCCTCTTTCCTACTTCCCCTTCCTTTCCCCCACTCCTCTCCCTTTTCCCTCTTTCTCACCTTCTCTCCTACTCCTGTCCCCTGTCCTTTCTTCCTCTTTCTTCCATTCCTCCCTCTCCCTCTCCTCTTCTTACCCTCTACTCCTCTCTCCTTTCTTTCTCCTTTGCTGTGGAATATATTCCCTGTTTGGTATCAGAGCAATATTCTAATAATATATACTTTCTTTTAGATTTCTTTTCAATTTTATCCAATCTGTCACTTTTATCATCATAATTGTACATTTATACTTATAATCTTCTTTCTCTCCCCCCTCCCATCTCCCTTTTCCATTTACTCTGGTGTCATCTGGGTTTCTATTTCTTTTTTGTCCTCTCCCTCATTTAACTTTCTATTACGTAAATCATTTATCTATCATCTTTTATTCATATTTCTTTTCTAACCATACATAAAATCTTCCCCATGTCTTGAAATACACAAATTCCTCTTTATCTTCCACAAGTTCTGAGGGCTTCCTTAACATGTTTTAGTTCTTTTCCTTTTCTATCTTTGCTGGTAGGCAAACTTTCAGTCTGGTAGTGTAGGGTTCTGGTCACTCCCATTTTGTGCTCCAGTAGGTGGTGAGAATCAAAATGGAAATACTAATCCCTGTGTAGGGGTTTTTCTATAAACTTCAATGTTAATGAAACAAAAGATTCTCAAGTTCTCTCTACTTAACCTCAGAGTTGCCTCAGTTGGAGCAAGGGGTCATTTTGATTTGAGAGCAAGCCAGTCAATTGCTAAATCCGATTGCCATGGACCTGAGACATAGTCTTTCATCTCTACTCAAATATACCTATAAGAGTTTTTCTTTTCAATTTAGATCCTTATCAATGTGCTTCACAGTGATAATAAGAATAACAATCTTTCTATTTCAGATGAATAACACAAACCTTACACTGGGAACTGGTATGACTTTCAAATATACATTTTTTTCCCAGCATCATTTATAAATAAATTTATTGCAGGCCTCCCATGGAAACTGTCAAGGAGAAAACACTTGAAAGTTTCCCAGGAAAAAAAAAGGAAGAAAAACACCAGAAGAGTATAGATGAGTCCCTGCAAAAATTCTAAGAAATTAAAATCTTGCGTTAACATGTCATGAAAGGATACCTAATCTTTTATAGGAAATGAGCAAAGAGATTGGCTGGCAGAAGAAAAACACATCCAGGATGCCTTTATTTCTTCTTTTCTTTTCTTTTTTTTTGAGGATAATATAGAGTGAGTGAGTGTAGAAAGCAATGAAGTTAAAAACATAGGGTGCAAGAGGAGATTAAGAATCCAAAGGAAATGGAATGGAATGATTAAAGAAAAACAAGATAAAGACAAAAAAGAGTGAGACAACAGCATTTATCTACATTTTCATCCATTCATCTCTGTATCCTTTGACAGTTTCATCAGCGTACTCTTGACATAATTCACTTCAAGCATCTTATTTCATACAAGAAAATAAAACTTGTAAAGAGAATAAATATGACTGAGAAAATGAACAGTGAGAAATTAGAAAACCTGCCAATAACATGAGCCAAGTGATGTGTGCTGAGTTGACCAAGTAAAATAAACAAGACATTTGAGTCAGTTCCCCTTATTAAAAGAAGCTATATTAAAATGTCAATGTTAGTGTGTTTTCCACTGAGTAAAATTAACCCCTTGGCAGTTAACTTTGTCATAACATACATGGAGGTATTGATTAAAAAACATCAAATCCTTTATTTTCACTCCCATTAGATAATTTGCATCTGATGCAACAGATTTTCTTCTCTGTTGTGGTCTCCTATAATGGCCTCGATTCCTGTGCTAAATTTCACATTACTCTCCAACCTTACCATCGAGGTAATGTGACAAGTGTTTTCTTAAAGGAAGAAATATGTACTACAGGTTGAAGTTTATCCTTCCAGTTTGTTTTTAAAAAAGAAATAATTTTTCTCGGTGACTCAGTGTTGATGTTACCAACTTAGCACATACTGATATTATCCTTAAGAAGTTGGATCATAATGTGTAAGACTGGAAGCTTAGAGTTATTTATTTATTTATTTATTTATTTATTTATTTATTTATTTATTTATTTATTATTTATTTATTTATTTATTTATTTATTTATTTATTTATTTATTTATTTATTTATTTAATTCAATTTGTATACCGCCCTTCTCCTAGTGGACTCAGAGCGGCGCAAGCCAGAACTAAAACACATACCAATACAAAATTTAAAATTTTTAAAAGATTTATCTGAGAATTCCATTAGAAATAATGTTATTTCCACTTAAGGCTATAATCTTTTACACATATTTGGAAGCAATTCCATCTTGAAAACTTGCTTTAGAACATAGGTGCTATACATGTGTCTGAGATGTAAATATCTTCTATAGTATATCAATAATCTCAACCTCAACCAAGCTAAGGATTCTTCATAATAATGACTGCAATATCTCTGTTTTCAGATGAACACTTCTGGACACCTGTGAAAAAGCAGCTGTGCTATTTTTCTGATTACATATCAGGGTTAAAATCCAGCAGGTTCTGACAGGTTCTGGAGAACCAGTAGCGGAAATTTTGAGTAGTTCGGAGAACCGGTAAATACCACCTCTGGCTGGCCCCAGAGTGGGGTGGGAATGGACATTTTGCAGTATCCTACCCCTGCCACGCCCACCAAGTCACGCCCACCAAGCCACACCATGCCTACCAAGCCACGCCCACAGAACCGGGAGTAAAAAAATTTGGATTTCACCACTGTTACATATACACAGTTTCAGAAAGTAAGTGATAGCAGTCACTTGGTAATCCAGATAATCCTTTGGTTAAGGCTATCAGATTTGAATTGCAAAAATCTAGATGGCTAATAATGGCACTATAAAAGACAGAATTTCTTTATTTCTTTGCTGCTATCTGGTGGCCATATGCAGATTGGAGGCCTTGATTTGGTAGCTCTACTTTAAATTGGGTGCCAGTGAATATTCACCTTTATTGGCATGAAAATACTTGTTCTGAAAACATTTTATCTTGCTGAATGTATAAACAGAATATTGTACTTATTTAATAATTTTTAACGTCTTGAATAATCAGGAAAGATAGTTTATAATTATTTATATAGAATAAAATAGTTCATGGATTGTTGGTCACTTACCATTCAACTGTTGCTTTACCTCTATTTATTATCTACCTACCTACCTACCTATCTATTTTGGTCAAGAGTTGGCAACTTTCTCAGGTACTATAAATATAGCCTCTCCCTCCCTCCCTTCTCTAATAACATATTGGCAAGAGTATTCATACCCCCTGCCTTCATTTTGCTGCTTTCTACTAGTCCCCAGGAGCTTTAAATAGTCAGCACAATTTTCAAGGCATATGTGAATTTAAACACTGCAGTATAATCCTTGAGAATTTGTCCAAGTGTGTGTTTCTTTAAACCTCAACCCTAGCCCTCACAGAGGTCACACCTCAAAGAGAAATGAAATGCTGTATTGAGATAGATGGCAAAAGCACAACATCCTGGCATTATTATTACCGCTCTCTGCATAAAGAAGTTCTTCTAAATAAATTCTGAAATGAAGTCTACCTTCAGAAAGGAACATAGATATATCCACTGTGACATGGATATGAATGACACCATTGTTTTCCATGTATGTTTACATAATTTATCTAAAGGCATGTGTATGCCAAAAACCATTGTTTCAGAACCATGGCATGCATTTCTAGGACTTTCTAGATATGTTTATCAATTCTGATATATATCTACACTACAGTTTGATATCATAGTTAAAATCCTGGACTAGAATGTGAGGTACAGAATCAAATTCACTTTCATCCAGAGGAGCTCCCCAGTTAATCTGAGGGTCATTCACTAATAACTAACCTACCCCACAGAGTTGTTGTATTAATAATCTATGTGTGCTATTTTGAACTTCTAAATTATGTGTGTACAATACAGTATATATGTATGTATGTATATGTGCATATACACGTGTATCATTTATCACAATCAGCAGACTCTGATAAATGTATCTGCATGCATATATATACACACATACACACACAGAGAGACACAATACTTCATTCTGTTAAGTGAGAACATGAGACAAGCATTTTGGCATGGTTTGTGATCTACCTTTCATATTTTAAATCATGGGTGGGAAAACAGTAGCCTTTGTATATACTAAAATGCACAGATCTGCATGATTCATGTATCCTGACATTATTTTTTTTCCCTATACTTGAACTTTTTCATATCTCCAGGGACCAGACTAAGCAACTAAGCACTTGAAAACTGTCAAGATATTACCTCTGTGAACTTATTTTCCATTCCATTCAATCTTCTCAGTGAGATAGAAGACTTCCAGATGGTGTCGACTGTTACCTTTATCATCCTCTCTGCTGGCCATCCCTACAGTATATGTCTGGTAAACATATAAAAAAATTCATATACCTCTATATACTCCTGAATCATAATTTTCATCATTGCCAGTAAGCCTGCTTAGGGAGAAAGGATGCTGGGAGCTCTAACTCAACAACATCTGGACAATCCTCCAAGGTACTACTCCTGTTTTAAAAGAATCAGACAGCCCCTTGACTACTTAGGATTAATATGCAAAGCTTCTTTTAACTAAATCTAAGATATTGCTGAACAGTTGTGCCATTGCTACACAATACACACAGCTCTAAGAATCGCAAACACAGCAAATCATTTTTCTCCAGCCACTCACCAAGGAATCAGTTTGGCCTTTGGTTTTGTTTTCCAGTGAAAAACTCCATATTTAGCCTTATTGAATTTTATTCTGTTGAGAAGCATGCATAGCTCTTTGAGATCATTTCTTCTATGTTCAATATATGCCTTTAAACATGTTTACTATAAAATCATTTTTTTTTCTATGACTTTGCCATCTAAGTCCATGATGGCGAATCTGTGTGCCATCATGGACGTGTGCCAGAGGTGGCACGCAGAGCCCTTTCTGTGGGCACGCGTGCCATCGCCAGCTGCTCTTTATGGGTGCCGGAACATTGGAAAACAGCCTGAAAAACTGCCTGAAAACAGCCCGAAAAATGGCCAAAAACGGTCAAAAATAGGCATGTGCTCACTGGCCAGCCTGTCTTTGTGTTTCCAGTGCTCTGGCGCACACACATGCACACATGTTCTAGTTTGGGCACTCTGTGCCAAAAAAGTTCACCATCAGTGATCTAAGTTAATATAGGCCAACAGTACTCCAGTTGAATTTTCAAATTTTACTAGATATAAAAGTGTGCAAGCAAAGGGCCTGGATCAGTGGTGAAATCTAAAATTTGTTACTACTGGTTCTGTGGCTGTGACATGGTGGGTGGGGGGGTAATGTGACTGAGTGGGTGTGGCCAATTTTTTTTTTACTTTTAAAACCATTTTTTTCTACAACCTCTTCGGCAAAGAGGTTGTAAAAAAATGCTTTCAAAAGGCTCTGACGATCCCAGCTGAGTTGCCTGATCGGCAGAAGCTTTTTTTCTTTTAAATGCCTCTGACGATCCAAGCTGAGTTGCCTGATCAGCAGAGGCTTTTTTTTATTATTATTTTTCAAAGCATTTTTTCGGCTGAAGAGGTTGTAGAAAAAATGCTTTTAAAAGTAAAAGAAAAGCCTCTGATGATTGTGCGGCTCAGCTGGGCATGGGGGGGGCAGGGATTTTTGCTACTGGTTCTCCGAACCACCCACCTCCATCGCTACCGGATCAGGCGATCCGGTCCGAACCAGGAGCATTTCACCCCTGGCCTGGATGGATCATTATACATATTTTCTCCAGGAAAAGAAGAAATTTTTCAGCATTCTCCAAGATTCCAAAAAGGAGGACAGGGAGAATAACATTGCGTTCTTCTCTTTTCCCAATGAAGTTTATTTAGTTATTTATTGCTGGTGGCAACAAAAGTAAAAGTGTGTTGACAAACTGGCTATTATTTAGAGGAAATTGTGCAGAACAGGAACAGAGTGAGAAAACTTTTTATTTCTCAGAAAAAACTCACCTCAACCCCATTGCACTCCTTTTCAATAAATAACATTCTGATTTTTTTTCTTTTCAAGAAAATGAACCCACCTCATAGGATTTCATAGTCTGAATTGTCAAGTTGCAATCCTATTATGTATCCTTGCATGAAGACTTTTTTCCCCTGTTTAATCAATGCTCAACAGAAGTTCATGTCAGTAAAGGGTTTCAAAAAAGAAAGAAGGGAGCAGAAGTAAAGAAATGTTCATGCAGCTTTGCACGGTGCAAGGTTGCAAATCATATAATATAATCACATTAAGTGTATGGTTGTTTGCAACATATAGGATTGCCTAATGCACTTTTGTCTATTCAACGTCTTTTAAAATCAGAATATGTACATAACTTAACACAGCTACTTTATTGTTTATTTATTTATATACCGCTTTTATTATTTTTACAAATATGTTTAAATACAATTTTCTGAAGTACTCTGCTTACTTTTATGCCACATTTCTGACTACATGCTGTTTTTTTGTCTAGTCAAAAAAGAGAGGTGGCACTGGACTCCATTCATTGCTGCTGCCCGAGATATGATGTAGTCCATTTTGGCATATCACTGTATTTTGGTGTAAAATAAATTCTGTCGATGTCTTTTATATCTCTAATGCATCATATCAAGATTTTCTCCTGCATGTTTTGGTGGTGGAGAAAAAAAAATTCTGAAAATCTGTAAGAAATTGCACATGCAGCATTTTCTGTATAAGATTTGGGGATAGAAATCCTTAATTTGGTCTTTCTTTTCAAAACTTCTCCAAAAACCAGAGAGAATGTTGGAAGGCTGTCCAGTCATCATCACAAAACAAGAGAAATCTGTTCTATATTGTCTATAGCTTCTACTTGTCCATGGAGAAGCTCAAGCTACAAGCTTTAAGAACAAAATAAATATGTATATATATATTTTAAAAAATGCTGTTGTCAAAAATGTTCTTAAGGTCACCCAGGGCACAGGTGGCAGCTGCAGGCCATCACCAAGATAACAAAGAACTTGAGACAGTCAAATAAATAATTACATGGGGCACCATGATAAAACTTCCTTTATTATCTGCAGGAGATGTTGTGCATACATAGGCTCATTCATAAAGTTATGCCTGGAATGGCAATGCTGGATACAACTAGACACAACTCAGCAGACTCTCCCCTCTCCTTTCCATCTAGGCTGTACGTATCCTGCATTTGTGGCTGACAATGACTCCATGGTGGGTTAATTGATCCCATTATTGCTGATAATTTACTTCCTGTTTACCTACAGAGATTCCCACAAAGCCAACTCCAGACATGTACAGCTGTCATGATATCCTACAAAGTAGTCCATGGAAACTGCTTTTCATCACTCTTATCCCATCCGCTTGCCCCATATAAATTATATCTACTTTCTGCATTTGTTAGCACAACGAAAGGCCTTGGGAATTATGACACTATGGAACACAATAGGGGCATTTGTAAAGCAAGGAAGCTGTCACACATTACAGTTAGGTAACTGTCATAACAGTGACTGCAATCTTAATTCTGGCTGTAGTTCCAGGGAAAGGACACGGTTTGTGATAGATTTTCTTCCCCCAAATTCTCTTTTTTTGTGGGGGGGAAATGAAGAGAAGGAGAGGCAGAACTGCTCTAAAACAAAGACCCATTTCCCCTTATTACCAGCAGGGGTCATGCATGTGACAGGATCAATTCAGGTAATAAGGGACACATCCTATCATGCCTTCAAAGAGAACGGTTTGGTCAAGGGAAGGTCTCTTTCTCGCAGCAGCCCCTCTTTTCTGAATCGTCCGGGCTCCCCTCTGTCTCCAATTCCCTGGGGGTCCAGCTTCGCCAAAGCACAGAGAGTTCAAAGCATCATCACCCTGCATGGATGCCGACCGCAAGGGGTGGGGGAAGAAGAAAGGGAAGCAGAGGATTTGTCGCCCCCCTCCCCCCCCCTTGGCTGCTGTCAGTCTCCAAGTGTGTGGGCATTTGACAGTGCCAATTTACAAGGTGTGGGAGCTGGACTCCCCGAGCCCTACTTTCGCCCACCCCAGCACCGTGTCCTCTCAGTTCAAGCGTCTGCTTGTCACATTTCCTTTCCTTGGTGTGCCCTTCGTGACTTCAAAGGCTTGCTTTTAGTTCACAGAGGTCACAGGGCAAAGGTCAATGGGCAGAGTTTGACCTCTCCCTCACCCACCAAAGAGGAAAAGAGGGGAGAGAGAGAGAGACTTTTAAAGGTTAATCTTTCTTTCTCCACACACACCCGCCCCAATCATTGTTTCCAAAAGTTTTGTGGAAAGAAACAATGGGCTTCTTATAAGCTCACCCACTTCCACAAGGGGCTCCCCTACACGGAGAGCTTAAATGGAACACCCACATGCTCACCCAATACTTCACCTGAAGGAGAAACCAAACTAAAGAAAATCAGGCTGGAATGTAACAAATATGTTGTTGCCTTTTAAAGAGCCAGTTGTTTCGTTTCATATTTTAAACACAAACATACACACAGATATGCAACCGTTTGTGTGTGTGTGTGTGTGTGTGTGTGTGTGTGTATAAAAACACTCATTCGCCCTAGGGTATTGAGGAATAAGTTAACATTTCACAAAGCTCTCCACAGCTGGTGATTATATCCTTTGCAATGTGTACAAAGACATTCAGAAAAGCAGCAGAGAAAGTAAACAGTATCACTTCTGGGGGAAGATTTGGGGGTGGGGGGGAGGAGGAGGAGGAGAAGCAGATGAAATTTAATCTGGCACGCAGCCCAGCCACCAACTTAAAACAATACAGAGAAGGGAAGCCAAAGAGGAAAGAAAAACAGAGGGAAAGTGTGGAAAGACCGACATGCACTAAAGGGGTGGAGGGAGGGAGGGAGGGAGGGAGGGAGGGAAGGAAAGAGAGAGAGAGAGAGAGAGAGGGAGAGGGAGGGAGGGAGGGAGGGAGGGAGGGAGGGAGGGAGGGAGAGAGAGAGACCTCCACAAAAGTTTCAAGAATCTTTGGGGGCCACTAAAGAACAGATTAGATTGCAAGACTAGGCTTCAGGGGGCTACATTCCTGTCTCATTATATAATGTGTGCATGAGCATTCTTAATTGAATTGGCAGAACCCCCAGCTGTTTACCTCTCTGGAAAAAATGAGAGGAAGGCACCGGGGCCTTGGAAAAGGCAGACACAAAGTCGGGGCCTTGGCATCCAGGGAAACAAAAGTTGAACGTAGCCCTGGCTCTCTCTCTCTCTCTCTCTCTCTCTCTCTCTCTCTCTCTCTCTCTCTCTCTCTCTCTCTCTCTCTCTCTCTCTTTTAACCATTCATTTCAGAATTGCTTTGCCCTGAAGTGCCTTAATGCAATCTCTTTTGCCTTTTGAAGGCAAGCTTCACTCATCCATAAGGTCTTTGCAGGGCATCCCTGGGGAGAGATGTTGACTCCGGACATGCTGAACACGCTGTTGCCGATGGATTAAATCAAAGAATCCTGCCATAACACTTGCTAAGATGGGCATGATTCACATGCTTCATCAGCAACCTAGAAGCAGAACAACAACAGCAGCAGCAAAATGCTACTAACCGTATGCATGCAGAAATATGTGCTACTGCAGGTTACCATTTCTGAAATACATTCTTAAGTCAGACTTCACAAACCCAGTTATCAGCCATCAGCCACCAAGTCATGTATAAATTATGTCTTTTTATTAATTGTGTGTCCAATCACACTTGGCCAATAAAAATTCTATTCTATTCTATTCTATTCTATTCTATTCTATTCTATTCTGTTCTGTTCTGTTCTGTTCTGTTCTGTTCTGTTCTGTTCTGTTCTATTCTAATCTAATCTATTCTATTCTATTCTATTCTATTCTATTCTATTCTATTCTATTCTATTCTATTCTATTCTATTCTAATGAAGCAAGAAAAGCGTTATAGCCTGAAATCATATAACTTCACTTATTCCTAAATAGACACTTTCCTATATAACATACATTGACAAAGATTATGATTTTTCTGCATGTAAGAAATAATTATTTATCCTACTGTAAAAAAAAAAAAAAAGCCCAATAGAATAAGTGGACCAAGATATTACGAAAAACCTTGGTTCAATTGCTTCAGGCCCCACATAGGGAGACGATCAGAGACAAAATTAGATATTGGTCAGTGTGAGAAAGATCAAATAGGCCTGTTACGTACGGACATACGGAGCACCCATTTGCATGCCCACTGCTGATTGGCTAATCTAGCAGCGGGAAAAATAAACCGCTGTCAGTGGCCGGCAAGACTGCTGGGGCTCTTTAAAAAGAGAGCTCCGGCAGTCTGCCTTCTCTCTTGCTTCTGATAGCGGTTGGAAATAAAGTGCTGAATGGACTATGGCATCTTGCCTCTTCTATTCGCGCCCCCTATCTAACACTGGCGATGAAGATGGGATTTTGAAGAGGACAAGAAAGGGGACAGAGGGCATTGACTTTCACCTCATGGCATCCACAGGCATCTTCTAAGAAGGAATGATCTTGTCTGGCAAACAAAAAAAATGATGACCAGCCAAACCTCTGCTGCACCAGCTATCTACAACCCACAGACAAAGGAATGTCACACCTATATGAGACGATTCCGATGTTCCTGGAAGCCAACAACTACCAAGACCTCCCAGACAACAGAAAAAGAGCCCGCTCCCTCACCTATTGCGGCCAAAAATTTACAAGATGGCCCAGACCCTCGCATCACCAGCAGACATCGAATCGATGACCTGGTCCATGCTGCAGAATATCTTAAATTGCCATTATGCCCTAACAGCAACACCAATGGTGAGCCTAAATGAATTTTACCACTGGCGGCAAAGAGAGGGTGAGACCATCAGCAAGTTTGTGGCCAAATTGTGAGAAATTGCAACCAAGTGCGAATTCATCAGCCCAGAGGAGATGATGAAAGATAGACTCATCTTGGGGATGAGGAACCTGACCCTACAGAAGAAGCTGCTGATTCGGAGGGGAGCCGCCTTCAAAGATGTGGTTGGGGAAGCCAGAGCCGCAGAAGCATCTCATAATTCTACCGCCGACATCCAAAAGACCAGCGGAGTACATTGCACCCAACGGGAGCCCGATTGGGTGACCTGAGATTGACGAAGCCTGGGAGGAGGAAGAGGGAGTGAACCGAATATACCCGAAAAGAAGAGTAAGCCAAAGAGACAATGATTTTAAACAACCCTGTTGCCAGGGCTGCATGGATTTCCATGCTAGATCAGCTTGCCCGTTCAAAGATGCCATATGCCGCCGGTGCCAGCAAAAGGGCCACATAGCTGAGGCCTGCAGGGCCACCCAGCACCCCAGGCTGGAACATACCTTTAATTGAAAAAAGTGACATCAATCAAATACAATAAATTGAAGATGTATTTCTTGCCATAATTTCTTTTTCCCCACAGACTTCTATTTATTGGCTAGTAACTTCAATGAAAATTAAAATGGAGGGGGAGATGACACAGGAAATAGTGAGGAGAAAGAGGATGAATCTCAGATGAATTTAGTAAGGAAGACAAAGGATGAAATGAGCTAGCAGAATAGGGAAAATCCAGCAAGAAAGAGTTTTTCAAATATATCTCCAGCAAGAGGGTAATGGCTAATGGCTTACTTCAAATAAAGAGATCTTAACAAATGACCCAGACAAAGCAGAGTAATTCAACTCCTGTTTTGCCTTTTGCATCCAAAGGAAATGGTGATTTGAATAGCATAGACTGGACTTGAACACAACAGTGGGAGGGTGCAGATTAGTAAAGATGTGAAAAAGGATTTTCTAGGTAATTTGAATGCTTTCAAGTCCCCACACCATGATGAAAGGCATCCTAAAATACTAAAGGAACTGGCTAAAGAACTGTTGGGGTCTGTCAATTATCTGGAGAACTGCAAAGGTACCAGAGGATTGGAGAAGACTGATTAGTCCCATTCTTCATGAAAAGAAAAAAAGAGGATACTGGTAATTACTAACTAGTTAGCAACTGGAAACTTGTTAGAGCAAATAACAAAGCAAGCCAGTTTAAGTATCTTAAAGACAATGCTGTCATAGCTAACAGTCAATATGGCTTTGTCAAAATAAGTGAAAAGAGAGGAACCTCTTCTTCTTTATCAAGAGAAATACTTTATTAGACAAGAGGAATATTTGTTGTCCCCTATTTTGTTTTTTTCTGAATTTTTCCCCAACCTTAATTTCAGTTTCTAAAGTCCCAGCTAAATATAATATCTTTGTTGTTAGGAATGTTTCTCCCATATCATCCTCTTTACTATTTCTCTTAGTTCAGTTAAAATCCAACTTTCTAAAACCCATACTTTGAGTTAGTTTTAACTGAGCTTTTTATTATTAAAAAAAAATTTGAAGAACTCTAAAAATGAATGGTGACCTGTATTCACTTTAATATCTTTATTCCACTCTCAGCTGTTAGTAAGGAGAGAACCCAAGGTAGCAGATGTCCTAATGATCATCCTCAACCTTTTGTAAATTAAAATTATTCCCAAAACAAGTGATCTTATATGTTGTAAAATTAAGTCTTCTAATAGATGTCTGGGTATTTGAAAATCTTCCATCACAACCACTTCACGTTTTTTGAAGTTTCAGTTATCTGCCTTAATAAATCTTCATCTATCTTTTCTGATTTATATGGTGGTCTGTTACTTTACCCTTTTATCTTAATCTAGGTGCTTACAACACTCACGTTATCATCAGTCCAGTGGATCTCTGTATAGGTAAATTCATCCCTCATACACAAAACTATACCTCCTCCACACTAATGTTTCCTGTATCTTTTAACAAGGGTTGTCCATCAAGGTCTGTATGTTCCAGCAAGTATCTGTAATCCTTATTACATCATTTTTATCTTTGTACCTCATGATTCCCACCTCACCTTGCTTGTTACCAATACTTTGCAAATTAAAAAGAGATGGATCAGATTCCCTAAATTCAGCCTTCCTTTGCTTTTATGGCTGTGTTTTCTTTGTTATTTGTTAAAATAGTAATTTCCAAAACATTTCACTTTGCTGCTGTATTTAACCTGTTACCAATTACACCAATAGTCTTATGATTTCCACACAGACTCCCTTGTATTTTAGTTCAAAGTCCTCCTGATCAGGTTAGCCAGCCGGCATTGTCAAAATTGTATTTTGCTTCCTTAATGAGATGAATTCCATCACAGGAAAGCAGCTCATTCTCCCTTGGTTTAGAAATTTAAACTTTTGTTGTTTCTACCAACAGTGTAAGCTTTGGATCATTTTCTCAACAAATAAACAAACAAGTACATTTTTCACTCACTTGTTTAATTGGATTTTCTTTATTTAATTTTAGAACACATGTGCAAAATATGTCATGTTTTAGGTCATATCTACAGTATGCAAAAATTCGAAAGGGCACACAAACCTTTAAGCATCCCTGTATCTATATTAGAAAGAATCATGTAATATTTCTACATTATTCTCCTGATTTTTCTAGAAATTTGTTGGACGCCAACAGTTCTACATAAAATTGTGGCACAAGAAGAGGTTGTTATACTTGTAGATAAAATCTGAGTATTTACTCTCATCTCTACTAGCTCAGTTAATTTTAAATCACTGTTAAAAAAAAACACTATCCCAGTATTATAGACTGGACATCTAACTGGCTGGCTATTGCTTACCTTACAAATGAGTCTTGTTCTTCAGAATACTTTTAGGTCACAGTGACCATGATCTTAGTAACATAGCAAATGGAAAAGGAGGAGGGAGAGATGCCATATACATTGTTATCCACCCTTGTTAAAAAAAGAAGACAAGTTACTTTTTTAAAAGAAAATAGTGACAAGAGTAATACTAGCAGTAATAGATTTACGGATGGCTTACAATAATTTTCTAATAGGAAAATGGATAAGAATATTCTTTAAATAGACTTTTAAATGTACGTAAGTTAAGGGGGCCCAGCACATCTCTAAAAACAGTGCATTCACAGAAAAGTCCTGATCCATGTCTTCTTGCAGAGGGAGAACTCTAAGCAGATTATACTTAATCTTGCTTATGCAAACTGTGCCCATTTGCTTATGCAGATATATTGTATTCTGTCGTTTTCAGCACCAAGAGAGGTAGCACCAAACAACAACAAAAACAGAATTATAAACCGCAACGGTTTCCCATTGCAAAAGCAACCCATGACCACCACCCACATCAAAAGCCTATCAGAACAATATGATTTTTGCAGCCTCAGGAAAAGCAAGCAGAGTAAGCCCCCCGGGATCCCAGAGGCAAAGAGTTCCATAATATGGAAAAGACATTAAGAAGACATACCTCCAAGCCCCTAGTCTTTCGATTAGTAGTCCCTCCCAGGAAGAATGCACAGAACAGGCATGGTTTGAGCAGAAGAGATGATCTTATGAGTATATGGGTATTCAGCTCCAATTGTGGTACATCATGCTTCAAACTACAGCAAACTAGTTGCTCATGAAGCAGTCCAAAAGGAGCAAGCCTATTGAACTGATCCAATTTGGTGTAGTGGTTAAAGTGCTGGACTAGAAACTGACAAAGTATGAATTGTAGTTCTCTCCCTTAGGCAGAGAAGCTGGTTGGATGGATAATTTCTAACCAGACATTCTCTGGCTGCACAGGGTTGTTGTTGCTGTGGGGAAAATAGGAGGAGGAGGCATTATGGACACTGCCTTGAGTTGTACAAAATAAAGGTGAGAAATAAATATCATCAATATTTTTTTTATTGACACCTGTTATTAGATTCAGCTTAATTGGTTAAGGCGCATATAGCTTCAAGGAGCAGGAAGCTCTTCCATCAATTTAGCTTGAGGCATCAACTGCAATTCTGTTGTGGTCCATCAGCAGCCTGTGGAGCTGGCAGCGGAGCCGGACAGTGAGGAGGCTGAGGAAGAACATGGGCCAGTCCTGGAGGCTGGGGAAGGCCCGGATGAGGGCTCTGTGTTGGAGGCAGAGATGGGGCTAGGGCCATTTGGGAGTGATGTGCAGACTCCGGAGCCTCCAGAGGCTGACAGCAGAGAGGTAGAGGAACAGGATGAGCCTGTTCCTAGTGTACGCATGAGAAGAGCTGTCAGAAGGCAAGAGCAGCTAAAGCAAAAAGGACGAGTTGGCAGTAAGGCCAAGAAATGATTGGCCCCTCCCATAAGGCTTAAAAGACCAGCAATGGCTCTTGGGCTCTTTGTCGGAAAACAACATTGATAGATTTGTTTCTTGTCTTGCTGCATTTATTTCTTGTCGGCATCTTCTGTTTCTGAACTTTTGCCAAGAAAAGCCTTTGGCAGGTTGCCTAATTAGACCAAGGTTGGCAATAAGGCTGAAGAATTGTGTTATGAAGAATTTGTTTTGAATTAGTTTGGACTATGTTTGTTCTAATAAAGTCTGTTTGTTTCGAACTGATTATGTCTGATAATACCTACTTGGGCCCAGGTCGCAACAAATTCCTTCTTGGACCCAGTTTTCCTTGTCCTTGATATTTCTAGGCTTAATTACCATACTTTTTGGAGTATAAGACCCACTTCCCCACCCACCCCCAAAGAGGCTGAAAATTTGCATCTTATACTCCAAATGTAGCTTTTTCGAAGCTATTTTCAGCCCTAAGTTGCTAGCGAGTGAAGCGATCTTCCGCGCTTCACCTGCTTTTCTCATTGCTTCTCTCTCTGATGATCAGCTGTGCTTTAGAAGTTGTTTTTTATCCCCAACCTGGCACACACATGTTCAAAACCAGCGAACTAATGTGCTGAAGTTGACCAGACTAAGGACGCTAGCCAGATGAATACCTGGTAGGCAAAATTTTTTTTTCCTATTTTCCTCCCCCAAAACTAAAGTGTGTCTTATACTCCAAAAAATACAGTACTTTCCTACAAAGAATTTGTGGTGACAGTACAGGTTACACATTATATAAAATAATTGTACATATTGAGAAGCTAAGTGAGCATATGCAGGCTTGCAAAATAGTCAACCTTCTCCAAACAGTTAGAGAACAGCCTACTATGGTCCAGTACAGCCATACAAAACAGCCTTCCTCACCAAGACCCCAGGGACAGAACTTAATATTTGAGCCAATTTTGTCTTCCAGTAAGAATCCAACCCTGATTTGTCCAACAGTCTGAAGCCATCAGATGTCTTAGAGCAATGAGGAAAGGCATTGTGTTCCCTTCGGGAAAGCCAGATCTATTTTTAAATGCTTAATAAGAAATAGAAGAAACTTGGGTTAGCCAAAAGAATGAAAATAAATGGGCTTTCTTCTCCCCACAGTCTCCAGCTGCTTAGCTGAAAAATGCGTGGTTTGGGTTTGCCTGCAGGTGATTGTTTCGTATCAACTCAGACATTTTGTTGTTACAATCTAAACTAAAGGAAAGATCATTTAGACAGATGTCTCCATAGTTTCCCCATTGTGATGTTTGTTTTTTCTAAGTAAGGAGGAATCTGGTCAGTGGTGGCATAGTGCTTACTATCTCAGTAGCCACCATTCAGGACTTGATTGTAAAATACAAAGGCCACACAAGGGGAAAAAGCAGCTAATAATAGCATGAACCCAATGATTGCTCCAAGACAAGGCATTTTTATGGTTATTAGTCTGGCCAGGATTAAGCTAGAATGATATACAGCTGCATTCTGATAAAATAGGAGGGAGGAATCACTTAATTTAGCCATTGCCATCCATCTCTAGTCTATGGAGAAGATGCTCAGAGGCATCAGTGATTGCAGGGATTCCTTTGCATCTAACCAATCTTTCTGGATGATTGTCAAAAAGAAACTACTACTGCAATTAACTCAAAAGTAACTCCAGAAATGGAATAAAAGCAGCAGCTTATCAGGTTAGTCTGGTTGCTGTATCACACTGGTTCTAAAATGCCTATAATGAGATTTGCTTTGGACATTGGCCAGGTGGAAGGAAATTAGGAAAAGGTATCTAGAACTTTTCATGTTATTTCACAATACCACACAGTGTAGTGTAGATCTTAGCAGTATAACACAGATAAAATGAAGCCTTACACTACCACATAGTGTAAGGTTTCTTTTTACCTGCCTTTATACTGTAAAGATCTTTCTCATTTTATGAGCCCAAACCAGGAAGAAATCATTGTCCACAGATGGATGCCAGTGTGTGAAAAAAACAGAGATTTTATTGTACATTTCCATAATATATTTCCTCCTGAGCATCACATGTATTATCAAAGCTTTCATGGTTTTTTTAGGAAGTTTCTATACTACCTCCCTAACAATTGCATTTCAAAGCACTCAGAGAATCCTGAAAGCTTTGATGTACCTATAGAAATCTACAGTTTTATGTCTGACATCTATTGCCTTATTTTGTTGCAGGGTGATTCTGCCCACTACCAGGAGTTCAATCCCTGCCAGTAAATTGCTTAGAGAGTGTTGTAAAGCACTATGGAGTGGTATATAAGCAGGGGTGAAATGCTACCAGTTCGCACCGGTTCGAGCAAACCAGTAGTAATAAAAGCTGCCTGTTTGTCCGAACTGGTATTTCCAGCGATCAGCTGTGCCGCACGATTTATATTCGCTAGAAAGCAGGAAATCCTACTTTCTCGCGAATCTAAATCGTATGGCACAGCTGTTCCCCCCCTCGCTATTCTACTTACCTTTTTAAGCCTCCTTTTTCCACACTGCACAGTAGCGCCTGTGGTGTGCATGGATGCAAAGCATGTGTTTGGTGTGTATTGCAGGGAACCGGTGGCAGACCTCAGAGGATTTCACCACTGTATATAAGTCTAAGTAATATTGCTATTGCTATCATTAAATCAGTCCATCTGATCCTTAGGGTAAATGGCATTCTTTCAAGATTAAACCATGTGTTCAATGGTTTAGGTTTGTTACTTTCATTTTTCTCATTCTGAACTACTATGGAAACCCAGCTTAGTCTGAATAGATGAATTGTCATAATCCCAATATATGAATAGCCACGTTTCAAAATGGCAGCATCTACACCATTCTGCTGTAATCTGGCTCAGAATGACTACCACTAAAGATCAGCCACACCTTGTTTTGGGGAGAAGTAAAATAGGAAAACAATGTGCAAATTAATTTTAATGACTGGGTAGCTACCTCATGCTCAATAACAGAGAAACATCTGCATAAAAAGTTCCTGCTTCTAGATTCTTGCTAAGAACATGGCGTCTTGTCTTTCTTCTTCAATTAAAACTTCTTCGAATAATATTGCTGTACAATGTCAAGTTGAAAGAAACCAGTTCCTGAGAAATAAAAAATAAAAAGAGGCCCCACACTTTTTAAGATCACTAAAACCATTTACTTACAAAATGATAATATTGTTGTGTCCAGTTCTTAAACATTTCCTGAAAGATTGTGAGAAAGGTGCCTATTTTGAGGACAAGCCAGCATCTTGTTTACATTTCTGTCTGTCTGTCTGTCTGTCTATGTGTGTGAGGGAGGGAGGGAGGGAGGGAGGGAGAGAGAGAGAGAGAGAGAGAGAGAGAGAGAGAGAGAGAGACAGAAAGATGTTTAATACTGAATCTTAAAAGTTCTGAATTTTCAGAACTTCAGTGGTTAATTCCTCCAAGAATAATAAAAACAGAACATGAGCAGCAAAGAAAGGAAAGTTTACTTCTGGAAAACAGTGCTAGTGTTATATGTTCTGCAAAGATGTTTACCACACACTCTGATCACATAACTGATCGATCTGTTGTAGCACGTACCATATGCTGGAGAGATACAGCAGATGCATAATTGGCCTGATATCATGTCATAAAAATGTGTAAATGCAAACAGATGTTTGTGAAACAAATTAGCCAAAATGAGGTTTCATTCATATCAAGTGAAATGCATAATTTAGTTACAGTAGGAACTGGCAAAGGCTCGCCTTGCTTCTTTCTGAACTATCTGTAACTTTCTGGGTCTGCTCCATAGGCCACAGAAATCAATAACATGAACCACATTTGCTTTAGTGGGCCTTGGAGTCGATAGGAGGAGACCAAATTTCCATTGTGAAGAAGTGCTTCAGCATGGCTGGTTTAACTTGCCAGTTGGAATTCATTGTATAGGTCCATTGTCATTGATTTTGTAGATGATGAGCCAAACCGTAATTGTGACCTCAGAATAAATTCAGCAATTTGGAAGAAATGGGGAATCATTTGTAAGCACGTGAAATGAAACATTTCAGGATATCCACCTTTGCCTGTGCACCTATAAATCAGTTGATAAAAACTTATAAACTGTGATAGTTGCTTCCTACATGAAAGAGATTTTCACATGTAAAATCTAAATTGTCCTTTGATGGTGGTATAAATCCTCCATTGGCGCATGCCATATGGCGCACGGACTAATCTTTATTCCACATCACATCAATTCAAGTTGGCCCAAAAAGCATTCTGTACCAATGCCAGAATTTCCTAATAGTGCTAAAAAAAATTCCAATAAAGATCATGGACAATTTTCTGATGTTATGTGAACATCTGTAGGATGCATATCTATTAATATAAGAGGTATTACAAAGAGCTAACAGCATGTCAAAAATTCAAAAATACTTTTTACTGCTTCACAGAGAAGCAGTCTACGCTTGATTCTTGCCCACTAGAAAAGTAAAATTTTCCACTATTTCAAGACTTGCATCTGTGCAATTGAAGCTGCCTTCAGCAGTGGAACAAAGGGCTGTTTCCTTTAGCCCTGCTTCGTTTCAGTCTAGCTCAGTGGCAGAAGTGGGCAACTGTACACTAGGCCTGAACTATTCACCTGTTCAGTGATGAAATCCAATTGTTTTTACTACCAATTCTGAGAGTGTGGCTTGGTGGGTGTGGCTTGGTGGGCATGGCAGGGGAAGGGTACTGCAAAATCCCCATTCCCACCCCACTCCAGGGGAAGGATATTGCAAAATCTCCATTCCCTCCCCACTCCAGGAGAAGGATTTTGCAAAATCCCCATTCCCACCCACTCTGGGTGGTATTTGCCGGTTCTATGCACTACTCAAAATTTCCGCTTCCGGTTCTCCAAACTGTTCAAAATTTCCACAACTGGTTCTCCAGAACCTGTCAGAACCTGCTGGATTTCACCCCTGCACCTGTTCTTTATATCAAAGACCAGTCATGACTCCAGGAATAAAATGGTTTTCTTTCTGCTGCTACATACTGTTATATGGGGGAAAGTAGCCTTGTTTTATTGTAGACATGTAAAGTTAAAATGATGGGGACATGGTGGCTCAGTGGCTAAGACGCTGAGCTTGTCGATTGAATGGTCGGCAGTTCAGCTGTTCGAATCCCTAGTGCTGCGTAATGGGGTGAGCTCCCATTACTTGTCCCAGCTTCTGTCAACCTAGCAGTTCGAAAGCATGTAAAAAATGCAAGTAGAAAAATAGTGACCACCTTTGGTGGGAAGATAACAGTGTTCCGTGTGCCTTTGGTGGTTAATCATGCTGGTCACATGACCACGGAGATGTCTTCCGACAGCGTTGGCTCTTTGGCTTTGAAACGGAGATGAGCACTGGCCCCTAAAGTTGGGAAGGACTAGCACATATATGTGAGGGGAATCTTTACCTTTACTTTTTAAAGTTAAAATAATTTCTTGTAATTTGAGAAGCAGGAGGAGGAAGAGGAGGAGAAAATTCTTATGATGATCATCATCACCCAGGCAGCACTGTTGACAAACTCTACTTACCAAGGAAAATAGGTGGGTATGGAATGTTGCAAGTACATCAAACAGTTGAAGAAGAAAAAGAGCATTGGAAGAATATCCAAGTGGCAAAGAAGATACACTGAAGTTAGTGAATCATGAAAGTTTACCAAACATGGGAGAGACCAAATTGGCCAACCAGAAAGACCAAAAGAAGAACAGAAAAGAGATAGAGCAAGGCAAAGTATTGCATGGCCAACACTTAAACAAATTAGCAGACAAAGCAGGAAACAACAAGGTCTGGCAATGGCTAAGCGTAGGAAAGATGAAGAAAGAGACAGAAGGACTAATTCTGTGGGCCCACAGAGGAGCACATAGCCATGGTGTTGTTTAGTGTCTTGAAAGCCCTCCCTCATCTTTTAAACATATTTAATTTTGAATTTTAATTATTCTACTCTTGTTTTAACTGCCTCCTATTATAATATTTATATAGAACTTTTATGCTTTTATGTCTTGTACACTGCCCAGTGCCACTCTAAAAGTAATAAACAAATACCGTATTTTTCAGAGTATAAGATGCACCTTTTTCTCCCTAAAAGGGGGTGAAAATTTAGGTGTGTCTTATACACCGAATGTAGCCCTGCCCACCCACTGGCCCCCATCCTTTGGCCTCTGCTTCGCAACAGTTACCTCCTTGCAAACAAACAGCAAAAAAAACAGCTCCTTTCAGCTTCAGCACAGGCTAATTAGCACAAGTTGATTGGATCAGCTCCTGACTGTCAGCTGATTTGCTCTCAGCTGTTTTATGCAGGGCTCTGCTGCTTGCTGCAAAGAGGTAAAATGCTGGAGCAGATTTTTTTTTTTCCCCCTTGGGCTAATCAAGCTATGCTGAACACGAAAATGAAAGTAAAGCAGGCTGTTTGTTCTTTGCTGCAACAAGGCAAAATTGCTCAGAGGCAGAGGGAGATTTCTTTTTCTTCTTTTCCTCACCAAAAAAGGTAGGTGCGTCTTATACTCCAAAAAATACGGTAAATATTCTCAATGCACAAGACCAAGCCATAAGAACAAAATTCATACAAAGCCAGGCAGAAGACACCAACAAACAGCAAATACCACCTCTGCAAAGAAGCAGTGGACCACTTACTTAGCTGTTGCATGAAGATCACACTGACTACAAACAATGGCATGACAAAGTAGCAACCATGGGGCATTTTAGCAACAATAATGCACTGGAATATCTGCAAAAAAAATTGTCTGCAAACAAGAACTGGTGGGACCCCAAAAAAGAAAATATAATACAAAACAAAGAAGCTAGAATGCTCTAAGGCCCTGATGACGAACCTATGGCACGCGTGCCACAGGTGGCACGCGGAGCCATATTAGTGGGCATGCCAGCTCAGCTCTGGGGCGCATGCGCACGCCGGCCAGCTGATTTTTGGGCCAGAAGTAGGGAAACAGGCTGTTTCCTGCCTCTGGAGGGCCTGGGGGCGGGGTGGGGAAGGCCCGTTTTTCTTTCTTACCTGGCTCCAGATCCTTTCTATGGATCTGGGAAGGGCGAAAACAGCCTTTCCCACTCCCTCGGAGGCCCTACGGAGGGGCCCATTTCCCAACTCCCGGTGGGACAGGAAGTGATGTTTTTTCCTGTCCCCAGCCTCCAGAGACTCCTAGAGAGGCGCCTAGAGACTCCTAGAGAGGCTCCTAGAGAAGTTCTGGAGGCTGGGGACAGCAAAAAATGTCACTTCCTGTCCCACCGAGAGTTGGGAAATGGGCTCTTTCAGCCTCCGTAGGGCCTCCAAGGGAGTGGGAAAGCCTGTTTTCGCCCTTCCCAGATACACAGAGAGGATCTGGAACCAGGTAAGAAAGAAAAACGGGCCTACCAGGCCATCATGTGCCAGGAGCGGGGGGGGAAGGAGGGGGAGGGGGTTGCACACACATGCGCGTGGGCATGTGCGTGCGCGACCCTCCCCCGCCCCCCTCTCCTGGCACGCGATGGCAAAAAGGTTAGCCATCACTGCTCTAAGGCTTTAGAATTGAGAAGACAAGCTCTCACCACATAATACCCCAGACTTAATAAGAAAGACAAAAAAAGTCTAGAGAGTGGATGTTGTAGTAGCTAGTGAATACAAAACAGTAGGGAAAGAACTGGAGAAATCACAAAGTACAAAGACCTGCAAATAGAAGTAGAATGATTGCAGCAAAAGAAAACAAAGGTAGAACCAATAGTAATAGACATTTTGGGTACAATCCCAAAACATCTGGAGTACTATTTAAACACCATCAGCACCAACAAAATTGCCATTAGTCAATTGAAAGCTTTACTTGGAACAATTTACATCCTGCTATGATACCTTCAATACCATCAAACAACATCTGGCTATCCCAGGACTTTGGGAAGGACTCAATTGGTGGATAAAAATGCCAAATCAAGTCTAAGCATCTGGTAGACTGTGACAACCGTAACAATCCTGGCATGAATCTGATGGTCAATATGAGAATGGAAAATCTATTTGCTATAGTCTTTATTATCTGTTGTTACTGGACACCAAGCTTCCCCTACCTGGGCCTAGTACTAGCAGTACTTCTGAATTCATGGTATCATTAATTTTCACAGTAACCTGTTTTGTGAAACTGGACATCCAGCTCCTTTTCTCCTCAATGTTCTTTGCTGACTCAGAATGCCAGATGAGATTCAAAAGACCAAGTGTTCAAAGTTTGCTGCCAAATTTGTCAAATTCCTTACTCTGACTGGAAATCCTATTAACTGGTTTTAAAGGACCAGAACTCCAAATATAGCTTCTATATGAACTACAACATTCTTTACTGTTTTCCCCAAACATGGGCTAATTCTGTGAATTATGTGATCAGATCACCATTTAACTAAAAGGGTGTGCATGGAGATCTTCTGTATTTAGAAGAACTGGGTTATATTTCTTTAAAATGTTGCTGCCTGCCATGTTTAAGAACCTACTGTAGTTCTTCAGTAATTGTGAGGGGGGGCAGGAATTGAGTTTCTCAATAAATGCAATACGGCTGATTCTGGGAGTTATATTCTCAGAGACCAATGCAGTAAGGCACTTATGGTCCTACCATTCTGTATGTATGCAGAAATCCCATGAGCAAAAAGATAATTTTAGGGAGCAAACAAATGTGTGTTTCCAAATACCTCCTACTTACTAAGTGAATTGCAAGCTGATCTGACAAGACTTTGACCATCATCAGTCAGAATGAAAACGAGAATATGGGGGTTTTTTTTCTTAACTGGACCCAAAGAAAGTTATTTCATGCACACTTTTACATAATTTATCTGGTAAATAATTCAGCATATCTTCCATAAAACATTTAATGTATCTTCCGTTAGTTATTCTCTCTTACCTATACCATATGTTCCTATAATTTCTCCTTTTATCTAGAGCTATACGAATTATAGCCTACTATATCCTCTCCTGAGATTTGGAGCATTTTTTTTCAATACACACTGTCTTTGTTGGTCTTTCAGCAAAACATGTGTGGTAGTGTTGGAGTCATTCCTTTGTCACTTTGTGATGTTGGGCACACATGGATCCCATCTCTGTCCAGACGTGGCTTTACTCCATGAACTTAGAGACTTATCACATTCGCTATGTCCTAAACATTCCACAAGTGCCAAAAATAGTAAAGGGGAGAAGAAGAACAATGGGAAAGAAAGAATGCTGCAGCTGCTCCGTAGTGTATTTCAAGGTATTGTAACTACTGTATATAATAGCCTGCTCTTCAATCCTGAGGGACATCATGCACATACGAACACTTTCCAACAGTGTAGATGACTGCTGAGCCAGCCATTTTCAATCTTTTCTAATCCGCTTCATACTGAAGCTTCTTTCTCTCTCCTTTTCACATTGTGATTCTCCTTGAATGTGCGGTTCCATTTCTTTATGCCCCTGTTTTCAACAAGTTGCTTCCATAGAAAACAACGTAGTGTCTGTTTGAAGGAAATAACATCTCTAACGGACTCAGTGTTATCCCAACAGACATTAACCACAGTGTCATAGTGGGCACAGTGTGAAAAATATCTAAATGGATATGAAGAAAATTATATGAAAAGGGGTTGCTGGGAGGGTGGATACCTTAAGTCATTGTTGACTCCTGGCAATTGTTGAACTACTCCTTGCAGTCTCTTAGCAGCTTTTTGGAAGTGCTTTGTCACTGCTGTCTTGCTAGGACTGAAAGACAGTGACCATCTCAAAACTACCCAGTTGGCTTTGTGACTAATGTGGGAGTAGAATTCGCCATCTCTTGGTTTCTAGGCCAGTGCCTTAATCATTACTCCAAACAGGCTCTCTTATTAAAATGTCATATATGCATATTTTTTTTACAGAATTTAATTAATTCTGCAGCAACTAAAATTACATGCTGCAATTCAACCTCGTGAAAATCTGTATAATAATAAAAGTATAGTTATAGATTAAGTTTAGAATATATTCATTCTGTATATTTTGGGGGCACACATTTTTTCCTATGTGTGCCCCCAATATTTTATGCTTTCATGGTACTGTATCAATAACCTGCTAAGATTTCTAGCTTCCCATATAGGGAAGTTTCTATAACTTGTATAAATTTGGAAGCTCTTTTCAGTTTGGTTTTGTTTCCTAGCAGTGGATACTTGCTGTAAATATAAGAGTGTAAAAACAGTTGAGTCCAGTACACTTTTATTGGAGGTGACTAACCATTACAAAAAGTTAGCTTATTGTAACATAATACAAACAAAGGACATGGAGCTTCACTTTTTGCCTGGTGTTAATAAACTGCTACTAGGAGGTAAACCTTACTTAAGCAGATGCTTATGTTTAGTTATGCCTGCAGTAAATTATAAGGGCCCATAGCAAATATTGAAGTCAACAGAGGGAAAAGAATTTGCTAGCTAGAATTTGTAATGTACTTTCCATGAGTTGCATTATGGCACTATTTTGCTTATTGGATTTAAATCCTGTTCAACAATCTAAGCTCACCATACTTTACTTTGCCAAATCAGAATTCACAGACTTTTATCTAGATCCAGGTTTCCTGGATCTCATAAGAGGTTTAAGATCTGTCATTCTGGTTCAAATCCCTTTTTATACACAAGGAACAAAATCATAAAATTGGATTCAAAACTGAACTTCTCTTAAATATTGGAAGAAAACTAGACATTGTCCAATCTCTTAATCCAATCAAGAAACCTACTGCCACCAAATATTTTAGCCTTTTCACAGAAATGAAACCATTATATTAGACAAAATAGCATAACATTTACTCTTCTTACTCGGAAGATGAATAGCCATATACATCATTCCCTCATTAATTGATAATATTGAAATGGTGCATTATTTAATTTTTTTTTAAAAAGCCATTATAACAGTGCTTAGTATAGGTGCTTGAGAGATACTAATACATATTTTAAGTTATACATTATTAAACATTAAACAAGTTATACATTATTTTAAATAATTTATATAAATGCTTAATAAACAATAATATCAATACTGCTAATTAACTAAATTGGCAATTCTATAGCTATTCTAATATTTACTTAATGGAATTTGGCCCTTTTACTTCATTTCCAACAACACACTGTACCATATCTTACATTGGAATAGCCAAGTAAAATGCGTGCCTGGAATAAGAATAGGAGAAGGTTGAATCTGGCACAGGAGAGATGGATACAAAATCAACTAATTGCTCATCATAAATGTACAGGGCCAAATTATTGCATGCCTCACACAATCCAGCATAATCAAACTGGACAGCCATCTCTATAGAACTGTGCTCTTGTTGAGTATCTCCTTCTCTACAGCCGAAAGAAATTAAGTACAAAAGATGAAGAATTTCTCCCATGGTATCTCTTGGAGCTCGCTTTTAACATTTCTCCAGCATTACATTCAGTTGAAAACAGTGAGGAAAACAGGACTAAAATGTGTTAGGATTACATATACACAACTGTTTGCCTGGCCTCTTTCTTAATGACTATCATCTGGGTGCAAGGATTGTAAGATGAGAAACAAATTCTTAATGTGCACTGGGCAAAAAAGAGAAAAAGCCCTCAAGCAAGCATACCAGAAGAACAATTAGATGGTTAATCATAATTCTTTCTAGGGGACTCTTTCTCCATTTTTTTTCCACTTCAAAGAAACAATGATTTATAAACAATGTTGACTTCTCTCAAAAAATGACTCACTTTTTAGCCCGCACTATGTACACTACTTCACATTTCAGTGGCATGTATCAGTGATGGCTAACCTCTTTGCCATCATGTGCCAAAAGCAGGGGAGCGCGGTGAGGTTGCCTACGTGGGTGCCCACACCCATAATTCAATGTGCCCCGCCCCTGCGCATGTGCGCACAACGCCCCCCCCGCTTCTAGCACATGATGGCACGGTGGGCTCGGTAGGCCCGTTTTTCACCCTCCCCAGACTCCAGAGGCTTTCTAGGAGCCTGGGGAGGGCAAAAACGGCCTTCCCCACTCCCCTGGAGGCCCTCCGGAGGCCGGAAACAGCCCATTTCCTAACTTCTGGTGGGACCGAAAGGCCCAAAAATCAGGTGGCCAGCGCACACATGCATGCTGGAGCTGAGCTATGGCAATGCTCACGTGCCCACTGATATGGCTCTGTGTGCCAACTGTAGCACCTGTGCCATAGGTTCGCCATCACGGCTCTATATCATAATATAGAATGATACATTCCTTAGATTTCTTGAGAACTTTTCATTAGTACTTTTGGATTCTGAATTGTTTCCATAATCATAACAGATATTTACCTGTAGAAGCACTTAAATGCAGAAAGTAGGCCTTGCCATTAACTGTGTTGTTCACTGTGCTGACTCCATCATTCATAGGTAACCGGCTACTGTATCTACTTACTGTATGTACTTATGATGGCTACTGTATTCTTTACCTTTGCTGTGGTTTGTATTACCTCCTTTTTTGGGATTAAAAGAATGAATTCTTCTTCTGTCTCACAGAAAAAGCAAAATGGACAAAAGCTGGTTGCCAGTGGAATTTTTCTTCTGTCCTGATAATGAGGCATATTAAAATTCAATAGGCTAGCTAAGGCAGTACAATGCATAGCCCTTGCTACCCGTCAGCCTAATACTAGGACTTCTGCTGGAATAAGAAAGCAAATAAGATGCTGTCTTTTATTCAGGACTCTTTTCCTATCTTTGTGCTAACTCAGCCCTTCATTAGATAAACTATTAATCAGAATAGATCTAGAAGACATCTTGCAGATCTTCTAGTCCAGCTCCCTGCTCAAGCAGGAGAGCCTATATTATTTTAGACAAGTGGCTATCCAGTCTCTTCTTAAAAACCACCAATGATGGAGCACCCACAACTTCTGAAGGCAAACTGTTCCACTGGTTAATTGTCCTCGAACTAACTAACTTGAAGCTTAAACTGACTTGAAGCTCAACTTAGTTAGGAGAATCATGCATTAATCTGTAAGACCCCCAAATACAAAAAGTGGTACCAAGTGGCTTGGTTCTATTAACCTTAACAGGGTGAGTCTCCAGTAAAAGAATTCTACCTCAGTAGCAAAAACTCAACAAAAACCCAATGCTCATTTGGTCACGCCACCCTCTTATTACTTTACACATGATACATGTGTAGTGCAGCCCCTTAGGTACAAAATTTTAACTTCTTCTTTATCCCTGAAAATGTATGTTTAAAAAAATGGGAAAGACCTGGAATTCTTTCTTTGAGTACCTTGTCTTCCAATTCAAACTCAGGGAGGTCCATGTTGATTATTTAGAGTCAAATGTGGCTGTTCCTTCTCTCATCACTGATCCACTATCCCTCCCCTTTTAAAAGCCAAGATAACATCACAGAATTTAGTTTCCTGTAAATGAAGGAATATTGGAGAAGTTTATTGTTATAGTTTGCAGTGCTTTGTTTAATTAGATGAAAATATAGCTGATAAAATAGACAAACAAGTATTCCTGTGTAGATTCCTACAGAGCAATTTACAATGTAGAATCTATTACAAGTAGTCTTTGGCTTACAACTAGTCACTTAGTGACTGTTTTAAATTACAATGAAGCAGGAAAAATGGACTTACCACCCGGTTTAGAAGTTCCAATGTCCTCAAGAAATCACTTTTTGGGCACTCTACAATCAGGTGCATTTATGGCTGTTTGCAGTAACAACATACACACACACACAGTCATTTGACTCAATTTACAACATTTTTGCTGGAAACTGGCATCTACTTCTGGTTTCTGGCAAAAATCGCCCCGTAGTGAACAATAGGTTTGCTTAACGACCACCACATTTGCTTACTGACTGTGGTATTTGCTTTACAATTGTCACATTCATTTACTGACTATCACAAAAAAGGTGTAAAATCAGGTCCATATAATGACCTGCTTTATGGATGTCGCAACTTATGACCATAATTGTGGGGCTCAATTATGCTCATAAATCGGGGATTATCCCTATAATAAAAACTAAAACTACACTTGAGAAAGAGGTTAATTTTACTCCCTTGTGAGAAAATTTCGCATCTCTAGGCCACCTGTATACCATGCCTATCTTAAGAGATGGGATGCATAACAGACCTTATTTAGGGGACATTTGTCAAAACCAAAGCAGGACTATTCACATTAAACCAAGAACAAAATCCTAATTTTATCCTAGCAGCCTTGTCTTGCCAATTTGTATCCTGCTTCTTGTAAACCTCTTGCCCGTAGGGGTATCCCCATAGTACGTATGTATTTCCCTTCATCCTCTTCTCGGCAGTGTTTACCTCCCTTTTCATGAAACCTCTAAGCTGGAAAAGGACTTGTTCACTCTACAGGGCCTCCTTTCATTTCCCAAACTCTTTTGAGGCATTCCCTTCATGACCAAATCTGGGCTGAATTCCCAGATTAAATTTTAACTTCTGCTTCAATATATTTCATACATCAGTTGCTGTAAATTAGTCTCTGACAAGGCTACCCTCTTGTATTTTGGCACATTCATTCATAAACTGTATAATGTATCCATTCCTTATGCAGCTGTCAAATATACAATTAAACTCTAGAATTCTGGCATGACAGATGGACTAATTAGTTCAAATCAATACATGATATTAATCCACCCCTGCATGGAAACTACTCTTTGACATTATTGCAATCGGATAGACTAATGGGACAACATACTAATATATGTTAGGTACATAGTTAGCAGAATGTCAAGGTATGGTGTCCAAGGAAAGGGAATCTGGTACTTTCAGCTGCAATTCCCATCATCTTTTTCGGTTGCTCATCTTGGCCAGACTTGATGAAAGTTTACCTCCAAACTTCTGAACAACACTAGGTCTTTACACCTTTGCCCAATGAAATATCTTGGCAGCCTGCTTTCAGATAAAGCCAATAACAAATAAATCAGAAACTTTGCAGATACACTGGTAACATTTACATTCATCTAATGGTCAACATATGCTATCATAAAGGAAAAGGAGTCCCTGCAGATTTTATTCTGCTAGTTGTTGCCGACTATAGGGAGTGTTGCTCATCTCCATTTCAGCCTCTGCTAGGTTGGCAGGAGTTAGACCGAGCTCAACCCGTCATGTGATGCTCAGATCTCGAACTTGGGCTGTCAACTTTTCAGTTGACAAGCTTAGTGTCTTATCCACTGAGCCATCACTCACTACTATAAATGGGAGCTATACATATACTAGTCAATCAGTGGTGGGATTCAAAATTTTTTACTACCGGTTCTGTGGCCGTGGCTTGGTGGGTGTGGCATGGCATGGCATGGCTTGGTGGGCATGGTTTGGTGGTGTGGCAGGGGAAGGATACTGTAAAATCTCCATTCTCACCCCACTCCAGGGGAAGTTTACTACAAAATCACCATTTTCTCCCGATCAGTTGAGATTCAGGAGGCAGAGAATAGATGGGGCCAGGCCAGTCAGAGGTGGTATTTACCGGTTCACCAAACTATTCAAAATTTCTACTACTGGTTCTCCAGAACTGGTCAGAACCTACTGAATACCACCTCTGTAGTCAATATATAAAATCATACATGGAGAAAATTCATATTAAAGCAGGCTTGTTGTCATCCATACATGATTGTCTCTATTTCAACATTCTGACCTTTCTCCTTTTAATATATCTTTTTAAAATGTTGCTATAAATGTCTATACTCTTTCCCCTACATAAACCTGAAGCAGAAAACAAGAGAATTAAATTAAAAGTACACTTAAAATCTCTTTAACATTATTGTTGAAATCTATTCTTGTAATAAATAGCACATTAAAACCCTAGCCATCTATTGAAGATCTTATGGCATCCTTACAGCAGAAAGTCCATAAAAGTAAACTTGTGATGTGTAGTTTCATTTTCATTCACTTCAATACATGTAACAAAAACTCAACAGATCCTTACGTTACATAAACAATTTGTAATTTGAAGCAGGCTAGGATAATTGTAAGTGTACATTGTCAACTACTTATCCGTTATAGTTCCCTAAATATATATTCAGTAGAACAATAGATATATGCTTGCCTTCTTAGAAACTATTCTTACCTAGAGGATATGGTACAGGGACTAAAACTTGCTACACTATCCACTATTGCTCTGAAAAAAGTGAGAATGGTCAACCTTCTATATTTTTTTTTTATTTATATACCTCAGTGGTTCTCAGATGTGACAACTTTAAGGTGGTTGGATTTCAATTCTGGGATTTGAAGTCAACCCATCTTAAAGTTGGTACATCTGAGAAACATTGATTTAGATGCTACCATTAGTGCCTGGATATTTCATGGGAGCATCAAGGGGACCTTATGTTTATTCTTGCCTTCTCCAGAAAGCCATTCTCATCCACCCTTGCTTTTAGAATTCAGTAAGAATTCAGGTCCCATACTCTCCCCCCTGGAGGAAGTATATCAATTGTGGGGGGTTTTGATTGGCTGGGAAAAGAACTAACCTCTTCTTGCTTTTGCCCAAAGCAGCTTAGTGTACCATTTAATTTTTTTTTTCATTTTTAGATGTAAACGTTATACATCTAAACCTTTAACACACTCTTTTTGCTGTTCCTTGCTTTTGCAGACTTGCCTTTGAGGAATGAATAGTATAATCTGCTAGTAGTGATGTTCCATTGTTTAGATCTGTGCATTCAATTAATATCTGAGGTGAAGATTCATGGGCAAATCATCTGAATTATTTACAAGACCTCTTATAGTTCTTTTAATCAAGGAAGTAGTGGCTCTGATGTCTTTTCCCATCTGACATGTTTCACTCCTCAGACTCTCTGAACTAAGAGTTTTTGACTTTATTAGCAAGACTGTCTTAATGTCTGAACTGGCTCTTAAAGATGCCGAAAAGATTAGCTTTGCACAGGCCAAATATGATTCTTCCTCATGAGCACCTATTTATGTGAAATTTTTTTTTAAGAAACAGATACAGCCCTCTCTAAATGATTTACAGAGTCAGCATGTTGCCCCCAACAATCTAGGTCCTTATTTTACCGACCTTGGAAGGTTGGAAGACTGAGTCAACCTTGAACCAGTGAGAATCGAACTGCGGGCAGTCAGCAGAATTACCTTGCAATACTGCATTCTAACAACTGCGCCACCACGGCTCTTATAAATACTTGATCGGGTCTTGCTAGGGAAATGAGATACCAACCACTTTAACCATGCTCCATATTTGTTCTACAATAGTTAGTATTCTTTGTTTTAGATGCTGTTGACTCCCATCTTGTCCTTTCCTATTTTGGCTCCCATTGGCCTGCACACCCACTAACCACTTTGCTGATATAAGGAGTGATACTGAAAATTCCAGCCTGTTTGTGGGCTCCCCTGGCTCGGAATACATGCCCAAAGGCTTAGAAGGGGAAACCGAGAGGGAGGAGGAGATCATACCATAAACAAAAACAACTCAAGTATTCCAAAATGTAACAAACACTTTGTTTGGAAATTCTTCTATCCTTATTCTTTACTCAATGGGATTTTTTTTTCTTCTTCAACAAGAAGCAAAACAAAACAAAATAAAAGAGAGAGAGCAATTCATAAAAAAATATGTTTCCTATTTTGGTGTCCCACTCAGCTGTTTAGTTGCATACAAAATCAATTTATGCCAGGAAAGAACGGGTGTTCTGCTTTTTGTTAATGATGCCTGTTTGATTCCAGTACCAATAGCTAACCCTCTCTAGCATGACTGCACTACTTATGTGATGGGGAAGGGGGTGAATACCAAAAATATTTATACAACCAACAACGCAGACAAAGACAAACTTGTTTAACAAAAAAAAAGAGTTAACATTGTTAAGTGATTTGGCAATTACAGGTCAAAAGAGCAGGGTCATTGTCCTAAACTTCAGACTAAGGCCTATGGCTGTTGGATGATCATGTATCCCACCTTATAAGAATGATTCATTGTCCAAAGGTGTCATCTCTTTGAAGGGGACATCAATGGAAGCCTGATTCTACTGATAAGAAAGGAGATTTTTGGAGCTTACAGCTGTCCATTTATACTTCGGATTTGGACAACAGCAGAACAGATACAAGGTCACCTGGATGCAATCTTCCCTATAAGATTGGATACATTTTATTTATATTTACATTGTCCTAATTACTTCCAAATGTGCACCTGGACATATAAGTCTGATTTCCTCTACATCTGCATCTGCTGTGTCTTTTTCCTCATCACTTATTTGACCATCCTGTTTGTTTGTGTGCATGTTTGTCTCTTACATAAGTTTGTAAAGCAGAAGCTTCTGTGTCCATGTGGATTTTGTGCCTCTCTTAATTAACAATCCTGGAAATCTGCTGTTAACAACACAACAAGACTTGGGGAGGTCTATTGCACAAGTGGTGCTAGGCCAATAGTACTGTCTTTTAGAAATCTCACTTTACTCAACTACGTTTATGCAATTTATTGTACAGGAGCCCAAGTGTTACTAATGTGCTGTATGCAAGCAAAAATAAAAACAGAGAAAATAATAACATATTCCCCATGTGCGGCTCCCCAACACCCATTAATTGCCACACTTTCCTACTTTCAACATCACACTGATATTTCTTGTTTACTGAAAGGTAAATAGCATGGCACTTATGGTGTAGTGATTAAGTCATCAACCTAGAAACTGGGAGACAGTGAGTTCTAGTCCTACCTTAGGCACAATGCCACCCAATGTTATTTTTTTCTCAGCCCTAGGACGGAGGCAATGGCAAACCACTCCTGAGAAACCTTGTCAGCAAACTTTTCTGAGCAATCTCCCAGGGATTTGTCTGGGCAGTTCCCAAGGATTGGACACAATTTGGACAAGAATTGGACATGCTGGGGGGGAGGGGAGAGAGCAAATAGGCTGTAGAATTACAATTGGCCAATGAAATGAGGATGGAGAGAAGCAACATGATCTTTCAGAATAATAACTCTAAGAGCAATTACTTGATGACTTCACTAAATGGACCTGGAAGAATCCATGAAAGAACTTCAACGTTGTCCTGTTGTTTCCACGGGATAGAAGATGTGGTTTTGAATGGTCACAAGGCAGAATTTGGGTCATCTTGACATTCTAATATGAAGTCATGATGACATTATTTAAAGTGCAACTTTGTAAAATGGCCAGTATCATTTTCTCCAAAAACTATCAGGACAATATGCCTTTAAATTATGTTATTACAGATTTTAATCTGTTGACTACAGTTGCAAAGACAAATTATGGATATGGATATGTGTAATTTATACCATAGCTGATGAATGATAATGACTGGGATAGAAAAGTCCAACAGAACTGGCCCAATATTCAGTAACTTTGTTAAATACAATTTGCTGGCAATACTAGCAAATCACATGAATATAGTGGTCATCTTAAAACGTTGCATACTGCTGTGTGGTGTGCTATCAAATTTGGTAACCAAATAAAAGAACTTCCTTGCCTAACTTGACACCCTCCAGATATATTGGGACTACAAAAGTCCCTTTGTTATGGCATAACACAAGACTCAACACTCTCCACTCATTTATGTAAAGTTACGGGCTAGGTTATCCAGTACAGAGTTAGGTAACATCAATATGCAGATCACAAATCTGGGCAGAACAGGAGATCTTCTTGAAGAGGTTTTGTAATATCTGGAGGCTGTTGGGTCTGTATGGGGAGGAACAGATATGAGTCATGATGGTAAAATGTTGAGATGATAGATAGATAGATAGATAGATAGATAGATAGATAGATAGATAGATAGATAGATAGATAGATAGATAGACAGACGATAGATGATAGATAGATAGATAGATAGATAGATAGATAGATAGATAGATAGATAGATAGATGATAGATAGATAGATAGATAGATAGATAGATAGATAGATAGATAGATAGATATTGAGCAAGGGTGCAATTAAAGAACTGTTGAACCTAGGTATAGCAAGAACTGGAGCTGGCTGGTGATTCTGCAAGAAAACCAGCCAGAATCATGCAGCCATCTTAGGATGTCCAAGGCCCTATCAAACAGCCATCCTGAAGCCCAACAGGGGGCAGCACCTTCTGATTGAATTGTTGCAATATTGCCCTTGAAGACTAGCCAGAAGGTTCAATTGGTCCTGAATGCAGCAGCACAGGTACCTAAAAATAACACCAAAAAAATTATTGAATAACCAGAAGCTACAGTGACTCTCAATAGGCTTCTGGGTGCAATTCAGCATTTTGGTTATCACCTAAAAAAGACCTACATGGCATAGGGCCAGGTTATTTGCAGGATTGCCTGTTCTCAAAACTATCTGGCTATCCTATTAACTCCAATAAAAAGGCTACACACCCAAGTCTTTTCATGGAATAACTTCATTTTATAGGACCCAGATATTTTTCCTTATCTATGGTGGCCTCTGTCCTTTAGAACAATCTGCCCCCAGCATAGGATAAATGTTAGGCTTCACATAAGAACAGTATCATTCTCTGGGCCTTGGAATCAGGATGAGCTTGGGTTCCAGTTATCAAGCTCCAGAACATTTTAGATGTTCTCATTGTTGTTTTATTATTTCATATGGGTCTTTTTTTATTTTGTGGTTTTATTTTCTTCCTTTTTTTTTTTTTTTTTGGTACATCATCCAGAGCCACATGGTCTGAGTTGGGTGGCCATATAAATATTTATGTAAGTTAGCAGGAAAAAATGTAGAATTTTACAAGCAGTAAACTTTTCAGAACACTATGAAGAAACCTAGTTTGGGGTAGGTGGGTGGAGGTGAGTTTCCTTGCCAGTTGATACTAGGTGAATGCCAGTTCAAAGTCAAATCCTGATCTGAAATGCCTCACATTTCCTTTCTTGCAGACCCCTATTTGTTTCACTTTGCCCTTCTTCCTTTCCTCTTTCCATTCTTCCTTTCTTCTTATTTATTATTGCAGTCATGCCTAAAAGCCCCAATGGAGCTTAGGTCACCACAATACTAGAAGCTACACAAACACATAGGAACACGTCTATCGTGCCTACAGGGAACTCACAGCATAACAACAGGGGAAAGAGCAGGCAGGAGAAAGAAGAAAAGCAAAGCCTGAAACAACCACAGAGCAGCCCAGGTTTTAGTTTCCCGGCCTCTTGCCAAACAGACCTCCTGTCTGGCATTTCTCCCCTCCGCTGTCCATCCTGCAGCAGGCAAGTGTGTCTACCTGAGCTGCCCAAAACAAGGCTGACTCTCCTTGCGATGCCTCTTAGACAGTTGTCAGGTTTGGATAACCATCTCTAGATTTCCTCATGGAACGTGCTGTTCCTCTTTGTACTATTCCTCTTTGTACTATTAACCCTGATTTTCCACTGAAGTAAACAATAAAAAGGCAAGATAGATAGCCCTTCAGACTATTCCAGCTGGGCAGCCGCACTTGAGCCATTATCCATTATTCCTCTCCCCCCCCTCCCTGTTCGCAGTCTCATTTTCAAGTTCTTTTCTCTTCTTAACTTCATCGGCTTTCTCCAGCCCACGAGAGTTGATTTCCTTTGTTCTTTCACAACAAGATTCTCAGCAGGAGGGGAAAATCCCATCCAGCCTCTCAGCCTGAACCACATAATCCCACAGGTCTATACCAGCCTCTCAAGGAGACCAGAAGTACTCCAGATCATGGCTTAAATAGGAGAAAAGAGATGCATTGCACCTTATTTTCCTTTCTATTCATTTCTCCATGAATTCTGTCTTCTACTGCCAAGTGAAGAATTAAAGAGGAACAGTTGCCTCACTTCCTTAAAGAGCATGCCGTGATTTCACAATTCTAAGACTAAAAAGATAGAAAAGAGGCCCAAATGAGAAACCACTTTTTTACTTCTATGCTTCTAATGGGCTTCATGCTGGACTGAATATATACAGATGGGTATATTTCAGGCAGTTATGTATTGTACCAGGAATGCTCAAAGGTTTTATATCATCTAAGTTTGAAAGGAAACTAACCTGATCCTCATTCTGCAAATTAGCAATCAGAATGCAATTTACCCTTCATACTTAACACAACATCCACTTAAGCAGGTTAATTTGGGGCTCATAAGTAATCCCAAACTGCATATAAAATGCATTTGCAAGTGTGTAACTTTTCAATTAACATCTTCCCAATATCCAGTGGTGAAATTCAATGTTTTTTTACTACTGGTTCTGTGGGCGTGACTTGGTGAACTTGGTGTGACTTGGTGAGCGTGGCAGGGAAAGGATACTGCAAAATCCCCATTCCCTCCCCACTCCTGGGGGAAGGATATTGTCCATTCCCACCCCACTCTGGGGCCAGCCAGAGGTGGTATTTGCTGGTTCTCCAAACTACTCAAAATTTCCGCTTCCAGTTCTCCAGAACCTGTCAGAACCTGCTGAATAGCACCCCTGCCAATACCTCTGAATCAGAATATCGTGCCTATTGTTTTCTCATAAAAAAGTAGCAGATTAGTTTAGCAACAGTAAAATATAATTATGAATGAACAGATGCAAAATTATCACAGATTAGAAATAGAGTGATCTGATATTCCTCTATATCATTCTTCATAAATTGTGTAATTTACAGTGCAAATAAGCTTCTAATGTCGATGGTATCATTTGAAGAAGGAAGAAATTAATTGGATTGGGAGGGGAGTTTTTGAGGAGGGGGTAAACCTAGGTACATTTCTTTAAAAAAAACAGTGGATGCATGATAATGAAAACAGATGCTACCTATTCATAACATACTGTAGAAAGTTGGGAAGAGGATTTTATAGCTTTTGTATCACTGTTAACCACACACATTCCATTTAGAGTATGTAAAACACTTAGTGCTTATACTCCACTCTAACTTATTGGCAAGACCTAATATTTCACTACTAGTACCAGCAATTTCATTATGACAAACATGGACACCACATGGAATGTACATTCTAGCTCTTTTAAAGCTTCTCTGCCTAACTCAAGTTCACATTATTAATCTGAAAAAGGAACTTCTTCATGAAAGCAAATAATCAAAATATTCTAGTAGTCTGTTTTGCAAAACATAGGTGGGAACAGGAAAAAAAATCTTGTTCAAATAAAGCTAAATTGCTGTGGAGCAGACAAAATAATTTGTATGTGAATAAGTATAGGCTCATTTAGGTGACACTGGCCTCTGTTAGTTGTTTATGATGGTATATCATACAGGGCCCTAGTTTACAAATATGTGAAAAAAATTTATGGCCATGTTTTATTTTCATTTTATCCTTTCCTATGACCAGATGTGGATACAATTTAACAATATTATAGGGGAGACAGGGAATGGGATGGAGGTAATATGCAATTTGGAAATGGTATCAGATTTTGGGGGGGCTCAATTCCAACCAATGTTTTTCCCACATGCATGGCATTAACATTGCACAGCATAATTTGACCAGGCTTGCACCTAATCTACACTTGCTACTCTATTTGTCCAGCCAATGATTTCAGTGCAACCAAGTTAAAAATAGATCTGCAACTACAACGGTAACAAGAAGCAGAGTTTGTAGTTCATTAGCCCAACATATCCTCATACATATGGGCAAATACCCTGGGACATTCCCTCCACTGTTTATTTAAGATTGTATTTGATGTATGGCTGTCACATTTCTTCTTTTGTAGATAATTACACAAGTTTTACCCATATATGCTAGAACTTTTTAAATGTCATTGAGGAGAAGAAAGCAATAATATCTACGATGGCTCCAATTCTTTTTCTGCTAATGCAGCGGTGTCCAGCTTGCATTGTTACAGTGGTGTCACGTGATGTATCGGGAGCTTTTTCTCCTTTGCTAAACTGGGCATGGCCAGTGCATGACGCATCTGGCCTACGGGCCGTGAGTTTGATAGCCCTGTACTAATGGCCTTTTAGTGTATCACAAGTTGTTCCCACTCCAAACTTCTGCAACAGTTGGTAATGGCATGGGGAGGGGGATGTTCCACCTAGAATCCAAGCAGCATGTAAGTACATATGGCTTATATTAGATCAACTAGTAAAGCCCAATTCTCCTGTTTCTCTGAAAGTTCTTCTCCATAGTGAAGAATTAAATAGTTTACCTGGGGTAGAAAGTCTCAAAACAAGATTCCAACTAAAACTGGGGAGAAAAGTTGAATAAACCCCCTAGCAGGAAGCTATAAGGTTTATCAAGGTCTTTTCTGCTTCTACAAAAGCTGGTTTTCATTAAGCCAGCTTTAGTACCAGCTCTCCCCTCCTTCATCCCAGGAACACACACAACACATTATCTACATCTCCTTCATTGCCAGTTTGCTCTAATGAAAAGCAGAATCACACCTAGGAAAAGAAGGGTGAGATATTGTGGGAAAAAATAGCCTTGTTAGAGTCAGAGTTTGCAAACAATTACATGCATCCAGTTTCAATTGCTTGCCCATAAACAAATCATTTATTGTTGTGATAATTGGCACGCTCTTATTGAAACATGTTTTCTCAGAATTTTAGTGGAATCAGCTAGCCAAGACTGGGACACTTTAAAATATTGCACATGATGGTCCTGATTACGTAGAAAGAAGATTTTGGTATTTTTCTGGCCCTGCTATTGAAAGCAAGTGCTGTCATGGGGATAACCAGGAGTGCAATAATCCTCAATTTCACCAGTGGCTAGATGATTACCATGCAATCAAAGGAAGTTTTCAAATGACTAATGACTATCCATAAAATGTATCATATATATCAAGGCAGAAGAGGGAAAACTATTTCATATATTCCTCCCAAATCATAACGTAATTTGTCTAAGTGGCTTGGCAAGTTTATGTTTTTACATCTGAACAAACTAGTTGCTACTGAAAAGTATAGCAAATAGAAAGCAAGTCAAAAAGATGAATGATGCAGACATATATACTCATCCCCTACAGACTGCTTATAAATAACTTGCATTAGTTTTCAGGGATTAAAACTTTTGAAAGCTATTATGCCACTTGACATCTTCAGTGTGGTCTTTTTCAATGTTGAGTTCTTTAATCAGCAATACTGAGCCTTGTAACATGTACTTAAAAATCAAGATACTAATACACTGCTCTTATTCCTATTTCCCATTTCCCCATTTTCAGCAATTAAACCTTTCCCTGTGGCATATAAAGTCAATGTATCAACCCAGCATCAAAATGTCTGGTTAGTTCTGTCCGACAAAAAATTAAATTGTCAGCTCAGAGATATGTTTTCTTTGGCCACAATTTAACCCACAACATGATAACTTGGAATTGCATCTCTCCAGAACTTGGAGCTGAAATCCATGTACATATGCAAATGAGCATCATTTGTGCATGAAGCAGGGGTGAAATCCAGCAGGTTCTGACAGGTTCTGGAGAACCAGTAGCGGAAATTTTGAGTAGTTCAGAGAACTGGTAGTGGAAATTTTGAGTAGTTCAGAGAACTGGTAGTGGAAATTTTGAGTAGTTCGGAGAACTGGCAAATACCACCTCTGGCTGGCCCCAGAGTGGGGTGGGAATGGAGATTTTGCAATATCCTTCCCCCAGGTGTGGGGATGGAATGGGGATTTTGCAGTATCCTTCCCCTGAAGTGGAGTGAGAATGGAGATTTTGCAGTATCCTTCCTTCCCATGCCCACCAAGCCACGCCCACCAAGCCACACCCACAGAACCGGTAGTAAAATAATTTGGATTTCACCACTGGCATGAAGGCTATTTATTCTCTCCATTTAGCTGAGAAGATCCTCTATAATCTGGAAGAAGTCACACAATGCCTCCATGTTTGAAAAGATAAATAGGTGACATTTTTCCTGTCTTGCAGGGTGATTTGGGGTAAACATAACAAGGATTGCAAAACTCTCTTGCAATTTCCCTTAATATCAACAAAGAGCAGAGTTCCCAGAGTGAGAAACCGAAATCAGCTTTAACAGACTGCACCTGGAACATCTCTCTCAACTTAATCCACTCGCTTTGCACCATTGAGATGTAAGCACAGCCTTCAGGAGCCAGTTGTAAGTTCTGCCAACCTGTTTATTATTCTTCTTTCTTTGGGGGACTGCTCCATTTATACAGTAGGCTACTCTCTGTAAGCATTGCTATCGTTTGGAATTCAGCAGCAAGACTGAGTAACGTGGCCACTGCTTATTGACTGCATGCTTTAAAATAGGCGACTAACCCATGCCAAATAGCCAGGAGAAGTCATTTACAGTTCAGTCTCTCTGAATAAAGTCATCATTTGTTCTAATGTTTGTGAGCCATTTTAGATTCATAAACATTTTCTTCTGCTACCAAGAGGTTATCCAAGTGCAAATAGCCGCAGTTAGATCATTCTCCAGAGACCACAGCAAGGCCTGGTCAGATAGACTGATCACTAACATATTTATGATTCTGTTTTTCATTATCTTAAAAATGTATTTGATGCTGTCCCTTTTCTAGTAGAAATTATGGAGCAAAGTGCAAAACAGACTTTAAAAGTGCCATTGTCCAACAGAGTGACCTCTGAGCAGGACATGACGACTTTCTCTTTGCAGCTTATTTTACTGTGCAGTATTGTCGTCATCCCTATCTGAGATCTCAAATGATGAGGTCCATAAACCAGCTTTATTATAAACACCAGTGTCCTATCTGAATCCATTTGAAAGTTTGTAAGGGTGGGGTGGGGGACAATGAAGCTTAAACCTAGGTCAAACTAATCCATTAATATTATAATTTTCTAGCCTTCCTTGGGCTTAATTCCAAACATGCCAGAAGGAAATGAAGGAGAAGAAAGAAAAGGAAGACTTTTTTTGGGGGGGGGCATCTCTTTTTAGCATCAGTGGAAAATCCTGCTTAAAATACTAAACTGAGTATTTTGACTTCCATGTTTTTAATAAAATACAGAGTTTTGTTGACCTGGGCTTGGGAATGCTTAGATCTCTAAAGTGTAAGATACAGATACAGAGTCACTAGCACTAGCTTCTTCATTAACTAGGCTAACCTGCTTTACCATTTTATGATGGCAAAATTAGAAAGCAGTTCACTCTAGAACTGTGATCGCGAATTTATGGCATGTGTGCCAGAGGTGGCACGCAGTGCCCTCTCTGTGGGCACGTGAGCTGTCACCCCAGTTCAACTCTGCCGCACATGCGTGTGCGCCTCCTACCGGCCACCTGGTCTTCAGGTCTCTGCCGCACATATGCAGGGGTGGGACATGTGTGGGGGGGCACATGTGCATGCGTGGGGGAAGGGCGCATGTGGGGGGCACATGTATATACATGGAGCGGAGTACATGCATGGGGGCTGTGTAGGCATTGCATTTGAGGGGTTCAGGCGGGCATGCACACATGTGCACGCTTTGGGTACTCGGTCTGGAAAAGGTTAGCCATCACTGGTCTAGAATGTCAGCTAAATGCTTTGATAGGAGGGACAGGAAAATATGTGAAATTAAATAAATGCATGCTTTTGAATATACACATATGTGCATACAGATTCCCCCTTTTCCCCTTGTGAGTTTGAAAAGGAAACTAAAAACTCCTATTTCCCAAAAGTTGCCTCAGTTACTTTACAGAATGTGTCAACATGAATAATGATATCAAGAGATCTGCCAAAAACACCATAGGAAAGACTAAAAGTGCACAGTCTGCAGCAGGCAGACAGTTATGCATAAGGTATTCCTGAACTGGAAATGGTCCTTAGAGGAAAGAGATCGCATAGATCAGGCCTCTACTGAAGTTAATATCCAAAACAAAAGTACTTCAGATTTGTACAAGAACAAGAGGAATGTAAAAATCTTTGGAAGAAGTGTTGTGGAGGCATGTACAAATTTATTTATTTTTTTTAATTGTTAAAATAGTGGCCTCTTTTCAGAAAGTTGTTTTTCAGAAGCTATTTCTGGCTATCTCCACAGACTTGTACTTGCAATGACTTCCCAAACTCAACTCCAATCATGTCATTTTTTAAACGCAAAATTCCAATTTAAATTGAATCAGGGTTCATTTGCACAGGCTGTCAAATATTACAGTTCTCTTCCCTATTTCCAGATTGGTTTGTAAAGTATATGTATTAAGACATATAATTTGGGACCAAGTTACCTGAGGCACTGTCTTCTCCCAGTTGTCTCTATCAGTCCAATTTGGTCCAGCAGGTTGGGCATGTTACAGGTCCTGTCAGCCAAGGAATGGCAGGGACTAGGAGATGTTCTTCTACCGCATAACTCCCAACGACCGGTAAGATCCCACAGAGTTGGTCTCCGCCGGGTCCCATCAGCTAAACAATGCCAGCTGGCGGGCCCGTGGGGGAGGGCCTTCTCTGTGGCTGCCCCAGCTCTCTGGAACCACTTACCTCCTGAGGTCTGGACCATCCCCGCCCTATTGGCCTTCCGAAAAGCGGTGAAGACCTGGCTTTTCCAGCAGGCCTGGTGCCGTTGACCTTGCTCTTGCGATCCGGCGAGATCTGGCCATGAATGGTGTGAATGAGTTTTAATGTTTTTAATGTTTTTAATTTTTAAATGTTTTTTATAATGATTTTAAATGCATTGTGAGCAGCCCTGAGTCTTCGGAGAGGGGCGGCACACAAATTGAATAAATAAAGAAATAAATAAATGTTCCTTCTCTGCCCTCTGGAACATCTTTCTTTTTTTTTAAAAGAAATTTTTCTTTTAAATTTATTTACAATAAAATTAACACACAATAATGGTTGAAAAGCAATATAGGAAGCGAAATATAGAAACACATAAACACAGGACTAAAACCAAACAACAAACATGACTAACCGAGAGTTAAGCTCACTCTCCAATTAATATTAACTAATATCATCCTAGCCAAACATTTCAATGCAATCAAGTCCTTTTTACTAACTACAAAACAATTGGTCTGTTTTTATCAAAATTATAAAGAGTTATAAAGCCTGGAACATCTTTTTTTCAGACATCAGGGTGACCCTGACCTGCTTTAACTTTTCAGAAGGACTTGAAGACATGGTTATGTGCTTGGGCCTCGAATGGCCCTGTTTTCTGGCCATATTGATATCTATGTTGATAATTTTTCTCAGTTGCCATATATATTTTGTTTTGTCTTATACCGTAATCGTTTTTAGCTATTTTATGATTGTTTGCAGCCCAGAATCTAAAATAGGCACCTATAGAAATTAATTAATTAATTTGATTTTATTCTAATTAGTTATTTAATTTGCACATTTTCATGTGTATGTGATTTTGTATGTATTTCCGTAAAATGCACGGGCAGTTTTTTTTGGGGGGGGAGTGGTAAAAGGATTTGCCAGCAGTTTTGACTTTTCTTTTCTAGGTAATTTGAGTAACTGAAATCTGAATTTTGTCTTCACAGTCCTATATTTTAATCTAATTGCAGCTATGTAGCAAAAATCTTTTGTTGGTTTTTTTCTTTTTTTTTTTAGTTTCTACCTCTTCATTTCACCTTGTTGAAGTTCTATTGTAGTTTAGATATAGTTCAAATCATTGTTTCATTAATAAGTGGTGCAGAGTGCGGCCGTAGGGTGGTTATGGGAGCGACATGGCATTCCCATGTAACACCTCTCCTGCACGAGCTGCACTGGCTCCCGGTGGTCTTCCGGGTGCGCTTCAAGGTTTTGGTTATCACCTTTAGAGCGCTCCATGGCTTAGGACCTGGTTATCTACAGGACCGCCTGCTACCACCAATAGCCTCCCACCGGCCAGTACGCTCCCATAGAGAGGGGCTCCTCCGGATGCCATCGGCCAAACAATGTCGACTGGTAGCCCCTAGGGGGAGAGCCCCTAGGGGGAGAGCCTTCTCTGTGGGGGCACCTACGATCTGGAACGAGCTCCCCCCGGAGATACGGAGGATCCTGGATCTGCGCACCTTCTGTCGCGCGCTCAAGACTTTCTTATTTCATCAAGTTGGCCTGGCCAAAATCTTTTCCGCTTTTAAATGTAAATTTTAATTTGTTTTTAAATTATTGGGTATTTTAAATTTGTCTCAGCCAAATTATTTAATTCATTTTTATTCTATTTAAAATTTTGGTATTTATGTGTTTTATTCTGTGGCTGTTCACCGCCCTGAGTCCTTCGGGAGTAGGGCGATATATAAATCCAATAAAAACAAAAACAAAACAAACAAAACAATATATTGAATAATTATTTATTTGTTTGTTTGTTTGTTTGTTTAGATTTATATGCCGCTCTTTCTCCGAGTGGACTCAGGGCGATTCACAACAATAGAACAGAAAAATAAAACAAAAACTCCGGGTTAAAATTACACATAAAATCCCTAAATTATATAAAGCGTCCTTATTTCTTTTCAGGAAAGATTCCTTTCCAAATATGGCCACTTCCTATTCTTTAAAATATATTTTTAAAAGGAAACGATCCTGTTCTTTAAGTTAATATATTTGCAAATTAACATATGCTCTTCTGGCCTACCAGGCACACAGCCTGGTGTCATAGACCATCAGGTCAATAACAAGCATATTTTTCAGACTATTAAAGAGAGAACACTCTAATCTGCTGTGATCCAGAAAGCCCATATGTCTTCAGGCAAAGTAAAAAAACAAGGAGGGGGGTGGGGGCATCAAGATTTTACTACTGCATAAAAATGCACTGGCAATAATAAAGAGGAAATTAAATTTCTTCAAATTACATTACAGTGACATTATGAGCCTATCTTGAAATCACAACAAGCCCCCCAAAGGAGCTCCTTGCCTTTGCATTTCTGTCCTTAACTTGTCTCCCATTGCTTGAGGTCAGTTAAGGACACGGAGTTAAGCTAGTTCTTGATTCTTTCCCACCCTTGGTTTCACTTAACCTCTCTTCTGAAACAGTCATGGAGGCTCATTTTTCATAGAAGAGTTCTATGCTAATTGCACAAGGAAAGAACTAGTCCCGTGGAGCCTCGGCCATCTGTAAGAAGATTCTGCCTTCTGTCGACTGGCATCCTGCCAAAGTCTCCCTTCCCTCGTGGCTGTGTGCAGACACAAACCGACACACGCATGAACACAAATGCCCCATTTGTAAGATGGAAACGATGATTATGATTTTGCCTTGAGGCAGGAAATAAATCTGTATCTGCAGCATTATCCTAAATGAGTCCGTTCAGAAATACTGTACACCTCAGAGAATGCCACAGAAATTATTTCCATTTCTAAGAAATAGATACAGAACAATGATACAGGTAGGCCTAGTTTGTTTAGTGACTGTTCAAAGTTACAATGGCACTGAAGAATGCGACTTATGGCCATTTTTCACAGTTACGACCTTTGCCGCATCCCCATGGTCATGCGATCAAAATTCAGATGCTTGGCAACTGACTCATACTTATGATGGATGCAGTGTCCCAAGGTCATGTGATCATCTTTTGCTACCTTCTGACAAGCAAAGTCAATGGGGAAGCCAGATTCATTTAACAACTGGGTTACTAACTTATCAACTGCAGTGATTCACTTAACAACCATGGCATGAAAAGTCTTAAATTGGGGCAAAACTCACTTAACAAATGTCTCAATTTCTGGCTCAATTGTGGTCATAAATCAAGGACTACCGTACTGAATATGTAAGTATTTTACACATCCATGATTTTGTTCCAATAGGTGATATGGAGTTTGGACTTTAAGCTGAACTCTTTGGATGCAGCACAAATACATAAACTACTTAAACCTAATGTTTTTAGATCTCATAGCTATAGAGGAAATCCTGAGAGAATGTTAGATGATGAGAGTGGGATACCAAGGGAGAAGAGGGACTTTTAAGAAGTTAGACTGGTGGTTGTGACCATGCAACTATGGTCTCAAATGAAGCCCTATTTGTTTTGTTTTGTTTTTTGTGTGTGTTGTGACATATAGCCTTGGTAGTACAGTGGTTTAATGCACCCTGTTATTAACACAGCTGCCTGCAATTTCTGCAGGTTCGAATCTTACCAGGCTCAAGGTTGACTCAGCCTTCCATCCTTTCTAAGGTAGGTTAAATGAGGACCCAGTTTGTGGGGGCAATAAGCTGACTTTACATAGCAGTTGATATGTACAATAGTTTATGAATTTCTGATGGGAATACAACTTTATTTGGTCAAGGTCCTTGGCTTTAATATCAGCTCTTCTACCACATGCTAGTCCTTTGATAGCCCATCTAGACTTTTAAATAACATTTCTATAGCTACTTCCAATAGGTTTTGCATCTAATATATCTTGGGGTGTCAGCAACAGAATTTTATCCTAAGTGTAATTTATGAAATTGGTTAAGATGACTGATAGTCACCAGTCTGGGAGATTTTGTCAAGTAAGAGCTGGACTCAAAGTGCAATATTAAGGTTTTATTGTGTGGTTACCTTGCTTAATTTATGAAACGTTATGATTTTTCTTACCATTGATTAGCATCACTTAATTTTCCATTGCTTCTTACATTTTATTTATTTATTTATTTGTTTGTTTGTTTGTTTGTTTGTTTGTTTGTTTATTAAATTTATATACCGCCTTTCTCCCGAAGGACTCAGGGCGATGGACAGCTGGAATTAAGATACATATAATATAAAAGTTAAAAATAACTAAAATAAATTAAATCGATCAGCCTCCCAATTTAAAACCCCACATCTATACAATTTAAAAAACTAACCCATAAGACCTTTTAGGCTAGGCCAGCTTGGTGGAATAAAAAAGTCTTCAGGGCCTTAACGGAAAGTACAGAGGTCCAGGATCAGTCGTATTCCCAGAATCCTGTCCACGTCCTCAGGAGTCACAGGGTCGAACTCATCCCAGATAACATTCACAAGACCAGTCTCAGACACCTCGCCGGAATCTACCCAGTCAGAGTCCAAGCCTTCCCGAATCTGAGCGATTTTATCGTGCAGATACTGTGCAAAATCCTCAGCCTGTCCTTGCAAGGGGTCCTCCCACGCTCCCTGGTGTAGGAGAGAGCGGGTCACTCTAAACAAGGCAGCTGGGCGGTTATCTGCCAATGCAATAAGAGTAGAAAAGTAATTACACTTTGCCGCTTTTATCGCCACTAAATAGGTCTTCATATGAGACCTAATTAGTGTTCAGTCGGATTCGGAACGACTAGCCCTCCAACCACTCTCTAGGCATCTTTTCCGGTGCTTCATTTGCCTCAGCTCCTTGGTTCTCCAAGGAGCCGGGCAGGTTCGGCACCGGGTCAGAGGCTGCAAAGGCATGACTCGGTCCAAAGCACTGGCAGCCGTCCTATCCCAGGCGGCCACCAGGTCTTCAGTCGAGTCGTGAGCCAGAGTCTCAGGAACTGGCCCAAGCTCACTCTGGAACCTATCAGGATCCATCAGGCGCCTGGGGTGGAACCACCTGGTCAGTTCCGCCTCCTTGAGGTGGGGTGCAGCGGTCAGAAAGTCCAGCCTCAGGAGGAAATGGTCCGACCATGACAGGGGTTCAATAACTGTATCCCCTACATCCAGGCCATTCAACCACTGATCAGAGACAAAAACCAAGTCCAGAGTGTGTCCTCCTGTGTGAGTAGGGCCATGAATTAGTTGTGTCAGGTCCATGACTGTCATGGAAGCCATGAACTCCCAAGCCACTTCAGACGCCTCACCGACAGACGGCAGGTTGAAGTCCCCCATGACCAACAGTCTGGGGGTATCAACTGCCACTCCGGCAATAACGTTGAGAAGCTCAGGCAGGGCCGGTGTCATGTGGCAGGGAGCCAGGTACGTGATCAGCAGGCCCACCTGCATCCCATGGCCCCACTTCACCAGGAGAGACTCATATCCGGCTATCTGAGGTACAGTGGCCTCCCTCGGATCAAGACCTTCCTTTATAACAACCGCCACCCCCCCACCCCTGCCCTGGACCCTCGGCTGATGAAATGCTCGGAAACCTGGTGGGCACATCTCTACTAGGGGGACCCCCCCTCTTGGCCCAACCAGGTCTCTGTAATACCCACCAGGTCCGCTCCCCCCTCCTGAATTAACTCACAGATGAGGGCCTTATTAACCATGGACCTGGCATTGCATAGCATCAGCCTAAGGCCTGGGCTCTGAAGCTCTGGACAACCCGGGGAATGAGAAGAGCCTTGGGGGCCAAGACATGCCACCGCTTGAAGACAGCGGGTGCGTGCCCCCATAACACGATATGGCCTCCTGCTCCCGCCATGTCTGCCCCTCCCAACCACGGTCCTGATAGAATCGCCCTCTTCCCTACCCGCACTAAACCCCTCCACACCCCACTCCGTACCTCCCATTTCATGCCCCTGTGCCGAGCCTAACCTCCCTCCCTATAACCCTCCCTCCCCTCCCCCCTCCCCAAGCCCCTTAAAAAATTACAGAAAGACAATTTTAAAAAACCCCTCAGCCCCCTCTTTGCACTTTGATTTATTTGCACCATTAGAAGTTGGACAAAATACAAATGTAACAATTAAATATTGATCTGTATGTTTATTTGAAGCAGAGAATAGGAATAGCATGGATAATTGTTACAGTTGAGAGGGAAAAGTACAGATTCTTTTAAAAAATCAGTAACGAGACTAGTGCTTTTTCACTTGTACATAACATTTAGTGTTAGGGATCAGCAGTGAGGTAACAAAATCTGTAGATGACAATGTGATGGGGAAAAAGATTAAATGGGACCACAAGCCAGGAGTGAAATGCTCCCGGTTCGGACCGGATCGCCTGATCTGGTAGCGATGGTGGCGAATGGTTCGGAGAATCGGTAGCAAAAATCCCTGCGCCCCCCCCCCATGCCCAGCTGAGCCACGCGATCATCAGAGGCTTTTTTTTTTTACTTTTAAAAGCATTTTTTCTACAACCTCTTTTTTTGTAGAAAAAAAATGCTTTTAAAAGCCTCTGACGATCCCAGCTGAGTTGCCTGATCGTCAGAGGCTTTTAAAAGCCTTTTTTTCCAACCTCTTAAGCCAAAGAGGCTGTAGAAAAAAATGCTTTTAAAAGTTAAAAAAAAAAGTTGGCCATGCCCACCCAATCACATTACCCCCACCAACAAGCCACGCCCACAGAACTGGTAGTAACAAATTTTACATTTCACCACTGCCACATGGTCTCCAGCTATTAAATCCCCCAATTTCAAGAACGACTGGTAAGTGAGATAGGCCTCATATCCCAGATCTGTATAAGGAAACTATGACAGGTAAAATTAAAGGTATGAGTATCTTGTGTTTTTTAACAATTCAAAAGGGCAGCAAGGCGTGATTTTTTTTTAGGCTAAAAAATTTTTTTCCCCCAAGAACTAAAAATGTCTTTTTGCAGAACTACAATGAAAGAATATAAACTAAATCAGAAATAAAATAATTGCTGAAAAGTTTTCTATAGTGTTTGAACAAATGCATCTTTAATATGTATTAACAATCTTTGAAATTAAGAGTAAATGGTCCAAGGTCTGTAAACTGGTGGATACTGTGTACAGTAAAAACTGAAGTTTAGCTCTCTTTACTCTTGGCTTTTGTTAAAATATAATCTTTGTTATTTAATGGCTTAATTGATTTCATGTACTCTCTTTTTTTGTGTCTTAATATATTGTTAAAATATATTCTAAATAAGATAAAATAATGAAATTCTCTGTCTTTTCCTTTCATTTATTGATCCTTCAAAATGCAAGATATGACAGACTTTTCCTGATGGGAAGACTTTGGGCTGTTCATTACACTTACTCAATAAATCTAGTGATGACGATCTCAAATATATTTGGACGATACAAATTTCCAAGAAAAAAAAAACATAGCTGGAATGACATCAAATTATCCGGGAGGAGAAGACATAAATGGAATATGTTATAAAGGGCTCAAAAAGAATCTCTCCAAATTGGTGAATGAGGAGCTAGATTGTAGATGGACATCCATAGGAGTAAGAAAATAGAGTTGATCTGAATCTGAGCTGATGGAACTGAAATGTAACAAAGCCTTTACATCCAAGTTACTCACAGAAAATATTAGTTCTACGTTCATCAGTTATTAAAAAGATATATTCTATGCTAATGGTCATTACAAGCAACCTACTAATGAAACTGCCAGTTTTGTAATGCCTTTGTAAAAATCTGAGCTATGTCCAGATCTGGTATAATGTACAGTAATAAAGTTCTGTTTACCACATCAGAGAACCTGTAAGGTTAGAGAAGGGAGGGGGAAGGGAAAGAGGAAGGGAAGGGAAGGGAAGGGAAGGGAAGGGAAGGGAAGAAGGAAGGATTAGAAATGCCACATTCCTGCTTATTGTTGTCTCTTTTCTAATAGATGGGTATGCTTCAAAACTAAACTATGGACTGTTCCCACACACTTTTTTTATTATCCAAGAAAGCATATGTAGTCCATTCATGAAAATAAAAATGATGCTAATTTCACGTATTCCTCCCTATTTTAAACTTAAAATCAATGTCTTTTTTCTCTTCTTCATAACATTAAAATTCAGGAGCATTAAAAACGATTTGTTGGGAAATCCAGACAAAACTGGAGACTGGAGTATTTCTTCATAATACCTTCAGTTTAATTAATTAATGGCACCACCCAACTCTAGACTGACTTTGGGCATCTTCACAATATATGGCATTCAATATTCTAAGGTAAAATAATATCCACTAGAGCTTGTTGATACAGCTTCCTAAAGTTCATTGAGTTCTTTTAGCTAGCCCTTGATATATAAGGCAGCATCCCCCCCACCCCCCTAAGATAACACGTTTTCATTCTTGATTAACACATCTTGATTCTTGAAGTTCAAACATATCAACCACAAGGCAATAGTTCGCACACAGTGACAAAATCCCATACGTAATGCAATCCTGCAAATTGCAAAACTTTTCCAACTAACCCATACATTTTAGATGTGAATAAAATGAACTTGCCAAGTTTGGGATTTGCTGTGTCTGGGAATATTTTTAGATTAGACCTTGTGAGAATGTCAATGTCTGTTCTGCAGAACATTAAAACTAGGTAGTAGATCCCAGGCATCATTTGCATGAGTGAGATTCATGATTCTGCATCTACCTCACCACTTTCTTGTTTAAGGTTTCTTTTCTGGCATCCAAGGAAACAAATATCCTCCAAATGAATCCTTATCTCGAGTTCTAGTTATTTTTTTAAATTTTCAGCCTTGATGTCACCTTTACAGCATTTAAAATATATAGCTCTAGGTCCACAGCCCATAAAACTGTTGTATTGAATGTCTTGTGTGCTACATAGTTACTTGTACTTTGCTATAGTCCTGAACTAGCTCCAGCCAATGTCTGTGGGAAGCCAAGTAGACCATCTGTGGAACTGAAGCTATTCAGCTGACTAGTTTGTAAGACATTACCCAGCTGCTTTCCAAGAGAGTTGAACGTATCATGAAGTCTTGCTTCTGTGCTCTTTAAACAGTACAATTAGTCTTCATAATGAATGTTTCTCATTTGTGGAATTTAGATCTAAGAAATCTAGACACTAAATCCCTTATTTTATAAATAAACAAAGGCCATAGCATCCTTTGTGCAACTGATGAACTGGTGCAACTCAAGCTGCAAGAATGCTTCCTCGTGGCTGATGTGTCAGAGGTCTTTTGAGATGATGGCCTCAGATTAGGCCCAGATGTAGCTGATTGAGGAAAAAGGAAACAGGCTTCTATCCAAAAAGTGCAGGACTTGCTTCCGATTTAGAGGAGTGGTCTTTAGTAGCAAAGGTTAAGCAAGGGTTCAGTTAGTAATAGTGGCCTTGAATTTGAGATGATGGAAAACATTTGTCACTTGGGTGGCACTTGGTGGTGTTGGTTTATTCTCCAAGCTTGCTGTTTGGCTTCTGAACATTTCATCACCAGGCTAGGTAGCATCCTCAGCGGAACTTTAGTTGAAGTGTCATGTTTCCAGCCACCACCAATAGTCACCTTACATATAGTTTGTATCAACAGCCCCCAGCTATGAATACATCTACAATTCTGAATTGCAATTACAATATGTATGGCTTAGTGCTAGAAAAGTGGACCATTGGATATTTTTTGCAGCATGTGAGCTTCAGCGGTGTTGCTAGGGGCAATTCACACAGGGAACCAGAAATTATCCCTTGGCAAAGTGTATAAATCTGAAAATCAATTTGGTGATACACTTGGGTATGGGGGATTCTTTTGACAAAAGGGATTTTAGCTGTTGTGTCATTGTTGTTTAAGAAGCCTTGGTGGCGCAGCAGACTAAAGTGCTATTAAGTAGCACCAGCTGCTACTGCCTGCAATTACTGCAAGTTCAAATTTCACCAAGCTCAAGGTTGACAGCCTTCCATCCTTTCAAGGTAGGTAAAATGAGGACCCAGATTGGGGGGGCAATAAGCTGACTTTGTATAAAGAAGAACACAGCTTGGGGGGGGGGGGCGAAAGTCCTACTAAGCAGGTATATACAAAAGTATGAAGGCTATTGCTTAATGCATTGTAAGCCGCCCTGAGTCTCCGGAGAAGGGCGGCATATAAATCGAACCAATAAATAAATAAATAAATAAATAAATAAATAAATAAATAAATAAATAAATAAATAAATAAATAAAGTTAGTTTGGCTAAGCAAACCTAAAGCTTAAATACCAACACTTCCTTTTATACATGTTCTATTTCTTATTTCTATACAAATATTTTCTAAATATAATTACAGTGTTCTAGGGATCTTTAATTTATAAGATTTGTATGGCTTGGAATGCAACTAACAGTGGCTTGCAAAAACAATAAAACCATAAAGCATTTCTTTTTTAAAAAAAAAAAAATCTCCTCTTCATTTGCAATATAAATTTATAGAAGTATTAGCAATGTATATAGACTGTACATAGCAGGTATGGGAAAACCAAACCAGGTCAAAACTTTAAGGGGAAAAATGCTTTAATTTTTGACCACCACCATAATTCTGGCATGGTGCTGATCTGAATTGGAATCCCAGCATTTGCAATTGGCCTGAAAAACTTCCCCTCTGCAGCAATAGAAATTATTCTTCTGATATAAATAATAGAATGTAGCGCAGTGATCTGGATTAGTACAGGGTGAGAGATGGGAAATTTATTCCCTATCTCCAGTTTCTAACTGAAACATATTTGTAGTTTATTTTAATTAAGCAATTCACATAATTTGGCCTCGGATTGGGGTTGAAGTAGCATATTGTACATGATTTTGGAACAAATCACAGTTGACTGAATTTGCCCAACATGCTAAACTGTAACTTCCACAATTATAGTCGAGTTAACACAAAATTGCAAGCCAAAACCAATCAAACTGCATAGTTTAAAAGGACACCATTTGAATATATTGTATGAAAAATTAGATATGTCACTGCAGAGGCAATTTTTTTCCAAGCTGGACTTTATTTTAAAAAAGAGCTAGAAAGATAGATAACTAAAATGAATTTGGACAAATATACTGCTCAAAAAAATAAAAGGAACACAAGCAGAAGACATCTGAGATCTGAATGAATGAAATAGCCTTATTAAATACTTTGTTCTTTACATACAGTAGTTTATACCCTGCTCAAACAACTAAAGGGAACACAAAACTACTGTATGTAACGAACAAAGTATTTAATGAGGCTATTTCATTCATTCAGATCTCGGATGTCTTCTGCTTGTGTTCCCTTTATTTTTTTGAGCAGTGTATATTACTGTTATTCACTCTTCTATTTACCAACTATTCTGCTAATTAGAATAATTCACTACATACATTAATTCATCTAAAACCAGTTTTCAAAATTCCAATATTGTGGTGGTGGCATGATTTTTAGTTATTGTCAGGGAAAACCTGTAGTGTTGATCCAGTGGTATCTCCAAAGGTATATTTGTTCTTTCTTTGTATGTAAAGGAAGGGTGGTCATTCATGCTAATAGACAAAAACAGGGCTGCATGAAGGCTACCTGTACTTAGCTAGAATAAAATAAGCCCTACTGGATCATCTCATTCAATATCTTTTATTCACAATAGCCAATCAGATATTTTTTGAAAGACTTTCTTTCTGACCATGAAAGCAAAAACCTTCTATTATTGCTTCCCCCAAATAGCAATCAGAGTCATGCTGTCTTGGAATTAGGAGATTCCATTCATACAAATATGCCCATTCTTGTAAACTATTTCCTTATAATCTACAGTGGCCTCTTTTTTTTTTCTTTCATATGAAGTATTTGATCTTCTCTTTGTATGTTGCAAGCCTTTGGTCCTGGAAAGCCCTCATGAACATTCCACTGAACCATTAGGCCATTTAATTCCAAAGACTCATGCCTGTGGCTTGGTAGAACATAGAATGGTCTATTGTGTATATAGTCCTCTTCTCCACCTCCTCTCAAATCCCACAGCTCCTGAAAGGCTAAAGTGAGTCATGAGGATATTACCTACTGGAAAACAAACCAAGCATATCCCAAGAGAACTATGTTGAAAGGACATGAACAACATGCTATTTGTGTGATGGAAGAGATCAGTTTGGATGGATTGAAAAGACTCAGACTTTTGGAGTCTATAGTATCATTTTTAGGCACAAGAGTGTTGTTTCTCAAACACTTTATTGCAACATCCTGGCATCTAATTTGGCATGTATTCTGATCAATGTGTCACAGTGAAGAATATCCTTTCCTCTCCACTCTGGCTTACCTCATGAGGCAAGGTCAGTTTTTGGGATCTGCTCTCCTCCCAGGAGGCCAGAAATGAACATGTGGGAGTTCATGAGAGGAGACTTCCAAGGTCGTGCTTCGTTCAGAGCCAAAGTTGATCTTTTTAGGTGGTGTCTGGTCTTGGAATTATTCCAGTAACTCTCCACTATGTAACAAGACTGTTCACATTACTATCTTGTTATGAAGGAAGTAATGCTAGCAGTGTAGTGAAACTGTAGTTACAATGCCATATGGACTGAAGGTGATGGAATGCTGCTCCTCAGTTTGTTCTTCATAAATTAATCATTGCTTGCAACTATCTAAAAGGCACATGCTCAGACTTGACACAACTGGGAACCCTGTAAGACGTTTTACTTACAAAAAAAATCATGCTTAATTATCATCTTTCTTTCTATGCCTCCACCAAGAAATGAAGCTTATAGAGCAGGGATGTCAAACTCGATTTCATTGAGGGCCACATCAGGGTTGTGTTTGACCTTGGAGGGCTGGGTGGCCCTGGCGGGCATGACATGAGACTTGTGTCGGGGCACCTGTGGTGGCCATGTGCTAAGGCAGGACTTGCCTGAGACCCTCCCACACTCTCATTATAACCTTCCTTCCTTCCTTCCTTCCTTCCTTCCTTCCTTCCTTCCTTCCTTCCTTCCTTCTCTTCTTTTTCCTTCCCTCTTCCTTCTCTTTCCTTCTTCTTTCCCCCTTACATTTTCTTCCTTGCTCTCTTCCCATCTTTCCTTCTTTTTCTTTTTCTTTCTTCTTTCCCTTTCTCCTTTTGTGTCCCTTCTTGTATGCTCAAATGCAAAAGGGAAAACATTTCTCCTTTTGTTTTGATTTTAGTTTGTTTTGATAGCCCTCTGTCAGCAAAAATGGGGCACATGTGGCCCCTGAGCTCCATTTTTTTCTGCAGAGGGCTGCAGGAGGCCATCGTGGCTGAACATGGGATGCAGGGGGGCCCCACGCAGCCCCCAAGCTCCATTTTTGCTGGCAGAGGCACCGTGGCCCAGTCCTTTGCTGTTTCCAGGCCAGATCTAAGCACCCCACAGGCTGGATCCTGCCTGCGGGCCTTGAATTTAACACCCCTGTTATAGAGCAGAGAGGGATGAGGTAAAACAGGCCTGGTTTCCTTCAATTACTTGCCTCAAAACCTCAATCCTTTCATCTGATGTTCATTTACATGCAGGTAGTCCTTGTCTTACCATGTGAAGTTACAACAAATCTTCAAAAGTACTTATGACCCTCTTTCAAAGGTCTGGTGGCCATACCCTCCCGCCCTGCTGTCACATGACTGCATTTTGGACACTCAGCAACTGGCCTGCATTTACGACTGTTTGGCCCATCCTCCTGTCCCCGACCATGATTTACATTTTTGCTGACTTAAAGGCCCCATAGCAAACAATGGGTTTGCTTAACAACAGCTGATTCACAGCAACTATGGTGATTTCCTTAAAAATGGCCCACAAAGCAAATCTCTCAAATGCTCCAAAATCTCATCTTTAGGAAACTTTGCAGGTGGTTTTCTCAGGAACTTGGCGGAGGATAAGTGGGGAATCAGACAATTAAGAAAAGCCCAGGGAGCCAAGAACAGGCAAGTGTGTCTTATTTTCCTTGTTACTCTTTGTACTGCCTCAAGTTCTGAAATATAACTCTCGGCTTTTGTAGAGTTGGCTGCCATAGTTAATTTCATAGATGAGACCACCATGCAAAGATTAAAACTGCAGATTTGAACAGTTGTTAGAGAAACTATGCTTGTGAAAAGTCTGACAAACAAGCATTTGATGCTGCGCTGCAACTGACAATATCTGTTCATACAAAATTATTGCCATTTATATCACAGCTTCCTTACATATTGTATTCCCATTGTGCTGGTCATTGATGGAAGAAACCAAAATTCAGACACTCATTGGGAGGAAGGAACAATTTCTCTTCTATCTCAAAAATGTTTGTTCGTAAGATTCCCACTTTTTTCCTTCTTTCTGTCCTGTACAGCTCCAAATCCATTTTTAAACAACAGCAAAAAAAAAAAAAAAAAAAAACCTCCATTGCCTCTTCATCTACCATCAACTTGAAGCTGGGGCCCCAAATTCCTTTTAAGAGGCAATATCCCATGTCTATTCAAGAATTAGCTACATTGGAGAAGATTTTTTTAAATGATAATCTGAATAATGGTTTCACTCGCCCTTCTAAATCTCCGAAATCTTCATGTACACTAGAGAAAATAGATGAATATCTTTAAAAAAAAACAAAATTTACCGAGGATTACAGAGGGGAACAGAGTCAGATTATGAATGGATCTATAACAATAAAAGAAATTTCTGAAGCTACAAAAAAAAGATTAAACTAGGAAAGGTGCCTCGACTAGATGGATTATCAGGTTTTTTATTATAAATGCTTTGAAATGAACTTTTACAACCTTTACAAAACATGATGAACTCTATCCTTCAGGGAGGAAAAACACCTGAGAGTTGGAAAGAGACACTATAGCATTAATACCAGAAGAAGGACAAGATTTGACTTTGTCGAGAACCAACAGGCCAATAGCATTACTGAATCATGATTAGGCATTGCTCACAACAATTTTAGCTAATAGAGTGAAAATACTTTTATAAGAATTTATTCATAAAGATCAATGTGGTGGGTTTTTTTTTAACGTGAACGGCGTTCAAATGACAATGTTAGAAATATGTTAGATATTCTGGAATATTTGGAACAATGCAGTGGTGAAATCCAATTTTTTTTACTACCAGTTCTGTGGTATGGCTTGGTGCCCGTGGCAGGGGAAGGATACTACAAAATCTCCATTCCCACCTCACTCTGGGGCAAGCCAGAAGTGATATTTGCTGGTTCTCCAAACTACTCAAAATTTCTGCTACTGGTTCTCAAGAACCTGTTAGAACCTGCTGGATTTCACCCCTGGAACAATGTAATGAAAAACAAGTCTCATTTAATCTTCTTAGATTTAGAGAAGGTCACTGACAATTTGAACTGTGCTTTCTTGTTTAAGGTTTTGGAACATAAGAATTTTGGAGAGAACTTTATAAAATGGATAAGATCAATTTGTATTTCACAAAAAGTATAAGTTTTGTTAATGATGATGATCATTAATAATAATGATACTCTAACATAAGATACAAAAAGGAATAAGACAGGGATGTCCACCATCTCCTCTCTTGCTTATTTTGGTCTTTGAAATATTGAAGAGAGAAGACAAAATTAGAGGATACGGGAATGAAAATTAAAAAAGAAATGTGTAAGTTCAGAGTTTTCACAGATGACTAGGTGATGGTTCTGGAAGATCTTTTAAAATGAATTGAAATATTAATGAATAAATTAAAAGAATTTGGTCCATTAGTATGTCTCATGATTAATAAAGAAAAGACAAAATGTGAAAACAGAAGAGCAAACTGAAATGATAAATAAAACAGGTTTTCAGATTGAGAAGAAGAGAAATATCTGGATGTCATTATGATAAATATGAATTATATATTATTTAAAAACCACTATGTTAAGATGTGGAATGAAATTTTAAAAGATATGTTAAGATGGAAGAAAATTTCTGTGATAAAAATGAATGTCTTGCCTATAATTAAGTTTTTCTTTTAAACAATATCTGTTTTGACAACCGATGCACTGTTTAAGCAGTGGTAGAAGGATATCTCTAAATTTGTGTGCTGGGGAAAAAGCCACAAGTTAAATATAAGGTGTTACAAGATGCAAAGGAAAAAAGAGGATTGGGTTCATCTCATGTGAAATTGTATTTTGCAGCTTGCTGTATGGTTTGGATGAAAGAATGGGTATTGCTGACAACACAGAATAAAGAATAACAGAGTTGGAAAGGAACTTGGAGATCTTCTAGTCCAACCCACTGTTCAAGCCAGAGACCCTATAGCATAGTAATATAGTAATATAGTAATGGAGCATCCAACAACTTTTGAAGGCAAGAAGGAGGAACAGGATGCTTTTGCAGTTAGACAAACCACCTAAGATTTGGGTGGCATGGATATTTGCGGTACAATAAATTTAAGGGTAATGTGGATTTCAAAAATCATTAGACAACCCATGTCCTGTTGTGTCACCATTTCAGAGATATTTCCTTATCTAAACAGAAAATTGGTGGGCAAAAAAAAAAAAACACAGTCAAAGTGGGAGATATTTTTTTAACTTCATCCTGGCTTCCCCACTGTATTTCCTTTAGGGAAGCTGGCAGGAAGCATCAGAAATCTTCCTTCCTTTCCTTCCTTCCTTCCTTCCTTCCTTCCTTCCTTCCTTCCTTCCTTCCTTCCTTCCTTCCTTCCTTCCCAGGTTCTCCAATTACTAAACTTGTGGGTAGAAAGTCAGTAGGGAAGTCAGTGGGAAGTTCAAAGCTAGCAGCAGGTAAGTGGCAACTGCTGGACAGGGGAGGATATGTAAAGGTACAGTGCGGGTTGCAAAGTGTGAGTAGGGGGTGCATGAATGGCCAAAGCAGGATAAGCACAGAGGACTGGTTTGCTACATTGGTTATTTTTTTTAATTTTTATTTAAAAAAAACACCACCACCCAGAATTACTTTTCTTGAGATGGACAGCTATATAAATTTCATGAATAAATGAACAAACAAAAGCTGAAGGAGCTTCTTGGAAGAGAAGCGAAACGTCTTCAAAGAAAAATCAGGAAGTCCAGTTGCCTCTTTAAAAAAAAGCACCTTTGGGATAAACAAACAAAAGTTTTAAGTTATTTTGGACTAAAATGTCTCCAACTCTTTGTTATTGGTCATGGTGTTTGGGCTGATGTGAGTTGCTCCAAATGGATACCAGAATGCTTGTCCCTGACATAAAAGCATTGCTCACAGCCTCACACCCAACTTGTTTTCCTTCAGTAGCTCTTAATTCATACTCCATTTCCTGTAGTGTACAAAACACTAGCTTTTGTCTGTTGCAAGTAGACTAGGAAGCTGGATGAAGCTGCCAGCGAAGAGGCAGAATTCACAGCGGTTGCATCACCTCTTACTAGGGTTGCATATTTAAAGAGATTGACTTGCTCGTTGATTTAATAAGGTGGCCACGCTAGCAGCAAGAGATGATGTCAGAATCAATTAGTGTACTGAATACATCTAATCAAAGGTACACATATGCAAATGTTTGTCTGTGTATGGAAAACAATTACCCCTCCCATGGCAACAAATATAATTAAAGGATGGTAACAAATAATCAGTCAAGGATTTTGGACTCTGAACCTTCATAACCAAGGTGCATAACAATTGAAGCTTGTTAGACAGAAAACAGATTACTGAAGTAATTGCATTGACAAATATTAAAAGAGTTCAAATAGATTCAAGCAGATTCATCCTGCACAAAAAGTTAAGAGAAGTGAGGAGAGAAATAAATCAGCTTCATTCTCTATTCTCTTACATCTCTAATCTGGTATGTGAGTTTTCACCTAGTAAACATATTCCTGCTGGAACTGTTGTAAACTAATAATTGCTGGAAGAACTTCCTGTGCCAGTGCCATATAAACTTTAGCTGTTGTTATTAGATTATAAAGGAGTTATTTATCTTTGTAAGTAGGGTTATTTGAAAAAATATAGATACAGAGAATGGCTGGGAAGATCCTTTACAGTTTATAATTGGCAATTTTTCTTGGTTTAAAAGCTTTTCCCAAAATGGTAGGTTCAGGAGGCAGTCCCACCATATGTGTTAGCATGTACCTCCTTACTGTAGTTCCTATTTTCCAACAAAGTTGGGCGATGTTTCCTAATTGGAATCACATAGCAATCACTGATTATTTTACTGTACCATTCCATACTTCTAGACAACAAGGCAGCATTGACTTTATCGTTCAAATCAAGCTACATAAATTGTTAAGATGAGGAAAACAGCTGGCATTTTGAGATCATGTTCTGGTTGATAGTGGCTTCCTTGCTCACAAATGACTGAGCAAATGAATGAGCAACTTTGCAAAAGATAGATTGATGTGGTTGTTCCCCGGCACCCTCTCAAACTAAAGATGCTTTCTACCCCCTAATTATCTTGTGTTGTTTCTGAACAAGAGGGTATACTTCAAAACCAAATACTGGATTGCAATCAGAGATAAGTTTCAGGAGGTTCTGACCAATTCTGGAGAACTGGTAGCAGAAATTTTGAGTAGTTCGGAGAACCAGTAGTAAAAATTCTGACTGACCCCACCCCATCTATTCTCTGCCTCCCAAGTCCCAGCTGATCAGGAGGAAATTGGGATTTTGCAGTAACCTTCCCCTGGATTGGAGAGGGAATGGAGATTTTACAGTATCTTTCCCCTGCCATGCCAACCAAGCCAAGCCCACCAAGCTGTGCCACACCCACCAACCCACACCCACAGAGTCGGTAGTAAAAAAATTTGAAAACCACCACTGGTTGCAATGTCTTTTATAAGTGTTTTTGTCAGGTCAACCTGGTCTACCCAATTATGGGATGGAGCATATTGCTTCTGTTTTTGCCTTTCAGCCCCAATCCTGGAGCCTTCACAGGCAGTCGCTTTCGCCTTTTTATATTTATATTAATGTCTTTTATATTTTCTAAAAATAAATGTGTTCATATGATTCCTGAACCCTCTTAAAATTAAAGATGGCATGTCCCTTTAAATAAATAAATAAGATAAATACTTTTTAATATAAGTAAGACTTTTCGCATACATCTCTGAGCACAATTCATGCCAGCATGCACTAGGCTGCCTACCTATTCCTTATCTCCCTCTGCCTCCCCCTCATCACACTTAATATTTTCTTTTAAGTCCATGTTTATTTCCTTAAACTGAGCTCCATTTCTGGCTTCAGAGAAAGCATACTGTCCTGGACAATGTGGTACTTAGGGCCAAGTAAGGGGAAACAAGCAAAAGCTTCAAATCCTATGATAAAAGATGTACATTTTGCTGTAATGTATAATCTTAAGATAAGAAGTGACGCAGTTAGTAATATAGTAACCCAAAAGATTGATTTTCATTCAAAACATTTGCACATGAAACAAGAAAAAATGGTTGCCTTCCAGATGATCAATCACACTATTGGTTTTAATCCCTACAGTTCCCACAGTTCAAAAACAAGAGATTATAATCCAATGATGTCAGTAGAGATGTTCTCCATATCCCACTGTATTAGGCGTCCCTTGTTTTATATACTGTCCATGATGGATAGTCATTTGATAATAAAGATTATCATTATTCTTAATTCCTTTTCTTCTTTCATATCCTATTCAAGAGTCATTAATTTGTCTAGAGTGGGAGGCAGATTTATGCTCCCCAGCATGGCAAATAGAATTGTGGAAGTTTATTCATGTTATTTAAATATTTCAAGTTTGCCTTTTAGGGTCAAAACATAAGGCAGCTTACAAAATTAAAATCACACCCAAAAAACAAGCAATGGCAATTAGAATAACTCTAATGTAAAGAGTTGTTGTATGAACGTATATAACATTTATCAAGGCATCAGTCAAAATGCATATCACACCAGTCCAATATTAAAATCAGATGCAATTGCAGAGCAATAAAATCAGATTATCAGGTCAGCTAATAAAGCATTTCAAAAGAAGCTTGATAAGTAAACAGGTTTGTAGGTCTTTCTTGAAACAGTATTAATGGGGCATAATTCTAGATACCAATCTACTGGTATTAGGGCTAATGCAGAAAAAGTGATGTCTCTGAAGTTGGGTAATTGATAAATAGAAACGTTTATATTTCAATTATTTAATCTCTAATTGTTTAGGTCTTTAAAAGTGAAAATCAAAGTTTTGAACAAGATTTGAAAATGCACTTTCCTTTACTATAGTTGATGCTATAGACATGTTGTGACCTAGATTAATTATCAGCTGAGCTTTGTAAACCCCCCAAAGCCTACCAAAGCCTTGGATAACATTAATTAGTATGGCCATGCAGATTCCAGAAATGATTTTTAAGGAAAAAAAGGGCTTTAAATTTTCCAAGGGTGGGCATAGCACCTCTGAAATTTGTAAAAACTGGCCACACTTTTTCTCCTTCCATAGAAGCCTGAAAATGTGGTGTAACCACTTCAAGAGTTGCATTAAAATTAATGAAATGTCTTTCTAATGAAGCCCTACCTTCAGATACATAAACCTTCCAAAAGAGGAGCTGCTTTAATGAATAGCAGAAAGATGTATTCTAATGCGAGATCTGAAGCCCTCTTTCAATATTTTTTAAGTATGCATAGCCGTGTTACTTTACAGGTAGTCCTCAATTTATGACCACAATTGAGCCGAACATTTATCTTGCTAAACAGTTGATGTAACTCTAATTTTCACCTGTCCTAACAAGGAAAGGAGCCAAATGGTTAGCTAATATACTAAATAAGTATGTATGCTAATATAGTGAATGAATTTCTGAGTACATATATGTGTATAGAATCAGTGTCTAACCCAGCAAGAATGAAAAGATAGCAAAGGAATTCACGACTACAATGATTAATGCAGTTGTAAGAGTCTTCCCAAATAAGGTACTCGCAAAATGTATCCGGACTACAGTATAGTTTCCAGAGTTCTTACGATGGGAGTTATTGCAATCCCTGAAAGTCTACTTTGTATGATTTCATGGGCATTTTTGAGATACTGTAATGTTGTTCATTTCAGTGTCAATCAAAGGCCACACCTTTGACAGAAAGAGAGATGGGAAAGACCAACTTATCATCTAAGCTTTTTAATACGGACACTTTTTTTCATTTGTGCAGCCTATGTGGACAAATTGCTCAGAATACTTAGCAGTGGTTTTCTGAACCTTTGCCTATAGTGTTCAGGATTCCAGAAGACGTCAAAAAATGTAGATTTTCACTTTCACTTTCAAGTGAGTTGAAGAAACTATGATCCAATGATTTCGATTGTTACAAGCCTGTGCCAAAATAACCTCTCTGGAATAAGCTGTTATGATGGGGATGTATTTGTTATGGATAAACAGACTGTATATAAATCATATAAATTTTAAAAATCTAATTTTAAGGCATCATCTTGCATGAAGGCTAGACCACCTGACTGATGAAGCCTGAGATAAGTCCTTGTCCCAGGACTGATGCAAACTGCAGCAATGAAGATCTTAGCTAAGGAAACTACTACACTAAAATTATTTTGAGCTTATTTTACCGGCTGTCAGAGTGCTTCTCAATTCAGTTCAAAATTTGGGTTCAGGCCTATGAAAATCTTTACTGCATAGCACTGGGCTTCAATTGCCTGGCTGGTACCTGCCGTTTTGATGCTGTTGATCATCCCACACTTCCACTCCTGTGGATTCCCCTGACTACAAATACCACATTGTTTTGGAACCTCAAGTTGCAAATATATCACATGGAATGATAATGTTTAGATATGACTGGGAACCTGTCATATCTTTATGAAAATGTGCATATCTGAAGAAATAGTGTTTTATTTCTTCCGATTGGTGGGATTCATTGATTATTTTGCAGGCAGGATGTCTTCATCCTACTCTTCACTCTTCCAAAGTTGGGACCACATATCATGGTTTCTAAAATCTTTGAGATTTTAAATTATATTTACCCTTGCTGAAATAAAATAAAACCAGATCAGATCAGTCTGTCTTTCAGAAATACCTCTATTTGAGTTTGCAATGGAGATATAAGCTAAATTGTTGGGAACCAAATAATATGCCAATTCAACAACACCTATTCCTCAAATCTCTCCACTGTCATTTATCAGATCTACACAAGCAAGTGGTCAGCCTTCCCCTGCCCCCATCTTTATCTTGGGCATCCCATAAAGAGTGCTACTGCCCTCCAGTGGTCAAGTGAACTGACTGCTGCAGAGGAGCACACACAAAACATCAAATGTTTCTTTATGGTCATAATTAATTTGTTGATGTCCTACATTTTCCAGAAGTTTATCCTGCTCCAAGTATCTCACAGAAAACAGCGCATCAGTTCAACTCTTGGAATGGAACAATAACCATAAATGTATCATAAAAGGTATAATAGCCTACAGTAGCAAGTAATACTGTACTGTATTCATATTAACCAGTCCATTGGGCATTTCAAATGAAGCAGACCAACTGGATCAGGTTTAGCCCAAATCAAACCTGATGGCAAAAGACAGTATATACAGCAAAAAGAAATGAACTGCCCTTAAAAACAGCTTTCAACCAAACATGCAACAGCCTTACTCAGGTGTATGTCCAATTCAACTTGATTTCAGAGGAGAATGACAAGAAATGAGCTTACTACATCTACACTCCCCTATACATGAGCAACAGCAAGAGCTTTTCTCCCACTCCTCACCCTCTACCCAGTAGAGTACTGGGTCTTGGAACCAAAAACATCTTCCTGTTTTCTCTAGGCAGCCAAATCCCCAAAGAAACAAGAAGGCAGATGCTTTACCTTCTTTTGCTCCTGCTCTCTGATGTCCTCCATAAAGACAAAATAATAATTTTCAATCCAAATAGAAGCCCAAAGATGGGAGTCTTCCCCCCCACAGCAGGAGTGGGCAACTATGGTCCCTTTACAATCTGTGGGCTTCAATTCCTGAGCCAACATTGGAGCTGAATTCTGAGTTGAAGTCCTCAGGTCATAAAGGCATAGGTGCCCACCCCTGCCTCACAGTCTCCTCGTGCCTTCTTCTGACAACAACTCCTCTCTCTCTCTCTCTCTCTCTCTCTCTCTCTCTCTCTCTCTCTCTCTCTCTCTCTCTCTCTCTCTCTCTCTCTCATGGCCATGGGGAAGAGCAATCCATGGGGCCATGGGGAAGGTGAAAAAATGGCCCACTTCAGAGGTGAAGTGAGGTAATTTTATTTTCCTGCCTGGATAAACAGAGTATCTCGGAGAGCAAGTGAAAAACAAATGAACAACGGTAATGTGAAAACTAGTAGTTGGCACATAGAAATTATTGTACAGTTACTTCCTGTTTAGGATATTTGACAGCTCATCATAGTGTTCACTCTAAGGAAGAACATTATGTTCATGAATGTACTTGGCTTATAACCTGGGAGTTTCAAGCAGATTATTCCATCCTAAAGGATACTTTAGCTCAGCATCTCCACCCACCCACCCACCCACCCACCCCTGGTGCCTTCTACCATGCTTGGACTTTATGGGATTTGTAGTCTCAATATTTTGTGATATTCAGTCTGGACAGATAAGAAGTGATTGAGTTAAGGCCAAATCAAATGGAGTTTGATACACGAATTAACACTAAGTAGAACATACTATTTTTTTAAAAAAAATATCTTACTAAGAGGAAGGGTAAACTAGATTGGCCTATGGCAATGGGGGACGAAAGGAATGTTAGACCTTGACAGACTTGCTATTTCTCAGAATCTGCCATTCACAGAGGAAGAACTCTCCAATATGGAAAATTCTGGGAAGCTGTTTCAATTTCTACTAAGACATTGGAAGATTCCGATCCCTCCTTTCTGCCATATCAGTTCAGGGGTGGGATTCAGCCAGTTCTGACCAGTTCGGGTGTACTGGTAGCTCCAACAATCAGCTGAGAATGAACCGATTCACTCCAAAGATCAGATGGGCCAGCCCGCCAGCCCGCCCCTGTGCTATAACCTACCTATATTTCTTTTGTTTTAAGCCCAGCTGATGGGTGCAGCAGAGCAGATTGCTGCTCTGGATTCAGTAGAAGGTAATTTTTGATCTTATTGAGCATGTGAATTTGGCGTGCATTCACAGCAAACTGGTTGTTACAACCGGTGAAGCCCACCATTGGTCTTATTCCACTCATTGTGTGTTTCTTAATCAAAAAATCATCTGCACAGCATCAGTCTATAGGACAGACATTATATTCATTTGGGCCTATTGGATATCTTTTTTTGTTCTCTGTTACAATAATTAATTAAGCCAACACAATAATGCTTAATGGTATAGTAGCATAGACTGCCTTGTCAAACTTGATTCCTAGTGACCACTTCATCCAAAGGGACAAAATGGAAATTATTTGTAATGGCTTCTTCTAGAATATCAAGGTTTCCAGACTAACCTACAACCCTTACTATTTTTTTTACTACTTGTCTGAAGGCCAGTGGGATTAGGGTCAACCATATCTCAATGGTGGTGGGAATTATTCCAGAGGACAGGTGCTACAATAGAAAGGGGGTCCCATCAGATCCCCTTTCAGAAGAATTGTTTGAGAGAAAGTGCTCAGAAGAACACCAACCCTATTGGAGACGTTGGAGATATCTTTGGGAAGAGGTTGTCCTGCAATTAACATATTTCTGTGCCATGTGGGGCTTTACATGTAACTGCAACAACTTGAATTGCCCATGGAAGCCTACAGGTAGCTTGTACAGCTCACAAGCTGTGTTGTACAGCTCCCAAGCTCACAAGTGATGTTACATGAGCATACTCATGCATTCTAGACAATTGTAACTTATGCATGATCATGTGGGGACCACAGCCCCACATAGAGAACCTTACAGTAGTTCAATTGGGAGGTAACTAGGATGTGACAGTCAGTGAGCAGGGCTTCCAGATCCAGGAATAGGTGCAACTAACATGTATGATTCAGTTTTGCATGCCAGATGTATTATAATTGTTTGGTTACAGCTATTATTTGCCCTTTAAACATGAGCTACAAGTTCAGGAGGACTCCAAAATTCTGTAGTAGCTCTGAGGGAGAAGCACCAAAATGGAAAATCTCATATTCAAGGATCCATGAGGCCCAAATCCAAATCCACTCAGTCAAAACCTGTTCTTCCTTGTCCAGTTCCCCATAGCTTCCAGACGCTGGAATAGAGCCTCAACAGCCTCATTTGTTCAACTGGGAGCAGAAATACACAGTAAAGTATCTTGGGGTACTAATAATGCTGCCAATGGATAATCTTCCCCAATGGCTTCATGTGGATGTTAAGATGAGGATGAAAGCAAAGCCTAAAGCATCCTGTATAACAAGCATTTATGACTGAACCACTCCTTCTGCAGACTCCAGACCAAAACCAACTAGAATTATCCCCAAAGGAATAGAAGGGTAGAGGCTGGCCCAGAAGAATGCCATCACATAGACACACATAGAACCTCATTTTGAAAATGAAATATTCATACAACATATGATGCAACTATATGTACCATTAATATTTAGTAGTAATATTTTTATTTAGTATACACCAGAGGTGGTATTCAGCAGGCTCTGACCAGTTCTGGAGAACCGGTAGCGGAATTTTGAGTAGTTTGAAGAACCGGTAAATACCACCTCTGACTGGCCCCACCCCCATCTAGTCTCTGCCTCCCAAGTCCCAGCTGATCAGGAGGAAATGAGGATTCAAATACAAATATGATAAAAATACAAATATGATTAAATAAATAAATAAATAAATAAATAAATAAATAAATAAATAAATAAATAAATAAATAAATAAATAAATAAATAAATAAATAAATAAATAAATAAATAAATAAATTTTGCAGTATCCTTCCCCTGGAGTGGGGAGGGAATGGAGATTTTACAGTATCCTTCCCCTGGAGTAGGGTGGGAATGGAGATTTTACAGTGTCCTTCCCCTGCCACGCCCACCAAGCCACGCCCACCAAGCCATGCCATGCCATGCCCACCAGGCCACGACCACGGAACCGGTAGTAAAAAAAAAATTGAATCCCACCACTAGTTATACGCTGATGCATAAGTGCTCTACAAGCAGACAATAAAATCACAGCATTCTCCTCTCCCTCTCTCCCCCAAGACTGCAAAAGGAATGGATGGATAGAGATGGGGGGGGTGGAGAGATCTTTTCCCAACAAATTCTTAATCATCAGAAGAATCCTGGATGGACTACATCTCTGAAATAACTAGAAATCAAAGGAAGGATAACTCCCTTTTAAAAGGCATTGTATTAATCTTTAAAATGTTAGTGGCAGTAAAACATGCACATGTCAATTTCAAACAGAAAAGGCAGAAACAGATCAATCCATTTCATGCATGTAAAAAGTCCACATTGCAAAATAATGGTAAAAAAATGAGGACGCTAAGCATGTTATTATCCCTCCTCAGCAACTTATTGTTCTCTAGTCTCTTCCCTCTAAAGCAAGGAAGAGGCTAGAGAACAGTGGGCCAAGCCCCTTACTTTCCCAAAATGGCCTGTTACCAAGTTAACTTGACAGAAACACAATTCTCTTTCCATCGCTTTCTTGCCCCTGGAGAGCCCATCTGGTGGATTTCACAGATACATGCTTAGTATTTGACTGCTATCCCTCCACAGATCATCCTGGGGCACAGTTCCACCTAGACCCCTGGGAATCAAGGCCTCATTGAAAATATCCTGCTCAAGTTCCATCAGTTGGGGACTGACAGAATTGATGAGCACAATAATAGCTCTAGAAAGTTGTGAAAGTGCTCCTGAGTTCAATGAAAATAAAAAGAACAATAACCAATGTAGGAATTGTAGGAAGAGGGCCATGACGTGAGGAAAACATGAGGTTTGTTTACAAGGCCAGAAGAAACGGAGAGTAGCAAATACCAAAGCCTATGATTTTTTCCCCCCTTTCTTCCTTCAAAAGCCAGTAAGACTTGGATATTTGACTGTGCTAAATGTAAACAAATGAAGAGGGACACAAAGAAGCAGGGCAACTTCAGGGGTTAGAAAAATATCATTTTGTATAATTAGATTGAATCAAAACACATGACTCTCCATTTGGAAGCAACACTTGTTTTTCTCTCATTTTTAGGCTTTTTTTCATTTCCAAAAAAACCCCCAGATAAACAAAAGCCCTAGGATATTGGATGGCTGTTCCCACATTGTTCCAAGAGTAACCAAATAGAGAAAATACACAGCTTTGGGGTTTGCACAGACTGCTTTGCATCGTCTTGTTTTCGTCATCTTTTGCTGCCACACGCAGTATGGTTTCATCAGCTTTTGTCCTTTTCCTCCTCCTCTTCTTCCTCCTCCTCGAAGAGCACCAGGCTCTCCCTGGCTGCTTTCCAGGATCCCTTACATTCTCCAGCTGGGGATCATTTTGGGGTGGTAATTTAAGAGCCTCCCCTTGTCACCTCTTACCGCTCTGTCTGATGCATATTTACTCAAAGCAAGCCCCACTTTCCCTCCAAAGATGGCCAAATAGGATCTCAGCCTTAATTCCTTTAGCATTAAATTATCTTTGAGTTCAGGCCGGTTTTGGTCCATTTAAATATAGGTCCAGGATGGTGCCAGAATGAGAGAAAGTAAACAACTTACCTAGACCTTTGGATTTCCAGCATTAGACACACTGACCACAATTTAGAGATGCTTTCAGACGGCTGTTGAGCTGCCAATTGGCCCAGAGAAGCAGCAGCCTCGGCAACAGCCAAGCTTCCTTTGTGCCTTTGGCAGGAGCTTGATGTAAAAACCAACAACCTTTAGAAATGTCCCCTTTAAAAACAGCCACTTAATAGATGATGATGATGATGATGATGATGATAATGTTTAGTTACAGGTCATGGTAATCTTCTGGATCTATACGGCCTATACATATCTGCAGAATCCACAATCTGTTTTGTTTTCATTTAGGAGTTCGTGTTTTGTGAACGTATCATGTTCATTTGGGATATTTCTTTAAACATTTTTTAAATAATCCAGTTGAATTTTAGAAACTTTGCAGTTACATTTTCTTGAAAGACTTGACATTTAAACAATTTATATATCCAACCATCTCATGACAGTGACTCTGGATTGCAAACAGAGGATTAAAAGCAATGAAACATGATACCAAAAATAGCATAAGTAATAGTAATAGTAGTAATAATAATAATAATAATAATAATAATAATAACAACAACAACAACAACAATAATACATACTCATTTACCCACAGCATTCAATTTTTTTCATATTCAATACATGTACATTGAATGTACAATACATGTACATTCAATACATTGAAACAAATTAATTCAACAAAAGTGTTGCCTCAAATTTCTAGCTAAAGAGCTTGAGGGAACATCCAAGTCTTTGATGCCATACAAAAAACCCAGAAGGATTGGGACCATCCTGATTTTTGGGGAGAGGGGGCAATTTCTCACAGGGTAGGCACTGTAAAAGGGAAGGCATGATAGGTTCCACAAGATGACATTGCCTAATATAGACACCTGAGCATGCCAACCCTGACTGTAGAAATGGCTGGAGACAGAAGGTCCTCCATGTAACCTGGTTCCATGTCTTGCAGGATTATATAAGTAAAGCCAACATGTTGAATTGCACCCAGAAGACAAGTGCTCTTAAGACCCTCCTATTCCAGCAAGCCGGCCTGGCCTAATTTTCTCCCCTTTCTTTTAAATTTTTAAATTGAAATTTTTATTTGTTTTAAATTATTGGGATTTTTAATTGTCTTGGGCTAAATTATTTAATTTGGTTTTAATTATGTTTCTAACTATTGTATTTATGTATTTTATTTTGTGCCTGTTCACTGCCCTGAGTCCTTCGGGAGTAGGGCGGTATATAAATTTAATAAAACAATAAAACAAAACATAAAACAGTGGAAGCCAGTGCAGCTCATAGAACAGAATTGTCACATAGGTAGCAGTATTCCAGTATTTGAGGAGCTGCCAGAAAGAGGAGGGGGTCCAAATATTCTCTAAAGCATCAGAGGGCAGGACAAGAAACAGTGGTTGGAAACTAATCAGAGAGAAAAGCAATATGGAATTAAGGAGAAACTTCCTAACAGCGAGGACAATGAACCAGTGGAACAGTTTCCCTCCAGAAATCGTGGGCACTCCATCACGGGATGTTTTCTGAATGTTTTTAAGAAGAGTCTAGACAGTCACTTATCTGAAATGGTATAGTTTCTCCTGCTTGAGCAGGGGGCTGGACTAGAAGACCTCCAAGGTCCCTTCCAGTTTATTCTATTCTATTCTATTCTATTCTATTCTATTCTATTCTATTCTATTCTATTCTATTCTATTCTATTCTATTCTATTCTATTCTATTCTAAGGGTGCATCATGAAATGCTCAAGGCTGCCTGCACTGCTGCATTCTGGATCAACTACAGCTTCTTCAGTGACATGTAGAATATGCTACAGTAATCCAGTTGGGAGGTGACTAAGGCATGGATTACTGTGAATAGCAACAACTTCATAGTGCTTTACAGCCCTCTCTAAGAGATTTACAGAGTCAGCAGATTGCTTCCAACAATCTAGGTCCTCATTTTACCGACCTCGAAAGGATGGATGGCTGAGTCAACCTTGAGCTGGTCAGGATCGAACTTCTGGCAGTGGGCAGAATTAGCCTGCAATACTGCATTCTAACCACTGCACCACCACTGTTGCTAGTGCTTCCTAGTTCAGAAACAGGCATTAATAGTGCACAAGATGGGCCTTGTAAAGACTTCCCTAGTCATGGCCCCCATCTGCTTTTAGAGCAGGAGTGGTGAACCCAGAAGGATTCCCAGGTTCCATACCAACACTTTCTAGGGGATTGCTACCCCATTCAGCATTACTAGGTGAGCTTGGGACATAGATGTATAATTAATATTACCAGCATACTGATGATATATTGCCCCAGGATAATGGATGACTTCACTCATATAGAAGTTAAAAAGACATGTACGCTTAAAAAGAAGAATTCTTCTTCTTTTGAAGAATGAAAACCTAAAAACAATCATAACGCATTGCAAAGAAACAAATGAAACAAAGAAAAAGACCGAAAATGAGGAAGATAAAGAAAAATGGGAGGGGGATGAAAACTATTCAAACTATTCAAATTTCAAAGTTCCACTGCCATTCTGCAATTTCAAACTGTTAATTTTATCTTCATAGACATCGTTACCATTCCATTTTTATCAGTCAATTGACTCCAAGTCCAATGGAATTATATTGTCTTGATCTTGCCTTTCCTTGGAGTCAAGAAACACCATTAAGCCACTGTGGCGCCATGATTAGAGTGCAGTACTGCAGGCTACTTCTGCTGCCTGCCTGCTGCCTGCAGTTTGGCAGATCAAATTTCACCAGGCTCAAGGTTGACTCAGCCTTCCAGCCTTCCGAAGTGGGTAAAATCGGGATTTAAATTGTTGGGGGCTATATGCTGACTGCTTAGAGAGAGCTGTAAAGTACTGTAAAGTGGTATATACCGGCAAGTCTAAGTGCTATTGCTATTGCTATCAAGCCAATTTAAGTTTTCACATTACTAAATTACTGTCACCTTCATCCAGAGCTAACATTACCTGTTACCCAATGTTTAGAGTAAACTTTTTCTTCTTTTCTTTCTTCTCTCATACACATGCAGTCATCACCGTTATGACAATTAATCTTTCTACCAATATAGTATAGAAAAATTGAACCACTGATTTCTTCACAGTCTATTGAGGAAACATTGATACTTTTCCCTCCCAAAACATTCTGAACACCAGCAAATTGTTAACTTCATATAATCTTATTTGACTTTCTAAATTTACTTGGCTATGATGTGTATATGTTGAACTTATGATAAACAATTGGCTGCAATCACACCAGTAAGAGACCCTGTGTCACAATGGCAGCAATTGCATAAAAGTATGAAGGAGTGATTTTACCCAGCTATGGACTCACATGTCCCTCTTTCTTTCCCAAAATTGCACTATAGAGCAGTGGTGGGATTCAACTAATTTAGCAACCGGTTCTCTGCCCTAATGATTTTTTCCAACAACTAGTTCACCAAACTGCTCAGAAAGTTAACAATCGGTTCTCCCGGAGTGGTGCGAACTGGCTGAATCCCACCACTGGTATAGAGCAATAATATGCATTCTTTGGTCTAGTTTTTTCAGGCTCTGGAGGACATGCAGAACACAATAATTTATCAGAAGACAGGAGATAGTTGGGTAGAAAACTGTAGATGAGTGGTGTGAAACAAAGTTTGGGTATCAGAATTAATATCTTGAACATGTGTGATATTAAATGATTTGCTGAAACTCTCCCCGATCAAATGGCTTTGCTAGCTAGGAATTATAACATATGTGAAGAATTTTGGACTAAGAAAGCCTGTCATATGAAATTAAGTAATTACTGTTTAAGTATGATATTTTGTGTATGTGCGTGTGAGTGTAGAGAGGGAAGAATGACCTCATGGACTTTACCTGATATTACCCTGTTCTTTGTCACTAAAGGATCTCTATACACATTTATTTTCCTCTTTCCATAAGCAATTTCAGTCTGTTCTTGGCCATAATACTATGCCAAATATATATTACACACAGCCAGCACAAATTCCCAACATTACAGCAGCCCTACTGTTCCAGGAATTGCTGCAGCTTTCCAAGGAAAATTCAGGAGATTTTCTTGCTTGTGGAGATCTGAATCAACCCTTAGTGGGTGTGTTATGGACAAGGCTCTTGGCCATAGGACAGTATAGCTTTCCAGTGAGGCCCATTATTAATATAGATGTTTTACATTTCAGCTGCCCTCTACAGACAACAGGGAAGATCAACTGTTGGAGATACACATTCATGGAATATATGTATCAATTACATGCAGGGCTGTCCAAAGAAAACAAAATAAAAAAGCAAGAATCAGAGTGGAAAATGTTACAGTTGTTAAAATACTTTTCAGTGGTGGGAGTAGAAGAAAGAAAGAAAGAAAGAAAGAAAGAAAGAAAGAAAGAAAGAAAGAAAGAAAGAAAGAAAGAAAGAAAGAAAGAAAGAAAGAAAGAAAGAAAGAGGAGGGAGGGAGGGAGGGAGGGAGGGAGGGAGGAAGGAAGGAAGGAAGGAAGGAAGGAAGGAAGGAAGGAAGGAAGGAAGGAAGGAAGGAAGGAAGGAAGGAAGGAAGGAAGGAAGGATTTTGTTACTCTTTACTCCCCCTATCTACATACAAGCATAAGTAAAAATATATTCTACTGTATGTATGGAAACTGCCTAAAGTTCCAGAAACTTACAGACATACATAGAAATTGGGTAAAATGGTTCATTAAATATTCCTAGTGAATTTCCAAGTAAAGCAAAGAATTTGGATGGAATCTGTAAGCAGCAGAGAAACAGTTACGCCTATGCATACTGTGGTCATTTGCTCAATTACAATCACATACTTAGGTGGAAAAGCACAGGATGGATTAAAAATTACCATAATATGCTGCTTGTTACTGAAACTTAGTCCTGCACAATCACTGCCATTTTTAAGTGCAGTAACATCTGGATCAAGTTCCCTTATGGATAAAAAGGATCACATTTTAATGCTGAATCTCCCAAATATTTGGGAAATATTTGCAAATATTGATGATACATAAGTGGCTATCTGCCAGTTTGTCTGCTACAGACTTTAGGTGTAGATTAAATATGAAAAAGACTGTGCGGTGTTCGTGATGACTTTTTTTAGTAGTATCATCATTTGTGTTTTCAGCAGTATTCATTTCATGAGTAAATAGCTTAAATAGTTCACAGCCATTGCAAAAAGCCACTGGGAAGCTACCATTCATGTGCTTTTTGAAAATCATTTTTAATATTTGAGAGGGAGGACAAAAACTTTTCATTGGTTCTATCAGGGTTGACACTCTTATGAACTAAGTCAGGGGGATTAGTTACCACTCTCTCCCCTACACTTTCTTCCTATGTTCTCTCCCCAAATGTCTGTATGGGTAGATATATGAAACAGAGTCCACAGAAAAATTTGATTTTTGAGGAACCTCTCTAGGACTTTGTGTCTGGAAGACTGAGATGATTGTCCTCTTTTGGTCACTGAATGTTTCTGCTCTGTTTTACAACCTCACCACCAACCCAGTTAAGTTTGCCATTTCTTCTTCTTGTTGTGCCATATCCATCATTGGACGTTGGCGATTATGAGAGAGAGAGAGAGGGAGGGAGGGAGGGAGGGAGGGAGAGAGAGAGAGAGAGAGAGAGAGAGAGAGAGAGAGAGAGAGAGAGAGGGAGAGGGAGAGGGAGAGAGAGAGGATGATTTAAAATATAGCCGTGATGGCGAACCTATAGCACACATGCCAGAGGTGGCACACAGAGCCCTCTCTGTGGGTATGCATGCCGTCGCCAGCTGCTCTTCCAGGTTCTGTTGTGTGCATGCATGCCGGCCAGCTGGTTCGTCACGCATACACACAAGCTAGCTGCTCTCTTCCAGGTTCCAGTGCATGCATGTGCTCCTGCCAGCTGGTCGACCAGCTGGCCAGCACGCATGCACGAATGGAACCCGGAAGAGAGCAGCTGGCCAGAGTGCATGTGCAATGGACTAGCTGTCTGGCGTGCATGCGCACAACGGAACCCGGAAGATCAGCTGGCCGCTACACGCATGTGCGGCAGCCAGCTGCTCTCTTCCAGGTTCCGGCACTCTGGCACGTGTGCATGAGCTCCAGTTTCGGCACTCAGTTCTGAAAAGGTTAACCATCACTGAAATATAGCAGCCATTTTGACACCAGTCTGTTTAGGCTGCGCACTAGGGTTTCCTTTAATAATAAAAAAGATTAGTGACGTGTATCTTCAACGCTTCACTGCTTGTATGCCTTCTCTGGAAGTTATTGGCAAATCAGTCATACTTTTTAAAGAGCATGGTTGTCATAGTTTTCTTCTGTCACTCATATTTTACGCATATACTACAAGTAATATGTCTCTAACAAGTAACATATAGCAATAGCCACCAGAAAGGACAAAGTGGTGCTGAACAGATTCTCAGTTATGTGAGGTCAAGTTTGTGCTTCATCCTCAGAGGAAAATGTTTGCAAAAGGACAATAATATTGAACCCTTACATTATGACTGAAAACACTTTAAAAGTGGTTTCAATGAAGACAGGTGGTACCAATGTGTAGCAGCCTTTTCAAGAACTCATTCAACTTCCAAATACTCCCCCCAGCAACACACACACACAATAGTTTGTGGGGACCTATCCCTTAACCATCTATTTAACACATGGTCCTGTAAACCTTTAAGAATGAGTACTAAACCATGCATTCCTATGAATAATTCTTTACTCATCATTGCATCATTATCATTATTTACAAAGCATCTTAGAGTATGAAAAACGTATTTGTAAATTAAGTGTAGGTAGTACGTTTCAGATTAAGATGAAATTAATAGATATCAGTTATTTTCAGTTAATATTTGATAAATCAGTACCTGACAGCTACTCTATTTTATTTTGTGTAGTAGAACTTGCTCACTTTAAAAAATACAGGTTACACAATGGACTGGAATGGCTGAGAAAAGATTTCAATCTAATCTATCAAACTCAACCACGTAACTAACTTTTTAGATTAACTTGTGTTATACTTGTGGAATATTGAATGGAAGGAAGGAGGAGGGGAGGGGAAGGATAGAATAGAATAGAATAGAATAGAATAGAATAGAATAGAATAGAATAGAATAGAATAGAATAGAATAGAATAGAATAGAATAGAATAGAATAGAATAGAATAGAATAACAGAGTTGGAAGGGACCTTATAGGTCTTCTAGTCCAACTTCCTGTTTAGGCAGGATACCCTACACCACTTCAGACAAATGGTTATCCACAATCTCTTCTTGAAAACTTCCAGTGTTTTTAAGGAAGGAAGAAAAAGACTTGATTTACTTTCCAAGGGCCCAACCTCTGTTTGTGTACACATGATGAAGTAAATGTAAGGCTGTTCTCCACCCCAACAACCTGCAGATGAACAGCAATATTCAGAGAAGGGTAAGAAACCCTCCAGGAAGTTCTGATCTTCAATTCCTTGCACTTTCAGCTGCCATAGACCATGGTGCTAGATGCTGACCGTTTTAATTTGGCAACAATTAGAGCACCCAAGGTGTTCCCCTTATAGTTATAACATTTTATTAGTGCTCATCAGTGGTGGGTTGCCCCCGGTTCAGTCCGGTTCGCAAGAACCAGTAGTAAAACCAGCGGGAGGCCCTGCCCACTGCCCCAGATGTCGTCATTGGTGATCTGCACATGTAGATCGTGCAATGTGATCCCGTTGTGAACCGGTAGTAAAGGTAAGTAGAATCCACCCCTGGTGCTCATTGAATTGAATTTATATTTTGCCATTCATTTGGAAGCTCAAGGTAGCATGGATACATAGTACTATATGAGGGAAGTTGGACTGAGAGCAACTAGCCTTATGGAAACCATGTCACAGAGTGGACTTGAATCCCATCATTGCTTTCTGTAACCCTCATAACCCTGTAACCCTGTAAAACTCATTATCTATCACATTGCTCTCGCTGTCTTTGCTATACTAACAACTGCTCCATGATTCTACCTTCTCCATTCCAATGTTTCCTTCAGCAAAGGAAGCCATTCAACACATAAAGGCATCCATCCCCACCTGACACAGCACTAAGAATACTGAGCAGGATGGTCATTGTCACAGTAGCTGAAGAAGCCCTCCTAATAATGGAAGTGGTCGCCCAGAATTCAGTGTGCCTATATGATATCTCTGTTGTTGATTCAACAGAATCAAGTATTGCCTGGTATACTTTCAAAGACATTTCTATTTCTTTGGGTTGTTTATATGAAACAGTACTTTCTAGTGATTCCCATGGCTTGTGTATCTGAAGCACTTTCACAATATGCCATATGGTTTAGTTCCTAGTCTGTCTGATCTTGTTATTCTCATGAGAGGTTGCATCTAACTTTCGACAGTGTTGTGGGATTCAAAGGAGATGTTTCATTGCAACATGGCTCGATACGCTCTGCCAAAAAATTTTGCTAAAGCTATAGCTACTGTAATTGTTTTTGAAAGGGAATGGTGTCAATTGCCTAATTTTATTGGTACATGTACAGAATATAATGTGCTGATATTTTAAATGCAGTGTTCCATAAACGTGCATTTATTCTACTTTTATACCACCCTCTCACAAACATGAGGGTGGTCTATAAAGCAATAAAATAATAAACCTTATTTAAAACAGCATAAAACATCGCCACCACCTCCCCTCACACACACACACATACATACGGCTAAAAACCATCCAAGTAAAATAGCTAGCTATTCAATGTTCATTTAAGAAGTATAGTTTTTACTGTCTTCCAAAATGCAAGAAGCATAGCAGCCAGGCACATCAGGAATTAGAGGTGTCAATCAGATACTATGTTTTCTTCAAAATGATGAAAGCAGCTGTTGCAATACAAGCTCCACCATTTTCATACAAGTGTGGGATTCACAACTGGACAAAGGCATGATTTCTACCTATTGATCCTGCACAATCCACAAGTCCAAATGGACCCTCAAATCACAAACATGCTCCTTCAGACAGAGGGCTACCTTGCTTACAACTGCCCAAATCAGTATTTTTCCTTAAGACATAGATGTTTATTGATAAACACCTTGCTCCTCACAGTCTCCAGACTTCAGCAAGACTGAGTGGGTGTACAATGAGATTACTCTAAATTGATAGATGACCTCTCCCAGTGTTTTCATATATATATTAAACATTGGTGGGTGACTAAGCTTTGGGGTACTCCACATTATTATTGCTTTCTCCTCAAGACTTCTAACTGAAACTAATTCTTCAGATAGAAGTGGAACCATTGTAAACTACTCTTAACCCTTAAAGGTAATCCAGAAGGATAGTAAGATTGATAGTAACAAGCATGATCAAACAGTGAAATGGGACTGGATGGAGTTTGGTTTCTCCATCCAAGTCTTGACAAAGGTCAACCAACAGAGAAACCAGTGGTGTTTCTCTCCCACGTTCCTGAATCTTAACTAGAAGGATCCTTGATAATCACTTTTTCTGGGTTCTCCGAAGCTGGCTTTCCACTACCCTCTTAATGATCATCCAAAGAAAGGTAAGTTTAGAAACTGGGTGGAAGTTGTTCAGTGTAGTCAGAAAGAAAGTATAGTCAGAGAGAAAGATGATTGTTTGGGAAGCATGTGGACTAATGGCTTGAAATTCACATTGAATTATAATTTGAAAGAAACATTTAATAAGATGATGTATCATTGGAATTTAATATCTGAAAAAAATGTCAAAAATATATAAGGGCATTTCAAAGGTATGTTGAAAAAAGGGTACTTTTTATAATCTCTGGTGGATTTGTGATAAAACAGAGAAACAGGCATGGCATAACATAGGAGAACAAACCTATCAGGACAAGGTTTAGAAGTCCAGCTGCATTTAAAAGACAAAAGCTACTCTTTTGAAGACAGCAAAGTCCACATTTTGGACAGAGAGGACCCTTGGTTTGAATGAGGGGTCAAAGAGATCATTTATGTCAAAATTGAACAGCCCTCTCTCAGCAGAGGGGGAGGGATATGACATCATCCATCTCTAGTCTACAACAACAGTCCTTTCAGCGGTTCCAAGAAGGCTCCACATCCATTTGCACCATTCAGGTGACCCTGAGGACACAGATAAATCTCTAAGTGGCCTCAATGACTCTCTAAAAGAATGCAAATGACCAGCTCTGCAAGGAGTATAAATCCTTCCATTGCCCACCATCCAGTCAGAGCTGAAGAAGCTTCTTGGATGAGAAGCAAAACGTCTTCAAAGAAAAACTGGAAAGTCTAGTTGCCTCTTGGAAAAGCACTTTACGGACAACCATGACCTGGATGCCTGAGAATCTCCATAGATATTTAGAGAAATACCAGGATCAGATTTCTACCTTAATTCAGAAGATTATTAAAATAAATACTGTATAAAACTAAAACCATAAGTTTTTCTTTTCCTTTCTCTTTGCACTTTTCTCTTTGCTTTTTAATTTTTTTTTCTAACTTTTGTTTCTTCAATGTTCTTATCTTATAATGAAAATAATAATTAAAAAATTCTTTAAAAATAAAAACAATTCCTCGTCTAAGGCAGCTGACATTAGCCCAACCCTAAGAGAGAAATAACCACCTCCCAAATCTAGCCATACACAAGCTACCCTGATGCCTCAAGCAATATAATCAACAAATAGCATTGTTCAAACTACGGTGCACCATATCTGCTTCCTCAGGTTTCGTATGTTAATTGAAATTCCAGGTTACAATGCAAAACAGCAGTAGCACCTACCTCACATTGGTCTATCCAAATGCATCCAGACATTATAAGCAAACGTTAGAATCAACGATAGCATTGTATTGCATGATTCTTAGCCCATCCTTACTGATTTTAGAATTCTTAGCCAATCCTTGTTAATCTTAGAATTCTTAGCCAATCCTTGCTAATTTTAGCCAATCCTTAGTTAACAGAACTAGGTAAGGATTTAACCACATGTGGGTCCATGATTATGACTTACCACATGCCATAAATCTGAATACTTACTAATTTTTGGCAGGGCCGGCAGTGATAATTATTTTCCCCAACACTGTGGAACTGGACTCACCATTGAATAAGTTCTTCTAAAATCAGGCCTACAGTTGTGTTTGGAATGGGGATGCTTTTTATTTTGGGTACAATTAATGTATGTGCAATGCCTAAGTGGAGTTTCATCTAGACATTGTCTATATCCTGATTTAAATAGCTTCAACAAGAATGCTGGATCATACGACCTTAGACTGTCATAAAATAGAATCACTCAATACAATGTCCCATAAAAGTTATACGATGAGCCTGTAAGCTCTGGCTTCCATTTCTCTGGCAAATTTTATTTTGAATTTTTAAAGCCAGAAGATTACTTCATCAGAACACTGTTCCACTAACCTGCAGTAAATAAAGAGCTTATCATGAGAAATCAAAATTAAATCCATTTCTGCATATAAAAGTAAATTCCAGTGAACCTCCTTCTATGAATCTTTACTAAATAGACAGTAAAATTTCTTACCAATCAATTGGTTAATAAAGGAAAATCAAAATATTTCTGGCTTGCAAAACATATTGATAATAATCATAATAATCATAATAGCAGACCTCTTCCATGAATGTGTGAATATGTACTAACTATAGCATAGACCATTTTTAACACTGTGTCATGATAAATACAAGGGCAAAACAAAGAAAAAGCATTAATTGGAAAATCATATTTTGCTTTGCTATTCTGGGAGGTGAAGCATATAATAAGGATATTTTCAGGCCTTAATTGCTTCCTAATCCCTCAATACCAGTTCAAACACCAACTGTTATCATTTTTCAAACCTGCCACTCTCAAAACCTAAAACAAAAAGAAAAACATTAGTGTCTCATCCCAAGTTGTTGCTGCAATTAGAGAAAGAGGGAAAAAAACATCCCTTTATTACTAATTCATACCAAACAAGCCTTAAAAATTGGTTGCAGAACATCTCTGACTATGTCCTTCATGTGGTATCTCCTTGTCTGCTTATGTCAATGGTTAAAAAAAAATCCCAATGGTTCTTATGGAAAAATGTCAGACCACCTCTCCGATGAAATAAGCCCAAAAGCAGGAGCTAGGAAGCAAGGCAAGGAGACAGGCTTCCTGCCAGCTCCATAAAACTGCATCCGTTTCAAAAATATCCTAGTTTGGTTGAGGATTCAAATGCACCCTGATTTATGCCAGGAATAAATGGGCTCAGGTCTCGAATATATGTCGTGTGATCACAGAGATCCTAAGCTCCTTATGAGTTAGTAGTGAAACATCTTTACTACAACTTGCCTTGTCTGGAAGTTGAGTCATTAATTATGATTTCACAATTTATTCTGAAAATGAACAATGTAATCTGTTATGTCTACTCAGCAGGAAACTCTATTGCTCTTAATTTAAATACGTCAGTCAATTTGGCAGCGGGGTTATAAACATGGACACTGGTCAGTACCATTATTTACTGGGATTCAATCAATTGAATGTAGGAACATGAATATAGATCACAAAAGGATAAGATAATAGTAGGTGTATAATCCATTATTCCCAAG